>NC_037357.1:3803688-4404454 GCF_002263795.3 Bos taurus
TAAAGTGCTATAGAAATTCACACCTCTGATGAGGGAGGAGATATGAAGATGTCGCAGCAGAGAAAAACCATCCAAGTTTGGTCTTGGGAAAATGAGTAGGAGTTTTCTGGCAAAGATGGGGAGAAAGATACTGCAGGTAATGCCATAAGCAAAGGCACAGCAGTGGGAAGGCATGCGGCATGACTGGAGCATAAGGTGTGTCTCTGGCTGTAATGGAAAATACAGCCAGAAAAGCAGGTTGGAATGAGATCTTGGAGGGGCAGATTAGGGAGTTTGGACTTTACTTGGAATGCAAGGGTAACTGGGGTGGATTTTTGATGGGGGAGTGCTGTGATTAAAGCAATTCAACAGGAATTGTCACCTGGTAGCTGCAGAGGACATCTAAAGAGGAAGAAGGCTGGGGGCGGCGGGACCAGTTAGGAACCAGTTGCACTAGTCCCTGTGGTGGCTGAGAGCATCTGAAATGGGCTGATGACCGTGGGAATGGAGAAAAGGAGATGTGTGGGAGAGGAAGAACACATAGCTACTCAGGCTAGGTTTGCTAATAATGTTTTCCTGAAAGGTTAGTTTCTTTCTGAAAATTAAAAGGAAATATTTCAGTGATAGGCAGCCAAGTTGTGGATCAATCATGATGCCAGACTTCCTACATTAAGACGATACCTTGGGTCCATCATTATACTGAATTTGCAGATCCATGAATTTGCAGAACAGTTAGTTGTGGGTAATGGTACAGCCTGTGATTGTGGGTTTGAATAAAAAAGCATAAACATACAGAATGTTCAGAAAATGCAGTGGTTCAGGGCTTCCCTGGTGGCTCAGTTGTAAAGAATCCACCTGCCAATACAGGTTTGATCCCTAGTCCAGGAAGGTCCCACATACCACAACTATTGAACCTGTGCTCTAGAGCCTGGGAGTTCTAGAGCCTGTGCTCTGCAATGAGAAGCTACCGAAATGAGAAGCCCATGCACCACAGCTAGAGAGTAGCCCCCACTCGCTGCAACTCAGGAAAAGCCCACACAGCAACAAAGACCCAGCACAGTCAAAAATAAATAAATAAAATTTTTTTTTAAAAAAGCAGTAGTTCAGTGACTTGCTCACAAACACAATTAATGGCACAGCTGGAGCTTGAAACCAGGTCTTCTGCTTAGTCCAGTGCTCAGCTTAACGTTGTGATGATGACATATCTCCCTACTTGGATTTACAATGAAAAGAATGTGCTCAGTAGAGTCTGGGAGGAGCTAGGTCCTTGTACTAAACAAATAAAATCTAACACAATGGGTGGCTATCAGATGTAGACCTTTACCCAACTTTATGCTACAACTGTTTGTCTAGCTGTATAGGCATTGTTTTGGGTTCCTGAAACTCTGAAATTGTTCATCACCAACACCATTTCCTTATTGTGTAACCAATTCACTAGCTTGTGTTTGGCTGCCAACTTGTGTTAGGTTGAAGTGTTGGCAGTTCTAACTACATACATCAAGGGTGTGTGTAATCTCCGTGTGCCTGAAATGAAGGGGTTACTGCCGTTCATCAGCTTATCTAGTCTTGCTGGAAAAGCTTCTGTGCAGTGTGTGGGAATGCAAGGAAGAGCAGAAAGGGGAACACTGCTGCCCCAGCCAATCAGACAAGCACTTAAGATGTGGGGATTCAGATGATGTCATTGATGGCCTATCAGGGTTGCCCTGCTTTGACTCTGATTGTAAGAGGAACGATCTGTGTCTTCGCCTCTGTATAGTAAGAGTCTGAGAAAAAGGGCTTTCCTTGGTTCTTCTTTTCGATTTTGTATATTTGTCAAATATGTCAAAACCCTCTTTATAAAGCAAACTGATAGAAGACAGGGTTCTTCCTAGTTCATCAAGTCATTCAGAGACCCTAATTTCTCTTGGGCCGCCCCTATCAGACATCTCTCTGGTAGGTCCGTTGAACTCTCATGATCTTATGCTGAAAGCTCACACAGTGTATATATTCAGTGACTGGGGAATGAATGCATGCACGAGTGCCCTGGGATGGCGAGTAAGCAGGAGGCAGTCCATTCTGAAGGAGATCAGCCCTGGGATTTCTTTGGAAGTAATGATGCTAAAGCTGAAACTCCAGTATTTTGGCCACCTCATGCGAAGAGTTGACTCATTGGAAAAGACTGATGCTGGGAGGGATTGGGGGCAGGAGGAGAAGGGGACGACAGAGGATGAGATGGCTGGATGGCATCATTGACTCGATGGACGTGAGTCTGAGTGAACTCTGGGAGTTGGTGATGGACAGGGAGGCCTGGCGTGCTGCAATTCATGGGGTCGCAAAGAGTCAGACACGGCTGAGCGACTGAACTGAACTGAACTGAATGAGAATGAATGGTGTTTCTTCAAACTCCTCCTTCTTCTAGATTATTCCAGCATGCTGCAGACCACCCCTCTAGCCAAGCATTTCCACTTCCTCTGTCTCCCCTCCCTCTGCTAAGGTTCCCCTCCCACTCGACTGGACTGGCTCGGGGAGAGAGGAGGGAGGAAGGACTCAGGAAGGGTGCAGGCAGTGAAACCAAGGCAGACGGCCCACTAGGGAGAACCAGCTTGGTTTACCCGTATCTTTAAAAGGTCGCGCTGGTTCACTCAAATGACTATTAAGTGAGGCTGACAAAATGAAGCCCAGACTTTCCTACAGCTTGAAGGAGATGTTTTTAATAGATAAGTGTTTACTTGGGAGCAAAGGAGCCAATCTAGAACTCTCTCAGTGGTTTCACCTGAACACTTATTCGTCAGTCAGGGGGCCCTGGCCTGCTGCCAAACTGAAAAAGCAGGAAATACACATCTTCGCTAGAGCTTTGGAAGCCAAAGTATTCAGGATGCTCTCATTTTAAAAAAGATAAAATACTATTAGCTAGCTCTGTTCACCTTCCTTTTATTCAGATCCTTGTTATACCTCTCCCGCTCCTCCTACCCACTCTCTACAGAAAATCTTATTTTTCCTGGTTTCCAAGCCCTCTTTTATTTTCTCCACATTTCCCAAGCATGAATAAAATTCCTTTGCTTCCTGGCCCGGGAACGTGCACCATGTAAAAGTCCTCTTAGAACAATTTCTGCCAACGTAGGCTCTCATGACTGGGGATGTACTGCTTCCAGAAAGAGGGATTGTAACAGAGTGGCTTTCTAGTTTGCCAATAGAAAAGTCCACCCAAAACATTTGGGACTAAATTGTGAAACTGCAGTGAAACACAAAGAATGGTCTAGCAAACACTCATATACCCACAGTGCAGGATTGACAGCATACAAGAGAATTAGCTTAAAAGATACAAGAAATAAAAAAGATAGTTGAAGTATCTTTTAAGCTAATTGTGACCCCATGGACTGTAGCCCACCAGGCTCTTCTGTCCATGGGATTCTCCAGGCAAGAATACTGGAGTGGGTTGCCATTTCCTTCTCCAGGGTATCTTCCCGACCCAAGGATTGAACCTGGGTCTCCTGCATTATGGGCAGACTCTTTACCAATTGAGCCACCAGGGAAGACTTAGTACAAGAAATAAAATATTACAGATAATGGTAAAGTCCCCTTCATTCTCTTTTCCAGTCCCATCTGCTCTCCACCTTCTTGGGGGTCTATTTTATACTTTTTTTACATGTCTATATCCATAATTACTTTAAGATACGGTTTTGTAGATGTATTTCTTGATTTAAATGTATTCAGCCCTCTGTATCTTTAGATTCTGTATCCACTGATTCAACCAACCACAGGTTGGAAATACTGTATTCAGTATTGTGTAATACAATTCCAGAAAGTTCCAAAAAGCAAAACTTGAATTTGCCATGCCCCAGGAACTTTTTATATAGCATTTACACTGTATTCAGTATTATAAGTACTCTAGAGATGATTTAAAGTATGCATATGTACCTGATAAGTTGCTTCAGTTGTGTCCAACTCTTTGTGACCCCATGGACTGTAGCCCGCCAGGCTCCTCTGTCCATGGGATTCCCCAGTCAAGGATACTGGAGTGGGTTGCCATTCCCTTCTCCAGGGTATCTTCCTGACCCAGGGATCAAACCCGGGTCTCCTGTATTGCAGGCAGTCTTTATTGTTTGAGCCAGTAGGGAAGCCCCTGACTTAAAGTATACTAGAGGGCAAATAATACACCATTTTCTATGAGGGACTTGAGCATCCACAGATGTTGGTATCTGTTGGGGTTTCTGAAACCTGTGGATACAGAGAAATGACCATAGTTACCATACACTATAGGTCATTCTGCAACTTGCTTTTTTCACTTAACTTTATGCTTTTATGATTTATCCATGTAAATACACAGTTCTAAGTGCATTCATTTATGGTATCATTATATGACTTCCACAATTTATCCACTCCTCTACCAATGGATTTTTAGACTATTCAATTTCACTTACAAACAATGTATTAATAATAAGTGTCCCCAGCCAGGGGTTGAACCTGCACCCCTCTGCACTGGAAGCTCAGAATCTTAACCACTGGACCACCAGGGAAATCCCTTGAGTTTTTAAAATATATTGGTTTAATAATTGTAAGAGAAGATGCATGACCCCACCAACTGTCAGAGAAATAACAAATAAAAACAGTAACAAGATGCCATTTCTCACCCAGCTGACAGGAAGACAGTTCCACACACTCCCCATCTGACTGCAGGAAGGAGTCTCCAAGTACATCTTGTGTCTTTATACAAGAGTTTCTCTAGGATATGCACTGAGAAATGGAATTGCTGGGATGAAAGTAGGCTTTCTTCCAATTTTACTAGATACTACAAAGTGACCTGCCAATGTACACCTCTCCCAGCAGTGGATGAGCATTCCTGTTTCCATACTTTCTCACCATCACTTGGTGTTATCAGACTTTTTCATCTTTGCCAGTCTGCTGGGTGAGAAATGGTATCTTGTTACTATTTTTATTTGTTATTTCTCTGACAGTTGGTGGGGTCGTGCATCTTCTCTTACAATTATTAAACCAATATATTTTAAAAACTCAAGGGACTTCCCTGGTGGTCCAGTGGTTAAGATTCTGAGCTTCCAATGCAGGGGGCTCAGGTCAACCCTTGGTTGAAGAACTCATTTCCCACATGCTGCCTGAGGCAGCCAAAAACAAAAAACCTCAATTACTGGGAATGCTTAAAGTCATTGTTTCAAGCAATTTCTTTGAAGTTGCAACCGAATCAAAGGAGCACATTCCAATTCAGTATTTATCGAGTACTTCTGTTCATTTACACCCCACAGGCAAGCCAGGGTTGACAGTTATGCAAATAAAAGGGGAAAATGCTTAAGAGGAAGTGGATGGACTTAGGGTAGATGTAAATAAGGTTAGATATCTCTTCCTTAGAGCTAAGTAGAATTACATAAATATAGTAGAATTGAATGTGTTTACTCATTTATCTTAATACATTAGTATAGTAATTTTTGCTTCATAAAGCATTTCCAAACGTGGGGAAATGTTGCAATCAGTAGCACTGAACACTCCAAAACAATCCATAGCTGATTCCCTTGGGCCTTTCTCCCTGTTTTCTCCCAGGTTTGTCGTGCTGTTCATGGATGACCTGGGCCATATTTCCCAGTGGAGCTCCATCATGGCTGGGAGTCTCGCAGGGATGGTTTCCACCATTGTGACATATCCTACAGACCTCATCAAAACTCGGTTAATTGTGCAGAACATGCTGGAACCATCCTACAGGGGGATCCTCCATGCATTTTCTACTATTTATCAACAGGAAGGGTTCCTGGCCCTTTATCGAGGGGTTTCCCTTACTGTTTTAGGTAAGATGGAACTTGTCACCTTGTCCAAGAAAAGGCTGTGTTCTTGGATCTATACAAATGATTTTTATATCTTTGTTGGTAACCAGTGAAATCCACTTTACTGAGTTCAAGGGATATATATGAATGTATTGTATATCTTTGTAACCCATTAAATTCATTTAACTGAGTTCAAGGTCCGTTCAGTTCAGTTTACTCACTCAGTTGTGTCTGACTCTTTGCAACCCCATGGACTGCAGGACGCCAGGCCTCCCTGTCCATCACCAACTCCCTGAGTCTATTCAAACTCATGTCCATTGAGCCAGTGATGCCATCCAACCATCTCATCCTCTGTCGTCCCCTTCTCCTCCCACCTTCAATCTTTCCCAGCATCAGGGTCTTTTCCAATGAGTCAGTTCTTCGCATCAGATGGTCAAAGTATTGGAGTTTCAGCTTCAACATCAGTCCTTCCAATGAATATTCAGGATTGATTTCCTTTAGGATGGACTGGTTGGATCTCCTTGCAGTCCAAGGGACTCTCAAGAGTGTTCTCCAACACCACAGTTCAAAAGCATCAATTCTTCAGTGCTCAGCTTTCTTTATGGTCCAACTCTCACATCCATCCATGATTACTGGAAAAAAAACATAGCTTTGACTAGATGGACCTTTGTCACCAAAGTAATGTCTCTGCTGTTTAATATGCTGTCTAAGTTGGTCATAATTTTCTTCCAAGGAGCAAGCGTCTTTTAATTTCATGGCTGCAGTCACCATCTGCAGTGATTTTGGAGTCCAAAAAAATAAAGTCTGTCACTGTTTCCACTGTTTCCCCATCTATTTGCCACGAAGTGATGGGACCAGATGCCATGATCTTAGTTTTCTGGATGTTGAGCTTTAAGCCAACTTTTTTACTCTCCTCTTTAACTTTCATCAAGAGGCTCTTTAGTTCTTCTTCACTTTCTGTCTTAAGGATGGTATCATCTGCATATCTGAGGTTATTGATATTTCTCCTGGAAATCTTGATTCCAGCTTGTGCTTCATCCAGCCTAGCATTTCTCATGATGTGCTCTGCATATAAGTTAAATAAGCAGGGTGACAATATACAGCCTTGACGTACTCCTTTTCCTATTTGGAACCAGTCTGTTGTTCCATGTCCAGTTCTAACAGTTGCTTCCTGACCTGCATACAGATTTCTCAAGAGGCAGGTCAGGTAGTCTGGTATTCCCTTCTCTTTCAGATTTTTCCACAATTTGTTGTGATCCACACAGTCAAAGGCTTTGGCATAGTCAATAAAGCAGAAATAGATGTTTTTCTGGGACTCACTTGCTTTTTCCGTAATCCAACGGATGTTGGCAATTTGATCTCTGGTTCCTCTACCTTTTCTAAAACGAGCTTGAACATCGGGAAGTTCAGGGTTCACGTACTGTTGAAGCCCGGCTTGGAGAATTTTGAGCATTACTTTACTAGTGTGTGAGATGAGTGCAATTGTGTGGTAGTTTGAGCATTCTTTGGCATTGCCTTTCTTAGGGATTGGAATAAAAACTGACCTTTTCCAGTCCTGTGGCCACTGCTGCATTTCCCAAATTTGCTGGCATATTGAGTATAGCACTTTCAGAGCATTATCTTTCAGGATTTGAAATAGCTCAACTGGAATTCCATCACCTCCACTAGCTTTGTTTGTAGTGATGATTCCTAAGGCCCACTTGACCTCACATTCCAGGATGTCTGGCTCTAGGTGAGTGATCACACCATTGTGATTATCTGGGTCATAAAGATCTTTTTTGTATAGTTCTTCTGTGTATTCTTGCCACCTCTTCTTAATATCTTCTGCTTCAAAAATGACAGAATGATCTCTGAGTTCAAGGTCATATGGATTCAATATAGAGTTGATTAGCTTTGTTCTATTCCATAGCCATACACCCCACTCCTAACTTTGGCCTGGGAGGGAGAAGGACAGCCTGCAGGTGGCTCAGCACAAGTGGACAGGCAAACAGTCCCACACACTCCCCATATGACCGCAGGAAGGAGTCTCCGAGAATGTCCATACATGTATGAGCACAACCAGGGTAGCAACTGTAGCTTCTGTGATCTTCAGAACCTTTGCCAGGACTACACCTGCACAAGTCACCAGGACCCCCAATTGCCAATGGAGTAGACTTTTGCCTTTTATCTGACCTTTTTTGCAGTATTTGATGAGATCCATCACCCTTTATTCTAGAAACCTGTCTTCCAGGATGCCACTGTATCTAGATTTCTTTTCCCACCTCTCTTCAGCTCTTTCTTGTGTGGCTCATCTGATGCTGCCAGCCCTCTACCTGTCGCTATTCCCCAGGTTCCTTTCTGAGTTTTCTTCTCACTCTTCATTCCCTCCCTGGGTGGCCTCATCTAAGTTAGTGGCTTAAACAAACATTGTAATACTCTAATGACTCCCAATTTCATCTCTATAATAACAATGACTAACATCTATTGCTCTTTATTATGTGCCAGGCACTGTCCTAAACGTTTTGCATATGGTTCCTCATTTAAGCCACATTTTACAGGTGAAATAGATGCTTAGGGAAGCTAAGCAACTTGCCCAAGACCACATAGATAGAAAACAGAAGATCTAGCAATACAACCGCAGAGCCTTCTCTCTTAGCCACTGACTACCACCAACTCTCAGTGGTAGTATGAATGCCTGCAATTGGACAACCCCACCTGATATTCCCTTGATACATCAAGGGATGTATCAGTATTTAGTCAGGACTAAACCTGATGTCCTCATTAGTTGCATGCCTGCTCCCTTCCTGTGTCCCTGTGAACAAGACTGCCTTTCTTTCACCAGTGGCCTAAGCCAGAAGAAACCTATTATCTCCTCAACTTTGACTCCTCCTCTCACTGAATGCCCACTTCAGCCGCAAGTGCTGTCAATTTCACCTTTTAAAGCTCTCAAGTCTGCCCCTTCTCCATCCGCATCTTCTCTGCCCCAGGTCACACTCTCATCATCTTTCTGCAGACACGAGAGGCTCCTACCTGGTCCCGGTCCTGGGTCTCTCCTGCCCTGGTCCACCCTGTACCTTGCTCCCAGGGTGTGGTGAGCTTTCTAAGTGCAAGTTAATCATTTCATCAGCCTCTTCCCACTGCCCTCCTTAAAAGCCTTCACTGACTCCTGTGAGCTACAGGGAAAAACCCAAATTCCTTCTGGCATACTAGCACCTTCAGACCTGGCCCTGCCGGCCAATCCCTACCTCATCTCCTACCATGCTCTACCTGCACTCCTGTGTTGGCCATCCAGAAATACTGGCATTTCTTGGAAATACCACTCTCTGTATATGTTGTTCCCTCTGCTTGCTCCGTCAGTGTCTGATGAACTCCTGCTCATTCCTGAAGACCCAGTTAAAAAGTTCTCTCTTCTGTGAAGTCCTTCTTGATTCCCTCAGGCAAAATGGATCCCTCTGATCCTGTGTACCTAAAGCACTTTGCATAGCCTTCGTAGCCCCGCTACTATGACTCGTTATCTGTCTGTCTCTCCCACTAGATGGTGAGTATCTCCAGGAATTAGCCTGCTCACTCCTCTTTGTATTCCTGGCACCTGGCAAAGGGCCCATCACATAGCATTAGCCCCACAAATGTTTTCTGAATGAAAATACAGCGTTGGTGTGTCATTTTTGTTTTTATTAAATAAATACTACATTTTTCTAAAGATGAGCAACACAACTAGTGTTAGCCCTTCTTTTAAATCTCATCTTAAGGGAGATATTTAGTCCCTGTGTAAACTTCAGATTGGTCCAAAATTTTCTGGAAGCTTCAAACTGCCAACCACTGCACTACTTGCTTACCACCTTTTCCTAGAAAGGTGAGGCTGCTGGGTGGGAGGGGAGTTTGGTGGAGAATGGACACATGTATATGTATGGTTGAGTCCCTTCATGGATCACCTGAAATTACCACATCGTTAATTAGCTATACCCCAATACAAAATAAAAAGTTAAAAAGAAAAGATAACTAATAAGGACCTACTGGATAGCACAGGGAACGCTACTCAGTACTCTGTAATGTCCTATATGGAAAAAGAGAGAGTGAATATATGTATATGTATAACTGATTTACTTTGCTGTACGGCAGAAGCTAACACAACATTGTAAATCAACTCTACTCCAATATAAAATTTTTTTAAAAAAAGAAAGGTGAGGCTGCCACACAGTGCAGGGTGCCCACTGGGCCCTGATATGGCCGCGTCATTCCCAGAAGCAAGGTCAAGTAACCTCCCTCCCTCACCACTATGATCTCACTCTTCAGTTTTCACAGAATGTTACCTTCTCAGCTGAAGATCAGTATCCACTAAACTCCAAAGCTTGATTAAGTACCTCCCACTAACTTTTTATTTAAGCGTGATTTTTTTCCCCAACACTCTTTTGTTATTTCAAACACCCCAAAATGTTAAGAGAATTGGAAATACCCTGGATAAACAAGGTCCTACTGTATAGCACAGGAAACTATATTCAATACCCTGTAATAAGCAATAATTGAAATAAATATGAAAAAGACTGCAACTGAATCACTTTGCTGTACATCATTTTACTGTGCTGAAGCTAACACAACATTATAAATCATCTATACATAAGTAAAATAAATTTTTTTAAAAAAGAATTGGAAATACCCATATACCCAGCATATACCAGATCCTTCAATGAATGTTTTGGTTTATCATTTATCTATCCATCCCTCTAGCCATTCATCAGTCATGTATTTTTTGATGATTTTCATGTAAATTGCAAACATCAATACACTTCACCCCTCAACCTTTCAGCGTGCATATTACTAACTAGAGTTCGATATTTGTTTATGATTCTTTTAAAAGTGAAATGGACATAGAATACACAAACCTGCAGGGAATCATTGGATGCATTGTGATCAATGACACAAACCCAATCAAAATATGCCACGTTACCATTACCCAAGAAAGTGCGTGCTGCTTCTGTTGGAGTGACTTTTCACAAGCCCAGAGCTGGTCCTGTTGCTTTCCCCAGGGTTTCCTACTGGCATTTATGTTCTCAAACCAGTGTCTCCTGAGCCATCACAGCCTCCCTGGCCTTGTTTTTCAGGTGCTCTCCCTTTCTCTGCTGGCTCCCTTCTAGTTTACATGAACCTGGAGAAAATCTGGAATGGACCCCGGGATCAGTTCTCTCTCTTCCAGAACTTTGCCAATGTCTGCCTGGCTGCTGCAGTGACCCAGACCCTCTCCTTCCCCTTTGACACGGTGAAGAGGAAGATGCAGGTGAGGAGATGTGTTTGGGGGGACCTTGCCTTGTATGTGGGTGGGTAACAACAGCAAAGAACACAGAGTCTGAGCGAGACCAGGATCCAAAATGCTCATGACTGCTCATACAAACCCTCTGCAAAGCCCCACTCCGTGGCATTTCTGCTGTAACTTCAGGGCAATGGGCATGAGTCTATGCTGCCTCCCCATTCCCACCCTCTGCTCTCTTAGGTCTACAGAGAAGTAGACCTACAGGTGAGGCCCACTTTTCTTCCCTCACTTCATAGCTGCACTGCCTGTTACATCAAGGTGGCTTCCACAGTGAGGACAGGTCACTCTGGCCTTAACAGCCTGTCCTTCAGTGAAACAGCCTGGAAAGAAGCAAACTAAGCCAGGAACTGTCACTAACAAGGGGCCAGTAGTCCCTGATTCCCCTGTTGAGGAAGTAACTGCATTTGAAATGAGTCAGTGTCTTACTGGGCTTGGCCCTGTATTTTCCTAATTGTGACCTAGGAAAACTCAGTTTCTCTACAGACCACAAAGGCAAAAGCCTGATACCCAAGGTCTCATAGTGAGGAACTGAGCCTAGAATCAGCCAATTCTGATTGAAGAAAAATCAGAATGGTCCAAGTAAGGATGAGGATTACAGGCAGGTTCACACAGTTGGGGGGTGAACTCAAAACCAAATGGGGCTTCGCATCTGCCCTGAACCATGCTCCTTCTCTGCTAGCCTCCCCTCAGATTCCACATCAGAAGGCTTACCTGCCTTCCTGGACTTTTCTGGGCAAATCTGGCTTTATACAGTTGATGTATCCTGAAGAGCTGCTCGGATATTCATTTGGGGCCAGTTGAATCCAATTTTAAATGATCAGCCCTGGCTGAGTTTGTTTTTCCTCATGTCTGTAACTTCTCCCTCTATTGTCTCAGTGGCCCCCGGCTTCCCCATGTGCCTTTTTTGGCTGAGCCAGGCCTCACTTTCCTCAGCACCAAAAAGCCTGCAAGTATTTATCTCAACCTATAAAGAAAAGCTGCCTTCAGGACAACACACATCACAGTTACACCCAATTCTGCGGCTCCAGTCCATCAAACTTTTCATCTCTCTGGATTGTGTTCCTTTCCTGTCCTTTGTCCAAACAAATTTTTGCAATTGTCACATTGTAATTGTCATGTCGATGCAAGCTGAGAGCCTGCCTAGTGTATGCTTATTGATAAAAACTGTTATCCCTCATTTTAAGAATAATACACACACTTCAAAATGGTTAAAATGGTCACGTTTTCTGTTATGTGTGTTTTACCACAATAAAAAAAAAAGGAATGCACATAGATTATAGAAAACTTGGGAAATACAGAAAAGCATGACAAAGAAAAGAATTACCTATAAGCCCAAGAGCTATGTGTTATCGTGCTTAAGTTTTACTTCTGTGTGTTCATATGTATATGCAGATGTGTATGCATAAATATATATGTATATGGAAAGTTATTTTTTCATAAAATTGCATTCCTACTGTATGTAAAAATTATATAATAAATGAAAAATTATCTGCTTTTATCAGTTATTATTTAATGGATATTGCCTCAGGCCATCAAGTATTAAGAACATCTTTTCTAATTATCACATAATATTCTACCATTTGGATATGCCATAATTATTTTCCATTTTAATATTTTTTTAACTAGAGGATAATTGCTTTACAATGTTGTATTGGTTTCTGCTGTACAACATCATGAATGAATCATAAATATATATATATATTTATATATATGTATATCCCCTCCGTCAAGCCTCCCCCACGTCCTGCACCTTTTAAGTCATCACAGAGCGCCAGGCTGGGCTCCCTGTGTTATATACACAGCAGCTTCCCACTAGCCAGCTATCTTCCACATGATGGTGTATATGTGTCAGTGCCACTTTCTCAGTTCGTCCCGCCCTCTCCTTCCCCTGCTGCGTCCACAAGTCTGCTCTCTACATCTGTGTCTTCATTCCTTCCCTGCAGTTGGGTTCATCAGTACCATTTTTCTAGAGTCCATATATATGCTTTAATATACAATATTTGTTTTTCCCTTTTTGACTTACTTCACTCTGTAGGACAAGCTCTAGGTTCATCCATCTCACTACCACTGACTCAAATTCATTCCTTTTTATGACTAAGTAATATTCCATTGTGTGTGTGTGTGTGTGTGTATGTGTGTGTGTGTGTAGTACAACTTCTTTTGGGTGTGCCATAATTTTTTAAAAAACAGATTTATTCTCTCAAAGTTTTGGAGCCTAGAAGTTTACTACCAAGATGTTGGCAGGGCCATGCCCCTTTCGAAGGCTCTAGGAGAGGAATCTTCCTTTCTCTCAGCTTGCGGTAGCCCTAAGTGTTCCTTGGTTTGTGGCAGTATAATTTCAATCTCTGCTTCCATCGTACCATAAATAACAATTTCTCCATGTTTCAATGTTTAGGCTGTTTCTAATTCTTCAGTACAATAATACTGCAGTGAAAGTCCTTGTATTTTTTTCACATCTATAATGACACTGTTTAGCTGTATTCCTAGAGATACAGGCCACAGAATAAAAATAAGTCTAAGGTCTTAATGAAAGGCTGTTAGTTGCCACGTGCAACAGCAGGGAGTAAGGTGATTTCACTTTCTGAATCCTTTTGAACCTAATAGCTGAAAAATGTTGTCATGTTGCTTTAATTTGAATTTCACTGATTACAAGCAAATTGCATGTTTTTCATATGTCAATTTGTCGTTAGTACTTCTTTGTAAATTTTCCGTCTGTACCCATTGCCTATTTTTCTAGACTATTTAGCTTTTTTTTTTTTCACTAATCGGTAAGAAGTCTTTATATGTTAAAGGTATTAACCCTTTGTCATTTACTGCATCCATTTGACATTTGGCTTCTAATGCCATTTATGCTGTTATTGTACATATTTTACAATTTTTATGCAATTATATATACATGTTACTATTCTGGGGTTTTTAACTTTGCTCTTCTGTGTAAAAGACCTACCCCATCCCACAATCCTATGACTATTCACTGATATATTTCTTTAAATATTTTATTGTAATTGTTACACTTATCACTTTAATGTATTTAGAATTTACCTGTGGTGTGATATGAGGTAATCACCTAACTTTAAAAACAAAAATAATTTACCAATTGTTTAAGCACCATTTTTGAAATAATCTCTTTTCCCCACTACTTTGTTCTATCACTTTTAGCCCATCCTAGATGTATATATGTTATAGGGTCTGTCTCAGGGCTGTGTATCCTGAACTGTAGATTTGTCAGCCTGTCCTCGTGCCAGTGCCACACTATTTCAATTCCTAAAGCTTTATAAGAGCCTTTAATGTCTGGCAAGGCATCTACCCCCTCAACACTCTTCAATCTTCCCTTGATTATTCTCAGTCATTTGTTGTTTCTGATGAACTTTAGAACTACCTTGTGATTATGACTGGACTGATGTTAAGCTTATATACTTGGAATAATTTACGTAAAATATTCTGTCTTTATTGAGGAATACAGTATATCTCCCCTTTAGTTTCAGTCTTCTTTTTTTTCACTGAACCGTATGACACTGCCAACAGCCTTTTTTTGACATTCCCAAAGGGCAACTTCATATGGTCAATTCTTAGAAAAGTTGATTTCTTCATATGATAATTATTCAGTTCAGTTCAGTCTCTCAGTTGTGTCTGACTCTTTGCAACCCCATGAACAGCAGCACACCAGGCTTCCCTGTCCATCACCAACTCCTGGAGCTTGCTCAAACTCATGTCCTTGAGTCAGTGATGCCATCCAACATCTCATCCTCTGTTCCCTTCTCCTCCTGCCTTCAATCTTTCCCAGCATCGGGGTCTTTTCCAATGAGTCTGTTCTTCACATCAGGTGGCCAAAGTATGGTCTTTCTAAAATAGATAGCTTCTTTAAAAAATCCAGAGTGAAGTTGAGTGGGAAAGAAGTGTGATATACTACAAACTTTTTATTCATTTTTTAATATCCTGGCCCTCAGAATTTCTTTTCCTGTCAGGAGTGAAAATGGGCTCTCGCTGGTTGGTCATCAAAAGATGGATGAGACTAAGGCTACTTATATCACCGGCTTCCATGCTTTGAGGACCACTTTTTCAAATAGTAAAGCCAGAGGCATCTACCCAGCACTTTCTGGAACCTCTTACAATTTAGTGTTCCTTATGCAGAGTTCAAGGTTTCATGACCTCACTTCCTCCCTAGAGTAAGCCTTCCCAAAACCAGGACCTAGAGGTTAGAATGTGTGTGCTCAGTCACTCAGTCGTGTCTGATTCTCTGTCCATGGAATTATCCAGGCAAGAATACTAGAGTGGGGTGCCATTCCCTTCTCCAGGAGATCTTCCTGACCCAAGGATTGAACCTACATCTCTCATGTCTCCTGCATTGGCATGCAGGTTCTCTACCACTAGTACCACCTGGGAAGCCCAGGGTTTGGGGTAGTCAGTGAAAAGGGGTTAGATTCTAGGACCAACTCCAGTGCGTGGGGTTTTTTCCCGCATACCAAGCAAGCCTCCAATGGCACATGGGAGTCCTACAGTTCCACTCAATTCAGACACTCTCAGAGACAGCATCAGATTCCTTGGGTTAAGGGCTCAGTCCCACAAGACTGCCCCCCACTTCAGATGCCGATCTCCAGTCTAGGTTGTCACCCGAGCTTCTGAAGTATAAATTAGAGGTTCACACAGCCTTGAATCCGATTAACTTGCTGGAGTGGCTCACAGAACTCAGGAAACTAGTTTATTCACTGGATTACTGGCAACCAGACTCCATCCATTTCGACACTTTCCAAAAGTCACTGTATTAACATAAACTCAGGTGTGACTGAAAAGGGTTTGTTATGAATACCAAGGTACCTTTATTGCTCTCATCACTTAGGAAATGTCAAGTTAATATTATAGGCGCTCTGTGCCAGAAATGGGGACAGAGATCAAGTATATATTTATTATAAGTCACAGTATCGCAAAGGGTTTCAGATGAAATTCAGTGGCATCTAAATATGGGAATAGAGGTTTCAATCTTCTCTGTAAACTTTTAGCATTCCTTTCTTCACGCAAGAGCTAGAATAGTGACCTCTTATGGGGAAATCCAGCTACCACCACCATTCTACTCTAGAATATATATTTACCACAACAATTTACTGTATAGTGGAAGTGGGTTGTTGTCATTTAGTCCCTAAGTCATGTCTGACTCTTTGCGACCCCATGTACTGTAGCCCGCCAGGCTCCTCTGTCCATGGGATTTTCCAGGCAAGAAGTGGTTTGCCATTTCCTTCTCCAGGGGATCTTCCCAACCCAGGGATTGAACCATCATGTCCTGTATTGTCAGGTGGATCCTTTACCATGAGCCACTAGGGAAGCTGAGAAGTGGGTGTTTGGAGGAAAATTTAATCATCTTTTTCCTTCGATAGAAACCTTCTTCATAATGCATACATACACAGAGCTCCAACAAGAAGCTTTAAAATAGTGCAAAGTCATGATAGTTGTAAGAAAAAAATTCAAAGAGGCAATTGCTTGGTTTTCATAAAAAATGATTAACATCCAGTTATGAATGAATGTCATCCAAAGATTCAGGAAGTGAATTCTTAGGGTTGCAGTCAAAATGTTATTTTACAGGAGTTAATAAGCAATAATGGGGCTTCCCTGACTGCCTGCAGTGCAGGAGACACGGATTCAATTCCTGGATCTGGAAGATCCCCTGTAGAAGGAAATAATCCACTCTAGTATTCTTGCCTGGAAAATCCCATGGACAGGGGAGCCTGGTGGGCTACAGTCCATGGGATTGTAAAAGAGTCTGACACGACTTAGCGACTAACTAACAACAACAATAAACAATAGTACCCTGTCCAACCTACATTATTTTTTAAATTAATCTATTTATTTTAACTGGAAGCTAATTACTTTACAATATTGTAGTGGTTTCTGCATACATTGACATGAATCAGCCATGGGTGTACATGTGTCCCCCATCCTGAACCCCTCTCCCACCTTCCCCCCAATCCCATCCCTCAGGGTCCTCCCAGTGCACCGGCCCTGAGCGCCCTGTCTGATGCATTGAACCTGGACTGGCAATCTATTTCATATATGGTAATATATATGTTTCAATGCTATTCTCTCAAATCATCCCACCCTCACATTCTCCCACACAATGCATTCTGTTCTTTATATCTGTGTCTCTTTTGCTGTCTCGTGTATAGGGTTATCATTACCATCTTTCTAAATTCCATATATGACAACCTACTTAAAAAAAGAAAATTAACCTCCCAAGGCAGAACCACAGGCTGCTTTTAAATGCAAATATGCATTGCTTTCTCTGGCCATTAGATGTCGCTGCAGTAACAGAGCGTATCTGAGCACTACGTGAGGGTATGGAAGCCTTGCAGCTGGTGATCACTGTCCAGTTTACAACCTCCTGATCCCAGCTCAAAATACATCTTAAGTTTGGAGGATAAGGAACCTAGAAACAACAGGCTAGCCCTAAATTCTATTGCGGTTGTTTGTTCCTGCAAAGTACTCAATCCAACTTCTTCAAGAAAAGAGAGCGTTCTAAGTCTCCCTCCACATCCTCCTGGGGAGCAGGCAAGGTTTGCCAGCTGAATGTATAAGGAGAGAGCTTTGCAGGGCAGCCAGGCTCCTCTGACCTGAGCACACTTAATGGTAACATTTCCATTCCATTGGCTTTCCTCCTTACACTGCCCATCAGGAAGCAAATCAACATCAGGTGTCCATTAGGTAACCAGCTGGACAGGAAATTTCCTCACCCCAACACTGACTGGCCACTTTGTCTGAAGGTCTCGTTCTTCTAATATATATGCTTTATCCAGACACACACATACACACACAATCTGTCCATTTAATGCCACTTCAGGTTGGAACTCTTTTGAGCACTAATGACAGTAATCAGAAGTCTTGTTTAACCAGCTGAGCCCTTCCTTCACTGTGCTTACACTCATTTTATTCCTTTTTCTTTCTCTTACCCTGGCTCCTGGCTGGCATGCTAGAGACTGGAGAGGTAAATAAAATTATGCATGTGCATGTTCTGATGGGATGGCTGCTGGTGGGAAGGGGGTGAGTCAGCCCTGTGCACCTCGTGTGCCCTCGTGGCCCCCAAGACCACCATGCCTGAAATGCCCTTGGCCACACTTCAGCACATTTCAACTCAAGCTCTTCCAGGTACACCCACTCTTGCCCCCTTTGTCTCTCCCACACCTAACCCAGAGCTTGGGACTGAAGAGGCTGGCAGCACTTGGTGTATTGAGAGAACAAGTAGAAAGGAAACAAGTAGATGGAGATTGATTTGCCTCCATGAGGACCAGGGAGTCCTGAGCAAATGGTTCTCTGAACAGTTCATGTGGAAAAAAAGAGAGAGAGAAGCTGCCGGGAAAATCTAGGGAGCAGCTGAGAAGGTGGAGCTTTGGAACACAGTGGGCCTTCTGAGAGGATCAGGAGGAAGGCTCCAGCCAAAAGCTGGGTCCCCGACAATTCTGCCTGACCTCCCCCTGTCCCTGCAGTCCGTATTAGGTGTCTCCGTTTCATCAAACATAAAACCAAGTGTTAGCCTGTCGCTTTCTACACAGGGGACTTTGACCTCATCAGGGCTCACAAGGCAAGCAGGATTAGGCCCGGTCAGCATTTGAACTAAAAGCACATAAGATGAAGAAGGACAAAGGTGGTATCCAAGTGGCACAGCTGACTGAGCAGAATATGCACAGTCTCTGGGTCAAGAGAATCCCCAGCTGTTCAAACTGAGATGCTGAACTGGGCACAGAGCTTCATCCATTCCCTCCAGGGTGCCTCTCCCCTCTCTGGGTTCCTCATGTTCATAACCCACATCCTCAGCCCTGAGCCATATTTCCTCAACCCTGAGCCATATTTCTCCAGCCCCGCTCCCGCACTTCTCATCGGTTGCTGGACACTGCTGTTTGGCCTCCACCTCTCCAGGGTCACCTCGAAGTATGTATCAAGCTGACTTCTCCCTCCGCTGAAACTGTCTTCCCAGGGTTCTCCATTTCGTTGCGGTCATTCCCCACGTACCCAGGCTGCAGACCCAGAAGTTGTCTCTCTTCCCCCTCCCCCAGTCAGCCTTGAACCCAGTTGGGTCGTCATTCCTCACACTCCCATGTTGGTCTTGTCACTGTCTCTCCCCTCCTCTAGGACCTTATCAGCTCATACGTCGACTACTGCAGTCATCTTCCAACTGATCTCAGGATTCATTCTAAAAATTAGCATAAGCATTGGGCACTGATGTACCAACCAGGCACTGTGCTACATGCTGTATGCTTATTATCTCATTTTAATCCTGGCAACAGACCTACCAGATTGGTACTGTTCTTATCCAGCCCATTTTACAGAGGAGAAAAGTGAGACACTAAGAGGTTCCATAGCCCACCCAAGTCCACACACTCAGTAACTGAGTAACTTGCATCACCAGGGTCAATATTCATTTCTGCCTCCTCCAGCCCAGCCTATGGGCTTCTGCCAGATGAATTTTCTTAAGATCTGCCTGTGTCGTGTCCTTTATTGCCCTGAGAGAATGAGGGCTGGGCCCCTTGGCCCCGCAGGCTGCCCTTACCAACTTTGCCACCCTTGTTGCACTGAGGCCCCCTCTATCAGGAGTTGCACAATCAGATGCTGGCAGGAACTTGGAAGTAGTGGAAAGAAGAGAAAGTAGGGAAACCCGGATAATATAACTAACACTCACCTCCTAAAGAATAAGCTTGCAAATGCACTCTGAGCCATCCTGGCTTTCAGAAGCATTCTGGAGAGCTAACTGCACTGTGCTTACAAAATGTGATCAGCATCTAAATACGAATTGCAGCGTGGAACAAAGTGGCCAGGGGAGGCTGCAGTGAGTTCCCCTTCTCCGAACAGTAGATGCCATTTAGAAATGTGGGCCCATTTTTCAAGGGAGCCTAAAATCCAGATTTTCCTGTGAGATCCCCCAATCTTTCAACGTTGGCAAATACAAGTTGTCAGATTCTGCCTGAGCTAAACAAAACAGGATTTTTAAACCTCTGCCTGTTCCAGCCTCCAGTTCAATCAAAATTATCTCCTTAGCCCCTCTCCTCCATCCCCCTGAAGAATAAGTGTATTTCACATTCCTGTCACCTCTGCCTGAAGCATCCACCTCCATCTCACCTGAGATGTGCCTCGTGGTGGCTGGCTCTTAGCAAGTTGTTGTTTAGCTAATTCATGTCCAACTCTTTTGTGACCCTATGGGCTGTAGCCCACCAGGTTCTTCTGTCCTTGGGATTTTCCAGGCAAGAATACTAGAGTGGGTTGCCATTTCCTACTCCAGGTGATATTCCCAACCCAGGGATCAAATCTGCATCTCCTGCACTGGCAGGCAGATTCTTTACTGCTGAGTCACCTGGGAAGCACTCTTTTGACTTACAACAGCACATATCTGTTGATTTCATTTGATAAATGAGTTCACTTTTCCTACCCCTTAAACAGTGGTCCTATTGTGATGGATCAAGACATCCATCTTGTGTTTTGCCTCTGTAAAACCACAAATGAGGGCGTTCCAAACCACTTGAGAGGGCATTTGGGGGTAGGAGAATCCAAGTTACTTAAAGTGTGCTCTGTCAATAACTATAGATGCTGTCTTCACTGTCACTACCCCCACCCCCAAGGGCATATTTTGTTCCAAAAGCTTTGTGGTTGAACAGCTCCTTTTAGGTGCTTCCCTGGTGGCTCAGATAGTAAAACAAAAAAAATCTGCCTGTGATAGGGGATACCCAGGTTCAATCCCTGGGCTGGCAAGATCTCCTGGAGAAGGAAATGGCTCCCCACTCCAGCATTCTTAGGGCTTCCCTGGTGGCTCAGATGGTAAAGAATCTGCCTGCCAATGCAGGAGTGAAGTCGCTCAGTCGTGTCCAACTCTTTGCAACCCCATGGACTGTAGTCTATCAGGCTCCTCCGTCCATGGGATTTTCCAGGCAAGAGTGCTGGAGTGGATTGCCATTTCCTTCTCCAGGGGATCTTCCCAACCCAGGAATCATACCCAGGTCTCCAGCATTGCAGGTAGATGCTTTACCGTCTGAGCCACTAGGGAATGCAGGAGACCTGGGTTCAATTGCTGGGTGGGGAAGATCCCCTGGAGAAGAAAATGGCAACCCACCCCAGTGTTCTTGCCTGGAGAATCCCATGGACAGAGGAGCCTGATGAGCTACCATCCACGAGGTCGCAAAGAATCAGACACAACCGAGCAACTAACACTTTCATTTTCACTTTTCAACCCCTTTTAAATGATACACTTAGCCTGTGTGTACACTCTGGTCCAGCTAGTTTAGTTTCCATAGCGTTTCTCCACGTGCCCTACCTCCTACCATCTCTCCACCATTGCTGCACGCCTCCACCCTTCCCTCCGGAAACCTTCTCTCATCTTCTCAAGAGGAAAGAGGTTCCCGGCTCTGAACGCCCATAGCTCCCTCTCTATAGCTTGCAGGCCCATGTCACATGCTTCCTTGTGTCATAATCTTCTGTGTTCATGATTCCTTCCAGACTGAGCTCCTTGCCTTTGGGACGTGTGTCTTACATGTTTGTCCCCACAGCACATAACCTCATATAGCAGGCACTTGATACTTGTTTTAAAATGAATAAAGTTCAGGGCTGGCTTCTGAGTTCCCACTGCCTTGTGAGTACAGAATTGAACCTTAGCTGCCACTGGATGAGCCCCAAGCCTGTGTGCTCATCCCTGCCCTGTGCTGAAGGTAAAAACAGCCTGCCTTTTCCTGCCTGCTGACCTAGGGAAACCTCGGCTTTGTCCCCTGCCTCATACTGCCTGCAATCCTTGCTCTGATAACGCACTATCTCCAACCCCCCACCTTAGCTCTCCTGTTCTGTGTATCTCAGCTCCAACACCTGTTACCATTTCAAGATAAGTAAATACGCTAAAAGGACAGAGAAAAACAGTCTTGATGGACACCCCCTCTTCACAACAGCCTCCCAACACTTTGTGCTTGATGAATCAGCATCATAGTGTTTGCACTTGCATGTTGATTTCAGTAAACGTGATATGAAGGAACAGATCTAGATCTGGCATAAGGATGGGGATATGTCTGGAGGAGGTAACCACAGGGAAGTCTTCCCCCGGAAATAAGAAATGACAATAATGTGATAATAACTACCATTTATTCATCATGTAATGTGAACCAGGCTGTGTATCATCCCATTCCATCCTCTTCATCCACCCTATTAAGTAAGTATAGTTAGTATCCCTAGTTTCTAGGTGAAGAAATGAGGCATGAGGCACAGAGAGGGTAAGTTACCTGCCCAGCATTCACTTAGCTACCAAGTGGCTCGAGGGCTAGGAAATCAGGTCTTTCCTTCAGGCCCATGCTTTATCCACCAGGGCTCCCGGGGCTTGTTCCTGCTGCTGCTGCTAAGTCGCTTCAGTCGTATCCGACTCTGTGCAACCCCATAGATGGCAGCCCACTAGGGTCCACCATCCCTGGGATTCTCCAGGCAAGAACACTGGAGTGGGTTGCCATTGCCTTCTCCCGAGCTTGTTCCTAGATGCTAGGTAATCAGTTAGGGGTTTTTTGTTTGTTTTTTTTTTTTCAGTTCAGGATGACAGAGAATGAAACCTAATCTTGAGATTTGGGAACACTGGGCCTCAGTTGAAAAAAAAAAAAAAAACACAGTAGCACGCTAGCTCAGAAACGGGCACGAGAGTGGCTTTGGCCAAGGAATGGTTAACTCATTTGGAAGGGGAAAAAAAAATCTTTAGAAAACCAGGCTGTTGGGCGCCCTGGCTTTCTTTGGTTACTGGCAGCCTGACAACGGAAAGCTTGAAGCCTGCAGATTGAAATGAGGAGCAGAGAACATTCAGCAGCCGTGGACCTTTGGCCGCCTCAGACTGGCCATGCCGCTCGGACAGACTGGGAAGAAAGCCCCAGCAGCTCGCCGAGCCCATGGCAGAGCAGGTGCAAAGCCCCAGCATGAGAAAGTGTAGATTATTCTCAGCACACCTGCCAGGAAGCACTACATGCGTTTCAGGTGTGCTGCCTAGTTCAGCATTTCTTGGTTGACATGGCATCTAGTCTCAGGAGGACTAGAGTTCTGTTTCCCCAGCACAGCCAACTCGCCCGCTGGTCCACAAATACAAACACCGCTGGGTTCTCGGCTCTCAGGGTCATGGGAGAGGGTGGGAACGTTGCCTTGAGTTCACTGCATCTCTAAGTCCTTGCCATCATTTTGCTTTGGTGGCCGGGCCCTTTGGGAACTGGCAGCTTCTGCCTCAGTCAGTAGCATTGCCTTGGCATTCTGAGGGGGGAAAAAAAGGACATTTTTCGGATCCAGGTAGAGGTCTGGACATCCCTCAGGCCAGGTGGCTTTGTTTGAGTATCATCATTAAGGTTTAAGGAAAGAAGTCTCCCCTTTGTTTGTTCCAAAGGTGTAGAGTGTCCTAAATACTTTAGGGATGGCAGTTGTTGATCATGGAAACAAGACCATTCCCTAGAGGGCAGGCACGGGGCGGGGCAGAGGGGTGGGGGTGGGCCCAGGGCCGCAGGGAGGAGCCTTCCTAATTCCATTCATTGTAAAATCACTCTGCCCTTTCCTCCTGACTTGCACTGTCTCATTCTTTCCAAGAGATAAAGTCTGGGAATCAAAATGGCCAACCTCTGCTAAGCAGACTTCTTTGAGGTCCAGCTGGACAATAACAGCAGATAAAATGGGAGCTCCCCTTCCCCCTGCCTCCAGGGTTGGGGTGAAGAGAGGGGAAGGGAGGGAAGTCCCAGGAAAGGGCCACAGCTGTGAGCACTCATCTGTAGGCCCTGCTGTCAGGAGGAGATGCACACTGGGGTTTGTGAATCCCTCTGCTGGCATCAAGCCAGCTTTAGAAATGCAGCACCAGTTTTTACCTCCTTTCCCTCACATAGATGTTATTCATTTGTTTTGGAGATTTGTTTGTCTCTTTTTTGTTTGTTTGTTTGTTTTTGGCCACGCCATGTGGCATATGGGATCTTAGTTCCCCGACCAGGGATTGAAACTGTGCCTCCTGTATTGGGAGCTTGGAGTTTTAACCATTGGAACACCAGGGAAGTCCCTGTTCATTTGTTAAGGGAGGTGGTTGTTTGTTTTTTAATAATTTATTTACTTGTTTTTGGCTGTGCTGGGTCTTCATTGTTGCATGGGCTTTTTTTCTTTAGTTGCAGGTCGCAGGCTCTAGAGCACAGACTCAATAGTTGGAGGCACACAGGCTTAGTTGCCCCGCAGCATGTGGGATCCTCTTGGATCAAACCTGTGTCTCCTGCATTGGCTGCTGCTGCTGCTGCCAAGTCGCTTCAGTCGTGTCCGACTCTTAGCGACCCCATGGACTGCAGCCTACCAGGCTCCTCCGTCCATGGATTTTCCAGGCAAGAGTACTGGAGTGGGGTGCCATTGCCTTCTCCGCCTGCATTGGCAGATGGATTCCTTACCACTGAGCCACCAGGGAAGATCCCCTGCTCATTTGCTTTTGATAGCTGTGTTTATCTTAAAGCTTTCATTGGCAGACTAGCTCTGTGGTCCAGAGTGCGGGCTTTAGATGCCAGCCCTGCCCCTTACTCTGTGTGTGAACTTGGGTAAACCACGTTGCCTCTCTGAACCTCATCTTTCCTCCTCTGTAAAACAAGGGGAGAAGTGCCTGGTTCATATTCCTGTGGAGAAGACTGAATGGGGTTAATGCAGACACAGAGCCAGACACATGATAAATACTCAATAAAGCTAAGGTACTATTTTTATTCTTGAAGCATCTCTTCAGAATCTACTCAGGCATGATTAGAGGCCTGATTAGAGCTACAAAAGCCAGGCCAGGTGTGTTTATGTGTTTTCTATGATCACTATAAACACACAAATGAGCTAGCATCGAAAGACCTCAAAAGATCTTCCATCTCTATAGATAATGGTGAGAAGGGATGGTAGTGGAGTGGGTCATTCATTTGTTGGGTTAATTTAACAGGTGTTTACCCAGAGGCCACTGGGTGCAGCTACTGCATATGTCTGTGTATTCCCAGCCTGCTGAAAACTGGCATGTGCCAAATCTTTTCCCGCAAGCTTCCTACGCAGTCTCATTCCTTGTCAAGATGACACTAGGGACACCCCTGATGGTCCAGTGGTTAGGACTTGGTGCTTTCACTGCCAAGGGCCCAGGTTCAATCCCTGGTCAGGAAATTAAGATTCCGCAAGCTGTGGGGTGTGGCCAAAAGATCAAAACAAAATTTTAGAAGGTAACTCTAAAAGTTGGCTGTGCCCTGCACACACTGCCACGGCCTCCCTCGGCTGCTCCCGTGCCTGCATCTCAATTGCTTTCTCGAGTCTGGTCCAGCTGCACTTTTGATTTCCCCACCTCCACCCCCAGCTGGTACGTGGAAACTATTTCTCTTCTCTTCCCAAGCAAAATACTAGCCTGCTGTCCGTTTCCTCGCTGCCCCCACGTCACTGCAGGCTTTCCGAGTGGGTCATTATGGGGGATGGCTTGTAGGCCTGCCAAGCCGGGAGCAGCTGCCTATACCCGCTTGCATGGACATCCCCCGCCCCCAAGGAGCCAGGGTGTTTCTCAGCTGTATGAGGACAATTTGGGGGGACCTAGCTCTGCCAAGAGAAACTTGAGCCGTGTGGCTCACAAGACATAAAGGCCCTTTTACTTTAATACCATTGGATTTTTTTTTTTTTTTGACTTGTCTGACTCCTCGGGATTTGCCAACTGCCTTCCACGAATATACATTCTCAGACGGCTTGGAAACTGGATGGTGTGGTCTTCAGTTTGTGTCCTATGTTACTGCAGAAGTTAGAAGTTGTTTCCAAATAACAAGTAAGAGGTTATGAGCTCCTGTTGGCTCCAACTAGCAGACTCTTTTCTTCTTTTTTGTGTATTCTTTCTTTTGTCTCTCCTTTTACTCTTTTTTTAAATGAAGACTTTGGGTTTTTTAGAGCAGTTTTAGGTTTACAGCAAAATGGAGAGGAAGATACAGAGATTTTCTATAGACCCTCGGCTTCCACACATGCACAGCCTCCCCCAGTATCAACATCCCCCACCAGAGTGGTACACTTGTTACCACTGATGAACCTACCGTGACACAACATAATCACCCCAAGTCCAAAGTTTACCTTAGGGTTCACTCTTGGTGTTGTCCATTCCATGGATTTATGCTAATGTATAATGACGTCTTAAGTATCCTCTCTCTTCATGGCTTGATAACTCATACCTTTCTCAGTTTAATATTTCATTGTCTGATACTGGTTCATTTATCCATTCACACACTGAAGAATATCTTGTTTTGGAAGCTTTGGAAGTGAAGAATAAAGCTGCTTTAAACAACTATGTGCAGGTTTCTGTGAGGGCATAAATTTTTAACCTCCTTTAGGTAAATACCAATATCTAATCAGCACAATCGCTGGCTCCTATGGTATGAGTATATTTAGTTTTGTAAGAAACCACCAAACTGTCTTCCAGAGTGACTGTACCGTTGTCCATGCCCACGAGTAATGAAGGAGAGTCCTGTTGTCCCACATCCTCACCAGTATCTGTTGCCCTTGGTGTTCCGGATTGTGGCCATTCTAGTTGATGTGGAGTGGTAATTTGGTTGTTTCTTATTGTTGAGTTTTAAGAGTTCTCTCTATGGTCGCTTATCAGATATGACTTTTGCCGATATTTTCTCCTAGCCTGTGGTTTGTCTTCTTATTGTCTTCATTCATGCTTTTTTACAATTAACATTCTACCTTTTGCCTAGGGAACATATGCATTTGAAACGAAATCCAAGAGGTACAAATAATGTCCATTAAAAAGCTAGTCTTCCCCAACCTTTGTCCCTCGGCCCCTCCAGTTCTCTGTAGAGAAAACCCTATTGTTTCCAGTTTTTTACCTAGTCATTCCACACATGGTCTATCCAAAGATATACATAAACATGCATATTTATATTCTTTTTGTTTTTAGAAAATCAGCAGCATGCATATATCTCTTCTACGCTGTTTTCTTTTCCACCTAAAATGTATCTTGGAGATGGCACCTTATCAGTCCAGATTTAACTGCCACATACTTATAAATGGTGACATCGTGTTCCATAGTATGACATACTATCTCTTTGATAGACATTCAGATTATTTCCAGTTTGCTGCTCTTATCAACAATGCTGCAACAAAAATCCTTGTAACATACATCATTTCCCACATGGGCAAATGTATCTGTAGGATAGATTCCTAGAATTAGGATTGCTCTAATCAAGGGAATATGAGTTTACATCTTCACAAGTATTATTTAATTATTTCAGTACTCATGGAAAGAATAAAAAAACCTAAAACATTGCCTCTGGTAGAAGACCTCTGGGGAGTTTATCACAGAAACAATCAAGCACATTGCTTTGAAGTGCTTACCTATCATTTCCACTGACTGCAAATCCGATCCTTCTTTCCTTCAATATGTATTAAGCACGTTCTGGGTGCTGAGCATATTGGTAGCCTTTGGGAACAAAACCATAAACAAGATAGACATAGTCACTGCCCTCATGGTATTTAGTCTGTGAGGTATGGGGGGTAGAGAGACATGAAATAATTATACACTGAAAGTGAAAATGTTAGTTGCTCAGTCATGTCTAACTCTTTGCAACCCCATGAACTGTAGCTCTCCAGGCTCCTCTGTCTGTTGGATTCTCCAGGCAAGAATACTGGAATGGGTTGCCATTTCATTCTCCAAGGGATCTTCCCAACTCAGGGATCGGACCCAGGTCTCCCACATTGCAGGCAGATTCTTTACCGTCTGAGCCACCAGGGAAGCACTATCCACTAGATCATTACAAACTGTATCACACGCCATGAAAGAGAAGTACGGGGTGACCAAAAGTGTGTACTGGGCTCCTAACTTAGGCTGCAGATCTGGGAAGACTTCCCTGCAGAAGTAATGTTTAGTCTCATCGGTAAGAAAGACTTAGCTAGGCAAAGGGAAGCACAGATTTGAAGTCCTAGGGGCAGGAAGGAGTTGTGGAGTAGGACCAGCAGCGTGGATTAGAGGAGCAAGAAAGAGCCTTCAAGGTCATTTAGTTTCAGCCTCCTTAATCTGATGTGTGAGGAAAGGAAGGTTCAAGGAATTCAAGGACTTGGTCAAGGTGAGGCAAATGGTGGCAGAGCCAGATCTAGGACTCAGCTTTCTCAGGTGACGTCTGCTGTAGAACACTGCGTCCATTCTGGCAGATCTGAACTTGACACCACAGGATAGTCACCTGGGTTTGTATGGAGGGAGGATTTAAGTTCAGGGCCTTGTGGTTAGTAACCTGATACGCTTTGTGTCTCTTTACTAGTAAGATACAGTTTGGGCAAATGGCAGTCTAGCATTCTAGGCTCCTGGGTTGGTTTAGTCTTCAGTATACTTGTCTCCTCTCCAAGCTTTGGGAGGTTTGGGGGGTTTTTTTGTTGTTGTTGCTGTTGTTGTTTGGGTATTTTGGGGAGTTTTTAGGTTTGGGGGGTTTTCTGTGGTATCTTAGTTCCCCAGCCAGGGACCGAACCTGAGCTCTTGGCAGTGAAAGCACAGAGTCCTAACCACTGGACTGCCAGGGAATTCCCTCTTCTCCAAGCTGAAACACTCTATAGTAATGATAATGGTGGTTACTATTTGTCAAATGCTGTTCTAAGCACTTTACATGTATTTCATTTAATCTTGACAACAATCCTATAAAACATGCATTATTATTATTATTATCCCATTTTACAGATGAGGAAATTGAGGCTCGGGTAGGTCAAGGCATTTGCTCAAAGTCCCAAGGTTAGTGAGTGGCAAACTGAGGTCTCAATCTAAGCAGTCTGGCCTCAGTGCCCATGTGCTCTCACTGCCCAGGTGCTCTCACTGTCAGCAGCTGGGGGGTGGGCTCAGGTCTTAGCCTTAGCTGCTGTGTGCTATGAAAGGCCCACACCAGCGAAACTCAACCTGTCTGCCTATCAGACTCATGTGGGGAGCTTGCCAAAACTGCTGACGTCCAGACCTCACCCCAAGTCAGTTAAATCACAGTCTCCAGGGCTGATTCCAATCATTGATGGTTTTGAAAAGCTTCCATGTTTACTCTAATATGTAGCTAAAGGTTGAGAAGCATGGCTATATAGCCATACCAGTCTTTCTTTCTTTGAGGATATCTTAATCTGAGCTGCTATAACAGAAATACTATAGATTAGGTGACTTGACAAGCACTTACGCCTCACGGTTCTAGAGACTGGGAAGTCCAAGATCAAGGTGCCAGCAGGTTTGGTATCTGGTGAGAAGCCACTCCCTGGTTTGCAAATAGCCACTTTCTTGCTGTCTTCTCCCATGGTGGAGTGAGAGACATTATTTCTCTTGTGTGTCTCCTTATAAGAGCACTAATCCCATTGATGAGGGCTCCACTCTCATAACCTAATCACCTGCCACCTCCAAATACCATCACAGTAGGGATTAGGGATCCAACATATGAACTTTGGGGACACACAGTCAGTCAGTCCAGGGGGCAACCAGCAATATGATTTTGCCTTTGCAATCTGGGTGTCTATTTGTTTTTTTTTTAATTAAATAAAGTTTTTATTTTGTATTGGAGTACAGCTGATTAATGATATTGTGATAGTTTCAGGTGCACAGCAAAGGGACTCAGCCATACATGTACATGTATGCATTCTCCCCCAGACTCCTCTCCCATCAAGGCTGCCACATAATATTGAGCAGAGTTCCATATACTATACAATAGGACCTTGTTGGCTATCCATTTTCTGGATATCTGTTTAGTGTGACCCTTGTAGAGGCATTTATTCATACCATACCATGAGCAAACTCATGACTTTGAGCAAACTCCAGGAGATAGAGAAGGACAGGGAAGCCTGGCACACTGCAGTCCACGGGGTCACAAAGAGCCGGACACGATGGAGCGACTCAACACCACCACCATGAGCTCCAGTCCTAGCATAAAGAATCCATTCAGTGTGTGCTGTGGCACCCACATTCGAGGTTGTTATGTGGTAACAGGTTTACAGAGGGCTGAGGTAGTAATCTCACTGGAAATAGTGTAGCTTAGTGGGATAGAGCTTCAATCTGACCCAGATTCAAGTTGATGCTTTTTTCAAGCAGTCTGTGATTTTGAAAATTTCTCTTTTCTCGGGCTCTATTTTGCCATCCATAAAACTGGGCTAGTAAGATAATACTGCCTATTTCATGAGGCTCCTGTGAGGATTAAATGAGCTAGTCCATGTCAAGTGCTCAGTGTAATGCCTGACACCTATAACTCTGTAAATATTGGCCATTTTATTTCCTGGCCATACATGAGGCTTATTTGAGCCCGGTCACAGGTAAACAGTTGTACTGGGGAAAGCTACTAGCGACACTGATATTGAGGGGAATTTTGTTTGACATTTGACGAGTGCCTGGTATGTACAATGAAGGGTATTAGACCCTGAAGAGCTGGGACAGTGAGGACTGCCTAGTGTCTGCTGCCATGAGCTTGCAGGCTGCCAGCCCAGAGATTGCATCCAGATAACTTATACCAGGTAGCCTGGCCCATGGCAGAGGTCTAACCAGTACCTCAGGGAGCACAACACAGGAAAAGAAAAGACTGGAGATGTTTCGGTTCAAGTCCAAAGGTGGGCTGCAGGCAGAATTCCGTTTCTCATGGCACCTCAGTCGGTCTTTTTCCCTCTAAAGGCCTTCAACTAATTAGATGAGACCAACCCACATTATGAAGGGTAATTTGCTTTACTCAAAAGCCTAGTGACTTTTTAAAAATTGAACTATAGCTGATTTAAATGTTGTGTTAGTTTCAGGTGAACAGCAAAGTGATTCAGTTATATATATATATATTTATATTCTTTTTCAGATTCTTTTTTATTATAGGTTATTACAAAATATTGAGTATAGTTCTCTGTGCTATGCAGTAGGTCTTTGTTGTTTATTTTATATACAGTAGTGTGTATATATTAATCCCAAACTCCTAATTTATCAAATTAACAAAGTCTAGTGACTTAAATGTTAATCACAGCTACAAAATACCTTTACAGTAACATCCCAACTGGTATTTAACCAAATATCTGGGTACTGACCATGGCCTAGCCAAGTTGACACATGAAACTAGCCCATCATGGGGTGATATTGGGAAATGATGCTGGGAAGATAGGTGGGGGCCAAATTGTAGAGAGTTTTGAATTCTATTAAGTTTTCTTTGGAAAACACTCCTTCTGGAAGTTTTCCTTTGGAAAACTGGGGATTGGTGAAGGTTTCAAAGCAAAGCAATGACAGTATCTGATGAGTTTTGAGTGGTATACACAAGGGGTGAAGAGGACTTAAGGGAACTCCTATTTGGGGCCTGAGCAAAGAGGTCAAAACACATATACAGTTTGTGGTGTTTATTAGACTTTTAAGTGGAGAGATGTCAAGTTGATAGTTGGTTACATGATCCTCTGGCTCAAAGGAGAGAGGGGGCCAGAGGAGAACAGGAAGAAGGCCAGTGCAATTGAAGTGTAGTGGCGCAAGATGAAACTGAAAATATGTCCTGGCGCAGGTCATGCAGGGCCTGAGCCTTCGCGTCATGTGTTCAGCCAGTTCCTACCAGCTCAAGAGAGCTGATTATTAAATTGCAGCAAATTTGGGTGCTGGTTAACCTCACAGTTGGTAGCCTGCAATCTGCCATGGTAGGAGTATTTACAACATTGAAATAAAGAAATTCTACAACTCAGGGCTTCCTCCACCCACAGAACCAGTTGTTAAATATTTACTACAATATTACCACTACAGCTTACAGACAGCAGTGAAAATTTTATATTTATTCTCAGTGGCTTTAATAAAGTCATTAAAATTTTTTAAGCAGGTGAGTAAAAAGATTTGATTTTTTTTCAAATCACTCTGGCTGCTCTATAGAGACAGAAGGCAAGAAGTCTCAAACTTTTTCTGTCCCAAACAGACTACTAAGGATGCTGCTACAATGGTCCATGTGAACACTGAAGGCGGAGTGAAGGAAAGACATCTGAAAGATTGTTAGGGTCCCAAGATTGACCATAGATCCTGATTCATCACAAATTGACTATAACTGAACCTGTTATATAATTCATGTAACTTGGTTAGTGTTTTTTGTTTTAGTGGTGGTAGGGATCCCAGGTTGCACAATTATTACCTTGACTCATGACTGGGGGCTTTTTGCTATTTTACTGGAAACCAGCAGAAGATAGATCAATAATATTATCTCATAACAGAATAAGACAGTTAATTTCCTGCATGAGCACAATCTCCTCTTTTTAATATTTCAATCTTCCAGTAGCAAGATGCACTTCAAACCTTGCAATTAGGCTGATTCTTTCTAAGGGAAAGGAAGCTTAATATCTCTTTGACAGCAGTTCTTTCTCAATGGGATAGGAAGGAAAAGAGGCCATGTCAGAACAGTGCTAAGATGAACACTTTAAAGACATTCGCCAAAGACCCCTGACCATTTTTGGCTCCTGTAACTCTAGGCTGGCGTTTCACATTCCTTTTCTCATACTCTGTCTGTGCTTGGTTGTTATTATACCTCAAGGGGAAGGCCTAACCCCAAAGTTCACCCTTTGCCTTGATGGAGAACAGAAATCCCTTTCCTACAGAGCTGAAATTCTAGTTGGGGGGTAGGAGCAACCAATAAAGAAAATAAGTAATTATACCAACTATGAAAGAGCAAGGAAAGGAGATAGGCCTGGCCACAATCAGTTCAGCAGGGTAATGGAGACAGATGTTAAACTGAGTGGGTAGAGTGGGGAGGTGGGAAGAGAGGAAGTGGAGTCAGCCAGAGTAGACAGCTATTTCAAGAAGTACAGATGGAAAGGGAGAGACATGTCCATCCACAGCTAGATGGATAAGCAAATTATGATACGTCTGCACAATGGAATACGACTCAGCAGTAAAAAAAAACCTGTTGATGAACACAGCATGGATGACTCTCAGAGGCATCATGCTGAGTGAAAGAAACCCATCTCAAAACAGTTACAAGCTCTATGTTTCCATTTATATGACATTCTCAGGGAGCAAAACTACAGGAACAGAACAGACCAGTGGTTGCCCTGGCCTAGGGTGGGGGTGACTGTGATTATAAAGGAGCAGGAAAATTCTGGGGGCTAATGGAGCAGTTCTATATCCTGATTACAGGGGTGGTCACACAGATCTATACATGTGTGTGCATGTATGCTCAGTCCTCAGTCGTGTCTGACTCTTGCAACCCCATGGACTGTAGCCTGCCAGGCTCCTCTCTCCATGGAATTTACCAGGCGAGAATATTGGAGTGGGTTGCCATTTCCTCCTCCAGGGGATCTGACTCAGGGATTGAACCTGCGTCTGCTGCACTGACACGTGGATTCTTTATCACTGAGCCACCAGGGAAGCCCATCTATACATGTGTCTATACTCATGTAACTACGCCCAAGCAAGGTAATTTTACTGTATGTTACATCGGGAACACGAGATTGGGCAGAGTCTAAAAGACAAAGATTGGAGGAAGGAGTTGTTTTTTCATATGGGAGGGACTTGAGTTTATTCATTTACTAAGGGAGGAAATCAGGTCTCTTGGGAAAGGTGGCCAAGAGGAATTCAAAGGTGTGAGATCCAGGGCACCAGTGGGAAGGAAAGATGATCTGTCTTCCCCACAAACTGTGCAACACAACACAAACTCCATCTGGGACAGAGGACACTGTGATGTGCAGGGCGTTGTGTATGGTGAGGTTGGGAAGAGCCACTGGGAGGAATGGGAAACGATGCTTCCAGAGTCACCCTGCAGTATGATGGTCCAGCGGAGGCTAGAGACCTCAAAGCTTCAGTGGTGCCGACCTGTCCCTTTGTGGACTCATGTTCAACAGCTTGGTGCAGAGAAGAGGTTGGTGGGGAGGGGGGATGGAGATCAGCTGAAGGACAAAGGGCAAGGATTTTAAGACCAGGAACAAAAAGAAGGGCTGGGAGGTCAAGAAAAGGAGGACCATGAAGCCAACAGGGAACTAATAGCATGGGAGACAAGGGAGAGGGCATGTGACTAGATCAGTTAGTGATCCGAATGATTATGGTTAATAGGCATCAGGGAGCAGGGGAGCTGGATGGATGAGGACACTGGTCCAAGCAGTTCTGAAGTGGAGACAGAGGACTCATATGTCAGGTTAGGGGTTTGACTGACATTTAGAATACTTTATACAGAATAGTCATAGCAGGACTTCCCCAGTGGTTCATATGGTAAATAATCTGCCTGCAGTGCATGAGACACGTGTTCAATCACTGGGTTAGGAAAATCCCCTGGAAAAGGAAATGGCAACCCACTCCAGTACTTTTACCTGGAGAATTCCATGGACAGAGGAGCCCAGCGGGCTACAGTCCATACGGTTGTAGAGAGTCCGACACGACTGAGCAACTAACACTTTCACTTTCAGCTCATATTTATTGATCCTTTCCATGTGCCTGACACCAGTACTTTGCATGCACATCTCATTCATTCTCACAGCAGATACTATTCCTGTTTTCTAAATAAGGAAACTGAGGCTCGAAAAGATTAGATGAGTTACCCAGGGTCACATGACCAGTAAGTGGAGCAGCCATGGACTAGAACCCAACCTGTTTGACTCCAGGGTTTATGCTTCTCTGACTAATATACTCTATTGCTTCTCCCACATGGAAAAGCTTGATTCCATCATAATAAAATGCTATATTGACCTCAACTAGACATCTCAGAAACGAACCTAAGTAGATGTATAGCTTGATGTCAATGTGTCTGCATTTCTGAAAGCCACCTATAAGGGGCTGTCCCCCTCACACTGGATGAGTGTTGTCAATTCTGCCTGTAGATGGTATATTGAAAAGTTCTTTCATTTGATCATAAAATTATTTTGTCAAAGGACAAAAAATTACTTTCAGAGATGGGGCATTTTGGTGGTCAGCCAGAATGGTACTGGGAGTGGTGATGAAATGCATGGGGTAACCAAAGGAGTGGGTGGTCAAAGGGGTGTCAAGGTGAGGATCATGGATGCCTATGTCTAGAAACAAGGTATGAGATGGAATGACTATAGATGCTAAAGTTCCCTATGACGGTGGTGACTGTGGAAGAGGGGGAGCTACTAGGTGTCACAGGCCTCAGTGAGTGTAGAAGAGTGGCCAGGAGGCCAGTAACTGAAAACAGCAACGGGTGTGGTTTAGTGCCACCAGCCCCAGCTGAGAGCTTTTGACATGAGAGTGGCCAGGGTCTGGGAACAGAAAGCGGGAGCTGGAAGAATGCCCTTCCCTCTGCTGCCCATTCCAGGACATCTGTGAGGTGGGGAAATGAGCAGCCCCTATTTGAGGGCTTCATAGAGGAGGGATCATTTAAGACAAGGAAACAGAAGGCACTTAAAAAAGATTAAAGTCTCTGTTACAACCTGTTTAATGTAAAACAGTATCCTTGGCAGCTTGCAGCTGTTTGTGAGTATAGTATATGTGTTAAATCCTTATAGCTAATAAAGAAGACAAATGAAAATGAAAAAAAAAAGATTAAAGGCCTGAGAGGTGTCTACCATGTCCAGAGGGTATAGATTGAGAGGCAGTGGTAAGTGTGAAGTGGAGTCTGTCCAGAATAGCTGCTTCCTTCTAAGAACAATAGCCCCAAACATGTGAATCGGGTGTCATGGCTTTCCTGCCCACTAATACTCATTCTAAGCCTACAGAAAAGATAGAGTCCTGTGGCGGCCATTTCATCATCATCTTGGCCAGGACATTGAATCTTGAGACCTTGGCTGCTTGACAAAACCATTATTTCCCAGTGACTAAATCACCTCATCCCCTCTTCTCTTTCCTACCAGGCTCAGAGCCCCTACCTTCCCCATGGTGGAGGGGTGGATGTCCATTTCTCAGGAGCAATGGACTGCTTCCGGCAGATAGTGAAAGCCCAAGGGGTCCTGGGGCTCTGGAATGGATTGGCAGCCAACCTGCTGAAGGTGAGAGAAGTGGTCAGTCTCCCACTTGTCCGCCTCGCCACTGCCACCCTGTTCTATACCTTTGCCACTCCCTCTGCAGTTTGCCTGCAAACACCTCCTCTAGCACAGAGCCTGTGAATGCAGGCTGGATGTTGGCCCTAAAGAGTGGGGACCCTGTGCAGTGTTGGGACATCTGATACCCCATCCCAGAGGAGCTAAGCATTTAGTGTCAAGGTTCCCAAAATGGAGGTTCATAGACTCCTAAAAGGACTATAACCCCCTATCCTAAAATTGTATGAAAAAATGTGTCCATATGGGCGTATGTGCATCTCTCTGGGGAAAGGATCCATAACTTTTATCATTTTCCAAAAGAACTCCATGACTTTAAAAAAAAAAAGGTCAAGAACTGTGGACTAACCTTGCACTAGTTGGCACAGAAATGATTCCAATCAAGACAAGATTATATTAGGAATTGCCCAGCTGTCCAGTGGTTAGGACTGAGCATTTTCACTACTGAGTTCAATCCTTGGTCAGGGAACTAAGATCCCACAAACCATGCATGGCATGGCCAAAAAAAGGCAAGTGTATGTTGACAAGCAGTGTTAGATTGTCTACATGCATATCAACCCACACCCAAGCTTCCCCAGGGCAGGCCCTTCAATGGCTCTGCCACTCCTCTCCCCAACCCTCACTGGGCCGGCTTGCATTTTTCCATCTTCCCTGCTTCCAAAATAATGACCATGTTGTATTGTCCATAGCCTTTATCTCAGTTTACCCTGATCCAAGTTGATTGCAGATGCACTGATGTTTTAAGATTTTCACATGATTTTCATTTTCTTTCTCTACAGATAGTTCCATATTTTGGAGTTATGTTTGGCACCTTTGAGTTCTGCAAGAGAATCTGTCTTTACCAAAATGGTTACATCATGTCTCCTCTGAGCTATAAATTGACCCCAGGGGTGGATCAGAGTTTGAAGCCCCAGGAGTTACGGGAATTAAATAAGTTCTTCAAAACTGGACAACTAAAGTCTAAAAAACCAACTCTTTAAAACTGAATGGAACTAGAGGTGCATTGATTGAAGGCGTGTTGCAATCACAGAGGAATGTAGCCTCAGAATTGTGCACGCATGGAGTAACGAGAGGGTGCTCCTGTCTGCTGCTCTTGGAAATGAGAAGATTCGGCCATACCTGAGCTCCAGAGTGATGGCCCTGTGAACACCTGCACCACCGTGATTTTATAACAAAACCTAGCAGTAATGAAATGTACAGTTTACACTCTGGATATAAATAGGCAATGTCAGTCAGTCGGTTCAGTCACTCAGTCATGTCCAACTCTTTGCGACCCCATGGACTGCAGCACACCAGGCTTCCCTGTCCATCACCAACTCCCAGAGCTTGCTCAAACTCATGGCCATCAAGTTGGTGATGCCATCCAACCATCTCATCCTCTGTCCTCCCCTTCTCCTCTTGCCTTCAATCTTTTCCAGCATCAGGGTCTTTCCCAATGAGTCAGTTCTTTGAATCAGGTGGCCAAAGTATTGGAGCTTCAGCTTCAACATCAGTCCTTCCAGTTAATATTCAGGATTCATTCTCTTTAGGATTGACTGTTTTGATCTCCTTGCAATCCAAGGGACTCTCAAGAGTCTTCTCCAACACCACAGTTCAAAAGCATCAAATAGTTGAAAAGCATCAAATAGGCAGTGTACAAAACACCAAAGAAAGGGCCTGGCCATGACCCCTCAGAGCAACGTGCTTTTGAAGTGACTGGGCAGACAGCATGCTGGAGCTCTGCCACAGGCTCACAGGCTCACAGGCTCACTAACCCACAGCAGCCTAGTTTCACCCAGATTCACTAGAGACTTCCCGATCCAGTCATTCTAGAACTCACAATCCTGGCTGACTTTGGAGTGCACGCACCATGATGTAAATTATGCCTTACCAGAAACTAAATGAAAAGCATTTAACATTTAAAAGTTACCACCATCATAGTAGATCCAGCCTTCTTTATTTAAGTTTGAAGCCTTCTTGTGTTTCTAGAAGGTAGTTTGTAGCATAACTGCTTCGTTATGCCCCAGAAAACCTTCTTTCAGTTAGTCATTGTATAGTTCAAATGGCCTGAATTCTCTGCCTTTTTAGTTTGCTTTGCAAGCCTACCCAGAAAATAAATTATTTAGCCAACTTATTCTCACAGCATGTCCCAGTTGCCTAGAGAGGATCAAATAGAACATTTGACACACACACAGACCCACAATGTAACTAAAAAAGCACTTTGGGCTAATCATGTCTACTAGATTTTTTTTAAATCAAATTTTGGGTTTATTCTACCTTGGGGATTCTATGTCAAGTTTATGTAATTGTACCTTTTGAATAGCCTATCTATGCATTAAAAAGCAATATCTAATATTAAGTTGTTAATTTATACACACACAGAAAGAGACTTTCAGTATGTTGGAAGTATTTTTCCCTATTAAATTTATTTTCCAAAGAAAAATTATGTGTTGGTCATTTATTATTAATTTGAGTTAGAAAATTATTGCTATATACATACTGGCCAAAATCTTTAAACTCTCAGAAACTTGTCCTATTGAAATATATCAAAATAACTCATTTTTTCAGCCACTGGGGCAGACTGTGTTTTATGGAAAAGAGAAGTTGATACACACAAGAAAATCTGTAGCCCAATCACTTACAGTTTCGTTTCAGTTCAGTTCAGTCACTCAGTCATGTCTGACTCGGTTGACTGCAACTCCATGGATTGCAGCACTCCAGGCTTCCCTGTCCATCACCAACTTCCAGAGCTTGCTCAAACTCATGTGCATTGAGTCAGTGATGCCATCCAACCATCTCATCCTCCGTCATCCCCTTCTCCTGCCTTCAATCTCCCAGCATCAGGGTCTTTTCCAAGAAATCAGTTCTTTGCATCAGGTGAGTTTAGAGGTGACAGGTGAGTTTAACAGATTCTTAACCCAGAGTGAATAGTTCATGTTAGTTACTCTTGATTTTCCTTGAGGTGAACAACTTTTTAAAAAATTCTGAAAGCTTTAAAAAAATATTTTTAAAACTCTAGTACTGTTCCTAAAACAAATTTCCAACTTCTTGTATTTTCCCAGAGGTATGAAGGAAGTGTTCTGCTTTTCTGCTTTATGGTTTGCAATGGGCTCCACCAAACTGGGCTAAGTACTTTGGAAGGATTATAAAGATATGTGATGCAATATTGAGCCAGGAGTAACTTCTAGTCTTCAGGAACAAAACATACCTACACATATGAAATAACTATAATTACAAAGCAAATACAAGCAAGGGCATGATAATATAGCAGCAACCGTTAACAAGATTACCAAGGAGCTCCATAATTGATTCACTCAGTGAATCAGAGATTTAAAGTATAATCGAAAAAAACAAGTCTTTTTTTATATGGTGGTGGTGGTTTAGTCACTAAGTTGTGTCTGATTCTTTGTGACCCAATGAACTGTAGCCTGCCAGGCTCCTCTGTCCCTGTGATTTCCCAGGCAAGAGTACTGGAGTGGGTTGCCATTTCCTTCTCCAGGGGATCTTCCTGACCCAGGGATCTAACCCAAGTCTCCTGCAATAGTTATTATTTATTTGGCTGCTCCAGGTCTTAGCTGTGGTACGTGGGATCTTTGATCTTTGTTGCGGCATGTGGCATCTTTAGTTGCTGCAGGCAAACGCTTAGTTGCATCATATGGGATCTAGTTCCCTGACCAAGGATCAAACCTGAGCCCCCTGCATTGGGAGCTCAGAGTCTTAGCCACTAGACCACCAGGGAAGTCCTGGGAAGGAATGAGTCTTATATTACATTTTGAAGGAAGTGAAAGGATAATAGTTGGTGAAGAATATGTTGAGGGGAGAATATGTTGCAGGCTAAAGGTAGCGTATGTGGTATCACAGAGGTGGAAGGAAGCAAAAGAGTGCGAAGACTGGCTTCATGCATTCGTTCAATGATAGCTTGCACTCTGGGCATCATGATACACCAGGCAGCTCAGGTCCTTGCCCACGTTCTAGTGAGGGGGGCAGTCAAAAACCTAATCAACAAGTGAGGTATAGATTGTAATGTTATGAGGGGAATAAACAGGGTGCTCTATTAGAGAATTACATGGGAGGTAAGGGAAGTATTTTTAATCAAGGAGCCAGAGAAGGCCACTATGAGAGGTGATATTTGAAATGAGACCTGAAAAATAAAAATGAATCAACCACATAAGGAACTAGGGAGAACGGAAGGTGCAACAGTGGTACTGGTAGTGGGAAAGGCTGGATGAACGACAAAGAGGTGAGCACAGCCAGTGTGGTGAGTGAGAACGGATGAGATGTGGCTGGACAGAGGTCCAGGTCATATGCGGCCACTGGGGCCATAGTAAAATGTTCAATTCTAAAATAAATGAGTAAAATTAGTTTAATTCTAAGTGCAGCAGGGAGTCATTGAAGGCCTTTATGCAGAGATGCTATATAATCTGATTTTCATTTTTGAAATATCCCTCTGGTTGCTATGTGGATAACAGATGGGAAGGAAGCAAGGCTGTGAGTAGGAAAACCAGTTAACAGGCTACTACAAAGCCCAAGTAAGAAATGATGACTTATGGGGAATTCCCTGGAAGTCCAGTAGTTAAGACTTGGTGCTTTCACTGCCATGGGCCCAGGTTCAATCCCTGGTCCAGGAACTAAGATCCTACAAGTGACATAGCCAAAAAATTAAAAAAAAATTTAAGCGATGGCTTGGACTAGAAAGGTGGCAATAAGGATGAGAGGAGTGAATAGGTTCAAAATAGATTTTTCAGTTTGGGATCAGCAGGATGTGCTGAGCAATTGAGTGTAGGGAATAAAAGAAAGAAATCAAGGATGGCACCTAGGTTTTTCACTTTTGACTTATTAAAAAGGTAGATAATGTTGCCATTTGCTAAGGTGGAGAAGACTGGTGGGGGCCCAAGTTTTGGTGGAAAAGGAATTAAAAGTTCTGTTTTGGACATGTTAAATTTGAAATGCCCATGAGACATCCAAGTAGGCAGTTGGCTGGACCATAGGCTGTTCATTTAATTGTCCAAACCAGTTGTGGTAGACAGAACAATGAACCCCCCATCAAGGGTGTCCACACCCTAATACGTAAGAACCTGTAAATATTTACCTTACACAGCAAAAGGGACTTACATGATTAAGGATAAGGATACTCAGATGGAAAAACTATTATAGTTTATCGGGGCTTCCCAGGTGGTGCTAGTGGTAAAAAAAAAAAAAAAAAAAACTGCATGATCCCCTAGAGAAGGAAATGGCAACCCACTCCAGTATTCTTGCCTGGAAAATCCCGTGGACAGAGGAGCCTGGTGGGCTACCATGGGGTCACAAAAAGTCAAACATGACTGAAGCAACTTAGCACTTAGCATCTTGGTAGGCCCAGATAAAGTGGAAGAGGAAGGTGGAAGACAGACACGAGGTTGCAAAATAAGGCAGAAGAAATGGGGAACAAGAAGGACTTGGCTGACTTTGAATACAAAGATGCCCAAGAGCCAGGAAATGGAGATTTCAGTCGTACAACCACAAGGAATTGAATTCAGCCAACAACCTGAATGAGCCAGGAAATGGACTTTCCCCCAGGGCCTTCAGAAAGCATTGCAATCTTGCCAGACACCTTGATTTAAGCCAAGTAAGACCTGTGTGAGACTTCTGACCTCTATAACAGTTAAGATGATAAATTTGTGTTGCTTAAGCCACTGACTTTGCAGTAATTTGTTACAGCAGCAATCAGTTCAGTTCAGTTCAGTCACTCAGTCGTGTCCGACTCTTTGCGACCCCAGGAATCACAGCACGCCAGGCCTCCCTGTGCATCACCAACTCCCGGAGTTCACCCAGACTCACGTCCATCGAGTCAGTGATGCCATCCAGCCATCTCATCCTCTGTCGTCCCCTTCTCCTCCTGCCCCCAATCCCTCCCAGCATCAGAGTCTTTTCCAATGAGTCAACTCTTCGCATGAGGTGGCCAAAGTACTGGAGTTTCAGCTTTAGCATCATTCCTCCCAAAGAAATCCCAGGGCTGATCTCCTTCAGAATGGACTGGTTGGATCTCCTTGCAGTCCAAGGGACTCTCAAGAGTCTTCTCCAACACCACAGTTCAAAGGCATCAATTCTTCGGCGCTCAGCCTTCTTCACAGTCTAACTCTCACATCCATACATGACCACAGGAAAAACCATAGCCTTGACTAGACGAACCTTTCTTGAAACAGAAAACTAATATACCAGAACATTATTGATAATTATGTCAGGATACAAAGCAAACCTGGGCTGTCCTGGCCAAACAGGACAAGTCTGGAACTCAGGAGGGAGTGGTGGCTGGAAGTAGAAATTTGGGTGTGGTCAGCAGATAGATGGCATGTAAAGCCAAGAGACTGAATGAGACAACCAAAGGAGGAGATGGGAAGAAACTCCTGGGGGAGGAGGTGTGTGTGCTAAGTCACTCCAGTCGTGTCCCACTTTTTGCGACCCCATGGACTATAGCCCACCAGGCTCCTCTATCCATAGGATTCTCCAGGCAAGAATACTGGAGTAGGTTGCCATGCCCTCCTCCAGGGGATCTTCCTGACCCAGGGACCGAACCCACAACTCTTAAGTCTCCTGCACTGGCAGGCAAGTTATTTACCACTAGCACCACCTGGGAAGCCCTGGGGGAGAGGGAAGCAACAAGAAATGACATTGAGATGTTAGCTAAGGAAATTTCGGCCTCGAGATGTAGAGGAGCTGGAACTCTTGTATTCTGCTATTGGTACAATCATTTTGAAAATAGTCTGGAAATTCCTCAACTGGTTTAACATGGAGTTAACCATATGACCTAGAAATTCCACTCCTAGGTATCTACCCCAGAGAAACGAAAACATATGTCCACACAAAAACTTGTACAGGAATGTTTATAGCAGTATCATTCAAAAAAGACAAAAAGTGGAAATGACCCAAATGTCTATCAACTGATGAATGGCTAAACAAAATGTTATATAGACATACAATGGAGCTACTTAGCAATATAAAGGAATTGACTATTGACACACACACAAAACACATGGGTGAATCTCAGGGTGTATATATACATATATATATATATATATATATATGTATACACACACACACACACACATATATATACATATATATATAAAGTGAGAGAAGCCAGATGCCCCCATCCCCAAAAGAATGGTATCATACTATATGATTCCATTCATATGAAATTCTAGGAAATGCAAACTGATCTATAGTGATAGAAAGATTAGTGGTTGCTTGGGGAGGGATTACAATGAGGTTCTAGAAAAACTGTGGTGATGGATAGGTTCACCATCTTACCTGCAGTGATAATTTCATAGGTGTTTATGTATGTTAAAAGTTTTAAATATGTAAGTTTCATTGTATATAATTATACCTCAATAAGACTGATATTTTGTTTTATCTGAAGCAGTTATCTAAGGCTGGAATATATCAAACACTTTCTAAGTCTGCTCAAAGGGGCCCAAAACAAAGCCCTTGGGTGAGGTGGAGGGGCTTCAAATGCTAAGCTGCGGAGTTCAGGATTGATCCACTAAGCAGAAGAGAGTCACTGGTTTCTTGAGCAACATAGGTGATGTGATGAAAACTGGATGTGAATAAGATTGTTCGAGAAGCTGAAATAGAAATGAGAGATTAAAGACAGGAAGACTGGCCAGCAAATGAGGAGAACTATTTTCTCCTTCACTATCACACTGGTTGGGCGGTTTGGTTTTTTGTTGTTTGTTTGTTTGTTTGTTTCAGCTTCAGGCTTACAGGATATTAGTTCCCCGACCAGGGACTGAAACTGGGGCCTTGGCAGTCAGACTTCTGCCAGGGAATTCCCAAGTGGCTCATGTTTTAGAAAGTCGTTTTTTTGTTCAGTTGGAGTCTACCTTCATGATACTTCTACCAGCTGCCATTGATTCCACACAGGATGTCTAATTCTCTTCCATCTGACAGTCCTTCAATTAGGAAGAAAGTCATGATGGCCTTCCTTCACCCAAAGCCCTTTCCCCGTTAAATATCTCTTATTCATTCAGCCATTTCTCATATGACATGATTTGAAGGCACTTCACTTTCCTAACTGTCTTTTTTAAACATGTCCCAATTTGTTAATGTCCTCTTAAAATGGCATCCAGAAGTGAGCACAAAGCTCTATGGGCCAACAGAAGAGCCCCAAATGGGACTGAAAGTCCCCTGATTTGTTCATGACCATCATCTTGACCCATCTCAAGACTCATTAGCATTTTTTGGCATTGCCAACTTACAGTCAACTAAAACCCTCAGTTCTTTTTCACACATGCTCTAGCTCCTTATCCTTAAATGTCCTGCACTAAACAGAACATTAGAAACCTTTATTGTGGTCCCTCCCATTTTATAAGCCTCTGTTTATTCTGGACTTTAGCCCTTCTGACTCAGTTCCTAGAGATTTGTGATACTCTTTAGTCTTTGTCCTTGGAAGTCTAGCCTTCATTCTGTCATCTATATATGTACTTTAAAAATTTGAGCCCATCAGAGAAGAATCTGGAAGGACAGCTTAATTTACTAGATATCTCTCCTTTTTTCATTTCTCATTGGAATTTTTGCAAATTGTATGGATCTGAATTTTATCTTTGGAATCTTTCACCCTCCTGAGCTATCTTTCTATTTGGAGTTTGAACAAGAGATCATATTTATCTTTTCTTTGATCCTTTTGACTTTTAAAACTCTCTCTCTCTCTCTCTCTCTCTCTCTCTGTCTCTCTCGCTCACACACACACACACACACAGGTTAGTTACCCTATCTGACTATGCCCAGCATTCCTTTGTTTAACAGATCCAGATCAGTCAGTCTTGGTCTGTTTCCTTATGATTCTTGTCGCTTTCACTTTACAATGAGATCTTCCTTACTTATTATCAGGAGTAAGCCTAGTTTAGCAATTTACCTCATTGCTTCTTCAGTTTTCTGAGAACTATAATTATCAGCAAGAGAGTCAAGTATTTATCAGTGTGTTGCTATCAGAATAATGAAACCTGTAGCAGATACTCAGATGGTTTTTGTCTCTGATCAACATTTCTCCCCAAGATGATGACTTCATGAAGTACTATTCATAGCTTTTATCTATATGGGCAGTCTCTTGTATGCTTTCACAATGACAATCACTTTCATTTCTCCCTTTCATTTTCATGGAATGCTTTTCACCCTCCTACCAATGAATTACTGGCTATACTTTCTTGATATATTACTACTCTGCTTCCTACATGGTATCTCTCTGAACCAGGTTTACCCTTCTTTTTACTGATGCCAGTCAGAAGTCCCATTCTACCAAGTTTGAACAATACCTAAAAAATTGTCTTTTCTTGCTTGTATTAACATTTTGCATTCACTTTATTACTCATATGGCGGGTGTGTGAGTACACAGATAACTGAGGCATTAAGTATCATTTCTGACCTTCTTCCTTGTTTTTTTCTGAGAGAGTAGGCACTGCCTTAGCTCTGTTTTCTCTTCCTTAATTCTATGTGTATACTACACAACTTCCAGAAACATAGTAGTTACTAAGAGCTTCCGCTATGTTTCAATGAAGGCATTTCTTTTTAATGAATTGACTAGTCTATATCATTATCAACCTCATCATCATTATCATTGACATTAGTCCCTGTTTCCCTGGACTCTTGCTCCTGGTTTCTTTTCTTTTTCCTCTTTTTTTTTTTTTCTTTTGACTTTTTAATTTTTTTAACTTTCAGAAATAAAAATGTTGCCCACACACACACACAAAAAACAGTATAAAGAATTTCCATGTATCCTGCACTCAGCTTCTTCAAATGGTAACATTTTACATAACCATTGTAACTAAAAATAGTTGGTAGAATATTATTAACTAATCTACAGATTATGTATCCAAATCTCACCAATAGTACCACCATGTCCTTTTTCTGATCAGGATCCAATCCAGGATCACACATTGTATTAATCTGTCTTTCTTCTTAGTCTCCTTTAATCTGTGACAGTTCCTTAGTCTTTCTTTTTCTTTCATGACCTTGACACTTTTGAGAACATCCAACTCCTTTAAGTACACCTGGTCATAGGCAACCAGGAGAGCTCCAGCTCACAGTGGATTCAGCAAAATACCAAGTCATGGCATGGAGTCACTCTTAAAAGTATTTCACCTTTAGTAAAACTACACTTAAGCACCCAAAGACGACTGCTGCTGCTGCTGCTGCTGCTGCTAAGTCACTTCAGTCATGTCTGACTCTGTGCGACCCCAGAGATGGCAGCCCACCAGGCTCCCCCTTCCCTGGGATTCTCCAGGCAAGAACACTGGAGTGGGTTGCCATTTCCTTCTTCAATGCATGAAAGTGAAAAGTGAAAGTGAAGTCACTCAGTCGTGTCCAACTCTTAGCGACCCCATGGACTGCAGCCCACCAGGCTCCTCTGCCCATGGGATTTTCCAAGCAAGAGTACTGGAGTGGGATGCCATTGCTTTCTCCGACCCAAAGACTGAGAAGGGGCAAATTTTACGTAATTATTTGATCATCTTTTTGTGGAGAGTGAAATAGAACAGAACAGTAAATGTGGAGATCCTTGAAACAGTAAAAGAGCTTTGGAGTAGAATATGGCAGACACATCATGCTCAATGGAAGTAGCAGATGTGGCCAAGGAAAGGTTAAAAAAGAAAAGGGTACATAAGTGATAGCGAGCTGGGTCAGAGTAATTAATATTTGAATGAAAATGCATTCATCAGAATGTCAAGAGTTCAGACTAGAAAGGTTTTGAATTGTATAGTGAAATGCATTCTAAAACCACCTACCTCTAAACAAAATGCTGTTGATGTTTTGTTTTCACTGTTCATTCTCTCACCAGTAGAGGTAGACTGGCTATCACTTTCAGAGAACACACTCTATCATTGAAACTGCACAGCAAGGTCATTTCTGTATCCAGCTGCATTTCTATTATAATCAACTAATGAGAACCAAGTGGCCTCTCCAGAACACTGGTCAAAGATAGCCCCCAGGATCAACAAAGCTGGAGTGAAAATTGCTCTTCTCTGAACATGTGCTGTGTGTGCTCATCACTTTGGATTGCTCGGGTTCATGGAAAGACTAACGAATTGCAAAGTATACTTAGAGGAAGAACCTGACATGCCCAGAGGAATCTTAGAGTTGGGTCCTTTAACAGGCAGATCTGGAGAAGGTGGGAGAGGGCAAGAAATTGAGTGGCATGCCATCTATGTTTTCAGTGTGCTGGGTACCTAGGGCTCAGCTACAGTGGGTGTTTTCAACAGTTATTTTTGTAAACATGGCTGTGATGATTTAAACATAGGATTTGTGAGGGCACCTTCAGCTTCTGTTCTGAATCTGAGGAAGGGCATTCAAGCTAACAAGTAGGTTTGTAAGGACATGTGTGGCAAATGTTTTCCCAGTGCAGAGATTAAGGGAGTCAACAAGCCCTTGTCTCTTGACAACAATGGGTGTCAATCTAGTTCTGTCGATTCCTCTAAACTTTTCTGGAGATTAGCAATCCATTCAATGCAAGAGTACTTTACCTGGGCCCAGAGACCCAAATACCAATCTAGTTCACACAACCTCTTAACCTTAACGATATACCCTCTATGCTTTGGCTTCTGGCTCAAATAAAACCCTCCAGCCCAGTCCTTTTGAACGTTCCTCTGCCAATTCCCAGCAAGATCTTTGCTAAACTGCTTTTGCAAACAGGGGTCTGGGGCACGCGGACAGTGTCCCAGCTCTGCTGCTCCTCCAATTTCCTCTGGCTTCACCAGCGGTCCCATCACTTCATGGCAAATAGATGGGGAAACAGTGGAAACAGTGGCTGATTTTATTTTTCTGGGCTCCAAAATCACTGCAGATGGTGATTGCAGCCATGAAATTAAAAGACGCTTACTACTTGGAAGGAAAGTTATGACCAACTTAGAAAGCATATTAAAAAGCAGAGACATCACTTTGCCAACAAAGGTCCGTCTAGTCAAGGCTATGGTTTTTCCAGTGGTCATGTATGGATGTGAGAGTTGGACTATAAAGAAAGCTGAGCACTGAAGAATTGATGCTCTTGAACTGTGGTGCTGGAGAAGACTCTTGAGAGTTCCTTGGACTGCAAGGAGATCCAATCAGTTCATCCGAAAGGAGATCAGTCCTGGGTGTCATTGGAAGGACTGATGTTGAAGCTGAAACTCCAATACTTTGGCCACCTCATGCGAAGAGTTGCCTCATTGGAAAAGACCCTGATGCTTGGAAAGATTGAGGGCAGGAGAAGGGGACGACAGAGGATGAGATGGTTGGATGGCATCACCGACTCGATGGACATGAGTTTGGGTGGACTCCGGAAGTTGGTGATGGACAGGGAGGCCTGGCATGCTGCGGTTCATGGGGTTGCAAAGAGTCGGACATGACTGAGTGACTGAACTGAACAGAACACTGGCAAAGTTCCAGGCCAGGGCCAGACGTAGGGTGAGGAGAGTGAGGCACTTGCCCGGGCGCCAAATGTTAGCGGACACCAAACAACTCAGGAATCAAAATGAATTATTCTTTTTAATGCACCATTTAAAAAATCTAAAGGAATGCAAAAATCCTTGATGAACAACATTTCAAATTTCTGAATAAAGACAGGCTCCCTTCTTGCACTGGTAGGGCTCTGCCTCACTTGCCTCACCCTCACCCTAGCCCTGGGGCTCCAAATAAACTTGATTTACAAAAACAGGCGACCAACCAGCGCGCCACAGTTTATCTATATGAGTTTTTAAAATATTGCATTCAATATTATTTCTCTTGACAACCAAATTTGGGTAGTGGGGAGGGGGGTGTTGTTTGTTGGTTCTTTGGGGTCCCCTTAAATACCGCGCCTCACCCAGGTCCAGGCACACCGTGACCTCTCCCCCTCCGCGCCCCGGGGCCTCCCCTGGGGTCCCGCGTCCTGGTCAGGTACTCTGGGGCCGCCGCCTACTCGGGCCGGGTCAGGTGCTACGGGCGAGCCCTGGCAGCGCGGAGGGCGGCCCCTGCCGCACTCCTCGGCTCCTCCCTCTGCGCGCTCAGCCACTCAGCGGCCCCGCCGCCCCGCGCGCAGAGGCTCAGCGCCCGCCCCCGACGCCGGCCGCCCGGGCGCCGGCTCCCCCTATATAAATCAGCCATTTGCTTCGCTCCGCCCCAGAGCCCCGGAGTCCAAGCCGGTTCCTCGCCGATCTTTTAGTCGTCCGCTTACTCTTTCCTTCCAAGATGACAGATGCCGCCGTGTCCTTCGCCAAGGACTTCCTGGCAGGTGGAGTGGCAGCGGCCATCTCCAAGACCGCAGTCGCGCCCATCGAGCGGGTGAAGCTGCTGCTGCAGGTACGTCTCGGGATCCGAGAGCCTGACCAGGAAGTGGGGGGAGGGGCCGCGCGGGAAGCGGTGGTCCAAGGCCTGGGGGGGAACCAGCCCTCGTGATCTGCCCAGGGAAGTGGCAGCGTGGGAGCAGGGGGGGCCGCGGGGTAGGACCAAAAGCCAGACTTGAGAGAGGTGTTTTAGTGATCTGAAGTTCAGGATCTCGGAAAGGGTCGGGGGCGGAGGGTGGGCGGAGGAAGACCAGGGCCTGGGCATCCCAGAGCCAGCGAACTCGGATGGGGCAGCCCGGGAGTGACTGACTCCCGGGCCTTGGGGTCAAGGGCGAAGGCGCTGAAAAGGGGGACACCTGCCCGTACCGAGCACGTCAGGGTCGTGGCAAGGAGATAACAGCCTGGGGGAGGCCACGCGGCCGGTGGAGCGGCCTCGCAGCCGGCAGCCGCGCTCAGACCGGCCGGGCCGGAAACCGGCGCCGGGAAGCGCGTGTCCCTTGTGCTTCTGCCCCCGCGCAGCCGCTGGCGCGTTCCCGCGGCCTGGTGGCGCGCTCTGCTACTCCGGCTCTAGAGGGCGCGCCCGCACAGGCTGACGGGTGGTGGCCCTCGGGTCACCTCCAGGAGCGGGGCACCCGAGCGGGAGGGAAGCTGCTCCCAGGGACCTTAGGCGAAGACCACAGTCACCAGGGTGACCGCGCCTGACGTGGGACTCGCCCTCATGTCTCTGAACCAGGGTCTGAGATAATGACCTTTCTCCCAGGTCTAAAGGTCACGGCTCCGCTTGAGGGTGGTACCTCCTCACCCAAAGGGGTGGAGGTTTAATGCTTCTAGCTGTGATGGTGGCAGAAGGTTAGGAGGGTCCCACCTGTGGGACCCAGAAGACCAGACTTGAGGCAGGTGGGAGCCAACTAACCTTTAAGGGTGTCCGTTGAGATGCTGTATTCTCTTCACTTCTCGTGATTATCACTCTTTCTGTCAGGTGCAGCATGCCAGCAAGCAAATCACTGCAGATAAGCAGTACAAGGGCATCATAGACTGCGTGGTTCGTATCCCCAAGGAGCAGGGAGTCCTGTCCTTCTGGCGTGGTAACCTGGCCAATGTGATCAGATACTTCCCCACCCAGGCTCTCAACTTTGCCTTCAAAGATAAATACAAGCAGATCTTCCTGGGTGGTGTGGACAAGAGGACCCAGTTTTGGCGCTACTTTGCAGGGAATCTGGCATCAGGTGGTGCCGCCGGGGCCACTTCCCTGTGTTTCGTGTACCCTCTCGACTTTGCCCGTACCCGTCTAGCAGCCGACGTGGGCAAAGCTGGAGCTGAAAGGGAATTCAGAGGCCTCGGTGACTGTCTGGTTAAGATCTACAAATCTGACGGGATTAGAGGCCTGTACCAAGGCTTTAACGTGTCTGTGCAGGGTATTATCATCTACCGAGCTGCCTACTTCGGTATCTATGACACTGCCAAGGGTAAGTTTGCCCGTGGGCTTCAGAACTGTCCATGTGAGAATGTTTAAAGGGTTGTCTGAAGGCAGCCAGGGTCACCCCGTACAGCCCTTTGTGTGCAGAGATGTTGGGGGTGGGGATGTGCAAAACAAGTGAGGAAGAGTCTGCTTACTGGTGAAAGTGTCTCTCTCCTATTCTCAGGAATGCTTCCAGATCCCAAGAACACTCATATCTTCATCAGCTGGATGATCGCACAATCAGTCACGGCAGTTGCTGGGTTGACTTCCTATCCATTTGACACTGTGCGTCGCCGCATGATGATGCAGTCAGGGCGCAAAGGAAGTAAGTTCCACTGGAGCAGAAGATACAGATGTGGGCATGGCACATGGGCACCCATGCCTGCCTTTAAAAATGGCAGTCTGTTGAGATCCCAGGTGGGGTTGATTGGTCTGTGGCCACTGCGCAGACTCCTTTCAGCGGGCCCTTTGGTGCCTGTGCCTAAGGGGGCTTGCCTGGTGTTAGAGGTTAAGGCCAGCAGGTTGTCTGCACCTCCCTGTTGTCCTTGAGTCACCATGTTAAGATTGCAGTATTGGCCACACTAATGTGTAAATGTTGGATTTTTAAAAACTGACGATAGCTCTTAGAGGTGGGGCTCTGGGTTAGTCTAGTTAAACTTAAGGACTTTTCACCTCAGCCTCGGGTCACCAACCCTTTGTCTTTGTCCTTTGCAGCTGATATCATGTACACAGGCACGCTTGACTGCTGGAGGAAGATTGCTCGTGACGAAGGAGCCAAAGCCTTTTTCAAAGGCGCGTGGTCCAATGTTCTCAGAGGCATGGGCGGGGCGTTTGTGCTTGTCCTGTATGATGAAATCAAGAAGTTCACCTAAGTTATTTCCTAGTTTTTCTCCTGTGACTAGGCATGTTGTATTATATAACATATCTTGAGCATTCCTGACAGACTGTTAACTGTCTATTTATCAGTGGCAACTATTTACTGGTTGAAAATGGGAAGCAATAATATTCACATGACCAGTTTTCTCTTAAAGCCATTTCCATGATGACGATGGGACCCAATTTTTTTATTTCAGTCACTCCTGGCAAATAACAAATTTGAAGAAATAAAAAATACCTGGAATAGTTTTGTTTGTGGTTTATTTTCATTTAAAAGTACATTAGATAATTTAGTAAGGGCTACATTTGAGTAAATGCTACCTGTTTAATAAATGCTGCAGTATATCCTGAGGTGATGAGCTTTTTTCAACCAATCTTCAGCCATCCACTTAGCAAAGAATAGCTTGTCTGTGTGACCCATCGACGTTGCAGACCCAGAGCAACCGAAAACTGTTGGTCCATTGCCTGTGGACAGTCACAGCTGATGAGCTTTCTCTAAAAAGCACTCTGGACCCACCTTTCCTATCTTGTGCTTATTAATGAAGAAATACTAGCTGAATTTTACACTTGAATTTCATCTCATTTCATGATGAAATTCATTCTTCCATGAGTTTTATCTCATTTAAACAAAAGTGTTATAAAGTGGTGCTAGTGTTAGTCCCTGGAGAAGGCAATGGCACCCCACTCCAGTACTCTTGCCTGGAAAATCCCATGGATGGAGGACCCTGGTGGGCTGCAGTCCATGGGGTCGCTAAGAGTCAGACACGACTGAGCGATCTCACTTTAACTTTTCACTTTTCTGCATTGGAGAAGGAAACGGCAACCCACTCCAGTGTTCTTGCCTGGAGAATCCCAGGGACGGGGGAGCCTGGTGGGCTGCCGTCTCTGGGGTCACACAGAGTCGGACACCATTGAAGTGACTTAGCAGCAGCAGCAGCAGTGTTAGTCCCTCAGTCATGTCCAACTCTATGACCACATGGACTGTAGCCCACCAGGCTCCTCTGTCCATGGAATTCTCCAGGCAAGAATACTGGAGTGGGTAGCCATTCCCTTCAGGGGATCTTCCTGACCCAGGGATCAAACCCAGACCTGTATTGCAGGTGGATTCTTTACTGTCAGCCACCAGGGAAGCCCATAAGGTGGTAACAGCAATTTTTGTCCAATTGCCTTCCCTCCTCCATCTTCACCTGTCTCAAGTCAATCTAATCCTGTTCAAAGCAGAGGATTAGAACTGGCATAGTTAGGCAGTGCTGAGATGGCAGTACTGTTAAAGATTATGGAGAGAGCTGCCAAGAACTCAAATCTCACTTTTCAAAAAGGAAACCACATCTACATTTTGGTTGGCATTTTAATCAGGCCAGTTAATGGAGGATGCATGTTTCTTTTGGAAAAGTCCTTCCTTGGGATCCACATGAGAATGTGTTTGCAATTTCTGCAGCTCTTGTAGCCTCAGAAATCCAGGGATTTTACCTGGAACATGAGGTTTGTAGGAAGCACCATGGCCGGCAAACCACAACATTCAAAGTAGAAAATGATAGGTAATCCACCTGCACAGGTGAAAGTTCCTGAGGAAGGCGACATACACTAGCATGTTTACCTGCCACTCGTAGATAGGGTCTGCACGGCAGGCGTTACTGCCCACAGGTTCCTAGTGCTTGTTGTTACGTGCCACCTGGCCAAGCACCTGAGTCAACACAGGTACACATGTCAAGTTATATACCTTAAATATACACAATGTTTTTATATAATGGATTTATCCCTGACCTTCAGTGATACTGACAATAAAAAGTATCTTACTAAAGTTGCTTAAAAAAAAAAAAATCCACAAAACTACTGGTATCAAGCCTGGATTCTGCCACAACTGTGCTGTTGGGGAAGTTAATTTCAAGCCTCAGTTTTCCTCATCTATAAAATGAGGATATTGATAATGCCTGCCTTTGAGAGTTGTTTCAAGGATTAAAGAAGGAGATTCCATTTCGTTCCCTGGGTCAGGAAGATTCCCTGGAGAAGGAAATGGCAACCCACTCCAGTATTCTTGCCTGGAGAATTCCATGGACTGAGGAGCCTGGCGGGCTACAGTCCATGGGGTCACAAAGAGTTGTATACGACTGAGTGATTAACACTACCATCACATCTACCATAGAACATACATAACGTTGTAAGTGGTAACTATGATAATTATTAAGAGACAGTTAAGATTTCAGGGGCTCCAAAATCAGAAGTACCTGGATTTGAATCCCAGCTCTGCTGCTTACTTAACTGTATGGCCTTGGGCAAGTCACTTATCCTGGGTCTCAGTTTCCTCATCTGTAAAATGGGGATATAACAGTGCTAGCCATATTTCCTTGGGGTCTAGGGAGTGAGAGTTAAGTAACATAAAGCATGTAAAGCAATCAGTGTAGTGCCCGGCATCTAGCAAGCTCTCTGATGTGAGTTTTTCCTAATTAGACATCCATTTTGTGGAATGAAGATCTGCCTAAGCAGAGAACTACTTAAGAATGAACTCAAACTCACTTCTCTTTTCTCTGTAACAGCCTAGATATACTATTTTGTGTAGGATTTATGTAAAATAAACTTCAGATTGGGTCTTTTTTCAGAGAATTTGATCCTGAAAGGGGATAAGAGGCTCTTCACTTAGGGCTGCAAACCATAATACAAGAGAACCCAAGCCCCCTTTATGGTTATTACAATAGATGTGGACTCACTGAGCTGGCAGCTATTAAAATAAACCTAGGACCAAGCGTTAATGATCAGAAAGAAAGAAGTGGTGCTTCCTACAATTGGGTGGCTGACATAGATGAGGTGTGTTTTTTTTTTTTTTCCCTCTTTCTATTCTTGTTGTTCAATGATTTCTGAAATTTAATTTAAAGACAAAGTGGTTTTAATCTCTCCAAGCTGTGCAGGATAGTGCTATAGAATTCATTATGTCCATTATGCTCATGCGAACATTGATAGTACACAATCTTAGCAACCCCCTAATTTATGCCATTGTTTTGTTACTATTCAAAGCCTAACAGAATCTGTGAAGCCCAATTCCAGGTGAGAGAGCCAGTATACAGGTCAGCTTGCACACAGCCTCGCTCTCCATTCCAGGGGCCACTCGGCTCAGTCACTGGAGGCAGTGCTCCGGGTGCTCCGACCACCACCGCTGGATAAAGAAACCAGGGGTGTCTTCCCACAGGGGCAGTTGTGGATGGTAAGTCATTTAAGCCATTATTTTGTATTAAAAGAGATGTGGATATGTTAGTGAGTCTATTGCACAATTTGAATGCATTTTAAAGCTGTAGAAAGAGTTCTGGCACTGCCCTCAGACCCCAGGGGGAACCCTTTCAGTCTCCTCTGCCATTACAGATACTAAGGTACAAAAAAATTTTAAAGTACTACCGTGCCGGCTGCTAGATTTTCACAGGTCCATGTTCCTGTGGTACATTTCCTTTTTCCTAGGAGGTTTGTAAGCATAGTATTTCTAATTTGTATTGGGGGTTTTTAACACAGTTAGTATCTGTACATGGTCCTCAAAGTTGAACATTAAAGATATAAAATGAAAAGTAAGCATTTCCTCTGTCCCATCCCTAACCCCCGTCTTCAAAAGTAACCATTATGAACAGTTTCTTGTCTATTCAAACAAAAAAAAATTTGTAATGCTTATTGTTGTGAGAGTAGCTGATTTGTTTTTTATCTGAATCCTATTCTGACGGCTTGGATTCAAAATGGCATGATTCTTTTAGACCAGTGTCAGACTCTGGGGACCAGGACTTACAGATGCTGTCAGAGGCAGGAGGGTGGGGAACGGGTAGTTTCTGGATTCTGAGCAAGGATTTCTAAATGTGATTCTTTATTAAAACCTTAAAAGGAAGCCAGTATTTTCCTTTGCGGTTTTAGCTTTGGTTGCTGAGTGACCTGGGGGCAAGTCACTTTTCACATCAGAACCTTAATTTCTCCTTTAAAGTTCCTTCCAGTTGAGATGTTCTCTGGCTCCATCATTTTTACATAAAGCAGAATCAGTGAAAGGACTGGGATTAGGTGATTTAATCCTCCCCGAGAACATTTTAAACTATTTAACACAGTTGAAAGTGAATAGTCTCTGACTCAGAACAGTCATTTGCAGACTGTGTGGGTGGGTTGGTGTTGGCAAGTAAAATTACAAATGTAAAGATTTACATTAATTTTGAGACCAAGAAGCTGAGCAACAAAATTACAGCTTGGAGTTTGGGTCAAAGGAGGTTTGATTTACCTCAAAATAGTTAATATCCGTCTTTTCAAAGCCTCATCTTATTATCTGTAATATGCACTTTGGTATGCGAATGGCCATATATTTGAACAACAAATACGGGATGCTACAATTTCTGGACACAAAAAAGTACCTTGTGTTCTACTCAAAATTTTTGGAGGAGCTTTCCCATCATTTCAGCCATTTATTTGGTTTAAATGCAGGTGCACAAGTTCAGATGCATGGTATTCTTCTTAGCCAAAGGCTTAAAAGAGCCTTTGGTATCCCGGCAACAAATATAAACAACGTTCAACTGACAGATTGGGCAGTATTTTCACTATACCCTCTTCAGAGACACAACTGAGTTACAGGCTAAATAATCCATGACTGTCAGTTGAAGAGAGGTCCCCATCCTGGGATTTCATCTCCTTGGGTGACTTTTGTAATGAGGGGAGGAAATTTAACACTGTTGAGATTTAAGGGAACTTCTGGGATCTAATCACAAGACACGTTTCACCCTCTCTAATGTTTTCACTCCCACAATGGAGATGGTTGTGGCCATTAACACATAACCAGGGCAAAGTCTTTGCTAGACCGCTATTGACAGATCAGCTTCCTAGGGCTTCGTGTTTAGGAGTGCAAAGGGAAACGCTTCTGTCTAAATGAGTTTCCAATGCCCTGCTGGGTGAGGAGCAAATGTACTCTCTCCTGATGGAGAGAGACGTGCCAAGAACCTAACGATGCTTCAGCCTTGAAGCCACCCATTGCATGGGCCCCTTCCCAGCCCTGAGAGGTGCCACAGCAATATATTCATTTGGTCATTGGGTTTTGTAAAATGTTCAAAAGATATATTTGTGTTTTTTAAAAGGGAGTACCCAAATAATATAATTATATAAACTGATATCCCCACAAAACCTGCATCTAAGCCTGCTGGTGGAGCTGGAATAGATGAAGGAATTTGGAGGCAGCCCTGTACATGAAGGCAGAGGCATTACCCAGGCCTGGGACTTCCTTGTCACCTGGTCTCCTCACTGCTCCCCATCTTCTTGCCCAGGACTTGCTCATAAGACTCTTCTGGACTGGAGGTCTCGTTTTCTTTTTTTCTTTTCTTTTCTTTTTTTTTTTTTTAATTCAAGTATAGTTGCTTTGAGGGCTTCCTCAGTGGCTCAGATGATAAAAAATCTGCCTGCAATGCGGGAGACCCAAGTTCGATTCCTGGGTGGGGAAGATCCCCTGGAGAAGGAAATGGCAACCCACCCCAGTATTCTTGCCTGGAGAATTCCATGGACAGAGGAGCCTGGAGAGCTACACTCCATGGGGTCGCAAAGAGTCAGACACAGCTAAGCAACTAACACACACACAACACACACTGTTGCTTTAACATGTTGTGTTAGTTTCTGCTGAGGCCTCATTTTCAAAGACCAAACTTTCTCACTTGACAGCTCTCCAATTTTCACCTAACTGCTTTCTGCCTCAGTTTCCCCACCTATCATACACAGGTAACAACACTACCCCATGAAAATTAACAGGGTTAATATGTGTAAAGTGCTTAGAACAATGTGGACACCTGCTTTACACAATTTTGCTGACTGTTACTGGGCTTCCCTGGTAGCTCAGTGGTAAAGAATCTGCCTGCCAATGCAGAAGACATGGGTTTGATCTCTGGGTAGATCCCCTGGAGAAGGAAATGGCAACTCACTCCAGTATTCTTCCCTGAGAAATCCCATGGACAGAGAAGCCTGGTGGGCTACAGTCCATGGGGTCACAAACAGTCGGACACACCTTAGCAACTAAACAACAATGACTGTTACTGTTTTATTGGATGCCTTAAATCAGTTTTGTTTCATCCATGGGAGACTGATGTAATGGACTTATCCCTGACCTACAGATTTCTAAAACAGTCACGAAAATGCCACATGTCCCATAGAAAGTGAATCTCTCTCTCTCTCTCTCTCTCTCTCTCTCTCTCTCACACACACACACACACACACACACAAAGAAAGAAAAGGTTGTAACGAAAGAAAAAAAAAAAAACACTTGGAATGCACTGAATAGGAGTGTGTGGCTATGGTGGTAATCCTGAACTCTCAAGTTAGAGCACTTATTTTACAATTCTGGTTATTTAAGGGAGCAGAGGCCAAAAAAATCCATCCTGCCTCACACCCAGACCCCCACTGCCCTGCTGGCCCAGGAGCACTATGTGATCACCAGGGTTCCCTTTGTTCTTACAGTATTTCGAGGAATCCACAAGGTCCCTGCCTGATTACCCAAGTCTATGATGTGACTCCCTAGGGAAAGAAGCTGCTGGGGAGAGGCCACACTGAGACCTTTGGAAGCAAAAGATCTCCTTTCACTTTTGCAATTCAGTTCAGGACTTGAGTCCCTTTATTAAATAAAAACTGAGCCTTGTAGTGGGCTGACCCTAGAAGTGAAGGTCGGAGGCTGGGGGCTTGGACTTCTGGGTAAAAGCGTGCTGCTTGCCAGTTAGGATAGAAAGCTGGGAGTTTGGTTACTGAAATTGTAATCCCACTTCAGCTCCCTGCTTCCCTGTCTCTGTTAGGTCACATCAGAGTTCATCATGGATTAGTCCCTCAGTCTGTCTACCAGGAAAATTGGAGATCAACTTTTCTTGTTTGGGTTACAATATCACTTTCATTTATTTACTTGTTTTTGGCTGGATCTCTGTTGCTGTGCATGGACTTTCTCTAGTTGCGGCATGCAGGGGCTACTCTCTGGTTGCAGTGCACAGGCTTCTCATTGTGATGGCTTTTCTCGTTGTGGAGCATGGGTTCTAGGGTGCACTGGTTTCAGTAGTTGGGGCACACAGGCTTTGTTGCCCCACAGCATGTAGGATCTTCCCCGACCACGGATCAAACCTGTGTTCCCTGCATTGGCAGATGGATTCTTAACCACTGGATAACCAGGAAAGTCCCCATTAAAAATTTTTTTTGTTGAAATATAGCTGATTTACCATGTTGTGTTAGTTTCACATGTACAGTAAAGTGATTCAGTTATACACACACGTATGTGTTTGTGTGTGTGTGTGTGTGTGTTTTAACAGTATCAGCTGCAATATCATTTCTTAAATCTTCTACCAAGTGCTGTGACTCTTTTCAGAATTTCTAGAGCTAGACAGATTGGATTGTTAAGCCTGCTTCTGCTGATTAAACAATCGATACAACCAAATACTATGATTTCTCTAAAACCACAGAATCACGATCATGACTAATTATTTTGACCTCCTATATGCCAATGTTGTGCTATTCACTTTGCCTGGATTAACTCTCCTGATTCTCTCAATAGTCCTGAGAGGTAGGTATTATTATAAGCTCCATTTTACAGCTGATGAAAGTGAGGCTTTAAGAGGTGAGGTAACGCACTCTGAGCTGTCCTTGACTTTCAAAGAGAACTTTAAGGTGAGCCTGTCCAACTATTTATTTTGAGTCATGATATATTAAAATATGAAAACTGACTAGTTTCAACCACAGACAACCACTTGACAAATATTAAATAGAAATTGTAATAACCAAAGCACTGTTGACAGAGTTCAATTTTAGAATATGAATTATTCACTGTTCCAGCCAATTTAAGAATTATTGTTCAAGAATAATTACTTTAACCTAAAGCTACATTTGATTTATTCAAATTTCCTTAACTTTTTCAGGACAGACCCTCCTTTTAAAAGAAGGCTCTTAGCAGGGAATGCTGAGCCGCCTACTAAGGCTACTTGCCTGCGGCGGGGCTCTGGTGTTATTGGACCATTGGGTCAGGCTCAACCAAACTAACACAACCACATGACCAGGTGGTGTTCGGCGCCCCCTCACCTCTTGTCAAGGGTGGGGTGCAGGTCTCAGAAAAATGTTGACACCAGGGCGCTGGTCTATTTTAGCTGATCGAACCGTCTATGGAGAGACAGTAACTTGTGCCTTTTGTTCTGCTACATCCATGCATGCTCCAAAGTCCCAAACCAAAGCGCTGCCATTCCCTTACCAGGTGTTCATGCTCATATTTCTAAGCTTTGATGTACTCTGACTGCAGAAAAACCACAAGCTAAAAGGGGTGAGGAGATGGCCTCTCATATAGCTCCTAGGAAATGTTCTAGAAAGGCAAAGGAGGAGCCAGGATACAATGGAGTTTTTGCTGGAAAAAAATAAATAGTCAAACATCAGAAGATTACTGCTAATTACAAAAATACAAACATCTCAAGTTAATGACTGTAGCACTTTTGTATGTATAGAAGATGCAAGAATCTGGGCTCATTGAAATTATTCCTCAGATATGCATCTAGGGTTGGTATCTTCTTTTTAGCCATTCTGAATTCCCCCTCAGGGCACACCATGTTAAGGCAGTTGCTGATGGCTTGACGGCAGGCAACATTCTTTGTTTACTGAAATGGAGAGCAGTTTTGTCCAGTTACTCCCCCCCCTCCAGCCCCACCCACAAGCTGCTGTTTCCTACCTCTCTGCCAAGGCACAGTCCTTCAAGACCCAGTTGAGATCAGCCCTTTTTCCACGAGTCTTCCCAGACTCCACTAGTCAGTGCTTGCTGCCCTTTCCTCTGAACTGCTGAAGTAGTCTATTTATGCTCAGTTCATGGTTGTATCCCCAGTGCCTGGAACAGTGCCTGGCACATAGTAGGTATTCAAGAAATAATTAAGTGAATGAACTCTAATGTTTGTGTCATTGTATAATGACTAAGTGTCTGGCCCCATTAGGGGCTGTGTCTTGTTCCTCTTTACATTCCTAACATGGAGCAGAAAACTTAGTGTGGTAAATGTCCATTGGAGGAAGAAATGAATGAACGTGTGAACTTTGCTCCTTGGTTATTGATCTGCAGGAGTAAATTTTGACTGGATCCAGCCTCTTGCACCCTGTGAACAACTCTGCAGTAATATGTTGCACTGGGCCTTCTTGACTGGCATCTATTGTTTGCCCAGCTCCTGGGCTTAGAGGGAGGCTCTGGATACAGCAGGAGGTTGGGGAATCACCATGTTCCTGTATTGCTGCTATGTGGTCCATGCTAGAGCCAGGGTCTTGGAAACCCCCCTTCCCCCAATTTATGTGCAAAATAGATATGACTCCACAGCAAGGGCCCCTAGCTTCCTGGGAATATATGCTGCCTATTCAATCATGAACCCCAAACACAGATCCCTCCATCAAGTAAATACTTGATGGATATCTGGTTGTGATGGTGACAGTGCTGAACACTGACTGTCACACAACATGACTCAGGCCACTCCAAGGGGAGAGGAATAGGCATGTTACTGGGGCACCTGAGGACGCTGCCACCAGAGCTGTACCAACTGCACACCCACGTGATATATTAGGGCTGATTAGACCAGACATACTCCTGTGCCTGGGCCTGATGTTCCCCGCTTCCAAGACAGCCCCGGCCACAGAAAGCCGAAGAGAACCCTAGAGTGAAGGTGACCCTCTGATCTACTCTGAAGGCAAGTGGGTTTGCTCCCTGTTTTGAAAGTGGGTGGGAACCCCCCAGGGATTCGGTCTCTTATTGCTCACCCATTGTCATTTCTTGAGCTTTTTATTGTGGGCCAGACACTCTTCCAGTGGTGTATGGGTTCTCTTATTTAATCCTTTCAGCTGCTTTTTGATGCAGGTGCTGTGATTACCATTTTCCAGATGAGGATAACTGAGGCAAGTCATATATGTTTATAAACAGCACCTGCAGCTAAAAACTCTGAAAGCAGAGCTCCGCCCCTCCCTCACCCCCCACGTAAGTGAGGGCCAGGAGATGCTGTGGTTCCTGGAAAATGACCAGGGAGACCCGAGGAAGGAGAGTGGTGTGTAGGGAACCATCCGCCTGGGTGGGGAAGGACCCGATGTCTGCAGCGTCAGGAGACGCTTTGGTGTAGTGGTTAGAGGAGGGCTCTGCCTCTTTCCAGGAGTGAGGCCAGGAGGTGGACAAGGTACTAAGTTCTCAGTGCCTTAGCTTGCTCAGCAGTAAACTAGGGTCAAGAACAGCACTACTGTGCGGATTAAATGAGTTAGTACTTGCGAGCCTCCTGGAACTGAGCTGGGCACAGAATTTGTGCTTAGATGTGAAATGACCAGGGGGTTCTCTGGAGACCGCCAGCATCGTCCGTTTAGGTGCCGGATTTTTCAAGGGAAACATTGTAGTGGGCGCTCTCGGGGTGTTGGCGCCAATAGTCTTTGCGGCGGATGGGAAGTGGAGGGAGTAGCAGAGGGAAATGTCCCCTCCTGCCACGGAGGCGACTGCAGGCAACTAAGAGACAGGAGGGCCGGGCACGCCCTGTGGGGAAAACGAGGCTGCCGTGGGCCTGGCGACTGAAAGCTGCTGGAAATGCTAGGCTGGCTGGCAGATACCGGCTGGGAGACCTGCCGCGCAGCCGCCTCCGCGACCAATGGCTAACTCGCCTTTCCGGGCTAAGTAGCCTCCTCGCAGCTGCCTGCAGAGGGCCCGCTACGTCTCTGCTCTACCCGGCACTGCTGCCTGGGTGGGGGCTCCGGCGGGTTGCGGCGCCCTCCACGCCAGCTGCTCTCCACCCAGCTTGGGCCACCTCACTTCCTCCAAGTATCCTGCTCTGACCACTGTGGCCATACTCTTCCTCCTCTGATCCCCTAAAGCATCATCCACACTTGCATAATTTAGAACTCGGATATGTGCCAGCTGGCTCGCTAAGTGTGTCTGGTGTACTGGGAAGTCTTGACTCCACAACAATATCAGAAGGGTTGAAATATCAGCCCTCCTCACCACTACACGGGGCCCCTGGCACGCTGGTAGCCGCAGAGCAAGTGCCCAGAGAACACTTGACTCACCTCCATGAAGTCCCACTGTAATGACTCCCCAGGGGAGTGTCGGGGTCCTCGATGTCAGAGCACAGAGATGGCAGAAGGGGCGCCTAGCAGGATGCCTGTGTGTCCTCAGTTGACACCTGAGCCTTCACTAACCGGGTGGGACCGGTATAGCCCTCCTCCAGAGGCAGTGAGTACCTTGTGCAGGGGAAACCGGTGTGCGGAAAAGCCCACTGATAATGGAAATATCTGCTGAGTCCCAGCTTCAGTGCAGAGCCCTGTGCACAGCACCCGGGACACAGATATGTAAACAGGGTCCTTTTCCTCACGGGATGCAGCGTGGAAAAACAGAAACAAGAGATTTAGAGTCAGAAAATTGCCACCCACTCGCTCTGTGACTTTGGTCACTTCTCTGAGCCTGTGTCTTCATCTGTATCTCTAAGAGAATCTGGAATGGGAAGGCATAGGGGTGGTCAACGAGTATGGTAGCCAGACGTATAGTATTTCCACTTTCATGAGGAGAATATATTTATTAAGTAATCTAAATTACCATTTCTAAGTCAAAAAATAAAGTGGAAGTGGTAGTGTTTTGTGACAATCAAATGATAAATTATTTATGAAAACTTTTTGTTAATTCAAAGAGGCTCCACAAAGGTTTATCACTTTCTGCACTGCCAAAAATACATAGTAGGTGCTCGGATAAATGCTTCTTGAGGAGTGAAAATGTTTCCCATTTTGAGACGAACAGTCAAGTTGTTATAGAGTCCAAGGTCACTCAACTCGCCACACAACAGGCCAATGAATCCAAGAGATGAGGTGTTGAGGCAAGGAAGATACTTTAATGGGGGAGCCGGCAGACTGAGAGGATGGCAGGCTAGGGCCTCAAAATAACCATCTTATTGGGGTCTGGATGCCAGGTTCTTTGATAGATCAGAGGTGAGGGTAGGGGAGGAAGCAAAGTAAAAAGGCCATTAATTTTGCAAACATCTCCTAGAATGGCAAGCCTCAGGCAGGGGATGTGTTAATTTCTTCCTTCCTGCCAGGTACACAGGGTTCGAACACAGGCACTTTAGTTTAACAGTTATGCAGAGGGGCGGGATTCTCTGAGGCTAACCATTCTGTGTGATTAGCAATGAAAAGCAAGTCAAAGAAACAGTTCCAACATGGAGTCAGAATTGGCTTGCTGCCTGCAACAAAGTCAGGGTTACAAGATCCATGCTTAAATGTGGAAGTTAAGGATACAAGAAGGTCTTGCATGTGTCAAGTGACTTGTTCAGATGGTAAGTGTTGAATGACACCAGCAATCACTATGGGTGGATGGTGAGGCAAGGCTCCCCGGCAGACACGAGACTCAGACTCGAGATCAGCTTTGAGGACTGGATTGGATTTTGGTAAAGAAAGACAAGGAAGACCATCTAGACAGAGGAATGGCCTGAGTAGAGGGGTGAGGCAGGAAAGAATGAATGGCTGCAAACTGCAAGTGCCAGAGGGTAGTTTTTTGCTCACTATTGTATCCCCAGTGACTAGCACAGTCCTTGGCAGGACTTAGTGTAGTAAGATCTTGATAAGTGTGGAGGAAGGGAGGGAGGAAAGAAGAAGGGGTGGAAGGGAGGGGAGAAAAGGGAGGGAGATGAATGAATTGGCCAAGTTGAGACCAAACCTTCCCACACCTCACAAGTCAGAACAAAGAGATGGAGATTAGAGGAACACAGACTTGTCTAACAACTGTGAGACTCATTGTCCATTCTGGTGATAATACCTTGAAGAATTGTCCTGAATATTCAAGGCCAGAATGTGTATAAATTGCCTGTTGGTAGCCATTGTGGTCCCAGCCCTTAGGCTGGAACAGATTTCTGAGGAGTGCTTTGTATACAATAGGCCATCAGTCAGTAAGACGAAGAGGAAGGTTGGGGATTTTGAACTTGAACCCTGTGGGCAGCGTGAATCTCCTATGCAAAGTGGGGTGAGGCGAGGGTTGCAGGGCGGGAGGGAAGGAGGTGCAGGCGTGGAGGCTGCTCTAACTGGCTGGGGATTAGGACAAGCTAGGGCGGGGGCAGTGGAGATGAAAGGAAATGGATGATGGGAAAAGAAGCAGGAAGGGGACTTCTTATTTTTGAAAGGAGACTGCTGAGAGCTGGCTGCAGACTAAAAGGGTAGACAGGTATGAGCTCAGAAAGATGCAGAGACCTGCTAAGTGGGTTTAACTGCAAAGTGCAAGGAGCCAGGTGCTGTCGGGAACCCCAATCAGAGTAGAAGAACCCAGAAGGCTCACAAGGGCTTCTGTTGTCCCTGGTCAATGAAAATCACCAGTTCTCAGACCCTGCAAGATTTTCAGACAATGGTATTTTTCCAGGAATTTTAGAGACTGCGTCTATTTTCCTCTCTTCTTCTCCGCAAGTGTCAGAGAAGCACAGTCCACAAGGGGGCAGATGATGTCTGCCAGAGTCTGGTTGCTGTTGAAATGTAGTGATATTAAAAGGTGATCTTCCCGCATAGATACCCCAGCTGTCCAAACAAGCACAAGCACGAACAGGATGTCGGTGTCATTTATTTTCCCTGCCTCATTAGCTGCACTGCCAGAGGTGTGCAAGTGTGATATGGCCACGCGGTGAACAGCAGGAAGCCACAGAGCCATTGCCTGACTTCAGGGGGGTCATTGGTCATTGCTCACACTTGACGCTGCCTCCTGCTTCTAGCTCCTGGCTGCCTTGCTGTTTGCATCTCCCTCTCTTAGCTGAATAGAAGCAGAGTCTGATGCCCAGTGGGGTGTGATGGTGAGAGCAGAGCTCCTGCAAACTGAGATCAATCGGGCAACTGCCTACTCCAAGCAGAGCCCAGGACTGGGTGTTTGGAGGAAAAATCCAGAAGAAACAAAAGACTCCCTTAACGAACTGAATCTACTGGAAGAAAATAGGTAAACTCACATTAGTTCAAAGAATGCCTCTGGGATCAGAGAGACCTAGGTTCAGATCCAGCTCTACCACTTATTAGCTCTATGTCCTAGGACAAGACATTTAATTTCCCTGAGTCTTAGTTTCCTCATCTGGAAAATGGGGAGAGTAATTGTTATTGCACCTGTCTTATAGTGTGGCTGTGGGATTTCAATGAGATAATGTGTAAGTGAGAGAAAGTCTAACAACAGCGCTCAATGAATGTTAGCTGAAGTCCTTGGGATTTTTGTGTTGTTTTCTTTTGTTTTTGTCTGGTTGGTTCTTTTTGACTGCATCACATAGCATGTGAAATCTTAGTTCTTGGACCAGGGATCAAACCCATGTCCCCTGCAGTAGAAGTATGGATTCTTAACCACTGGGCCACTAGGGAATTCCCCTGAAGACCTTGTTATTGTTAATAGTAATCATAAAGCAATGGGCTACATATTGAATACAGAAACAACTTGGAAGATACAATGGCAGGTGTGTAGGAGGTAGGTTTTACCCTGAGTCATTGAAGGTGAAGAGGCAGGAGTGGGGAGAGCAGAGTGGGGAGGGCATTCCAGGAAGAGGGAGAGAGTGAACGTCCTCAGACTTCATGGGTGAGTTCACAGATCAGCCCACTGTGTCTGTGCTAGCAAGGACAGGGCTGCTGCCCTGGGGTTGGTGCAGCAAGACCCTTGGGCCGGCCATGGAGGCAGTTGAGTCCTTACCTCAGCCAGGGAAGAGAGATGAGGGAAAGAGTGTCTCCAGTGACTATTGCTAGAAAAGTCTCTTGGTGTCCAGCCTCAGCATGTTAGAAGATGAATGCAAATCCATGAGAGTAATTCTATTAGTCTGCGTTCTCCAGAGAAACAGAATGTGTGTATATATTATAATAGACATTGGCTCATGTGATCCCTGGTGACTCACATGGTAAAGAATCTGCCTGCAATGCAGGAGACCCAGGTTCAATCCCTGAATAGGGAAGATTCCCCTGGAGGAAGGAATGGCTACCCACTCCAGTATTCTTGCCTGGAGAATTCCATACAGAGAGAAGCCTGGCGGGCTACAGTCCATGAGGTCACCAAGAGTTGGACATGACTGAGCGACTAACACTTTTTTACCTTCATGTGATTATGGAGGCAAACAAGTCCCAAGACTTTCCATCTGCAAACTGGTGATATAACTCAGTTCGAGTCTTAAGACCTGAGAGCCAGGTGGCCAATGGCATAAGTCTAGGTCCGAGTGTAAAAGCCCAAGAACCAGGAGTATCCATGTCTGAGCCCAGTAGAAGATGGACAAATCAAAGGGAGCAAATTTGACTTTTTTTTCTGCCTTTTGTCCTTTTTGGGGGGAGGGTGGGATACCTTCAACAGATTGCATAATACCCGCCTACACTGGGGAGGGTTGCCTTCTTTACTTCTACAATTGATTCAAATGCTAATCTCTTTCAGAGACACCCAAACAGACACTTCCAGAAACAATGTTTCACTAGCTATCCCTCAGCCTAGTCTACACAGAATTAACCACCAGGACAACAAGCTAAGAAGGAGAAGAGTCCCAGGGACTGTCTGACTGTAGGACTAAACCAAGAATACAGAATAAGGGAGTCAGAAAGTTTATTTGTTCTGAATCCTAAATGCACATCTATAATTCCAAGGTGATGACCCAATGGGACCTAGAAGTTGGCTTCTCCCCCACGAAAGCTTCAGCTATCAGCTACAAAATGCTCATCCCCAGGCAGAACCCTCCCCACCCCAACCCAGGGGCAATAAACTGGAAAGATGCTCTTGGCATTTTTTAGTCCCTGGGGCCTGGTCTAAAGGCTTTCATGTCCATGCTGATCTTATAAAGAGATCTTTTTTCAGGCCCTGATTCAGGTACCCTTGGGTACCTAGGCCCTTGGAGGAAAGCCTTGGCCTAAATAGCCCCAAACAAGAAATCACAGAAAAACTTTTATATTTAACTTTAGGATATCAGAAGTGATTTTTTGGCAGCACACTTCCCTTCCTAAATAGGGTTGGATTAGGCTAATATTAAAATTAACTTTATGAGAGGCAGTACCGCAGAGTACTTAAAAGCCTTAATTAGCGCACTGGTTATGGGCTTGTAACCACTGTCTGGTCACCACCACTTACTAGCTGTTTGTCTCCCTGAGTCTGAGTCTCTTTATCTATAAAGCCAAGAGGGCCACAGTCCCTTCCTCACTGGGTGTTTGTGAGGACTGCGTGAAATACAATACATGTAAAGCACTTAGCCTGAGCCTGGCCCACGGAAGCATTCCGTAAGGGTAGTGAGCATAGTGAGAAAGGAAGCGGGCAGGTAGTGAGGGGCATGTGAGGGAAAGTCAGACCAGAATTGAAGACTATGAGCATACAATCCAGAGAAGACGTACTCCACACTAGAAAATTGACGGTGTCCATTTGTTATCCTGAAAACCACCAGAACCTGCTTTCTTGACCCTTGTTCTCAGGCTTGGGCCAGCTCCTCAGCCCGGTGAGGCTCGGTGAGCAGGCAGCATTGGCCAACGACCAGCCAGACACCCAGCCTGTTGAGAGACACTTCTCTGTGCCTGGGGCAGGCCTGGCTGGGGAGCCGTGTGTGTTTGCTGGGTGAATGGTTCTTACCATGCAGTCACCTTTGTCCATGAAGCAGGGAGGAGGAGGCTGAAGCTGTGGAAGGACAAAATCCCCTCTGCCTTGGGCAGGCCTCACCTGCCTCTGCTTTCTTGTCAGGTTAGTAGTTTCTTCATGGGACTGTTGGGGGGGGAAAAAAGACTAGAAAACACACTTTTTTTTTTTCTCTAGTGAGGACATCATAAGAAAACCTCTTGAAAATAACTGGCATGGCTAAAGCCTGGCCTATGTCCTAAGCGAGGAAGACAAATTGGTAAATTCAGTCTTTCTGTCCTGGTTCTTCCATTACCCACAACCCACAGCTCTTTGAACATGTCCTTGTGAACCCTTATCCTGCTGTTGACTTTCCTATTTTCTCATCTTCATGTTTCTCTCTCCCTCTTATGTTATTTATTTTTTGCAGAGGTCATATACAGGTAACATGTGCCTCTGAGACAAAACTCAAGGCAGAAAGGGTTTGCAGTGGCAACATGGTCGCCCTCCCACCACGGGTCCCTAATTACCCCCAAGTGATCTCTGTCCCCAGATCCCACCGGTACCCCCCCCCCCCACCAGGGATCATCTTTGTAGACATGAGCATGCAAGAGGTCAGCACAAATGGTAGCATTCTTACTCATGTTTGTATTCCCGGTGCCCAGAAGAGGGTTGCCACAAAAGTATGTTGGCTGTAGGATTGTTTGTTCTGAAGTTTGTTGCCCTCACCCATGCCCTGGGAGTCCATTCTGTCTAGTTGAGGTTCCCACAGGCATACCAACATGTTACCCATTTGGGCTCTGACTGTGCTTTCTCAGGACTGAGCTTTATGAAGAGGTCACTGGGGTCTTGCTGACTGTAAACAGCAGGTCACCTTTCACATCCGAGCTCAGAAACGCCATCCTGGTGCACTCACTTTCTTCCCTGCTGTTTAGTGTCAAGCCAAAGCTTAGCTCTGGCTGCTCTTTGGTTGTGGTTGTTGCCTGAAGCTAGGGTTAAAGAGATGCCACGCTCATCTCTGGGGAGTCTCTAAGCACATTCAGCTCAGAATTTTGGCTCAGGAAATAAAATACAGGAGTTTCGGAACCATGGTGGTATGTCTCAGCCCCTGCTAGAGCTGGCTTTTCCAGAAGCATCCAAGCATTCAGAGAGTGCCTTCATTCGCATTCTCTCTCTCTCTTACACACTCTTGCTCTCTCGCTCACTCCTCCTCAGGTGACTAGCGGACAGGCTGGACTCCACTTGATCTATAATGAAAGTGCCCAAGGAAGAAAGGAGAGTGCTGAGGGAGAAGGCCCACTCGTTGTCCTGTTCTGTTCTCACAAGGTTTGCAAACCCAGGGGGGCAGCAGGACAGAAGGGTAAAGAGAACAGGGTCTGGGGTCATACTACCTGGGCTGGAGTCCTGACTGTGCCATTGATCAGCTCTGTGACCTTAGGCAAGTTATGTAACCTCTCTGTGCCCCAGTTTTCTTCAACTATAAAAATGGGGATGATAACTGTACTTACTTTTAAAGATTGTCTTGAGAATGTAATGAGTTATTAGATTGTGAAGCATTTAAAACAGTCCCTGGCATACTGTAAATGCTATATAAGTGCTTTTGAAATAAAACTTTTAATGTTACCGGTTCCGTGTTATATCTATTTTCCTGAATTTAGCCATTCCCTAGCTGTAAGTTTCAAGAGTTTCACTTAACTGATCTTGGGCTCCTGGTTGCATTTTTTTTTCCTACTGGGAAAAAACTGAGTGCTGTCTTACATAGAGAGGAAAACCTAAAGAACAGCCGGTATCTAGGCTAAAATTTCAGCATAAAGGTGGAGTTGTCTCACTACGCTGACTCCTGCCTGGCGCTGCTCTTGAGGCTCCTTTCTGCCTCTAGGGGGCTGAGCTGAGCATTCTCCAGAGCTTCCCCAGCCAGTGCCTTCTGGGAAGAGTTGCTCTAGTTGCCAAGCTGGGGGCATGGCTCAGCCTCCCCAAAGATGTAGGTGCTGCTATGGCAACGGGCCTCCACTCTGAGGGGCTGCCAAGCAAGATGAAAGCCTGGAATCCAGGTCCAGATCTGGGCAGTCATCAGAGGTCATTCTGCCTGAGTGGCAGGCTAAGCTCCAGACAAAATGGTAGGGTGGTCAGCCCAGCTTCTCCTAGGCTGTCTCGCCATGTCTCTCCTGCTTCTGCATCAACCCAACCACAGAGCAGCGTGCCTTCCAAATGATCTAGCACCAGAAAGGCATCCAAGATCAGCTTGCCAACTGTGTATAGTTCAGCCAGGAGCTCCTGGGAAGGGTCCCTGGGAGGAGCCAGGGACTGTCATCTAGGAAGGCTTCAGGCCTCAGGATGGGTCCCTGACAGCCCTTGGTCACTCTCAGAGTCGCACTCAGTAACAAGAACCCTGGTGATCCCCACCACAGGCCCCTGCATTCCCTGTGCCTTGTAACCAGGCAGGGCTGGGCCCAGCTGGGCTAGAAGAGCGGGGGTACAAAGGGCACAGCATGTGGTTCACAGGCGTTGACCACAGAGTTCAGTGCAGTTCTGTGGAAAGGGAATAAACACGTTTCCTTAACGACCAGTATACACATGAGGACTCATTCAGCAAAGGTTCTTTCCGCGCCTGTTACAAACGAGGCCTTGTGCCAAGTACTAAGGGGAGGGGCAGAAGATACAGAGATGAATTAAGTGTGGTCCTTGCCCTTAAAGACTTTGTCCTCTACCGGAGAAGCCAGCCATATAAGTAACTAGCTGTAATACGAGACCCAACTCTTTAACTGCTTTGACATTTGCTGGATATATCTTCTGGGCGGGGCACAGCAGAGAAGGAGAAAGAGAAAGTTCTACCCTTGACAAGTTCGTATCCCAATGAGGGAAGGAGAGAAGAAGACAATGATAATATAACGTGACAAGCATGCTGATGGGGTCAGCAGACAGAGCATTGGAAGCAAAGAGCAGGATTGCCTAACTGACACTTGGGGAATCTGGGAAAGCTTCCAACAGGAAGTTCCAAGAAACCAAGACCCACGGCTGCCACTGGGCATGGCTACAATGTAAAGGGTGCCCCCTGGAGTTGCACACCACCATTTATGGTAGCCCAGACTGAAGGGTGAATAGGAATTAGCCAAGAGCCCTTAGCAGATGTGAAAGTGAAAGTCACTCAGTTGTGTCCGACCCTTTGTGCCCTCATAGACTATAGAGTCCATGGAATTCTCCAGGCCAGAATACTGCAGTGGGTAGCCTATCCCTTCTCCAGGGGATCTTTCCGACCCAGGAATCGAACCTGGGTCTCCTGCATTGCAGGTGGATGTGTTACCAACTGAGCTATCAGGGAAGCCCTTAGCAGGTATGGTGAACCAAAAGTGGTTCAAAATGGTTAGGGTGGTAAATTTTATTTTATTTTTAAATTAATTTATTTTTTATTTTTTTGCCAAACTGTGGCATGGTGGGGATCTTAGTTCCCTGATCAGGGATTGAACTGGTGCCCCCTGAGTGGAAGCACAGAGTCTTAACCACTGGACCGCCAGTCAAGTCCCCTAGAGTGGTAAATTTGAAAATTAAAATTTTGTCCTGTTTCCTTTATCATTTAGGTTCTCTCTCCACACACACGTTTTAAAATACAGTTGACCCTGGTAAATGTGGATGGAGGGAGTATGGAAGCTAGAAATGCATCATTTTACGGCAATCGTTATAAAGATTAGATTGGACAAAAACCATCCATAGGTGCTAAATTTAGTGGAGATTTTAATGAGAAACAGGATATTTGCATAATCTTAAAGTGTCTCCCCACAGGCTGCTTATTATGGGCAAGGGAGAGATTGAAGAGTAGCTATAAAGTCAAGTGTCACTGACTCAATGGACGTGAGTTTGAGCAAACTCCGGGAGTTGGTAATGGACTGGGAAGCCCAGTGTGCTGCAGTCCATGAGGTCGCAAAGAGTCCGACGTGACTGAGCGACTAAACAATAGAGTAGAGAAATCGGGCACCACCTTGAACTGGTGATCAAAATTACCATCACCAATGAGAGACAGATGTACACTGAGTACCTCCACATTAGAAAGCGTATTAACTCCACAGCAGAGAGGCACGACCCCAGTTGACTCATGAGGAAACAACACAAGGAGCATTCATTCTGTTAAAAGTGCTCGCAGGAGAAGGAACTGTAGTCTTCAGAAATCACCAGGTCATAAAAGTCCCCCAAAATGCTGTGGAATGTTCCAGTTTAATGAAAGCTAAAGAAGGAGCAACTCCTTTCGATACCTGACCCTAGAGTAACTCTGGTACTAGACAGGGAGGAATGTCCTGAAGGACATCAGTATGTCACCTGACAAAGGAAGAATATGGACAGTAGAGGCAAGTATTATGACCGTGTTCATTTCCTGAACTGAGAGCTGGGCCATGGCTATGGCAGAGGATGCCTCTGGGCTTGGGAGATACAAACTGGAGTGGAGGCGTAAAGGTCGTGATGTGTACTCCTTACTCTCAAATGGCTCAGAAAAAGTGTGTATGAGTGTGTAAAAGATGGATATACAAATATGTATACATGTGTATGGTGTGTGACCATATACTATATGTACATAATTAAGTGTGCATATATGGATAGAGAAAGATAGAGACAGAAACAGAGACAGCCCTTGAAGATGTACAGTTGGCCTATGAACAACATATGTTTGAACTGCATGGTTTCATTTATATGGGATTTTTTTCAACAGTAAATTCTACTGTACTACACAATTCTTGGATGTAGAACTGCAGACACAGAGGAAACACATATATGTATAAGTTATACAGATACTCTAAGTTATACATGGATTTTCAGATTTTTTGACTGCTCAGATGGTCAGCACCCCAACCCTATGTTTTTCAAGGGTCAACTGTACATACAGAGTGTGTGTGTGGAGAGAAAAGCCAAATGATAATGGAAACACGATAAAATTTTAACAGTAGGTGAATCTAGGTAAAGGGTATACAAGTGTTCCTAGTGCTATTTTTATTTGCACAACATTTTAAAATTTGAAATTATTTCCAAATAATAAAGCAATTATGATCAGGTGTCACAGACAGAGGACCACGGTATAGGACATGATGGTTTGGTACACTTTCGTATTGCAAAGTGATTACCATCACTAGTGAGAGCTAACGCTTCCATCATGTCACATAATTACCATTTCGTTTTTGTGCTGAGAACATTTAAGATCTATTTTCCTAACAATTTTCAAGTTTATAATGCACTATGATTAGCCATAGTCAGCAGGCAGTATATTAGATCCCCAGAACTGACTCATACCTGGAAATTCATGCCCTTTGACCAACATCTCCCCATTTGGCAGCAGGCCAAATCTTGAACTGACTTAAGTGCCACAGTGGGAATCTGGGCTTTATCTGGAGGACAATGAGATACACACAACAGAAATACTTTTTAAAAAAGACCTTGCACCACAATGTTGATTCATGTTTGGATTTCTAATTTGTAGGTTTTGGTAGTTTACAGATTTGGAATCATTGTCACATACACTGTATAACAGGGCTGAGAGGGAAGGTAAAAAGGTATATTGTTGAGACTTTCCCGGTACTCTACTGGTTAAGTCTCCATGCTTCCACTGCAGGGGGACACAGGTTCAATCCCTAGTCAGGGAACTAGGATCCCATGTGCCATGCAGTGCAGCCAAAAAATTTTTTTCTTTTTTTTTAAAAAAAAGATATAATCTCAACAGAGGTCAGGGAAGGGGCTTGGCTTCAGAGGATGCTCGAGGATGGAGAGAAAAAAGCAGCATGCTGTAGGCTGAGCAGAGGGAAGCATAGGGCTAATTTTCTTAGCGCCTGTTGTGTTTAGGGGACACTTCACCCTAGAGGTACAAAGATGAGCATGGTGGTCCCTTCCCGAGAAGTCCAGTGGTGTCACCTTGCTGGAGGACTGGCAGGGTGGTGTCCTGGATCTGTCTGAGCAGCCAAGGAGGGCTTGGGCTTCAACCTGGTCTTGCAGGACTATAGTAGGGGGCTGGCGGGGCTGTTGCTGTAGGGGGCTGTCTCTACCGCAGACCTAGAGGATGGGTATTGGGAAGAGAGCCTTGTATTTTGTGAAGACTTGCCAGGAAAGAAAGGCGAGACGCCCCCTTCAGACTCTGAGAATCAGGCCTCACCCACCCAGAGCAGAAACGTGGGGCTCACCTCCTCAGGTCAGAAGTCTCAGGGGGAGAATGGGAACTGCTTTTCCAGCCTCACCCTCAATTTCCTCTCCCCGATTCTTCCCTCTCTTCTGAAAGGAAACCCCAGACCACATTCTGGAAGATCTGAGCACCTTCCCTCTGGGAAATCTTCAGTGACTCCACCCCAGAAAGACCTGTAGCTCCCCAGTCACTGCGGGAGCTGCCCATCTGAGACCTCTCCGTTGCCAGGGTAGTCTTCCTTCCCGGTGGTCCCTGCAGGACCCAGGCCACCCCTTTTCTGGAAGCCACTTCCCCAAATCCCAGAAATGCCCTCTGGTTCTGCGGACAGGTGCATCACCCTATTCTGGGTATGCTCCCGACTTCCTCACTGGTGTCAGAACTTCCTTTCCACTCATGTTCTGTCCTTACTGTCCAGGAAAATCTGATGTCAGTAGGATAAATCATATAAACTGAGTTGTGGTCAAGCGTGAGCTAGCTGTGAAGTCAGCGTCTGTCTCCAGAATTGACTGGAACTTCGGGTACCTGAGACTCCGAGATAAAAACCAATTCAGTCAGGCAGGGCCTTCTTCCTGTTGCCTTGGGCGCATCATTCAGTACTGGTTATGGACAGGGTGGAGAATAGAGGTGGGTGGGTAGGGATGATGGGGGACCTGGAGGCAGGAAAACACATCAAGAGGCCGAGACTGCACGTCCAGGTGATGGTGGCCTGACCTCAAGTCTCGCCAGGGTGTGCAGGGCTAGGTTGATGAAGTGAAAACATGCAGAATGGAAGAGGCCTGACTTGGTGCCCAGACATGTGGACAAGTGGGATGAGAGGAGTGCCCAGGTTTCCTGCTCGGCCACATAAGTGAGCATCAGTGACTTTATCAAGAGAGGGCTCATTGGGAGGGACAGACTGTGGGTCTGAGGGGAAGAGAAAGGATTTTAGTGTGGTTGGGGCTGTCAAATTTGAGTTGCCTCTGGGACAGCCAAGCGGGGCTGGCCAGGAGGTGCTTGAATTGAGGCCACAGTGTGTGGTCTGGAGCACAGGAGCAAAGTTTGGCCTGGAAACAAAAAGTTTTAATATTTTAACCCAGACACACACACCAGAACTTCCAACTTGGTACACTCCCCAGGTCATTCAGCCCAAGGCCTGCTGATAGAAGAAGGCATGGTTTTACAATGTCTCCTTAATAGTTGTGTGGAGCCATCAGGACAATGGTACTAGTGACCCAGAGACGTGGGAGTCCAGAGTCATGCCTCTGTGCAAACTACACAGCAGGCCTCTCCTCTTTTCCAAACCCCCATGAATGGTGTGGTCAGAAGGCACCGGCTGGAAGATGTGTTGGGGTGGGGGTAGTTTGGGTGGGACATGCGGGCCCGGCAGGGAGTGGGACTTTTGTAAATCTGTTTGAACCCTCCCCTTTCAGAGTCTATTGAGCCCTTGTGTCTGCATCGTCACCCTTGCCGGTTCCCATCCCCTATACCACAGGAGGGCAGCACCACGCTCTCAGCTGCCCAGGATGTTCTCAGGCTGATGTCCCGAGCAGATGGCTCCAAGTTAGCACTTCTGCTGGCCTCGGAGGGCATGGGATGGAGTGGGGGCTGGGGAGGGGTGCAGGGGATGGTGGCAGAGGTGACTTTTCTCCTAGGTTGGAAGAACAACAATTGGTATCTGAACTTCCCGGTTACAGAACACCTGCATGCATGCTAAGTCGCTTCCGTCATGTCTGACATAGCCCACCAGGCTCCTCTGTCCATGGGATTCTCCTGGCAAGAATACTGGAGTCGGTTGCTATGCCCTCCTCCAGGGTCCACTGCTCTGCTTCCTGCCTGCTGGCTCTCCTGATTGGCCTAGGCTACTTTGGCACCTATACCCGACAAGTAGACAGAATGAAAAGAGGGGTGGGGTGGAAAGAATAGAGGCAATGAGGGAAGTCCAGAAAAATACAACCTAAATGGGAAACCATTTGGCTTGGGAAGAAAAGTACAGGTCAGTTTTCCGACTGGACATCTATGGAAATTTCCGGTTTTACCTACCACCTGGAAAATCCCATGGATGGAGGAGCCTGGTAGGCTGCAGTCCATAGGGTCGTGACTTCACTTTCACTTTTCACTTTCCTGCATTGGAGAAGGAAATGGCAACCCACTCCAGTGTTCTTGCCTGGAGAATCCCAGGGACGGGGGAGCCTGGTGGGCTGCCATATACGGGGTCACACAGAGTCAGACACGACTGAAGTGACTTAGATTAGCTTAGCTTAGCTTATTAGCTGTGATACCTTAAACAAGTCACTTCACGTCTCTGATTGTCAGTCTCAGTTCAGCTGCAGAGTCATGTCCGACTCTTTGTGACCCCATAGACTGCAGCACGCCAGGCTTTCCTCTTTATCATCAACTCCCAGAGCTTGCTCAAACTCCTGTCCATAGAGTCGGTGATACCATCCAACCATCTCATCCTCTGTCGTCCCCTTCTCCTCCTGCCTTCAGTCTTTCCCAGCATCAGGGTATTTTCCAATGAATCAGTTCTTCACATCAGGTGGCCAAAGTATTGGAGCTTCAGCTTCAGCATCAGTCCTTCCACTGAATATTCAGGACTGAGTTCCTTTACAATTGACTGGTTGGATCTCCTTGCAGTCCAAGGGACTCTCAAGAGTCTTCTCCAACACCACAGCTCAAAAGCACCAATTCATCAGTGCTCAGCTTTCTTTATGGTCCAACTCTCACATCTATACATGACTACTGGAGAAACCATAGCTTTGACTAAATGGACCTTTGTTGGCAAAGTAATGTCTCTGCTTTTTATAATATGCTGTTTAGGTTGGTCATAGCTTTTCTTCCAAGGAGCAAGCGTCTTTTAATTTCATGGCTGCAGTCACCATCTGCAGTAATTTTGGAGTCCAAGAAAATAAAGTCTGTCACTGTTTCCATTGTTTCCCCATCTATTTGCCATGAAGTGATGGTACTGGATGCCATGATCTTAGTTTTTTGAATGTTGAGTTTTAAACCAGCTTTTAGAAAATTATCTAAAGGGGCTCTTCTAGAAGATCTCCTTGGCTTCCTCCAGCCGTGCTGTGTACTGCTGACACACACACCTGCAATCTGGTGGGCAAAGGGGAAGGCTGATGCCCTAGAAAAAGGGCACCATGTGAAGTTTGGGAGAGGTGTGGGTTTTTTGTTTGTTTGGCTTTGGTTTTTTGGAAGGGAGGATGGCCGTGCCACACAGCACGTGGGACCCTAATTCCCCAACTGGGGATGGAACCCCTCTGCATTGGGAGCATCGAGTCTTAACCACAGGACAACAAGAGAAGTCCTTAGAGGTGTGTTTTTAAGAAAAGAATTTCTTTAGAAGGAAACAAACATGCGGAAAACATCCCAGTTGGTGAGAGAGGCTGAAAAAGACAAGTTTCTGAAAGACTTGGGTAAACTCATGGCTGACAGTTTACTGAAGGACTCAAGGACCATGGTGGGGTCTTTGCATCCCATGATGCCCTCATCTGGGTTAGAGGAATGGGGTCTCACCCACAGGGCGGCATTTTTATACCCTTGTGTTCTCATGTCCTTCAAACACCCTGGCTCACGTCCTTGCTGCAGTACAGACATACCCACACCTTTTCCCACATCCTGAAACCACTGCCCCAAAGACAGGCAAGGTGATCTGAAAATGAAGCCCAGCAGCTTCCAGGGTGCAGAGAGGAGGATTCCTCCCAGCCCCTCCTCCCTCTTGCTACTTCCGGTCCCCAACTGCAGTCTGGGCTCAAGTCCTGATGAGCCAGCCCTTAGCCTCTTGTTCTGCCTGTGCTTTATGATGTTCATAATAACCCTGTGGAAATGATAAGGCTGACCTTTTTCAATCCTGCCTCTGCACTGCAACCTTCCCTAATAGTGTTTTTCTCCTGCTACTCTTCTGTTCAGGATGCCTCCAACTGCCTGCTCCCTTGAGTCCCAATTCATGGCCTGACATTCAAAGAGAAGTTAACATTAATTCGGCACTTACAGTGTGCCGGGTATTAAATCTAAGCATCATGTGCCCTGATTCTGATAGCAAGTCTAGGACAGGACTTGCTAGGACCTCCACTATTTGTCAAATGGGGATGAGTAAGTGGTCAGGACAACCCTGAAAAGCAGGTATTATTATTCCCCATGATACTAATTATGAGAGTGAGGCTTAGGGGGGTGAAGGAACTTGCCCAAAGTCATGATTAATAAGAGAACATGTCAGGATTCAAACCCAGGTCCTGATTCTAAATCCTGGGGATGTTTATATAGATGGCTCTTCAAGTCTCCCCCACCCTCAGCATCCCTCACCCAGGAAGGTTCTGGCCCAGCGGACACAACCTTGTGACATTTTTGGTTTCAGTTATTCCTGTGGAGATGACTGCAGCCTTCCAGACACAGGGCACGGAGGATAGGTGCCGCACCTACAGGCAGTTGTTTAGTGGCTCAGTCGTGTCTGGCTCTGAAACCCTATGGACTGTAGCCCACCAGGCTTCTCTGTCCATGGGATTTCCCAGGCAAGAATACTGGAGTGGGTTGCCATGTCCTTCTCCATAGGATCTTCCTGACCCAGGGATAGAACCCACGTCTCCTGCATTGGCAGGTGGGTTCTTTACCTCTGAGCCATCTGGGAAGCCCACACCTACAGGCACTATCTGCCACAACTGGCTCATCATGTCCTGAGGATTGGCCATACAAGAAGGCGGCTGCCCCTGGAAAGTTCCACAGCCTTCCCAGGAGAGGCACACCCCTGGCCTGGCACAACCTCTGATCTGTCTGGGGAGGGGGCACATCCCGGAAATGCTGTGTAGCAGGATTTCCTTTTAGGGAGCTCCCATGTGGCCAAGTTTATTATCACGGAGAAGAGCTCCACCTGCCACTGCCATGGAGCCGCCTTCAGGTACCCCCTCTGCTCCTACAGACCCTACTGGCCTCTGGGGGGCAGAGTGTAAAGGTACTGCTCTGGCTGGGCAGCCTTAGAGGGCTTGGCTCTCAGCCAGGCTGTGCTCTCACATCTTCTGGTGTGGGGAAGCCAGCTACCCCTACCAGGTTGATTCATCTATGCCAGTACTGCAGTGGGTAGGTCTCAACCTCGCTATGCCTCAGTTTCTTCATCTGTGAAACAGGGATAAACAAAGTCCCCTCCACGGTACCTGAAAACCTGAGACAAAACTTTAACTGGGGGGAAGATGGATGGGTTAATTCAAGATGCCAAGGCCCCAGGGGGCACTCGTGCAATTCTTGGTACTTGACCAGAAGGATTAGATATGATTTATTAATAACAATGCGAAGCAACCTTTTTCATGTCGCAGCACACAGAGAACTTTTGTCTAGTACCCTTGGATGAAAAGAGCTGTCTCAGGCTCCGCCCAGCACCAACTGAGAGCAGCCCAGCACCAACCAGGCTGAGAGCACCAACATCTCAGCATTGCTGGAATCCTTTTGCAGCACCTGGGTGGCAAGCGCCGTCTGCTGTATACAAAAGTTGTCGCAAAAGCAGTGGTGAGCCTTGTCAGGATTCGAATTCCCTTCTTTCCACATGAAGAGAGTCAGCCAAGGGTTTGGTGAGTGGCCCTTCAGTGACCATAGGTGCAGATGGGAATGGCCGCTGAGCAGCAGGAAAGGGTCTTCTATGCCTGCCTTGGCCCCCAGGCAGAGCTCTGTAGACTTGGCTTTACTTGGGCTCCTTTTCTGAGGCACAGAGGCAACAAGATCACAGCCACCCCACAGACCTCTGGGCCAATGCAGATTGCATCTGGGGATAATGTGCGTGGAGCAGAGACCAAAGACATGGTATCTGCTCAGAGCAGAATCGTGGGACCAGGGCATCTGCTGTCTGCCACCCCACAAGCTCTTCTCTTCCCTCTTCCTGCTACACTCAGGCCTTGCTGACTCGTTCATCCCTGAAGTCCTTAATGAGGGGCAGCCAACTGCCAAATACCATGTCAAGTACTGGGACCACAGGCTGGGACTGTTGGCTTCCAGCAACTCAGCCAGGTAGAAAGAAAGACATGGAAAGAGGGGCACTGAATAGGGAATGTCTATAAAGAGGAGGGAAGGTGCAGGAGGGCCTAAGAGAGCCTCAGGGAGTCAGGAAAGTTTGCAAGGACACTCAAAGAATAAATGGGGATGGGGGAAGGAAGAGTAACTGGGGAGTAATGAGGCAGTTTTCCAGAGAGAAGGACATGTACAAATGAAGCTTTGAGATGGGGAGAGTGAGGCATGTTCAAAGCACGTCAAGGAGTCCAGTTGTGCTAGAATATAAAGTGCTAGGTGGGAGTGGGGGTAGGGTGATGAAGCCAGGCTGGCAGCAGCCAGATCAGAGAGATGCCAGTGAAAGGAGTTTTTTAAAACTTATTTTTATTATTCTTATTTTATTTTTTAATATTTTGGCCACACCATGCAGCATGTGGTATCTCAGTTTCCCGACCAGGGATTGAACCCATGCCCCCTACGTTGGGATTGTGTAGTCTTAACCACTGGGCCACCATGGAAGCCCCTGATAGGAGTTTTTACTTCATTCTGAAGGCAATGGGGGTGGGTCACTGGAGCATTCTGAATAGGGGAGCACTGTGATCCAAGGCACTATTAAGCAACATGGTTCTGGAAGCAGAGAGACGGGCAGGCTGTGAAGGGCATGCTGAGGAGGCCGCTGCAGTTGTCTAGATTCTGTGGGTTCAAAGCCTGAATGACGACGTTGTCAGGGAGGGTATAAAGGAGGGATTCAAGAGCCCTGAAATAAGCAGAATCAACAGAATGTGGTGGGTGTACAAAAGTAGGTGATAAGGGAGAGATCATGACAAAAGAGGGCTTCCCACGTGGTGCCAATGCCTGCATAAGACATAAGAGACGTGGGTTCGTTCCCTGGGTTGGGAACATCCCCTGGAGGAGGACATGGCAACCCACTTCAATATTCTTGCCTGGAGAATCCCATGGACAGAGGAGCCTGGCGGGCTACAGTCCATGGGGTCGCACAGAGTCAGACATGACCAAAGCAACTTAGCATGCATGCACAAGTATGTAAGGGGAGCTGAAGCCATAGTCATGAATGAGATGAGGGATAGAATTATAAATAAGAAGAGAAGAGGGCTAAGGATGGAACTCTAGAGCTAGTGCACATGCACTTAAAACACACAGAGGAAATGAGCGAGAGCCAAGTGTCCTAGCAATGAAGGGAGGAGAGAATAGCTGTCAGAGCCAGATGTACCAGAAAAGAGAGCAGGGACACAAGGAGACATTTCAGCAGAGTGATGGAGGCAGAAGCCACACTGCAGAGGGCTGAATCCAGCAGCTGAGACTGAAGGGCAAGAAACGACCGAAGCTGCAAGGGAGCTCTGTGTCAAAGGAGGTTTTTGTTGAAGGTATTTATTCAAATCTCCATGTTGAGGGGGAGAGATGGAGAGAGAGGGAGAGCTTAAAGCTACAGGGAAGAGAGATGACATAAGTGAAGGAGCAGGGCCCAGGGAGAGGCTGTGGGCAGGACGAGGGGCTCAGCGTAGGGCTATGAGGGAGTTCTCCTGGGATCGCCACCCGAGGATGGGAAGGAATGGAAGCAGGATTGGGCTGCAGAAGCAGGTTGGACAAAGGCCTCAGCCAACCCCATTGGGAAGCTCTGAAGCTAGGAGCTGAAACCAGGGGCTGGGCCTTTACACCCCCTCATCAGTCATTCACTGGATACAGGCTGCCCCAGGAAGTTGGCTGGCCTTTGGGCAAAGCAGCTCTCTTCCGTGGAGGCAGTCCCCAGAGGGGTCTGACAGCTGAGGGCTGTGGGCTTAGGCACTGAGTCCTTCCATCATGAAGACGGTCCGGGGAAGTACATACAATGCCCGCCACAGAGAGGAAGGGGGCGCCATCGCACTTGAGTTGAATCTGTGGGCCAGTCAGGTTGAGGCTGAAGTTTCCACTGTTGGCCTGAATTTTGCTCCATGAAAATGGAAACAGGTCGTTCTGCTGAAAGGGGATGCTGGCGGGGGTTATGGGATGGAGGCAAGTGGAATGAATGGTGGTGGGATGGCTGCTTCGGGACCCGGAAGAGGAGCTGCCCAGGGACATAGGGCTGGATCACCAGGTGGCGTTGGGGTCTGTGAAACTAGAGAAGGGATCATTTTGGCAGGCTCAAATAGCATTCAGGTTTCAAGGTCCCTCATCCTCAGCTATATGGCTCTGTCCTCCCTTGGATTTAATTAGTTTGTACCAGGAAACGTCTATGTATCGTTTAGAGAAGAATATTATGTTGCACCATGTTCCTAAATTCAGAAACTTTTTACCTCAACTATTTTCTAAACAAGGGCTTCCCTAGTAGCTCAGCTGGTAAAGAATCCATCTGCAATGCAGAAGACCCCAGTTCCATTCCTGGGTTGAGGAGATCCGCTGGAGAAGGGATAGGCTACCAACTCCAGTATTCTTGGGCTTCCCTGGTGGCTCAGCTGGTAAAGAATCCACCTAAACAAGACCTAAATTCAAGAATGCTGGTATCTAACTCATTTTTGTTATGATAATAGTTAATTATGCTAATGGCAACAGTCTGGCTAACCGGAAATAAAACAGTGTGGATATTAAACATTGCAAACCAATCAGAAAACTCTTTCAGAGTTGACAATAAAGAAAATAAACACGTCTATGAGCAGATGAATGAAATTTATAGGAGTCAAGATTAAATCTAATTAGTAGGCAAATCCAAAATGTAGGAAAATTCAAAGGAAAATTAATTAGGAAGTCACAAGAGCAAAGCCATTGCTGTGATGATGAAATCAGAACAGGTAGCTTGTCGGGTACTAGAGTGAGAAAAAACAAGTACACGGCTCAATTAAATGGGCTTTTAAAATCCATACAGGAAGTGCGTGGAGAGTTATTAAAAAATGATGCTTTGCTTTTCAGAGAAGAGAGGGTCCCCACACAATAGGGAGTGGTTAGAATGAGAACTCACTCAGCTGAGAGTGTGGGCTACACTGCCTACTGTGCCTCTCACAGGAAACCAGCTTGTCATCCATGAGTAACTGCGAGTGAGTAGCAACAACTTGTGTAACTGGCAGTAGCAATATGACTCCTAGGAAATAACGACACAGCCAAATACAGAACAAAGTCAACATTTGTGAGGGGGCCTCACCCTGCTTCCCCGCACAGACTTGCTACTGAGCACAAGTTTTTTGCCCAAGCTATCAGCAACTCTAATTGTAGACATTTTAGGACACAGAGAATGGCAGACCAATAGAGTAACATTGCCTTGCTGTGCCCTAAAACCATTCTAGATACAAGGGGAGTTGATCTCGCTTCCAACTGTACCTTAGAAATACGATGGGGCTGCCCACAGCCTCCAGTGCTGGATAGCTCCTACAGCTCCTTCCAGCAGCCTGTCAGATCTAGGCAAGAGTTCCAAGAGCTCCAACCACCGTCCGCCATCCTTCTGCCTCTAGTCTCAGAAACACACATGCACAGAGTATAATGATAACGCCTACTTGATCATGCTCCACACAGTCTATTAAGGGCTTTGCTTTTGTAAAAAACTATGACTTGGTTATTTTGGGCTGTGCTGGGTTTTCATTGCTGTGTAAGCTTTTCTCTGGTTGCAGTGAGGGGCTACTCCCTAGTTGGTGCGCAGGCTTCTCATTGCAGTGGTTTCTCTGGTTGTGGAGCACAGGCTCTAGGGCTTGCAGGCTTCAGTAGCTGGGACACGTGGTCTCAGTGGTTGTGACTCCCAGGCTCTAGAGCACAGGCTCAGTAGTTGTGGTGCATGGGCTGAGTTGCCCCTCAGTATGTGGGATCTTCCCAGATTAGGGAGCAAACCTGTGTCTCCTGCATTGGCAGGCAACTTCTTTACCACTGAGCCACCAGCGAAGCCCCAGGGGTGTGCCTTTATGATGCCATGTTTTTTTTCTCTGAAGAACTCTATACAGCAGGTACAGGCAGACTTTGCTTTTTTTTTAATTTTTCAGTTAAAAATTGGGGTATAGTTGATTTACAATGTTGTGTTAGTTTCAGATGTATACCAAGTGAATCAGTCACATATATATATACACCCACTCATTTTTAGATTCTTTTCCCATATAGGCCATTACAAAGTCAAGTTCCCTGTGTATACAGTTGGTCCGTATTAGTTGTCTATTTTATATATAGTAGTGTGTATGTGTCAGTCCCAATCTTCTAATTTATCCCTCCTCTCCCTTACCGCCTAGTAACTGTGTTTATTTTCTACATTTGTAACTCTGTGTATGTTTTGTAGATAACTTCATTGGTAGCCTTTTTAAGATCCCACATATAAGTGATGTCATATGGTATTTGTCTTTCTTTGCCTTACGTGCTTCACTCAGTATGACCATCTCTAGGTCCATCCACGTTGCTGCAAACGGCACTATTTCATTGGCTGAACCATACCCCGTTGTGTGCATGTACCACATCTTCTGTACCCATTCCTCTGCCAGTGGACATCTATGTTGCTTCCTTGTATTGCAGTGAACACTGGGGCATATATCTGGAAAAAACCAGACCTTGTTTTATTGTGCTTCTCTTTACTGCACTTTGCAAATACTAGGTGGAGAGGTTATTGTTTGTTTTTTTTCTTTTTTTTTTTTTGGTGGCTCTGCATGTAGGATCTTAGTCCCCCAACCAGGGATTGAAACCATAGGCCCTGCAATGAAAGTGTGGAGTCTTAACGACTGAACCACTAGGGAAATCCTGCAGACACCGTGTTTTTTTTTGCAGGTTGAAGGTTTGTGACCACCCTTCATTGAGCAAGGGCTTCCCCAGTGTCTCAGTCATAAAGAATCCACCTGCCAATGCAGGAGACGGAAGAGACTCAAGTTCAGTCTCTGGGTCAGGAAGATCCCCTGGAGTAAGAAATGGCAACCCACTCCAGGATTCTTGCCTGGAAAATTCCATGGACAGAGGACACTGGTGGGTTACAGTCCATGGAATCTCAGATAGTGGGACACGACTGAGCCACTGAGCATGCATTGAGCAAGTCTATTGGGGCCATTTTTCTAAGAGCAAATTTCTCACTTCATATTTCTGTGTCACATTTTGATAATTCTTGAAATATTTCATATTTTTCATTATTATATGTGTCACTGTGATCCATCATCAGTGATCTTGATGTTACTACTGCAAAAAGATTATGACTTGATGGAAGCTCAGATGCTGGTTAGTATTTTTAGAAATAAAGTCTTTTTAATTTTTTAAAAGTCTTCTACATTTTTTTATTTTAGACATAATGCTATTGCACACTTAAGGGACTATAGTATAAGTGTAAAAATAACTTTTATATGCACTTGTAAACTAAAAAATTCATATGGCTCACTTCATTGCAATATTTGCTTTATCACAGTGGTATGGAACCAAACCCACAGTATCTCCAAGGTGTGACTGTACTATTAACTTCACTTTCTAGATGAGGACATTGACACATTAAGAGGTAAAGGGACTTACTCAAGGTCACAGGCAGTACATGATAGCACCCAAACAATCTGATGGCAAGGTTTTACATTTCCCAGGAGGGCTATGATACCTCTCACATTCTGAGGACTACACCAGTGATTTTTTTTTTAATTAACTAATCTACTTATTTGACTGCACTGGGTCTTAGTTCAATCCCTGGGTCAGGAAGATCCCCTGGAGTAAAAAATGGCAACCCACCACAATCACAGAAAACTAACCAAACTGATCACATGGATCACAGCCTTGTCTAACTCAGTGAAACTATGAGCCATGCCATGCAGGGCCACCCGAGATGGAGGGGTCATGGTGGAGAGTTCTGACAAAGCATGGTCCACTGGAGAAGGGAATGGCAAACCACTTCAGTAATCTTGCCTTGAGAACCCTATGAACAGTATGAAAAGGCAAAAAGATATGATACTGGAAGAGGAACTTCCCAGGTCAGTAGATGCCCAATATGCTACTGGAGAAGAATGGAGAAATAGCTCCAGAAAGAATGAAGAGATGGAGCCAAAGCAAAAACAACACCCAGTTGTGGATGTGACTGGTGATGGAAGTAAAGTCCAAGGCTGTAAAGAACAATATTGCATAGGAACCTGGAATGTTAGGTCCATGAATCGAGGTAAATTGGAAGTGGTCAAGCAGGAGATGCCAAGAGCGAACCCTGACATTTTAGGAATCAGTGAACTAAAATAGACTGGAATGGGCAAATTTAATTCAGATGACCATTGTATCTACTACTATGGGCAAGAATCCCTTAGAAGAAGTGGAGTAGCCCTCATAGTCAACAAAAGAGTATAAAATGCAGTACTTGGGCACAATCTCAAAAATGACAAAATAATTTCTGTTCATTTCCAAGGCAAACCATTCAATATCACAGTAATCCAAGTCTATGCCCCAACCACTAATGCCGAAGAAGCTGAACAGTTCTATGATGACCTACAAGACTTTCTAGGACTAACACCAAAAAAATGTCCTTTTCATCATAGGGGATTGGAATGCAAAAGTAGGAAGTCAAGAGATACTGGGCCTTGTTTGGCCTTGGAGTACAAAATGAAGCAGAGCAAAGGTTAACAGAGTTTTGCCAAGAGAACGCACTGGTCATAGCAGACACCCTCTTCCAATAACACAAGAGAGGACTCTACACATGGGCATCACCAGATGGTCAATACCGAAATCAGATTGATTACATTCTTTGCAGCCAAAGGTAGAGAACCTCTATACAGTCACCAAAAACAAGACTGGGAGCTGACTGTGGCTCAGATCATGAACTCTTTATTTCAAAATTCAGACTTGAAGCAAGTAGGGAAAACCACTAGACCATTCAGGTATGACCTAAATCAAATCCCTTACAATTATACAGTGGAAGTGACAAATAGATTCAAGGGATTAGATTTGATAGACAGAGGGCCTGTAGAACTATGGACAGAAGTTTGTGACATTTTACAGGAGATGGTGATCAAAACCATCCCCAAGAAAAAGAAATGCAAAAAGGCATAATGTTGGTCTGAGGAGGCTTTACAAATAGGTGAGAAAAGAAGAGATCAGAGATCAAATCAGTCGCTCAGTCGTGTCCGACTCTTTGCAACCCCATGAATCGCAGCACGCCAGGCCTCGCTGTCCATCACCAACTCCCGGAGTTCACTGAGACTCACGTCCATTGAGTCAGTGATGCCATCCAGCCATCTCATCCTCTGTCGTCCCCTTCTCCAATTGCCCCCAATCCCTCCCAGCATCAGAGAAGTGAAAGGCAAAGGAGAAAAGGAAAGATATAAGCATCTGAATGCAGAGTTTCAAAGAATAGCAAGGAGAGATAAGAAAGCCTTCCTAAGTGATCAATGCAAAGAAAGAGAGGAAAACAATAGAATGGGAAAGACTAGAGATCTCTTCAAGAAAATTAGAGCTACCAAGGGAACATTTCATGCAAAGATGGGCTTGATAAAGGACAGAAATGGTATGGCCTAACTGAAGCAGAAGATATTAAGAAGAGATGGCAAGAATACACAGAAGAACTATACAAAAAAGATCTTAATGACCCAGATAACGACAGTCGTGTGATCATGCACCTAGAGCCAGACATCCTGGAATGTGAAGTCAAGTGGGCCTTAGGAAGCATCACCACGAACAAAGCTAGTGGAGGTGATGAAGTTCCAGCTGAGCTTTTTCAAATCCTGAAAGATGATGCTGTGAAAGTGCTGCATTCAATATGCCAGCAAATTTGGAAAACTCAGCAGTGGTCACAGGACTGGAAAAGGTCAGTTTTCATTCCAATTCCAAAAAAAGGCAATGCCAAAGAATGTTCAGACTACCACACAATTGTACTCCTCTCACACATTAGCAAGGTAATGTTCAAAATTCTCTAAGCTAGGCTTCAATAGTATGTGAGCTAAGAACTTCCAGATGTTCAAGCTGGATATAGAAAAGGCAGAGGAACCAGAACTCAAATTGCTAATGTCCACCGGATCATAGAAAAAGCAAGAGAATTCCAGAAAAACTTCTGCTTCATTGACTACATTAAAGCTTTTGACTGTGTGGATCACAACAAACTGTGGAAAATTCTTGAAGAGATGGGAATACCAGACCACCTGACTTGCTTCCTAAGAAATCTGTATACAGTTCAAGAAGCAACAGTTAGAACCGGACATGGAACAACGGACTGGTTCCAAATTGGGAAAGGAGTATGTCAAGGCTGTATATTGTCATCCTGTTTATTTAACTTATATGCAGAGTACATCATGCAAAATGCTGGGCTGGATGAAGCACAAGCTGAAATCAAGATTGCCGGGAGAAATATCAATAACCTCTGATATGCAGATGACACCACCTTTATGGCACAAAGTGAAGAGAAACTAAAGAGCCTCTTGATGAAAGTGAAAGAGGAGAGTGAAAAAGCTGGCTTAAAACTCAACATTCAAAAAACTAAGATCATGGCATGTGGTCCTATCAGTTCATGGCAAATAGAAGGGAAAACAAAGAAAAAAGTGACAGATTTTATTTTCTTGGACTCCAAAATCACTGCAGATGGTGATTGCAGCCATGAAATTAAAAGACGCTTGCTCCTTGGAAGAAAAGCTATGACCAACATAGACAGAATATTAAAAAGCAGAGACATTACTTTGCCGACAAAGGTTCATTTAGTCAAAGCTATGGTTTTTCCAGTAGTCATGTATGGATGTGAGAGTTGGGCCATAAAGAAAGCTGAGCACCAAAGAATTGATGCTTTTGAACTGTGGTGTTGAAGAAGACTCTTGAGAGTCCCTTGGACTGCAAGGAGATCTAACCAGTCCATCCTAAAGGAAGTCAGTCCTGAATATTCATTGGAAGGACTGTTGCTGAAGCTGAAACTCCAATACTTTGGCCACCTGATGCAAAGAGCTGACGCATTGGAAAAGACCCTGATGCTGGGAAAGACTGAAGGCAGGAGGAGAAGGGGACGACAGAGGATGAGATGGTTGGATGGCATCACCGTTTCGATGGACATGAGTTTGAGCAAGTTCTGGGAGTTGGTGATGGACAGGGAAGCCTGGCATGCTGAAGTCCGTGGGGTTGCAAAGAGCTGGATACAACTGAGTGAACAAACTGAACTGGGTCTTAGTTGCAGCACGTGGGTCTTTGATCTTTCTTATAGTGTTACAGAAAGATATGTACATGGGTTCTGGCTGCTCACTGTTCAAAAGGCAATAAACAGGCCAAATTGGTGAAAATGAGTTTGCTTTATTTCAGATGGCAGCCACTGGGGAGAGAGGGTGGCAGACATCTATCCAAAAGCCAACACCACCCCCACTCCCAACAAGCAGGGGGTGAGAGCTTTTATAGACAGAGTGGGGGGCTACATGCGGAAACTGCGTAATCATCTCTAACAGTCATCTTCAAATTGGTCATCAGTGGTCTGATTAGCATCATCTTGGTTGTTTTAGGTACAGTTAATCTTCAGTTTCAGGATACATTTGTTCCTATTTCTTTGAGGTCAGTTTTCAGAATTGTGGCAGCTCATGTCCTGGGTACAGTCTGGTCATCATGTACTTAACTTCCCCACCTGGTGTTTCAATATCTATAAGACAGCTTGCAGGATATGGCTCAGAATATTATCTATAACCCTTGCTGCTGCTGCTGCTGCTAAGTCACTTCAGTCGTGTCCAACTCTGTGCAGCCCCATAGATGGCAGCCCACCAGGCTCCCCTGTCCCTGGGATTCTCCAGGCAAGAACACTGGAGTGGGTTGCCATTTCCTGCTCCAGTGCATGAAAGTGAAAAGCAAAGTGAAGCCGCTCAGTTGTGTCCGACTCTTAGTGACCCCATGGACTGCAGCCTACCAGGCTCCTCCATCCATGGGATTTTCCAGGCAAGAGTACTGGAGTGGGGTGCCTTTGCCTTCTCCCTAGAGCCTTTGAGAAAGAGCTAAAGGTCGTTGAATATGCTCAATGACTACATTACTATTATTTAGTCTCCTTTGACTGTTTTCCTTTGTTTCAGAATTTCTCACTTCTCTGATTAAACTTATTTTTTGACGAAAGTTTTCCAAAGACAAAAGGCAGGCAGAGGACATGGTGGGGGTGGGGCAAGGACCATAGGGTCCTGCTCCGGTTCAGTAGCATGAGAAACCTAGTTCACTGACCAGAGATGGAACCTGGGCCCCCTGCATTGTGAGCGTGGAGTCTTAGCCACTGGACCACCAGGGAAGCCCCCTAGACCAGTGATTTTTAACTGTTGTGTCTTCTTGGGCCTCTTTGAAAACCTAGTGAAACTAATGAATTCTCTCCACAGAAAAATGCCCACCTGCTTACATATACACACAACATATTTCTTTCAAAGGGTTCAAGGACTCTCTGAAGTTCAGCCTGAACTCTGTGGAGCCCAGGTTAAGAACCTCTGCGGTAGGCTAGTCCACTCCAAGGAAGCAACTTGGCCCAGACCCTCACCTGGCTCAGCAGGCCCCCAGATTCCTCTGGGAGAGAGTGCATGTGTCCCAAACTTCAAGGGTTCTCTCATGGCTGAAGTTCAGGATGCTCTGGCTCTGTAACCTGACCTTGCAACCTCACATATCCCCGCTACCATGCCCAGGGCTATCTCCTGCACCAGGATGAGGTTTCTGGTGGGATAACCCAGCCCTGGCCTGCAGACAATAAGAAAGTGCTAAGCTTTTTCAGAAAGGGATCAGGGCACCATGCCCCCAATGCAAAACCAGAGATGGAGGGAAATGAAGCTCCCTGGCAGAGCAGATGAAAACTAGGGACCCCAAGGGTGCCACAAGCACTGTTACAGGGCGGAAATGGAGATCAAGCCAGGAAAGGATACAAGAGGACACAGACAGAAACCTGCTCTGAGGGTGGCCAGCCTGGGTGCTGTGGTTTTGCCGAAAGTTTTCACTTGCGTCTCAGGTTCAAAGGATTTGTTAACAAAATAAGTGACTCGTTATATACAAATAAATAATACAGATATTTATTAGAGAATTATCTAGCTTACATTCAACATACTAACATTAAAAGAAAAGAGAAATAGAAAGAGCAGAGAATACATCACCAAATTGGGTTTTGACCAACACCCATACTTAAAGTCCCATGTCACAGCACGTCTGGAGTCCAGATTGGGGAAAGGGTCCCAGGCAGCGTGTGTGCTCAATGAGTAAGACTTCAAAGATCGCAGTTCAGAGTTCCTGCTTATAATCCCCGGACAGACGCAAACTGATATCATCATCAATCTGTGACCAAATTGCAAGCCTGGTTTCCTGTTAATGCTGTTTGTTTTGTTTTGTAAAACTTGGAATGCAGCTACGCCTGGGGCTTGGTTGGCCAGGCCCCCTCCAGGGGCTCAACAATCTCAAGATGTCTCCCCCATCTTATCTATAGTGCTGTGAGTCTTGTACTCAAAGCAGGCAGTCACTCCCAATCAGGGCAGTGTCCAAGCAGGTTAGAAGCAAGGTCAGAAGCCTGCTCTGCTTTGTCTCTGAAGCCTAAACAAGACTATTTTTTTTTAAAATTTCCCTAACACCATTACCAGAAATTCAGTTGATTTGAGCTGTCCCAGAGCTAGAGACACGTGGGATTCATATTTAAGCTCAGCACAGGTGGGGGTGACCATCACTGCAGTTCAGTCATTCAAGCAATAGCTAGTATTTAGCATGTGTCTATTTATCAGGCACTTATCATGTGCCAGGTGCTGTTCTAAGCACTTTGCAATATTAACCCACTTCATTCTCATAACCCCACGAGAGGGGTATTGCTATTGTCTCCATTTTCCAGATGGAAAATCTGAAGCACAAGCAATATTTAGTGACTTGCCCCAGATTATACAGGTAGTAAGTGGCAGAGCTGGGATTCAAACTCAGGCACTCTGGCCCACAGTGCCCATGCTCCTTGGTGTGTGTGGTCCACGGCCTGGGCTAGTAGACGGCGAGAGAGGTTAGAGCCGTACAGACTCGGCCCCTGCCCCTGCCCTGTGCTTACCTTCTAGCGTGGCCCCAGGGCGGTCGATGGGTGATTACAGCACATGGTGACGAGTCCCTCAGTCAGGGTGGGGATGCTGTGACAGTGCTTCAGAGGGCCCAGTGGTGGGGCTCCAGTGCAGCAGCCAACAGGTTACAGGGACTCCTTTCTCAGGCCCAGCTTCAAAGAAGCCAAACAAAAGTCAGGGACCCATTTCTGGTGGTGCAGTCTCCTGTTTGGCCCCCACTCTGAAGCCTGGAAACCAAACCACTGTGAGTGGGGCTCCCATCAGGAACTGCAGGAGTACAGGAACCAAGCAAGGGTTCTTCCTCGTGTTGGAGTCTCATAGTGGGGGCTCCCAACAGACCTGCTTCCTTGCTGCTCTCTCCTTGAAGAGACAGCAAACTCCCTGAGGAGCCAAGGCCTGCATCTTTCTCAATCATACCCTCAGCACCCAGCACAGGCGGGGACCTAGTCAGCACTCAATAAGCGCTGATTCATTTATTCAACCAGTATTTATTGAACATCTCCTACATTACCAGGAACTACTAGGCTCTGAGATACAACAGTGACCCCCCCAAAAACATCCCTGTCCTCACTGTGGGAGTGCCAGACAGTAAACAAAATGAGCAACAAAAATACACAGGAGGGCTTCCCCAGTGGCTCAGTGGTGAAGAACCTGCCTGCCAACGCAGGAGAAACGGATTCAATCCCTGGTCCAGGAAGATCCCACTTGCCAAGGAGCAACTAAGCCCATGTGCCACAACTACTGAGCCCACAGGCCCTACAGCCTGTGCTCGGCAACAAGAGAAGCCATTGCAATGAGAAGCCCGTACACTGTAACTGGAGAGTAGCCCACATAGTAACAAAAACCCAGCACAGCCAAAAATAAATAAATAAGTAAATAAAATACACAGGGTCTTAAGGGAACAGGAAATCAAGGAAGGAAGATAGGAAGTATTGGGGGGCGGGTAATGAAATTTTAGATAGAATGGGCAGCAAAGACCTCTCTGAGAAAATGACATCTAAGTCAAGACCTGAAACAGGGCAGGGGATGGGCCATACAGATACCTGAAGGAAAAGTGTTCGAGGCCAGGGAACGGCAAATGCAAAGGTCTCAAGGAGGAATGTGTCTGACATGTCTGAGCATCAGGGAGAAGACCACCAGGGCTGAAGGGAGTGAGCTGAGGGGGGCCATAGCAGGAGCTGAGGTCAGAACGAATGAACAAGGAGTGAAGATTGTGTCCTGTGCCTAGGAGTGGGAGAGCCAAACCAGCTGCGGGCGTGGCAGCCCTCCTAACCCTGCTGGGATTCACAGGGGAGGCAGGGGAGGTCCCACAGGAATGCCTATTAATAACTCCCTCTCTCTCCAGCTCCATTCCAAAGGCCTCACTGGATTCTCAGGCCTGGATTCCCCACACCACCCCCAACCTCGAGGCCTGGGAGGATAGACGGGGGCTTCCTTGAAACTCCTCCGCCTCCTCAGTCTGGAATTAGGGCCGAGCCAGCAGGAGCAAGCTGAAATTAAGAACTGACCTTTGGGTTGGGGAGGGAGGTGGGAGGGGGGTTCATGACCAGGGGACACATGTACACCCGTGGCTGATTCATGTCAGTGTATGGCAAAAACCACCACAATATTGTAAAGGAATTAGCCTCCAATTAAAATAAATAAATAAATAAAATCACCCCCCCCAAAAAATAAAAAGAATTGACCTTTAGGGACTTCCCTGATGGCCCAGTGGCTAAGACTCCATACTCCCAGTGCAGGGGGCCTGGATTCGATCCCTGGTCAGGGACCTAGATAACATCTGCCACAACTAAGAGATCGCATGAACAAGAATCTGAACAAGAACCAGCCAATTCTTGTTAATGTTTGACAGAAAAGAACAAAATTCTGTAAAGCAATTATCCTTCAATTAAAAAATAAAGTGGAAAAGAAAGTCTACAAATTCTGGAGAGGGTCTGGAGAAAAGGAAACCCTCCTACACTGTTGGTGGGAATATAAGTTGGTGCAGCCACTATTGAAAACAGTATGGAGGTTCCTCAAGAAAAAAGAGAGAGAGAGAGACTGCATGCTGCAACTAAGACCCAGTACAACCAAAGGAAAAAAAACCACATAAACAAAAATAAATATTAAAAAAAGAATTGACCTTTAGAGTTGATGCAGTCCACCCTTCTACCTTCAGAAAGTACTCCACTCACTTGTCCCTTGAGATGCTATGATGAAGGGCATGATGGGATGTGGACACCTGTTCCCTCTAGTCCTTCTGAGAAAAGAAATCTTTTCAATTAGGGTCTTTAGACAGCACATTCTCTTTCAAAATCCCACTTTCCCACCTCTCTCCCTGACTCTGGCTCTGCCTTCAGAGGCAAAAAGAATAAGTGGCCTTGGGACTTCCTTGGTACTCCAGTGACTAGGACCCTGAGCTTACACTGCAGGGGGCACAGGTTCCACCTCAGGTCTGGAACTAAGAACCTGCAAGCCTCAAGGCCAAAAAAAAAAAAAAAAAAGAATAAGTGGCTTTGCCTTCCTCTGGGGATCTGGGGACTGCACTGGTGCCCAAAGAGTCAAAAGTCAAACCCTCTATTATCTAAAAGATGATTTGTAGTTCTTTAGATATTTTGGCTTAGAGAAGGCAATGGCACCCCACTCCAGTACTCTTGCCTGAAAAATCCCATGGACAGAGGAGCCTGGTAGGCTGCAGTCCATGGAGCCACTGGGAGTCGGACACGGCTGAGCAACTTCACTTTCACTTTTCACTTTCATGCATTGGAGAAGGAAATGGCAACCCACTCCATGAGTCTGAGCAGTCCCTGGGGTCACACAGAGTCGGACACGACTGAAGCGACTTAGCAGCAGCAGCAACAGATATTTTGGCTATGAGTTTCTATATATACTTTTCTGTATCACTTCTTGTATTACTTCTGTATATACTTTTCTGTATTACTTCCCACTGGCTCAGACGGTAAAGAATCCGCCCACAATGCAGGAGACCTGGTTCGATCCCTAGGTCAGGAAGATCCCCTGGAGAAGGAAATGGCAATCCACTCCACTATTCTTGCCTGAAAAATCCCATGGACAGAGGAGCCTGGTGGGCTACAGTCTGTGGGATCGCAAACAGTCAGACACAACTGAGAGACTAACACTATTCTGTGGCTTGCTTTTTCACTGTTAATAACACAAACTCTTTTAATTTTAATGTCATCAAATGTATCCATCTTTTCTTTTATGATTAGTATTTTTGTGTTTTAGAAGGTCCTTCATTTCCCAAAGACAATGAAAATATTTTGCTGTATTATTTTCTAGAAGTTTTATATTTTACTTCATACTTGGATCTATGATTTACCTAGAATTGATTTCTGTGGATGATATAAGGGGGTGGTCAACTCTTATTTTTGCCATATGGATAGACAGTTGTTCCAGCCAAGTTGTTTTTAATCCTTTCCCAGTGGCACCTTTGTTATATACCTGTTAGATCTGTGCAGGATATGTCCAGGTGTTTCTGGACATTCTATTCCGTTTCATTGATCTATTTGCCTATCACTGCCTATTTGCTCTTTTAATTATTTTCACTATATAATAAGATAATATCTACTAGAATAAGTGTTCCCACTAATTCTTCAAGAGTGCTCTGGCTATTCTTGGACCTTTTTATTTCCATATAATTTAAATTAGCTTGTCAGTTCTCCCGCACTTATACACTCATATACAAATGCTGGGATTTCTGAATGGGGTTTCGTTGAATCTATAAATCAGTTTGCAGAGAATTGACACCTTAAACATATTGCATCTTCCAGTTTGTGAACGCAGTATCTCACTCCATTGATTTAGGTTTTCCTTTTTCTCAATAATCTGTTGTAGTTTTCTATGTCAAGGCCTTGCACGTGTTTTTCTAGATTTATCCCCGGGTACTTTTTGTGCTATTGCAATGACTTAACATTATATTTTGGAAGTTTCCAACTGTTTGTTGATCATATACAGAAATACAATTGATTTTCATCGTTGTCCACATGTTCAGTAACCTTTCTAAATTCATTTATCAATTCAAATGCTTATCCTTCAATCTTTTGAATATTCTATGTACACAATCCTGTTTCTGTTAACAATTACAGTGTTGTTTCTTTCCAAGTCTTTAAAGTTTTTTTTTTTTTACTTCTCTTATTGCACTGCCTAGGATTTCCAACACAATGATAATATGGGGAATCCCTCATTTCCTTTTAGGAGGCAAGATTTTAAGTGTGATACTTGGTGTAAGATTTTTTTTACAGATACCTTTTATCATAACTAAGAAATATCTTCTATTCATGATTCCTTATTCTCATGTATATCCTTACAATAAGTTCTTGTCATTTATGATAATTTGAATATCAATTGTAACACCCTAAAAAGCCTAATTAAAACAATAATAATTTTGACACTTTCTTCTAAATATTTATATCTCTCAATTTTCTGGGGGGGGTTTTGTTTGTATTTTTAAGATTTATTTATTTTGGCTGTGGTGGGTCTTCATTGATGTACAAGGGCTTTCTCTAGTTGCAGCAAGCAGAGGCTTCTCTTCCTTTCAGTATGAGGGCTTCTCATTGCAGTGACTTCTCTCTTGTTTTGGAGCACAGGCTCTAGGTGCCTGGGCTCAGTAGTTGTGGCACACGAGTTTAGTTGCTCTGTGGCATGTGGAATCTTTCCAGGCCAGAAATGGAAGCCATGTCCCCTGGCTGGCAGGCAGATTCCTATCCACTGTGCCACCAGGGAAGCCCCTCTCTCAATTTTCTGATTTTATTCAGTGAGGTAGAACTTCCAGAATAATATTGAGTAATAGCAGTGATGGCAAGCATGCTAGTCTTGTTCCTGACATTAATGAAATTGCCTCTAGATTTTCACCTGGATCGTATCTGTTAATATTTTATTTAGAACTTTTAGAACCATACTCAGGATTTTTATATCTGTTTGCAGGTGAGATTGGTCCATATATTTCTTTCTCCTATATCACTGTCAGGTTTGGTATCAGTTATCCTATTTCATATCAAAAATTGGGAAAAGTTATCCTTTTATATTCCCTAAAACAGTGTAAGATCTATTTACTTATGTTCTACTGGAACTCAGTGACATATACTCATTACCCAAGATCACCACTTATATCTTAGTGCATACATACACTTTCAGATCTGTTTATGTGCATATGTATGTGAGTACACATGAATAAATATATAATACACCAAATAAGTTCACTCTCCACACTGTTCTGCAAACTTCTTTTCAGCCAACAATCTCCACCATTTTAATAAATTTTCATCTCATCTAATACCACATATTTACATTCTCCCAATTGACCCCCCAAATGACCCTTATAGCTGGTTTGTCCAAACCAAAACCCAATTCAGAACAAGGCATTAATTGAATCTGATTGTTTTGAAAGGGGAATATTTTTCTAACAACTATATTTGTCTTAAAATGGTAATGGCTGCTTCGGGAAATTTTAAGTTTACCCTCACTGGAGACTTTCAAGCAAAGCCTGGACCAATATGTGTCTGAATCCCTGCATGTGGGACATTAGAGCACGTGATGTTTAAGGCCTGTTCTAAATTTATGAATGACTTTCTCCAAATCCTATTTTTATGCCACTTCTGCACTGGATCTTATCCCCTCCTGCCTACTCAAATATATCACTCCAGTAATTCTTCTCTTTCCTACATTATCAACTTTTATTTCTGTCTTGGCTTTTTCCTCATCACCATTCAAATATGCTGTTATTTCTCCCATCTCAAAAATACCGACTGTCAACCTTATTTCCCACTTCATATATTCCCAATTCTTTCTTTTCCTTTTATAGCAACACTAAAAACAGTTGCCTGTATTCATGGCTTCCAATTCCTCTTTTATTCTCTCTGGAACTCACTCCTCCAGGCTTTTGCTCATACCACTCCACTGAACTGCTCTTCAAGGTCTCCAACGATCTCCATATCGCTAAAGGCCATAGCCATTTCCAAATCGTCATCTTACTTACATGTGGTGGTCATTTGCCTGTTTGCTCTCAGAGCCATTCCCTCTTCTCCTGCTCTGCTGCGTAGAAAAGACAACATTTCCCAGCCACCCTGTCCCTCCGACTTCCTGATACATTTGGCCAGTGAGAATCAATGGCTTAAGATGAAAGAGCAGAAGTGGACAGGTGAGGGTATTCCCCTTCCTTTCCCTCTGTTTGGAGTGTCATCTCTAGCGGTGACTGTACATCCTCTGTGGTTCCCCTGGATAGGCCCTCCCCCCATGGGGCAAAACTCCTTCAGGGCTAGCCTTCCTGCTTCTGCTGTGTGGTCCCTGATCTTGGGCTTGAGCGACATCACTTTTACCTCCAGTAGAGGTGAAGTCGGATGGCATCACTGACTCAATGGACATGAGTCTGAGCAGTCCCTGGGGTTGCAAAGAGTCGGACATGACTGAGCGACTGAATGGAACTGAACTGAGAGGAGAAGCAGCTTTCTGCTGTTGCTAAATTTCTGGGTTAATTAACCATTACCTCCTTGGCTTCTCAGCTCTTCCCAGGAAGAATAGGTCTCACCTAAGTAAGCAATTCCTCATGTTAAATTTTCCTGTTTACAATTCTGAGTGTGGCTTCTGTTTTCTAACTGGCCCCTGTCTGATATAACACACCTACTTCTCTTAGCTGTCAGGATATTTCTGTTTTTCTTCGACTTGACTAGCCATTTCTATTCAATCTTCCATGCTGATTTCTCCTCATCTCTTGACCATTTAAAGATGGAGTGCACCAGGATTCAATCTCTGGACCTATTTTCTTTGCTATTTACACTTACATCTTTGGGAGTCTCAGCCTATCTCATGGATAACATGTATTTAAATAACACCAATGTGCTGAAAACTCCCAAATTTCTATCTCTAGCTGGACCTCCCCTGCCTGACTACATACTCAACTGCCTAGCTGACATCTCCACTTCAATAGCCAATAGGCATTTCAAACAACACATGTCCAAAACAGAGCACATGGCTATCTTCTGAATGGGGTTCCTCCTCATCTCAATAAATTGCACTTCAATTCATCCAAGTTATTTGACCACAAGTCAAGAAGTTGTCCTTGATTTCCCTCTTCGCCTCACTTCTCACAGTCTGTCAGCTAGTACTGAGAACAAAACCTCCAGAACACCACTCCATTCACTTTTTATTTTTCTCTACTACCCTGGTCCAACCACTCTCATCTCTCACCTCGGCTACTACACTAGTCTCCTCCTTGGTCTCCCTGCTTCTCCTCTTGCCTCCCAACAACAAACCATTCTCCATGTAGCAGCCAGAATGATTTTAAAACATAAATCATGTTACTCCCCTGCTTGAGAGTCTAGTCATTTCCCCCTGTACTTTTGAGACCCCAAATCCTTATTTGGGCCTGTAAGGCCACACATGACCTGGCTTCTGCGCACTCCTCTGACCTCACCTCTTGTTTGTTCATTCTCTGTCACTCATTACAATCTAGTCACATTGGCCTTCTTTCTGTTCCTTCAACATGCTAAGCTTCTCTCTCCACGCTGCTGCTGCTGCTAAGTCGCTTCAGTCGTGTCTGACTCTGTGCAACCCCACAGATGGCAGCCCACCAGGCCCCACCGTCCCTGGGATTCTCCAGCCAAGAACACTGGAGTGGGCTGCCATTTCCTTCTCTAATGCATGAAAGTGAAAAGTGAAAGTGAAGTCGCTCAGTTGTGTCCGACTCTTAGCGACCCCATGGACTGCAGCCCACCAGGCTCCTCCGCCCATGGGATTTTCCAGACAAGAATAATGGAGTGGGGTGCCATCGCCTTCTCCGTCTCTCTCCATAGGGCCTTTATATTTTCCATTGCCATCATCTGGAATGCTTTCTCCCTGGTCCTTACCTGGCTGACTTTGTATTCTCATCTTTCAGGTCTTATATGGCTCAAACGGCCTCTCCTTAGAGTCCATCCTGACCACTGTCACTCTCTATCACATCATGCTATTTTAACTGATAATTTTCTCTTTTTTAAATATATATGTATTGCTTATTTCATTCCAAGCAGAGTCGCTGGAGAAGGAAACAGCAACCCACTCCAGTATTCTTGCCTGGAGAATTCCATGGACCACGGAGCCTGGTGGGCTACAGTCCACGGGGTGACAAAGAGTCAGACCTGACTGAGTGACTAATAACAACAAAGCAGAGTCTCAGGGCAATTTTAAAAGATATGTTTCTCTGAGTTGACCAGCTCGTGAACTCCTTCTCTATTTTTACTTAGTTTTGGCTGTGCTGGCTCTTCACTGCTGCAGCAGGCTTTCTCTAGTTGCAGCGAGTGGGGACTACCCTCTAGTTGCAGCGTGTGGGCTTCTCATCGCAGTGACTTCCCTTGTTGGGGAGCACGGGCTCTAGGGCACTTGGGCTTCAGCAGTTCTGGTATGTGGGCTCAGTACTTGTGGCTCCCAGGCTCTAAAGCACAGGCTCAATAGTTGTGGCACACGGCTTAGTTGCTCCATGGCACGTGGAATCTTCCAGACTAGGGACTGAACCCGTGTCTTCCTGCATTGGCAGGCAGATTTTTTTACCACTGAGCCACCAGGGAAGCCCCTGAGAATTTTCTTGTTCACTTGTTGGTCACCCCTGCCCCCAGAATGTGAACTGCTTTGTTCTCCACTATATCCCCAGCTTCTAGTGCAGTATCTATCAAATAATAAATACTTAATATATATATTAGTTGATTGAATAAAAGGTGGATGAGCCTTGAGCAGGAAGAGGGCCACCTCTTCCTCTGAGACTAAAGAGAGAAAAGGATGGGAGCAGATGCAACCAAGTGTGCCCCTATGTTCTTGGTGCTTTGGGGAGGAAAATCATCTGCAGAGAGAGAAGCTGCATAGGCAGAGAAGTTTGGGAAAAGTGGTGGAGGCTCTAAATTGTCCCTGAGGGGAACAGGAGAGTGGCTGACCCAAAACATATAGTAGGATTAACCAGCTATGGTGAGAACCCATCTGATATGGGAAACATAAATTTACAATGTCAAACTCCACTAATTTATAAGATGTGAACATTCATCTATTTGGGTAAAAGATCAGAGAAAGCAGGTTGTAAGATTGACTCTAAATTGGGAGCTTGCAGGGTAGATGTTACAATATTCAAAGAAGGTAAGATGTATCTATTTTTTCAGCTAAGCATGGCTGCCATAATAGAAATCAAGTTCAAAGCTTTAGCCAAAATGTTTGATAATTAGGACTCATTGGCAGTGGCTTAAAATATTTGGGCAGAAGATTGTTACCCTACAGATTTTTGTAATTTTTTTTTGAAAAAATAAAGAACTATAGGTCTCGCCTGTGTACACCTATAATGAAATGTTACTGCCCACTTCCCAGGCCTGTTGCCATTCCAGACTGGTTGACCCAGAGACCTCTGAACCAAGAGTTGAAGCATCCCCCTTGACCTTGCCACAAGTATGTAATATGAAGTTTTTGTATGGCTTTCCCCAAAAGCAATGATCAGAGTTACTGTCAACTAGAAAAGGGCAATACTCAGGCACTGGTTCTGGGGACTCAGAACACCACCATAAGACAAGTCACACTGAGGACTCAGGGCCTGGGGTCAGGAGATAAATGGAAATTATGGCCTGAGTTTATGTAAGAATAAGCCTAGTGAGCTTGGAAATATATACTGAGATGATTTCCCTTGTTTGAAAGAAGGTAAGGTTTACAATTGAAGGCAAAAGGAGAAGAGGGCAGCAGAGGATGAGATGGTTGGATGGTATCACCAACTCAATGGACATGAACTTGAGCAAACTCTGGGAGATAGTGAGGGACAGGGAGGCCTGGCGTGCTGCAGTCCATGGGGTCGCAAAGAGTCAGACACGACTTAGTGACTGAACAACAACAACAAGGTTTACAATAGCATCAGAAGAAATGAAGGTATACATTTGAACCAAATATTGGCAGTATCTATACATGAAAAACTATAAAACACTGACAAAAGAAATCAAAGTTCTAAATAAATGGAGAGATAGACCATGTTCATGGGTTGGAAGATGCAATATTATTAAGAAGTCAATTCTCCCCAAGTTGGATCTTTTTTTTTTTTTTTTTTGATCATATTTATTTATTTAGCTGCATAAGGTCTTAGTTAGAGACTTCCCTGGTGGCTCAGACGGTAAACCGTCTGCTTACGATGTGGGAGACCTGGGTTCGATCCCTGGGTTGGGAAGATCCTCTGGAGAAGGCAATGGCAGCCCACTCCAGTACTCTTGCCTGGAAAATCCCATGGATGGAAGAGCCTGGTAGGCTACAGTCCATGGGGTCGCAAAGAGTCTGACACGACTGAGTGACTTCACCTTACCTTACCTTACCTTACCTTAAGGTCTTAGTTGTAGCTCGTGGGATCTTCATTGCATCATGCACAATCTTTCATTGCGGCGCCTGGGCTCTCTAGTTGTGGAGCACAGGCCCAGCAGTTGCAGCTCGCAGGCTTACTTTCTCCATGGCATGTGCGATCTTAGTTCCCTAACCAGGGGCCAAATCTGCGTTCCCTGCACTGCAAGACACAGTCTTAACCACTGGACCACCAGGGAAGTCCTCCAACCTGATCTTCAGATTTTACACAGTTCCAATCAAAACCCCAGCAAGAATCCTGGACATATCATACCTAGAGTAAGTAAAACAATTCTAAAAAAGAACAAAGAAGCATCATACTACCCAATTTCAAGATATATATAAAGCTGTAATACTCAAATCAAAATAGTGTGGTATTGATGCAAGAATAGACGGACAATAGACAGAAGACAAAGTCCAAAAATATAGTCAACTGATATTTTTTTTTTCTGGCTGTGCTGTGCCATACGGCTTGCATGATCTTAGTTCCCCAACCGGGAATCAAACCCAGGCCCATGGCAGTGAAAGCTCTGAGTTCTAACCATTGGACCACCAAGGAATTCCCAGATTTTTGACAAAGGCACAAAGGGTACTGAAAGGTGAAAGGAACGTCTTTTCAACAAATGGTGCTGGAATAACTGGACATGTTTATGAAAGAAAAAAAACCTTAACACATGCCTCATACATTATACAACAATTAATTCAAAATGGATCATAGATCTAAATGTAAATATAAACCTTTTAGAATATAGAAAAAAAATCTGCATGATCCTGGGTCATGCAGAAAGGCACTACACTATTAAGAGAAAGAAAAGGACTGGGAAATATTGCAAATCACATACCTGATCAAAGATTTCTATCCAGACTATATAAAGAGCTCTTAAAACTCAACAATGCAAAAACAAACCCAGCTTAAGAATAAGTAAAAGATCTGAGCATATGCTTCACCAAAGAAGATACATAGATGGAAAATTAGCAAGTAAAAATATGCTCACAATGAAAAAAAATCAAATAATCCAATTTAATAACTGGGCAAAGGACTCAAATAGACATTTCTCCAAATATACAAATGGCCAAAAAACACATGAAAAATTGCTCAACATCATTAATCACTGAAGAAATGCAAGTCAAAACCATGATATATCATTGCTGTTAGGATGGCTGCTATCAAAAAAAAAGGCAATTTCCTGACTGTCCAGTGGTTAGAACTCCATGCTTTCACCTCCAAGGGCCCAGGTTCAATCCCTGGCAGGGAACTAAGATCCTACAAGCTGAGAGAAACAGACAAAAAAAAAAAAAATAGAAAATAAGTGTTGGTGAGGATGTGGAGAAATTGGAGCCCTGTATATTATTGATGGGAATGAAAAATGGTACAGTCACTGCAGGAAATAGTATGGAGGATTCTCAAAAAAGTAAACAGGATTACCATATGATCCAAGGACCAAGTGTCTTTTAATTTCATGGCTGCAGTCACCATCCACAGTGATTCTGGAGCCCAAGAAAATAAAGTCTGTCACTGTTTCCATTGTGACTACAGTCATGAAATTAAGACTCTTATTCCTTGGAAGAAAAGCTATGATCAACATAAGACAGCATATTAAAAAGCAGAGACATTACTTTGCTGACAAAGGTCTGTACAGTCAAAGCTATGGTTTTTCCAATAGTCATGTACAGATGTGACAGTTGGATGATAAAAAGGCTGAGTGCCAAAGAACTGATGCTTTCAAACTACGGTATTAGAGAAGACTCTTGAGAGTCCCTTGGACTGCAAGGAGATCAAACCAGTCCATCCTAAAGGAAATCAACCCTGAATATTCATTGGAAGGACTGATGTTGAAGCTGAAGCTCCAATACTTTGGCCACCTGATGCGAAGAGCTGACTCATTGGAAAAGACCCTGACACTGGGAAAGATTGAAGGCAGGGGGAGAAAGGGACAACAGAGGACGAGATGGTTGCATGGCATCACCAACTCAGTGGACATGAGTTTGAGCAAGCTCTGGGAGTTGATGATAAACAGGAAAGCCTGGCGTGCTGCAGTCCATGGGGTCACAAAGAGTCGGACATGACTGAGCAACTGAACAACAACGACCATATGTCCCAGCAATCCCACTTCTGGGTATATAATCAAGCGAACTGAAAGCAGGGTCTTGAAGAGATATTTGTAGCCAGTGTTTTTACAGCAGCACTAGTCATAACAGCCAAGAGGGGGAAGCGATGTGAATGGCCATTGATGAATGAATGTGTAAACAAAATACGGTCTATGCATAATTCTATCATATTGTACAATATGGATGAAACTTGAGGACATTATTCAATGCAAAATATAAGCCAGTCACAAAAAGACAACTACTGGGATGATTCCACTCATATGAGGTTTCTAAAGTAGTAAAATCCATAGAGATAGAAAGTAGAATGGAGGTTCGAGGAACTAGGGAGAGGGGAAAGGGAGAGTTATTGTTTAACGGGTATACACATAGATTTATAAGATGAAAAAGTTCCAGAGATCTGTTGCACAACACTGTGCATTTCAAAATGGTTAAGACAGTAAATTTTATGTTACATGTTTTTTACCACAATAAAAAAAAGAAAAATATGTTCACCATCATCTGTCATTAGGGAAATGCAAATTACAAGTAGGAGATACCACTGAAAAACTGTCATAGATCAGAGGAGACTGAAGAGACGTGAAAGCTAAATGCAGTGTGAGATCCTGGTCACACAGCCCAATCCCAGGCTTTCCCAGGACTCCCACCCCTCTTTTCTCCCAGTTCTTGCTAGCTCACATCTACCCTCACTCTAAACTACTTCTCCTTCCAAATTCCGAAATCAGGAGGGAAATCGCAAAGAAAAACGCCTACTGTTTCCCATCGGCTTCTCACTACATGCCTTATGCTAAGTACAAGCCATGTGAGTAATATAAGGAGGCCATGAGTTTGGGTAAACTCTTGGAGTTGGTGATGGACAGGGAGGCCTGGTGTGCTGTAGTTCATGGGGTCACAAAGAGTCAGACACGACCGAGTGACTGAAAGGAACTGAAAATACTCTTCTTGCCTCAACACCTTGCAATACAGATGAACAGAGAAAAACATGATGCAAACACTACATCCTGGTGTCACTGAAGCAGCGTGACATTAAATATTTATGTATACAATGCTCCTTCACAAACAGCAAATGTGAAATAAAAGAGTCAACAGATAACTTTTATTTATCTCAGTTATCATTTCTTACTCTATCACGTCTCCCTCCCACATGTCCACACAAGGAAGCAACATTCTCAGCTACTTGACAGGATGGTAGCTCCCTTGGGTTGCATACCCAGATCCCATTTTCATTCAGATCAGAGGTATCTTGCCCCCTTACTGAAATCTGACTTTTCCCTCTGTTAGTACAATGTCTGATGAGGGTTGGTTTGCCTGTAGTTTTAATATTTGAGGTAAAGGGAACTTAATGCAGATTCTGGCTTGTTATGGATTTTCTCAGACAGTGGAGAGATTCAAACCCTAGCCAATACCTGCCAGTCTAAGAACAGAGACAGAGCCACGTAAAAGGATCTGGCCTGCTGTAACTTTAAATACACCTCATGCAGCTTTTTTCTATGACACATCACAATTTTTTTTTCAAAAATCTTTAAACATTTTATTAACTTTGAAGAAGGAATAAGAACAGCTCCTTTAGAAACTAGAGACACACAAGCATTGATCTATTCATAGAGCTTCTTCTACACAGATGAAGAAGTTTACATCAAATGAACAAAAAATAGAACAGAAGACATAAATACAGAAAGACAGAAAAATCTGTCTCTAGAAATCAGGTCAGATGGACTCAAAGACCTCACTGAATGTAGGATAATCACTGGGAAGCCACGTAAAGCTTTCTGCTGGAGCATAAAGGTAGCATAAGTCCATGGAGTCAAGAAAACACTCTTCTTCATCCTGATCTTAAATGCTTGCCTCCAGCCTGGGTCCACAGAAACGTCCTGATTATTTGAACTGGTTGTCAATCAAGGTTCCCTTCATTTTTGCTTTCTTGGCTTCCAGTTCAGCCTGGAAAGGAAAAAAGTTTATGTCCGGATACATGACGTGAAATTCTGACTTTCCTGCCTTATTCTAACTTCCCCAACACTATCCCCTCATGCTCATTTAGTATACAAACTAGAACCATGTATCTAAAATCATGATGGACTTCTCTGGAGGTCCAGTGGCTAAAACTCCACACTCCCAATGCAGAGGGCCTGGGTTCCATCCCTGATTGGGGAAAAAACTAGATCCCACATGCCACAGCTAAGACCCAGTGCAGCCAAATAAATGAGTATTTTTTTTAAATTAAAAAAAAATGTGATGAATAGCAACTGTTTTCCAATCTTTCTGATGTTATGATACACATAGACGATGATAACATCTGTATGGTAAAATGGGGTAAACACACAGGGCTGTGGTCAAAGGCAATCAGTGTAAGCATTACACAGCTCCAGGATCCCTGAAGAGCTGGGGAATCAGTATTATGACATACCAGTATCCTGTTCTTAGCAGAACAGGAGGAATAACCCTGTTCCATAACAGTGCTACTTAAAAGTTACAAAGTCCATAAACTGTTTATTATCAGTCCACAAAGATACAAACAATAATTGGCAGTAAGCACTTAGAAACTTTTGTAGCAATTTGACTTCCCAAGTGGCGCTAGTGGTAAAGAATCTGCCTGCCAATGCAGGAGACACGGGTTTGATCCCTGGGTCATGAAGATCCCCTGCAGGAGGGCATGACAACCTACTCCAGGATTGTTGCCTGGAGAATCCCATAGATAGAGGAGCCTGGCAGGCTAAGGTCCATAGGGTCGCAGAGAGTCAGACATGACTGAAGTGACTTAGCATGTACACCCGCATAGCAATTGGACAGAGTAATAAAATAATTTCATAAAAAGAACTAAGGCAAATTCCTTTTTATGACATTTTATAAATTAAAAACCTGCTCTTGACAAATTTTTTAAAAGGAAGATGCACTGGCCCTTCACTTCAGAAAATCTATACGCATGGCTCTCTCTAGATCACTATGGCAAGGCCAAGCGGCTCTCAAGACCCACTACCTGTGTCACCAAAAATATCCTCTACAGAGACATCAACGCCAGGATGTCTTATTTTAAAAAAAACATCAGACGTATATTATCATCAGGAAAACAGAAATGTAGGCTCCATCACACAAAGACGGGCGTGCTCAACAAAGAGCCCAGACAGTGGTGGTGGGAGCAGTGCTTTAAGCAGCAGTGAAAAGTCCCAATCCTGGCCCCCAAGCGTAGCCTCACTGTACACCTCCCATCCTGGGGGAGTGCCCGTGCACCCTGATCTTGGACTCCTGACCTTGGGCCACAAGTAGCAGATTAAATGATCACTCTGGTTGGGGCTGGCTGACCAGAACTATTATTGGGGGTTGGGATCCTGCTCACTATCACAGAGCAGGGTATGTACGGATAGCCACATGCAGGGTTAGACACCTGGCAGCCAGCTCCACCATATCCCTGAAAGACTTCCTAAAGGGTTCCCCCGCCCACCCGAGGGTCTTCCAGATGGAGGAACTGAACAGTTCAGGTCAGTGCCTGCCCCCTGCCACTCACCAGCTCCTGCAGGCGCCTCTTGCTCATGCCTTTGCGCTCCAGCTGCTTTTCAATCACCTTGGCATTCTGTGCATACGAGTCAGCAACTTCTCTCTGAGGGAAGAATGGAGCATCCTCAGGCCAGCAGTCTCACCCAAGAGGAGTAACAGAGACCTCAGGAGAAGTTTATACTCCTCGGGTTACAAAATCACTACCGAAGTGGCCGAATTAGGCTCCCTTTCCACTCTTCAGCTTTTCAGTAATCTCGGGGAGTCAGGTTTCAACTGAAACCATGTTTAAATAACAGATAACATTTCTGTGTAAACATCATTATACTGAAGTACCATAAAGGGAATTGCTTCTCCTGCTAAGGACAGATGCCCATACTGTCTGATCTGGACTGAAAGGGACCGGAAATCCCTGAGCCCAGTAGTTTTTCAACTGAAGAGGGATGCGCCCCCTAAGGCCTCTCAAAAAACAGTATGAAAAAATGACTGATTTAGTCCAACTCCCTATGCCTCATCCTACAGATGTCCCTGAAGCAGATTTCCCTGAAATCCAGGGAAACAGTAACTAGCTGCTGTCACAGTGTTCCTTAGTAGCTAGAGCGAGATCTACAAGGGAAGTTTCTAACTGTTCTGCTATTCAATGATCTAGTTTGAGAGTCCCCCTTCATCCCCTCCCATCCAACTCCCTTGAGGGCAAAAGCACTTACAGCCTCAATCTCTTCTTCTTCTTCATCAATAGTAGACACAGTCACAGAGCTGAACTTGCCCATGTCTTTAGTCCGCTTGGTCATCATCACCTGGAGGTGCAGGAAGAGGAACCAGTCTAGTTCACCTCTCTGAGCCATGTGTGCTCGAGTGTGTATGAGTGTGAGTGTGCAAGTGCCCAAGCCTGGGTGTTGGGGGAAGGAGAGGGATTGTTGGGGAAATATCCACCTCTTTGGGACAGGCTGGCCTATCTAAAAGTGCCCATCTTTTAATCTGCCCTATCATTTTCTAATATTTGACATCAAGGGTTTTCAAAATATATTTAAAGATTAACTTTCTGCATTCCATCTCTAATTGCTCACATTGGAAAAAGAAGAAATTTCAAAGGAAGTACATGTGAATAAAAGCCATACAATTTCCAACTTTACTCATAAAGCAGACTGTAGGAAAGAAAAAAGAACACACGGTAGGTGTTAAAATTTTCTAACATCTGCTTATACAAAAATGGCATCCTCTTAATAAAGAGAGCATACTCATGCACCATAATCTACAGTTTTAGGACTGCATCTGTAGCTCCATTAACCCATCTGTCTCCTTCAGTGATAATTACCTTCTTAGGAGGCTCTTGTTTCTGAGTGTATATGTTCGTTTTCCCAAAACCCTGGCCAAACTTGACCACTGCTCCATCCACAATGAAGGTCACAGGAGCATTCTTGGGCTGGGACTGGTAGAAGAGCGGCAGCCCACACCTACAAATAGCAGAGTGAATCTCAGGCAGGCCTCGGGATCCAAACCCCCAAAACACTGCTTCGTAAAGTGGGCTCAGACTCTGCAACTACATGTGTTTGTGGCATCAACTAATGATCAGCTCTTGCCGATGTTCCCCCAAAAACTACTTGATAAGAATCACAGAGGGCACTTGTTACAACTGCCAATCAGATTCCGAGGTCCCGCCCCCAGGGGATCCTGACTGAGCCACTCTGGGGGCTGAGGCCCGCAAATGTCTTTTAGCATCCCATGCAGTTCTGATCATTAGAAACACTAGTGGCAAACACTGGCTCTTGCTGCTGATTGCTTTCCAGTCAAAACTGCTGCCATTCTTCCCAGAAGTCTGGGGAACTAGTGTGGGTTCTGTCTTGTTCTGTTTTAGCAGGGCCAAAAAGCAGCACAAAGGCTCCACTGTGGCTGGTCCACCAACTAAATTCTGAGCAATCAGAACTAAGTTCACAGCATATTTTCTGTGCTTGGTCACTTCTACTATACTTTTTCAGCTAAATGAAGTAGACCCACACCCATACGATATGATTAAATTCATCCAACAAATCTAATGTGGCTGTAAACTAAAACGTCCTCTTAGCCAGTTCCCTGCTTAATTCTCCTAGTCTGAGTCTTCTGAGAGCCAAGTTCAGTTCAGTTCAGTCACTCAGTCGTGTCCGACTCTTTGCAACCCCATGAACCACAGCACACCAGGCCTCCCTGTCCATCACCAACTCCCGGAGTTCACCCAAACCCATGTCCATTGAGTCGGTGATCCAAGAGTGAACTGTAATTACATCAACGAGATTAAACTTGTTAAAGTTTAATATTCTCACTGCTGACAACCTAAAGCTGGAAATCATATGTATCTTTAAATAATACTCTCTAAAGTTCTTGGGTCTGTGGTCCTGTAATAGACTTTATAGACAGGTTTGGATTACACTACACAATGTTAGACTGAGCAACTCCACTCCAAGAGAAAATACATGTTCCCACAAGATTTATACTGGAATGTTCATAGCAGCTTTATTTGTAATAGCCAAAGCCATTAACAACTCAAATGACCTTCAATGGGTCAATGGTTAAATGAACTGTGGTGTGATGGAATACTACTCAGTGATAAAGAGGAACAAATTACCGTTACACATAACTTGGATGAACCTCCAAAGGATCATGCTACATGAAAGAAACCAGATGAAAGAGATACACATTGTATGTAGCAGAACACACACTGCAGAGTTTATGTCACATTTTAGAATAGGTAAAACCACAGCAGCAGAAGGTAGGCCAGTGCTAGCCAGGGGAAGGGGGACTGACTGCAAAGGAGCCCTGGAAATGTACTATGTCACAGGAGGGGTGATGTTATGTGGCTGTATGCTTTTGTCAATAGTCATCAAACTGTCCACTTAAGAAGGCAAATTTTATTATATATAAGTTACACCTCAATTAAAAAATAATACTATGTTTCAAAACCCATTTTTTATAGCCAGTTGGTCAGAGATGTAATTTGGCCAACTGCAGCTCTTCAAGAAGCCTACCTGCATAACTGAAGTCTGAAGGCAGGTTACAATTATAAGGATAAAGATATAACAGAGAATTGTCTCCAAATGATGCTTTTCCTAACACATCATTACCTCCACTTTCTTATGCTCGCGGAAACCCACACTGTTAATACTTACTTTGCACATTTTTTCCTGTACTGTCGTTCAATGCCTTCAGGTCTGCACAGAAAATGGAAGTTAAAAAAGATACGAACAAATCTCATAATCTACCAACCTCACTTGCCATTTCCTCAAATGTTAAAATGGCTTTTCAAAAGCTTTCCTTTCCTAGATCAGCTGTTGATTTACACATGTATTTATTTTAAAGCACTTCTTCCATCCACAGGCACCCTCCTGACAGACGAGGCAGTGTGGTAGTAGTTACAGTCACAGAAGCAGTTGGGTTCACAGTAACAATAACACCAACAATAACAACAGTGGTAATCACTTGTATAGCTTTTATTATGTACCAGGAGCTGCTCTAAAGTGTACGTGTATTAAACTCTTTAATCCTTACAACCACCCTATGAGGTAGGTCACGTTATCATTCCCATTCTACAGATGAGGGTGAAGAAGCACAAAGCAGTTACACAGTTTGCCCAAGGTCACAGAGCTAGGAAGTAGAATAGGTTGAACTCAAGCCCTAGGTTGAACTAAGGTGGTCAAGATCAACAGCCCACACAACATTGCCTTAGATAATCAACTGGGAGGTAAAGGCTCTTCCATTCATCCAGTTGCTTCATAGAAACCTGGGACTCATCTTTGTCTTCTCTTTCCCTCATCTCCCACAATCTACTTCATCCACAAATCCTGTGGATTTTAGCTCCAAAAAAGGTCTTGAACTTACTTTTCTCCACCCTCCTGCCACCATCTCAGCCCAGTCCACTAGTATCTCTTCCCCAGATTATTGTCCTAGCTACCCCCCAGTCTCCTCCCTTCCCCTTCCTGTTTCAACTTTTTAGATTAGCAGTATGTGCAGATGGTATAGAAAAGAGTATAAAGTGAAAGGTAAATATCCTCTCCACTCATCTTCCACGCGCCCGGTTACCTCCCCCAGCCCCAGAGGCAAATACTGTTACTGGCAAATACTGTTCCTCCCTTCCTCCCAGAGTTGATAACACAGCAAAGTTTTCTCTTCCTTTTTAGACAAATGTAGCCCACCTGTTCACTTACAGTGAAACAGCCTCTCTGTTCACTTAAAAATGTATCTTGGTTAAAAAAATATGTGATCCTTCCCAATCAGTTGAAAAAGAATTGCCTCATTGTTTATAAGGACTCCATTCTATCTATTTGTATGAATGAACCAAAATGTCTTACCTGATGGGTAAATCCTCCGAGTGTATCCACTTCAGATTCTGATAGATAACAGCCAAATTACTCTGCACAGAAGCTGAACCACTGTATACCCCACCACCAACGTGAGACTTCCCGTTTCCCTACAGTCTTACCAACACAGTATGTTATTAAAATATATGACGACCAATCTGGCATGTGAAATATGAGATCTCAAACTTTGCATTTCTTTTTTTTTTAAAGAGTGAAGTTAGGCATCTTTTCATATATTTAATAGACATTTGTATTTTCTTTTTTTTTGATGAACAGTCAGTCTATTTTTGACCTACTGAGTTGTCATTTTATTCTATTTTATTCTTATTGTTTTGTGTTGTGTTTTGACGGAGCTGTGCAGCACGTGGGATTTTATTTCCCCACCAGGGATCAAACCTGCGCCCCCTACAGTGCAACCGTGGAGTCTTAACCACTGGACCACCAGGGAAGTCCATCTCTTTATTTTATATTAAGGAAACTTGCAAATGTTAAGGGTTCTTGCAAATATTTCTTCTCCAGCTGGACATCTGTCTTTGACTTTTCCCCCCACGTGGAAATTTTAGACTTTTGTGTGATCAAATCAATCGTGTATATGATACTTCGTTAGGACTTCACCACTCTAAGTTCATAAAAATAAAAATTCTGAGCACTTATTCTAGAACCTGCTTCCATTACTATCTCATTCTTAATCATTCTCCAAAGAGAGTCAAGAGTGGCTTCCCAGGACAGCTAGAATAAAACACAAACTCCTCACCGTGGCCTTCTAGGCACTGGCTGGGCAGAGAATCCGGCCCGGCCGCATCTCCTACTTTCCTCCCCACTCACTGTGACCTCTCCACACCAGCCTTCCTCTGTTCTTGGAATAAACAAGTGCTTTCCCATGTCTGATCTTTCACACTCACTCTTCTCTCTGCCTGGAATGCACTTCTCACCTGTTGCATTCTCATCTTTTTTGGTGTCAGTTCAAATACCACCTAGTTGTAACAGCCTTCCCTGAACACCTTTTTGAAGAGGTTCTAATGTGATCCTGGATGAGCCCTTTGTTTCATTCGTATGACTTTCCATAATCATAATTACTTTAGTTTTTTGTCGTCCCACTAGACTGTAAGATCCATGAGATCAGAGATCAGCAGAGACCATGCCTGTCTGTCTCACACTCTATTCCCAGAGCTGAGCACAGTACTGCAATAAATACTGACTAATTGAATTCTTAAAAGAATTTAAGTTTAGTGAGGAAAATTATAACCACAGAGGTAAGTTCTTAGATGGAGGAAAGTGAACAGGCTGACAGGAACACAGAGGTGGCAGCACCAAATCTGTCTGAGGCAGTTATGGAAGGCTTCGTGAGGTGATGTCAGCAGTCCTGATAGAAAAATGGGATTTCAAGCAGAGGGGCAACTCTGTGCAAAAGGTAAAACAGCAGAGCATATTCAGAGAATTACAAATAGTCTAATGTTCTTGGGACCTAAAAAAATCAAGGGAGTACTACTGATCCGGTAAGACATAAAAAAAAGATTTTAAGATTATACTATGAATAACTCTACACCAACAAACCAGATAATCTAGATGAAAAGGACAAATTCCAGGAATGATAGAATGACACAAACTACCAAAATTCACTGGAAAAAGAAAATCTGACTAGACTATGACAAGTATAAGGAGATTGATTTAGTGATCAAAAAACTTTGCACAAAGAAAAGCCCAGGACCAGTGGCTTCACTGGGGAATTCCTCCAAAAGTTCAAAGAAGAATTAATACCAATGCTTCACAAACGTTTCAGAAGAGGAAGAAACACTTCCCAATTCATCCTGTGAGGCCAGTATTACCTGAACGTCAGACAAAACTATCACAAGAACAACAAAAACAACAAACTAGAGATCAACGTTGCTTAAAATTATACAGACAAAAATCCTCAAAAAAAGAAAAAACCGAATCAAGCAGCATAGAAAGGATTGTACCACATGGCCAAGCAGAATTTATCCCAGGAATGCAAGATTGGTGCAACATACAAAAAAATCAATCAATGTGATACACTATAATAACAGAATAAAAGAGAAAAAACACATGATCATCTTAGATGCAAAAAAAGCATTTGACAAAATTCAAAGCCCCTTCAATATGTTAGAAAGAGAAGGCAACCTCCTCCTCCTTATAAAAGGCATCTATGAAAAATTCCTATCTACTAAGCCACATAAATGAACATCATATTCACTGGTAAACAACAAACCTTTCCTCTAAGATCAGTTGACAATTCCAGTTACAACAGCATCAAAAAGAATACAATACTTAGGAGTAAAGTGAACAAAAAAAGTGCACAACCTGTGCACTGAAAACTACAAAACATCACTGAAAGAAATTAAAGAGCTAAGTAAATGGAATGAAGTTCCATGTTCACGGACTGAACACTTAATGTTGGTAAAATGGGAATGCTTTCCAATGAATCTACAACTTCAACATAATCCCTAGCAAAATCCCAGTTGGCTCTTTTTTGGCAGAAATTGACAAGCTGATCCTAAAATTCACATGGAATCGTAAAGAATCCAGAATAGCCCAAAAACAGTCTTGAAGAAGAACAAAGTTGGTAGACTCACACTTAATTTCAAAACTTAATACCAAGACACCATAATCAAGACAGGATGGCAGTGGATGTGGAGAGTGACAGGTCACAGGGCACGTGTTAGGCAGACCGCCATATTTTCAGGAACCGGGGCCCCCACATTCAGCTGGCTAAAGAGCAAGGGTACGATCACACTGAAATGTTGCCCTGGCTAGGAAGGGAGCATGCTCAAGTGGGCCCTTGGAAAGACTGTTCATGATTAGAGCAAGAACTATGTCAACCAAGGGGGAAGTCTACCATGCCTTGTTGGTAAACTCTGAGAACTCTGGCCCAAGAGAGGCACTTGGCCAGAGACCACTGGCCTGGGCAATATAGGGCACTAAGGCTGGACCCAAAGCTGGCTCACTCCCAGGATCAGGCTGACTGGATTCCAGAGTTGCCACTGCAGTCTGGGGCCACCCAGTTTTCTGGCCTAGAGGTGAGGGCATCTGCCTTATAGTGCCACAGGAGCCTGTGGCTTAGTTGTGTTGTTAGATTACTGTCTGTATTAACTAATATAATACATGTAATAAATATTTCAATAATCCTAAAGACAGTCAGTTAATCATTTTCAAAATCAGAAACCCAAATAAAGGTTAACCGAGAGAGGAAAAGCACAGAGAATGAATTTGCTTTAGACAGAGCATGTTATTTACAATCTTCCCCAGTGTTACCTGGGGGGCCTTCTTTTGTGAATTTCATATGTTTTATAATCTGCACCCTCCATTTGTATATTGTATATAACCGGTTTTCTCTTCAACTGCATAAATCTAGCCTGATTTGGCACTGAATGTTGCCTAGCAATAGTTTCTAACTCTTTTCATCAGTGTGGGCTGGTAACAGTTCGGTTTCTTAAATACACATAGCTAGATGTCAGCTGGTAGCTTTTTCTGGTTCAACACTAGAATATAAGCTCTGTAAGGGCAGGGTTCTTTGCTTGTTTACTGGATGTAGTGTATTGCCTATAGATAAAATCCAAACTTGTCTACTTTAGCATTTTATTCTGCCCCTACTCCAGGCTCCATGAACCCCTTCTGGTAAAGTAACCTGGGCTCTAGCCACAAGGGACTATTTAAATTTCCCAAGCACACCATATTTGATGCTTTTAATGCTTCCATAGTCCTTCCACTGGGAATGTTCCTCATCTACTTGGTGAAATCCTAGTTCAAGGCCAAACACAAACGCCACCACCTTTTGGTGTCTTTCCTGACCACCAGGCAGGCAAGATGACCTGCTTCTGTCTGTTTTCCCAGAGCCTTCTGTTCACACCAGTATTTTATCATATAACAATAGGTAGTCCATTCCCTTGTTGAGCTATGAGCTCTTTAATGGTAAGGACGGTGCCTTACTCATCTTTGCAGATCCAGTCCTTAACACAGTGTGCCCTGGTCTGCTCCAAGAGATTACAAGTTGAATAAACTCATTTTACTTGAAAAAACCCCAAATTACAGCTATCAAATGACAATAGAATCACATTTCACCATTTCACCATAGCACAATAAAAACATGTATTCTGTATTAATAGAAGTTGAGAACCACCACAAATGTCAAAGTATTGGGCCCCAAATACATGACCTGTTCGATACTAGATGGGGTATTTATACTTCTCAGAACTAGACCCCAACACAAGCAGAAAATCCTAGACAGAACATCAACGTCTTACCTCCGAAGATATATAGTCTCCTCGTCTTCGGTGTTACAAAACTTGTGGGCGTGTTTGGCACCATCAATCACACGGGACCGGTCCCGGGGCCTCATGGGCAACTTCTCTAACTGACAGTCTAAAGGAATGAAGAAAGATTTGGTCACAAGAGTCACTGAAAAATTCCCTGAGGCAATCAGAACTTTTCAGGGGAGGCCCTTTGCACTGTAATTTTTACTACAATTATCACATTTATTGAAGGCTATTATTAAATTTTCCAACAAAAAATGACTTGGTGTCAGAAGACCTGGATTTTAGCTCCTGCTGTGATACTGGTGATCTTCGGCAAACCCCTTCCTCTTTGGGAGTCTTTCCCCTTATTTGATTATATTACCTCAAAAGTCCTTCCCAGCACTGCCTTTCAAGTTTTCTATGGGTCTTTCTGTTCCCGGAATATATGCTTAGGAAAGGAGGGGCTTGGACTAGAGTGGTAGAAATGGAGGTGGTAAGTAGTAGTCAGATTCTGGATAGCTTTTCAAGGAAGCACCTGAAGAATGTACTGATGGGCTGAACGCAGAAGTCAAGAAAGATTCTGAGATACTGGGTGAATAGTGGTACCACTGATGTGATAGGGAAGTCTGAGAGGAACAGTGGAGATCAGAAAGTAGGGGATCAGGAAGTTAATTTTGAACACGGTCTCTTTTTAAAAATTTTATTTAAGTATAGTTGATTTACAGTGTTGTGAGAACATGGTCTCTTTTGAGAGGCCTATTAAACATCCAAGTGGAGATGCTGAATAGGCTGAAGTTTAAGAGGTGCAGGTTAAAGAGGAACATTTGAGAGTCATCAGCATACAGATGGTATTTAAAGCTTGGGAATGGTTGAGATCACCTAAGGAGTGAGTACAGATTGACAACAGGTAAGAGGAATGAGCCACAGGGCCGTGCAATGCCTCAAAGTCTGAGACAGAAAAGAGGAGCCAGACACTGAGAAGTGTGAAAATCGAGGTAGGAGGAAAATCAGTAGAGTGCAGAGTCTTGGATGCAAATGAAAATGTTTCAAGAAAGACGGACTGATCATCTCTGTAAAATGCTACTGAGAGGGGGATTTAAATGGGCATTGATAACTGAGCACTGAAACAGGTAACACGTTCGTTAGTACTTTGACAAATAACGTTTATATGGTTAAGTGAAAAAGTGAGGGCAAGAAGGAATGGGAAATGATGCAGAGACAGCCCACAGACGCAATTCTTTTTAGAAATTTTGCTACAAAAAACGCAAAGAAATGAGGTTATAGCTCGAGGAAAACGTAGGCTCAATGGGGAGGAGTTCTTTTCACTTGATAAAAGCTATTACAAAATCCTTGTACCGGGCAGAAAGGTCACAAAGTTTCTAGAGGCAGAGAGGGAGAATAGGGAGTATATTTTTTCTAAAGGAGGAATTTCCTTTTGAAGGCGGTCTGCATACAGAATTACAAGATGAAGCACAATACAGAAAAGCTCCCTGGAGTGAGGCGGCGATGGGTACGGAGGATTTTAATGGAGGGGAAAATCTTCAAAGAGACGCGGCTCTCAGATCACAGCCAGGGGAAATCCGCCCTCGAGAACCCGAAGTTGCACTCCTTGCAGACTACTCACCCAGCACCAGGACCATCTGGCCGCACAAACAGTAGTAGACGTGAAGGGGCTTCTCGCCGTCGTCATATTCCTCCCGGTCCCGGGTGTCAGAGCAGACGACGGACCGGGACACTACTTTAGGCATACTTCAAAGCGGCAGCCAGGAAACGCTAAGCCAAAATTAAGGGTCGCGCAAAAGTGACGTCACACACGCGTCACAGCTCTCTCCAACGGAAAAGTTGGTCACGTGTCAATGGTAGTCACGTGAACTTCCGGGCCTTACCATTAGTCTAAGATCCACGGGGGGGTTCCAGGTGTCTGCCAGAACCTCCTTTGCCTTGACCTAAGTTCTGGGGGGGAGCTTCCCTGGTGGCTCACTTGGGACACTCTTAATCATTTAAATTATTAATTTATATTACTATACACATTATATATGTATATACATATATGTAACTAGAAATAAAAAAGGGCTATTTACACATTATATGCATAATACATATTTTAAATGTGCCTCTAAATGTGATTTGATTGGCCATCTAAAGGAGCTCAGTTCTGGGTGTTCATTGGAGGGATTGATGTTGAAGCTGAGACTCCAATACTTTGGCCACCTGATGCAGAGAGCTGACTCATTTGAAAAGACCCTGATGCTGGGAAAGACTGAGGGCAGGAGGAGAAGGGGACGACAGAGGATGAGATGGTTGGATGGCATCACCGACTCAATGGACATGGGTTTGGGTGGACTCCGGCAGTTGGTGCTGGACAGGGAGGCCTGGCGTGCTGCGGTTCATGGGGTTGCAAAGATTTGGACACGACTGAGCAACTGAACTGAACTGACTGATTCAGGATGAGTACCTAATGAAGTCGAGGAATCTTAGAACTTGAGATCTAGTTCACATAACATATAATTCACCCTTTCAAAGTGTATAAATCAGTGGGTTTTAGTATATTCACGAAGTTTTGCAACTATCACCACTACCTAATATTTTCATCATTCCCCAAAAGAAATCCCTTAGCCGGCACTCTTTCCACCTCTTTCCCAGCCCCTGGCAACCACTAATCTAGCTTTCTGTCTCTCTGGATTTGCCTCTTCTGGAAATTTCTAATGAATGAAATCATACAATATGTGGCTGTTGGTATCAGGTTTCTTTCAGTTTTGTTTCCAAAGTTCATCCATGTTGTACCATGAATCAATCAGTTAAAATAATGAATCACTAAAAAGGAACCTCATTCCTTTTTATGACTGGATAATATTCTGTTGTATGGATATAGCACATTGTGTATATTCATTCATCAGTTGGTGGACAATTGGGTTATTTCCACTTTTGTAATATAATGAGTACAGCAGTGCTACTATGAACAGTGGTGAACAGGTTTTTGTAAGAACATATGTTATACTATGATGTTTTGTGAGGGCATATGTTCTCTCAGATGTTTACTGAAGAGTGGAATTGCTGGGTCATATGATAACCTTATGTTTAACTTTTTGAGGAACTCCTAAGAATGTTACCCAAAGCAGGTTTATTATTTTACATTTACCACCAGCAGTGTATGTGGGGTTCTGATTTCGTCATGTCCTCACCAATAATAATCTTTCTTTTATTATTATAGCCATCCTAGTGAGTGTGTGGTGGTATCTCATTGCCATTTTGATTTGCCTTTCTCTGATGGCTAATGATACTGAGCACCTTTGCATATACTTTTTTTTTAACATTTAAATATCTTATTGGGAGAAATGCCTACTCCAATCCTTGCCCATTTTTAATTAGGCTATTTGTTACTGTATTGTTGAATCATGAGACTTCATTATATATTTTTGGATACTCTATGCTAATCAGGTGATTTGCAAATAGAGACACCTGAATGATCCCGTTTGCCACAGGTTTAGGGAACATCTTCCCACCCTTCTTTCCTCAACCCAGAAACTCCCCCAGAATGCTCTTTGTGGAGGACCAGAACCTGGGGCCACCCAGAATAAGGACATTTAGACAGCTTACATTGGATCATTTCAAATGATGACACCAAAATAGTGGATTTTTAACAGAGAACTTACTGAAGAAAGCAGGAGCTGGTGACCAGAAAATTAACAGAGTAGATGGAAGAAGAGTAGTGTTCTAGATACACAAGATGTAAACCAATGGAAATTTAAAGCCATCTGCTAGCCTTCAAATGAACCTGGGTTAAAGCATAAAAGAAGTATCAAGTCTTTAAGACTCACAGCATTTTCTCCTTAGGTCTTAGTGCAATGTCATCCCTATAAATCTATGTTATTTAGTATTTCTTTATCTTCTACTGTGTGCAGGCAATGCGCTTATTAATACATACTGTTTGCATAGTGATCAGTTATAAATAGTCTCCCTCCCTCATGTGGCTTAGTCTAGTTCAGGGATGGGCAAAGGGCTAGAGAATAAATATTTTAGGCTTTGAAAGCCAACAGGCAAAATCAAGAATATTATGTAGTATTTATATCACTAGAGAAGACAAATTTTCACAAATGTTTTATCAATGGAATTCAAAATATAATAATTGAGTATAATTTTTCATAATACAGATCTGCTAGTGAGAGGAATGACATTCTTTTATGAAGAGGATAATATTTCACTTAATTAGCATTCAAAGTGAGTGTTTCCTATTATCAAAATCAGTTACACTTTTTTTTGTTTTTTGCCACACCTCGCAGCATGTGGGATCTCAGCTTCCAACCAGGGATGGAACTCATGCCCCCTGCAATGCAAGTGCAGAGTCCTAACTACTGGACCACTGGGGAATTCCCTTTTATTTTTTTAATACATTTTTAAAGGTTTATAAATTGTTTCAATTTGTCAAGATTGCTAAGAATCTCATTTTTAATCTGTAATAAAAACTTACAACTTGATTTTTTCAAAAGAATCGATAAATTGCAAGCAACTGTTAATAAAGCTCTTAATAAAAAATCAGCTACAGATATTTATCTGTTAATGCTTATCTGTAGTAATGAGATTTTATGTATTTCATCTTTGAGAAAAATCTTAACACAGATAAGTACTGCCACATACTAATATCAGTCCACAAGCATCTGAGTTTTAATCGAGCATATTCATCTCTTGGGGCTTCCCTGGTGGCTCAGCGGTAAAGAATCCACCTGAAATGCAAAAGATGCAGGTTCGATCTCTGGATTGAGAAGATCCCCTGGAGAAGGAAATGTCAGCCCATTCCAGTATTCTTGCCTGGGAAATCCCATGGACAGAGGAGCTTGCTGGGCTACAGTCCATGGGGTTGCAAAAGAGTCGGATGCAACTTAGCTACTAAATAACAATTCGTCTCTTAGATAGCACTTACAGAATTCTATCAGATACTTCTCTTGACATTTGCATTTTAGCATGTTGTTACACTGTAGAATGATCACTTCCAATTGATATTTAAGTGGGAGTTCCTCAATCCCACAGTTAAACTGCTTTTGAAATACAGAAATTTCCTTTGCACTCACATCAGGGTCCATAAAACACCATGGATTTTATGCTCAGAGAATATATCCACAGCAAATTCGTGTGGGAATGCAAATCTAGTCTGTTTTAACTTTTAACAGCACAGGAAGTGATTAAGTAACTAGACATTACTTGTGGTTCAAAAAGTGTCAGTTGTCATTGAAATGATTTCACTGCAGCATAAATGTCACATGTAAGAAGCATTTTTGCTTTGTAATTTTAGGTTAAATTTATTAAGTAACATTATTAAGTCTCCAGCAAAAGCTAATTCCATTCAGTATTCAATAATAGTGGTTGAGGGTGGTTCTTCTGGCTCAGAAAAATTTCCCAATTCCAGCCATGAGCTATAAAAATACAAAAACAAACAGATGAAACAACAACGACAAAAAACCCCTTACAATCACTAAGCTGTTGAACTGCTGTTGGTGGGTCAAGTTAGAATATTCAGCCTCTATATCTGACAAAAATTCATGAAACTGACAATGTTTAGTCCATGAGAGTGAATGAAGTTCACTGTTGACACGAATGGTTGAGTAACACAAGATAGACTAAAATATTTTCCTGTGAAGTACCTATTGTTCAGTAAGATAACAAATGACTATAGGATTTAAACAACTTCCATGTTTGCAAGTTTTGTACATTTGCCCAACTTAGCCTTTTTCTCCTTCATACATAGTCGAAATGCATCTTAGCAGATTCTACTTCAGGTTGTCTTGAACTAGTGCTTTCTTGACTTTTTTGAAAATATTCTCATCTGCAGTCATCTACAGGCTATCTGTATTCTTGGGCTTCCCTGTGGCTCAGCTGGTAAACAATCTGCCTGCAATACTGGAGTCCTGGGTTCAGTCCCCAGATTGGGAAGATTCCCTGGAGAAGGGAAAGGCTACCCACTCCAGTATTCTGGCCTAGAGAATTCCATGGACTATATAGTCCATGGGGTCGCAAAGAGTCGGACACAACGAGCGACTTTTACAGGCTATCCATACAGGCCAATTCTTCCATCATTTTAAACTCAGCATTGACCCTCTGAGTAAACAACAACAATTGAGGAGTATTGTTAAGATCTGTCAACTTATCAAGAGCCAAGGGAAAACACTTGAAACCATTTGCCCTGTTTTTTAAAACTTACTATTGGTGTTACTTCTAATGTCCTCAACTTCTGAGCCACTGTTCTTGGTGAAAGCTGAAAAAGTTTATTTTCCCTCGACACATTTCTCTGGCTTTTGCAATCAAACACAATTTAATTAACTCACCACCAGTAAGTAGATGGTTTTCTTTGCTTGGCTAACAATCGAACCACTCAGAAACTTACTTTGGCAGCAACCTCATTTTCATTTTTCACTTTTGTGAAGAATTCTTCTATGATAAGATATTCTATTTTAAACTTTCTAATTTGCCTAACCATTGCTTTCCTGTGAACTGGGAACATTGTGATGAGTACTTAGTTTGGTAATGTCGAGGTATATTGTATTCTTTTAGCCATGCTATAGCATCACTGTGTAATCAACACAGTGTTTTGACATCTAAATTGATGGCCAAGTCATCTACACTCCACCATGCCTTGAAAGCACAACATTTAAAATCCACTTTCTTATTTTCTTGTTTTTACATGCTAGGCATGCAGTTGTAATTTTTTTAAAATGCCAAAACATGGTGAAAGAAGTGGTTCCCAAAACACTGTTGAATTACAACCATGTCACTGTGATTTGTAGTGGACTGACCAACAGTGGGAAGTGGTGAGGGCACCACACACGCTTTCTGTCACAGCTCCTCAACTCTTTCATTGCAGCACAAAAGCAACCATAGTGAAACTTTATTTACGGACATTGAAATTTGAACTTCATATCATCTTTATGTGTCATGAAATATGATTAAATACTATCCTCTGTCCATGGGATTTTTCAGGCATTGCTAACGCATGCGTGCTCAGTTGCTCAGTCATGTCTGACTTTTTGTGACCCTATGGACTTTAGCCCACCAGGCTCCTCTGTCTATGGGATTTTTCAGGCAAGAATACTGGAGTGGGCTGCCATTTCCTCCCATAGGGGATCTTCCCAACTCAGGGATTGAACCTGTGTCTCCTGTATTGCAGGCAGATTCTTTACCCCTGAGCCATCAGGGAAGCCCACATCACTGACAAACTTGTCTTTAAATTGAAAAAGACTTCTAGTTTCTTGACCCCTGTTATTGGGAGGGAAGAGGGGATACTTGCCTGTGAAGAAGGTATTTCTTCAAGATATCAAGGTGGGAAGGAGGGTGGAAGGAAGGCTTGGCCGTCTCTGCTATAGTTAGTACATTCCAGTCCTATAACCGTCTGTGCTAGAGAACGATCTTCTGTGTGCTGCTTGCTATGACAACCCTGCTTCTGATGTGGAATGTGGGGGCACAGTGTTCCTGCAGTGCAATTCCACTATGTAGTCAGGCAATGCTCTCCCCACACCCTGGTGCCCTGGGGCTCCCAAAGAGCTACTCCTTAGCTATACAGCAAAGGAGTTTCAGAAAACAGACAAGCCCACAACACACTCACACGCATCTCTAGCCTTCAATGAGTTTCAGACATTTATCAGATCAGATCAGATCAGTCGCTCAGTCGTGTCCAACTCTTTGCGACCCCATGAATCGCAGCACACGGGGCAAGAGGAGAAGGGGACGACAGAGGATGAGATGGCTGGATGGCAGACATTTATACCCAGTCCCTTATATCCAGAAACCTCCCAGACCTCACCTCCTCTCCAGTATACTATATACCATTTCTCAGTGGGATGTTTTCAGTACATCTCTCTCAGGCTCGAACACCTATAAAAGCTGCCTAGTAAGCCTGAATTCCTCATCCTCATATTTGAGGGCATTTAATCAACTTCTGTCATCCTCACTTTTCCAAGTCAAGGTCTTGTCAGTCTGCATTAGCCTCTCTAATCTGCCCACTATCCCCAGATCCTGGTTAAGCTCCATGTCCACGTTTGTGCTGTTTAGGAACTACTTGTGTTCTTCCCTCCCTAGCCCTGCTTTCATCTTTTCTGAAGCAACATTGAAATAAACCCATTTCAGGAAGCTTGCTCTAACCCCACCAGATTGATGATTCCCCTGCTGTACAGATTCTTCAGCGTCTGTTGAATCACTTGTTTCTGCTCTGCAATTTGCTGCTGCTCTGGAGGCAGAATTCTAAGATGCCACCCTCTTCCTCAAGATTTCTGGTCACTTCTTCGAGCTATTCAGTCAAATAGTAATCTGAGTTCTGCTATCAGGCAATTTTGCAGATGTAATTAAGGTGCCAAATGAGATGATTTGAAGATCAGGAGACTATCTGGGGTGGGCTTGACCTAATCAGATAAGGCCTTAAAGTGAGCTGGGCTCTTCCTAAAGAGAGATTCAAATTGTGAGAGGAAAAGAAATACATTTTTTAAAAGTGTGACAGGGATTTGATGGGAGAGAAATTCTCTGCTGCTGGATCTGAAGATGGAGTAGGCCACATGGCAAGGAGTGTAGGTAACGTCTAGGAGCTGAGACTGGTCCCTGGCTGGCAGCCAGTAAGGAAATGGGGCCTTCAGTCCTGCAACCACAGGAACTGAAGTTGGCTAACAGCTTGTGGCAATTTGTTAAACATCAATAGAAAACTAATGCACTTGCTTTCATAAATCTTGCCTTTGTTGATTCCGTATGTGTATATTAGTAGACAGCAAGCTCCTAGGTGAGAGGAAAAGGAAGTTTTTAAATTTATTTTTGTATCCCCTTCCCACCACAGCCATAATGTGATGGTATATTAGGGAGATTTGCTTTAACTGATATATTAGAATTAATGAGAGATATAAATCCTTGGCCATGAGAGTACCTGTTGTAAAGCAGCAGGTAGAATCATTACCATTGTCAAGTGCCTCCTGTCTCCCATTTTAGAAACAAATTCCTGCACATCTATATCTTTTGGACATCCTCAGGTAGATGTCTCACTAGTCCCATGAACTCAGCAAGTCCCCAAATTTTCTCTCCCCAAACTGCCATTCCCCTCTCTTTTCCCTAATTCAGGTAATGGTACTTCAAACTCCCAGTTATCTTGGGGGTTAGAACTTGAGCCATTGTTTAGCCACACGACACTTGGAGGCTTGTGGGGATCTTAATTCTGGGACCAGGGGTTGACCAGTGTCCCCTGCATTGGAAGCACAGAGCCCTAACCCATGAACCACCAGGGAAGTCCCCAGAACTTGAGCCTCCGTAGACTCCCTCCTCTCTCTTGTCCCCACGTTCTGTTGGCAAGTCCTGTCCGTTTTTATTGTCGTTACCTGTCACTACCTCTCACCTAGAATACTTCAAGAGTCTTCTAGTTGCTGTCCTGGGACCCGTCTCCAGTGAGTACAGCTCTGATCATGTTGCCTTTCTGCTCAACCAACTTCCAAGGAAGCCATTAGCTTGGCATTCAAAACTCTCCCTGCATGAACCTAAACCCACTTTTCTCATATTTCCAAAAAATTCTTAAATGAGTATTTTGCCTACCTTCTATGTTATTTGGAGTTGACCTTTTTAAAAAACATTCTTTAAAACTGTTATTGCTTTTGCAGGTCCACATACTAACTGTGACTCTTCCCTGCAACCTACAGCTTTTTCACGTGCATCTTACCGTTCCTTTTACTTCAGACTCACTGCTCTTCCAATTCTCTGCAATCGGATATTCTCATACCTTTGGACTCTTCTGAACATATAGTAGCCACTTGGCTTGTTGAACTGTCAAGGGGAAATGTGGTTCCAGAGCCAAATTGTGAGTGTCCAAAGCTAAAGCCTCATTCTGCTTGCCTCCAGCTCTCATTCCCTCCTCCAGGACACACACCACCATTTCATTCTGCTTTGGGGGTGATCATCGGCCTAAATGTTGGGGCCCGCACATTCATGCCATAGAGAAGGGACCCTCGACCTCACCGTCGAGGTCGATTTACTCTTTGGATGTTCATTGATTTTGACCAGTCACACAGCTTCCTCCCCAGTTTCCCGTGTCCGTAGGAGGTGTACCCCCTAGAGTTTTGGCTTTAGGAGAACTGGTTTCGCCTTCTTCCACTCTGTCCTCATTGAGATTGAGACTTCATCCTTCTCCCCCTCAGCCACTGTGCGCACTTTAATAAGTGATCTGATCTAAAAAAAAAAAAAAGAAGAAGAAAAAGGAAAAACAGAAAAAAAGCTTCCCATGGTTCGTCTTAGAAATGGAAAGTGAAGGTGGACCGATTCCACCACCGGATCCTATTGAGTTCCCAGCAATTACATGAGGCCCGCAGCTTGCTTCTCACCCTCGCTCCCAGCGTCCCTCAGGGGTTTAATGACCTAAGCAACTTTCGTCCCCCCCCGACCCCTGTCCCGTCTTGGTACGGCCCGTCCGGCGTTTGGCATTCCACCCCCGTCTTTTCCTCTCAGGTTGGTTCAGCCCCGGTCTACTCTGGGGTGGTGCTAAGCCGGCGCCAGATCGACCCTCGACTGAGGAGAGGCAGTGCGGTTCCTCTAGGCGCTTCTCCGTTGGTTCCTCCGGCTTCCTCAGCCTCCTCACCACCCGCGGGGACCCGAGAGCTCGGTGTATGCCCCACCCCTGACCCCGCTAGAGACATGTCCACCCCGGCTCGGCGGCGTCTCATGAGGGACTTCAAGAGGTAACCCGCCCGGGACTCTAGGGGCCGGGGGCGGCAGCCGGGGTTCAGGGCGGGGCCGTCAGGGGACCGGCGGGCGGCGGGTACAGGCTAGCGGGAGGTTCCTCTGCTGTTTCCCGGTAGGTTGCAGGAGGATCCTCCAGCCGGAGTCAGCGGGGCTCCGTCTGAGAACAACATCATGGTTTGGAACGCGGTCATTTTTGGGTGAGTCTGCGTTCCGGATGGTGGTGAGGGCTGGGGGACCCGTGTGCCCGTTGGGACCGACCCGGTGCGGAGGCGGGGACTGAGCGAGAAGGTTTGGGGCTCGTTGGGCCTAGGCGCCTCCCCGGAGCCTGTGCCTCGATTAGCTCGGTTCCCGCTGCCAGGGGAACCGTTTGGGGTTCGGAGGGGGCGGGGCGGGGAGCGGTGGCGCTTCGGCCTGCCTGGGGTTTCTGAGCCCCAAAGCTCTATTGGTAGTGGCTTTTCAACCCGGGAAGCGGTGGTTTACCAGAGGTGGGGCGAGCAGATGAACCGGGGAGAGAGGAGCCCCCATGAGGGAACTGACTTGTTTCTCTCTCTGTTGTAGGCCTGAAGGGACCCCGTTTGAGGATGGTAAGAGAGTTTCTTTACCCACCTTCTGGGACCGTGATCTTCTGGGGAAAGGGTTTCCCAGTCAGCCTAGAAGTGCCTCCTACTTAATAACCCGCTTCTCCCTAGCCTCTGCCTGCTAAAGGCTTGAGAGGAGTCCAGTCTGTGGCAGGTTGTTCTTGCTATTGTCCGCTTGACTAGAACTGCACCTTTTTTCCTGCTGCTTAAAAAAAATCTGAGTAAGGCAGTCACTTTTTAAAAGGAGCATGATACCACTGATGTTAAGTGTTTGTGAGGTTTGGGTTGTGATCCTGCTAAATTCAGCACCACCACCCCCTCCATCAGGACACTGAGTTAAGATCAACCCAACCACTTGCTGATCCACTCGGAGACCCCAGGGACTGTCTGGTTCAGAATTCTGTCCCAAGGGTGGGAACTGTGTTCAGCAGGTGCTTCATATGTGTTGTTGGATGTTGAATGGATGCAGGCATCCCTTGCACACAACTGTCTGGTTTCTACAATCTGACATTGAGTGCTTTTCAGCCTCGCTGCTTTAAGATGGTCTTTAATGGCACCTTCAATAGCCAGTTTATTGTTTCTTATTTTTAAATGAGTTTTCAGCATGTGCTTTTATCAAGACTTTATGATCGGTCATCTCAAGGCAGTTTCACAATCGAGGGGAGCGTTAATGTACTCTCTTACCAGTGTCCAACCTACTTCAAGATACTACACATACTTATAGGTACATGATTTTTAGGTTTAGGTTTGACTTTTAAAAACACACTAAGTTGCTTTTTAAGGACTTTTTAAAGCTTCTTGTTTTGATATAGATTTGTGTGGAGTTGTAATTAATAATACAGAGAGACCTTGTGTACCCTTCACCTGTTCCCCCCTCTCCCTTGGTAACATCTTGAATGACTATGCACAACCAGGAAATTGACATTGATATAGTTTTATGTGCACTCAATTGTGTGTGTATGTGTGTGTGTAGTTAATTGCTTTTGAAAGCTTAATGCATTTAAAAAGATGATTAAAAGTATTTGAACTACTGATTGACATCTTTAATATTTGAGGTATTTTTAAACAGAAAAGGGCCTTTCTGTTATTTATTTTCTTCTCAATGCCTTATATTCCTTTGGTCATATAGCACTTGAGGGAGATCTGTACACATATGCACACACATATGCATACACCTCCATTTGAAGGTGGCAACAGAAGCATTTCTACAAACTACTCAGTACAAGCAAAGTTGTCAAGTCAGATTGCCTTTGGATGTTACCAACCACAGCATGTTGTGAGGTAAATGAATACAAACCAATTCTAGGATTTGTCTCAAACACTCAGATTTCCCTAGCAGATTGGAAACAGTAACCTAGATACTTTGTTTCTTCTCTGCCTTCACCTCCTGGGTAAATATCACTGTTCTTCAGTGCTTTGATAAAAAGAAGTGACAGCAAGGGAGTGTGATCCTGAAGGCATACTACTTTGGTGCTTGAGGTAAATCATTTGAACTGATCCTGATCCATACAAAAGCTAGCTAGGCTTAGTTTTCCTCCATTAGATTGGTTGCTGGTTCTTCATACTTAAGCTTTATGTGCAGATTAGCTGTGTATTTGCTTTAGCTCCAGCAGCTTTATTTTCATTGGCTTCCTTTCTCCTCCTGATTTTATTCAGACTGCTTTATGCTGGGCACAACTTTATTAATAGTACATAGCTTTGCTAGGGGTTGGCAACGTAAATATTTCAAGGGTGCTTCTCTCGCTTTAAGTGGTATGAATTGGAAAAGTACTTATGGAATCCATTATCTACCTGGACCTTCCCCCTTGACATTACTGGTTCTATTTTTGATGATGTGTCTCTCCAACCTGACATTACTGAAAGGAATTACTCAGGCTGAATGACAGTACCCTTTACTGATTCATTCTTTTGAGCAGTCTGCTATCCATGAATGCTTCCTCAGGTGTCTCGAACACTAACCAAGGTTACAAGAATTTTTTTGACCATTTAAAAATACCTCTTATTTACACCTAGGAAATTTACTGGAAAGGCCCAATTAGGAACAAGTGGCATAGTTGATTTTGCTGTTGCCAATGTATGATATAAATCAACAGCTTCAGAACTACTTTTGCTGATTCCTCGTAACCATCTGGAGCAGACGTTTCCAGAACAGTAGCTGCTGCTGCTGCTGCTGTCACTTCAGTCGTGTCCGACTCTGTGCAACCCCATAGACGGCAGCCCACTAGGCTCCCCCATCCCTGGGATTCTCCAGGCAAGAGTACCAGAGTGGGGTGCCATTGCCTTCTCCGTCCATAACAGTTAGGTCCTAGTTAAAGAGCTGAACTTTTAAAAATAGGAACTCTTCAAGGTATTTCGATTTAACTTCACACAATTGAAGTAAGAGAGCTATGTTCCCAAGAGCTTACACTACCAAACAAAACACTGGGGGTAAATGCATCCTCATAAAATATCTTAGCATGTATGCTGAATATGAAGGTTAAGAAACAATGTATTCTCCAGCACATCATCTGAAAATTGTTAATAGAAACAGTAAGATACTAGTATTTGATTTTTACAGTGGATGCATTCTTAAGAATTTGGTGTCCTTTTTTAAATGAATCACTTAAAAGTCCACAAGGGGTGTTCTTAAGGTACATAAATCCTGTAATGAAGGTTGGTTATTATCTTAAAAGTCAGACTTTTTCAATCATCAAAAAAATTTAAGTATATGTACTTTGCTTCCTCCTCAGGGGTCACAAACTGGTGGCTAAATGGCAGAAAACACCTACAGAGGTGCTTTCTTTGGCCAGTACAATATTTTCAAAAGTTGAATTTGTGACTGTTTTTAGGCAGAACATACACTAACCAAATCACTCCCTATTGCTATACACCAGCCATTTAACACATTTATATAATTGTCCAGGTCCCTAGGTATAGATAGATTAATTCCTACTTTCCTTACAATGTTGTGGCCTCCTCAGGAAGATAAAAAATCAGTACAGATTGTGTACAACAATGGTGAGGCTCAAGTTTTCAATTATTTTAAAGCCTAGCCTTCTAAATATTCAGAGGATAAGCTTAGGCTCAATTGCATAACATTAATTCTAGGATTTTAAATATCCTTAATGTTCGTTTTGGATCTCATTGCATTGAAAGTTGTACTGAAGAGGTTCTCATTGTTTAATGCAGCTAAAAGTATGAAGAAAGAAAGAAAGAAAAAGTAGCTCAGTTGTGTCCGACTCTTTGCAACCCCGTGGACTGTAGCCCACCAGGCTCCTCCATCCATGGGATTCTCCAGGCAGGAATCCTGGAGTGGGTTGCCATTTCCTTCTCCAGGGGATCTTCCCGACCCAGGGATCGAACCCTGGTCTCCCGAGTTGCAGGCAGATGCTTTAACCTCTGAGCCACCAGGGAAGCCCTAAGAGTATGAAACATCCCTTTAAATGTGTACTTTGAGTAAGATGTGGGTAAGTCCTACTAATTTATATTAATATTGACATAAACAGGTGGTTTCATTTCTCAAGACATTAAGTAAGCTGTTCTAAAAGACTTGATTAACTTCTTTGGTAGCTAGCTAACCACCTTGTTGAACTTTTCAGCAAGCAGTAGGCAGAAAGCTCAAGTCAAGGGTTTTGTGAACCACCAGCATATGTTCTCTACTTGCGTTTCACTGTGCATGTTTGATGTAGGTCAGAAAGAAAGTACTATCTAGTATTTGAATTCATTAATTGTATTTTTCTTACTGATAATGGTTTGGATTTTGGGGTTTTGCCTCCTGGGTCTAGAGATGTGAAACTGTAGAATTATTGTAACTAAAGTATTTATGAGGCACTTGTTTTATATCACTATGCATCTTTTTCTCTTTTAAACCTCATAACAATGTTACGTAGTGGGTATTATTATTAACCCATTTTACAGATGAGGAACTTGAGGTATAGTCAAGTTAAGCACGGAGAAGGCAGTGGGCACCCCACTCCAGTACTCTTGCCTGGAAAATCCCATGGATGGAGGAGCCTGGTGGGCTGCAGTCCATGGGGTCGCAAAGAGTTGGACACGACTGAGCAACTTCACTTTCACTTTTCACTTTCATACATTGGAGAAGGAAATGGCAAGGCACTCCAGTGTTCTTGCCTGGAGAATCCCAGGGGCGTCGGAGCCTGGTGGGCTGCTGTCTTTGGGGTCGCACAGAGTTGAACATGACTGAAGCAACTTAGTAGCAGAAGCAGCAAGTTAAGCAGCTTCCCCCAAGGTTTCATAACGAGCAAGTAGCAAAGCAAGGATTTGAACCCAGATCTGACTGCAAAGCTTCTGCTTTGCCCCACTTTTTGACAGCAGAGCCTGGTGGGCTGCTGTCTTTGGGGTCGCACAGAGTTGAACACGGCTGAAGCAACTTAGTAGCAGAAGTAGCAAGTTAAGCAGCTTCCCCCAAGGTTTCATAATGAGCAAGTAGCAAAGCAAGGATTTGAACCCAGATCTGACTGCAAAGCTTCTGCTTTGCCCCACTGTTTATACTTATGCTTGCCTTCTGTGTGGCTTTACCACCTTTAAGAACCATATTTAATGATCGTTTTAATTTAAAGTACCTGGGAGCTCTGCATACTATTAAATCTGCCCAATTTTAGAGCAATTTCTTGATGATAAATCTCTAAGCTATAATTTAAGTGTATATCAACACTGAGCCAAATGTGTTTATACTTGAGATACATAAGGAAGCTCAAAGTTTTGAACTAACTCTCATTCCCACTTTTTCTTGCATATTATAATATTCAGTTCAGTTCAGTCGCTCAGTCGTGTCCGATTCTTTGTGACCCCATGAATCGCAGTACACCAGGCCTCCCTGTCTATCACCAACTCCCGGAGTTAACTCAGACTCACGTGCATCAAGTCGGTGATGCCATCCAGCCATCTCACCCTCTGTCGTCCCCTTCTCCTCCTGCCCCCAATCCCTCCTAGCATCAGAGTCTTTTCCAATGAGTCAACTCTTCACATGAGGTGGCCAGAGTACTGGAGTTTCAGCTTTAGCATCATTCCTTCCAAAGAACACCCAGGGCTGATCTCCTTCAGAATGACTGGTTGGATTTCCTTGCAGTCCAAGGGACTCTCAAGAGTCTTCTCCAACACCACAGTTCAAAAGCATCAATTCTTCGGAGCTCAGCTCTCTTCACAGTCCAACTCTCACATCCATACATGACCAATGGAAAAACCATAGCCTTGACTAGACAGACCTTTGTTGGCAAAGTAATGTCTCTGCTTTTCAATATGCTATCTAGATTGGTCATAACTTTTCTTCCAAGGAGTAAGCGTCTTTTAATTTCATGGCTGCAGTCACCATCTGCAAATGATTTTGGAGCCCCCCAAAATAAAGTCTGATACCATTTCCACTGTTTCCCCATCTATTTCCCATGAATTGATGGGACCAGATGCCATGATCTTAGTTTTCTGAATATTGAGCTTTAAGCCAGCTTTTTCATGCTCCACTTTCACTTTCATCATGAGGCTTTTTAGTTCCTCTTCACTTTCTGCCATAAGGGTGGTGTCATCTGCATATCTGAGGTGATTGATATTTCTCCCGGCAATCTTGATTCCAGCTTGTGCTTCTTCCAGCCCAGCATTTCTCATGATGTACTCTGCATATAAGTTAAATAAGCAGGGTGACACTATACAGCCTTGATGTACTCCTTTTCCTATTTGGAACCAGTCTGTTTTTCCATGTCCAGTTCTAACTGTTGCTTCCTGACCTGCATATAGATTTCTCAAGAGGCAGGTCAGGTGGTCTGGTATTCCCATCTCTTGAAGAATTTTCCACAGTTTATTGTGATCCACACAGTCAAAGGCTTTGGCATAGTCAATAAAGCAGAAGTAGATGTTTTTATGGAACTCTCTTGCTTTTTCCATGATCTAGCAGATGTTGGCAATTTGATCTCCGGTTCCTCTACCTTTTCTAAAACCAGCTTGAACATCTGGAAGTTCACGGTTCATGTATTGCTTAAGCCTGGCTTGTTGAGCATTACTTTACTAGCATGTGAGATAAGTGCAATTGTGTGGTAGTTTGAGCATTCTTTGGCATTGTCTTTCTTTGGGATTGGAATGAAAACTGACCTTTTCCAGTACTGTGGCCACTGCTGAGTTTTCCAAATTTGCTGGCATATTGAGTGCAGCACTTTCACAGCATCATCTTTCAGGATTTGAAATAGCTCAACTGGAATTCCATCACTTCCACTAGCTTTGTTCGTAGTGATGCTTTCTAAGGCCCACTTGACTTCACATTCCAGGATGTCTGGCTCTAGGTGAGTGATCACACCATCATGATTATATTAGTAGGACTGAAAAAGAAGAACTATGCTTTCTCCCTCAAAAATAGGAAGAGTTATGGCCAGGTGGTGATAAAGGTGAGGTGTGTTCTGATGGACTGTAGCATGTTTATCCATTTCAAAATACTATACCGTTTGTCCTTAGTTATAATTCATAGTATCTTTAGATCTGACTTTAAATTTTAGGGAGTAAAAATAGTTTGAAGAATACGTCTCCATATGTTGCATTTTACATTATTCTGAAACTTTGGGACGCATGTTCATACCAAGGGCACCTTTGTTAGCAAATTGTACTGTCAGTTTGCTGGTAGAAAACACATTTTGGTATTGTTATATGTAACATCTAGGAGTAAAATGATTGTGATCTTTTTTCTTAAGTGGAAAGGCAGAATGGAAGCAAGGAAGAAATAAATTGCTAACTCTGAAGGAACCAGTAACAGATTATAATCTTATCTGAAGTGTGGTCTATTGTATTAGAATAAGTAATGTATTAAATGGACCAGAGTAATATAGTGGAACATGTATCACCTTATACCAGATAGTAACTGATTCCTTAAGATTACTTGAAGAAATTTCAGTCAGGAAAAAACAGTTGCCCAGTTGTTTTCTTGAATTTATTAAAACCAACTAAAAATAACATCTTGAAGGAAATAATCTCCCCAAAATCACAACTTCCAACAATTCTTTTTTTTTTTTTTTTTTTGGCTGTGCCTCATGGCATGTGAAATGGCAACCCACTCCAGTGTTCTTTGCCTGGAGAATCCCAGGGACAGGGGAGCCTGGTGGGCTGCCATCTATGGGGTCGCACAGAGTCGGACACAACTGAAGTGACTTAGCAGCAGCATGTGGGATCTTAGTTCCCCAGCCAGGGAATGAACCCACATCCCCTGCTCCCCTGCAGTGGAAGCATGGAGTCTTAACCACTGGACCGCCAGGGAAGTCCCACAACAATTCTTGAATTAGATCCAGCTTGTCCATTTCTTATAAGTTTCTAACCTAGTATGTTTTAGGGCCTCCCGCGACCTTAGTTGACACATATTCAAGAAAAATAATTTGTTTCAGTGGTAGCGTAAACAAACATCATTAGAAAGAAATTTACTGGAGACATGAATGCAATCTAATGTGATTTTTAAATTATTTCTGCCATTAATTCCCTCCATTAGTGTGAATTATTGAGTTGGTTTTATAGTTAAGTACCTTGTGAGTCATACTTAAGGGTTTTTAAGAGAGACTGTGAAGTTTTTTCTGGCTTACATTCAATTATGTTTTCATCATAGAGTTGCTATTACATGAAAAGGAGCCAGGGAACACTTTTATACTTTTTCCCTGCTGTTTTAAAAATAATTAGATTGTTGATTTGTATTTCTAGCATTGGTTTTTGAACCTTTGTGCTCATTCTTTCTAGTCCATTTAAAAATCACTGGAGAGTTTAAGATGACAGCTGATGAAAATTGGACTTTATTAAGGTCTTTCAGTCTTCTAAAGGAGGAAGGCCAAACTTTGGCTGTAGTTGCTTGTCATTTTAAGGATGTCTTCAAAATGTACAGGGGCTAAAGTTATCCCGCAGGCAGTAGTTTTGAGTTTAAGATAGCTGTATTTAAGTTTGGGGGAGAATAATGGAAAAACAAAAAATGAATCACTTTTGAGTGGTGGTTCTCACACTGTTCATTTTTAGGGCAGTTCCTAGAGCTGTACCTCTTACCTGGTCTCTTTCCTACTCTGTATCTTTGTATTATTTCATATAATACTTGAAAAACAAGTCATGTAGCATTAAAAGCAAAGTACTACTGAACAAAATGATAAATGTCTTCTTAACCCTTGCTCTTCTAATTACAGGAACCTTTAAGCTTACAATAGAATTCACTGAGGAATATCCAAATAAGCCACCAACGGTTAGATTTGTCTCTAAGATGTTCCATCCAAATGGCAAGTATCACTTTTTAATAGAGTATTCTAAACTGCTGTACTGTTTATTCCACATTTCCTATTTATTTGTCTGTAGTACATGAGTATTTGTGTAGGAATCTTGCTGTTTTCTGAAAGCTGGTCTTGCTCATGGTGGCCTATTGCTGTCTTGGTTTAGGTCCTAGAATGAAGCCAGGAAGGGACACTGCATTTGTTTGGAATCTGAGAGCCTTCTGGTTTTGATGATTTTATAATTTACTTAATAAACAAAAATAAAGGTGTCCTTGAGGTTTCCTTTTAATGTAAGGCCAGATTTGGGTAGTTTTGTGTTGTAATTATATTCACTAGCATTTAAAACAACCGTTCTCAGCTTTGGTTGCATATCAGAATTAGCATGGAACATTTAAAAGCTATGGATGCCCTGGCCTCACTCCAGACCTGCTGAATATCAGATTCTGGTTGAGGTTCAGGTATACAGTGTATTAGAAAGTACCACAGGTGAGTCTAACCTAGTACTTCACTTTTCTCCCTTCCTAGTAGCAAGCCTAGAACAACTTGCCTTTTATTCAGGTTAATATTTCCAGGGCATCAGATATTTTTATCTTCATGCCAAAACGAAACTTTGTGAACTCTGAGCTATCTTTTGTTATTTCAGAGAAGAGGTAGTGTTTAGAAATTTGGTGGAATGAATTTCCCATACATCTGTGGATGACTAGGAACCCTGTTTAAAAAATATGTGTGGTTTCCTGGATAACAGGACAGTCTTTTCAGAATAACAAGCACTAAGTATCTTCCAGTTTTACACAAATTATATTTGACATTCTCTGATCATCCCAGTTGTTTCACTAGTAGTGATTATGACACTTCTTTTAGGAATATAATTGAGAAGCAGCTTAGGAATCTTTTTAAACCTCCAAAGCAAAGTATTCTTGACTCTATTTGTCTTGACTATGATGTTAAAACCTTAATGGTTTTATTATGTTTAACATAACCTACTTCTATGCTTTTAGTCTATGCAGATGGTAGCATATGTCTGGACATACTTCAGAACCGTTGGAGTCCAACCTATGATGTGTCTTCCATTTTAACATCCATACAGGTGAATTTTCCTTAATGTGACTATCCTTTGATACATTTATATTAGCAATTGTTTTTTGAAAGTCATAAGTAAAAAGTAGGTCATTAAGACCTAAGCCACCAGAGAACATATTTGCCTAGCTATAGCAGACTAATGTAACTGAAGATTATTATGCTGAGAGCAAATTTAGCTGCTACCTAGGATAATTCAAGTGATTATATCTAGGCTTGTTACAAATTGTCTCTATAGTCTCTACTGGATGAACCCAGTAGAGGAACTGAGGAACTGACTTGTTACAAATTGTCTCTATAGTCTCTACTGGATGAACCCAATCCCAATAGTCCAGCAAATAGCCAGGCTGCTCAGCTGTACCAGGAGAACAAGCGGGAGTATGAAAAACGTGTTTCTGCGATAGTAGAACAGAGCTGGCGTGACTGTTGACCTGGGTGGAAGAAAAGCAGCAGCAGTCATAAGGAAAATATGTATTGATGTGTCTGTTCTTCAGTGTCATTACATTTACTTTATTAAAAGCAAAATAGCTGTTGTGCTGTTTCCATTGTCCTTTGCCAAGCTTTTCCTATCCCTTCTACCTTCTCCTTAAACATCAGAGAACACCCTCTATGAGATCAAATGTACTGTACCTGGGTTACGTGCAAAAATTACTAATGCTTACTTTCCCTTCTCTTGTATCTTATTTCCAGTTTTAGGGCAGTTTTGTGTTATTCTACTTTACACTAAGCTTTTAAAATTGTTTTACAAGTGGTGCTTATGCATAGCTTGATGACCGGAATGTTTTTAACAAAATGATTGCTGAAGCCTTCACCCTGGCTGGTCCTTCACTTGTGTTAGATTTAGAAATGAATTTTTGGAATATGGCATGTAGAAAACAGGGAAACAAATCCTTGTAAACATCCACTTTGAAAGAGCAGTGGAAGCTTAAAAGGCTATGATACTAAGATTTAATCAATATGAACTATTTTTTACTGTAGGAAGGAGAATTTAAAAGACTTGGCCAAAGGAGTGCCACAATTATGATAACTCACACATTCTCTCCTTGCAAGATACTCACTGGACACACCCAAAGTAAGTTTCAGAATACTGCAGTCTTCTGGATTTTCACTTTTTAAAGAGGTGTGGGAGCAGAGGAATGGAAACAATCATTAGTTTTTAATTAAGCTAGGAAGGTTGGAGAAACTTTAATCTTTTTAAAGGAGCTGTTCTGCCCTATGTAAACAAATTTATAATCCCACATTGTTTTTCTTTTAATTAACCCAAGGAAGGGAACATATCTGTGGCAAACTATTTTCCACTCAAATCCTCAGTTAATGCTGCATGCTTTAGTTTCTTCTTCCCTTTCAGTATTATAAGAACATTAAAATCAATGTTTGCAGTCTTTTCTTTGAATATTTATACTTTTAGACAGACAGTACCCTTACGTAGCAGTGTGGGACAAGGCTTGTAAATGTTTGGTCTGATGCTCCATTGACACCTTTTGTGCATTTATCACTCTTTTAAATCTAACTTTGCATAAGTAACCCATGTAAAAAATGTACATTTTTCAAAACTTGTAAATAAAAATAACCTTAAAATTTTGTAGTCAACGTATAATTACGTTTTAGCTGAGTATGAATACAGATCCTGGGAGAGGGAAAAGACAAGATATTGCTGGAGAGGACCTTTATTCTTTTCAGTCTTAAGTATTTCATGCTTTTTAAAACATTCTAACAGAATGTAAAACTATTCAGAGTTGTTTCAGCATATATTATAGGCAGTTAAGGGAGTGAAACTGCTACGTGGGGAGAATTAACCTGGAGATTTACCATCATCCTAAGAGACCAAGGTCTAACATTGATCCTGACATTCCACCTCTTAAAAAAAGCCTTAGCTTAAAAAAAAAACTACTATAAAATGGTATTTTAAGTCTCAAGTAAAGTTTGGGAATACAGGTATCATCAGTGTTAACCTTGTTTAAACAAAAACTTTCTTCTGAGGAGCAACCTAGTTCATTTTATAGAGACGAGGACAATGACTGGAAATTCACTTCTTCACTTGGTGGGAGGTGGTGATAAATGAAATCTAAGTCCTTCTGGTGTATTTAAAGGAGCTTCAACATGAGGGAGCTCATCCTGCACTGAACACACCAACTGGTTCGATTCACCTGGGAACAACATCCTTAGTAAGTTCATTTCTGCTTCTTAGTAGAATGACATTAAATCAGTCTTTATTTGGCAGAGTAGTTTTACATAAATTTCTTCATCCTACTGTGGCTGGGTTGTTTTTTTTTTTTGGCTGTGCCACATGGCTTATGGGAGCTTAGATCCGTAACCAGGGACTGATCATGGGCCATGGCAGTGAAAGTGCCCAAGTCTTAATCGCTGGACCACCAGGGAATTCCTGTGGTTGGGTAATCTTGAACATTGACACTGTTACTCATACTTGAAAAAATTAAGGTGAGATTAGGAATATGCATGTTTATTTTTTTTTCTTTCGTATACCTCCTGAGAAACACTATTCCAGTATCTTTCATGGGATAATCCTTTTAAAATCTTACAACAGCATCAACAAACTGACTTCCCCAAAGCATCATATCCATGGTCAAAAGCACCACAAATCATTCATTTCAAAATTTAATACAGATTTGCCTTTTTTCTTTACAGTTTTTTTTAAACAAATGCCACAGGCTAACAACACCATACACTAATTTATAACAATCATAAATTTAAAACATATATGTGAGGTCCCCTTTCAAATGGCAGATTGAACTTGAATCTTCAATTCTGCACCTGCATGTATGGCAAAGGGGGTATGATGAAGAGCTAGAGTTGTAATTAAGAGTCCCTTATTTAGAACCCATCTCCAGCTTCAAGAGTTACTCATAGCACAGTGAATAATGTACTGTATACTACTTTTAAAAGAATCCCAACAATGCATGAAATTTCCATTCATTTTGTAATCAAAGGGGAGGGAAAAAAATCTAAAAAGTAGATCTGTGAGCCTTAATGCTATAAATATATATGTAACTGAAAACAGAGTTAGTTCCTCAGTATAATTTATTCAAACAAAACTTAGAGCTGCTCATGTACCTGTGCAGGTTTTATAGCAAGGTTACAGTACTGGGTTAAAAATGCCTGCTGTCTCATGTCTCAAAGAAAGGGAAAATATAAGAACCAACAAAAAGGGGACACAATAGAACAGCAAGGTTGTCAGCAGCTCATTCTTGCCAACCCCATTTCTCAACATATTCTCAAGCAGAGTTAGATGATTTAAATTTCATTTATCACCACCCCTCCCACCAAGTTAAGAAGTGAATTTCCAGTTAGATGAATTTCCACATTAATACCAAGGCTGATCCTAAGAAGTTAGGAAATCTGGACCCTCAAACTGAGAACCAAATATATACTTGGCCCCATTGTTTCAGAGCTTAACTAACTACACTGATATTCTATTCGTTTTAACTTATACAAATAAACCAGATTTATATAACATTACCCTACTCCTCTGGGCCCTGAATCATTTTGGGAAGAGGAAAGAAACGTAAAGCGAGGAGTTTTTACACTCAATCTCCAAAGCCACCCTTACCCAAGAGAGGTGAAGGTGGGCTTTTCTAATACACTAATTGAACCATAGCTTCTCAAAGTTGGCATGAGACTAGGAGGTAAAAAACATAATCCTAAAAAATCTATGAACATTTTAGGTTAGTTCCCTTTGCCACTGTTAAAAGATTAAGGGCCAAAATAAAACGCACACCTCATTCCTCATCCTACTAACATGAAAGGCCAGACACTGTAGGACAAAAGTTGGTGGAAAGCAAACATCATACACTGTGTTATCATTGTAGGTGACTGAAAGCCATAGAGATCCAGGCATAAAAGAAAATCCCCTTCTATTTTTAACATATTGATTTAAGTACAGTGGACAGCTTCTTAATGCAAAATATACCTAAGAAGGGAAAGGAAGTTGTTCATTGTGGGCCAATGTCAAGTTTGGTGCTAAATGTTTTAAGTCACTGTAAGCACCCTAACTGTTCTAAATATGAAGTCACTGGAGGTGTTTATCAATATTCACCTCTGAATATTAATAGTTGATTTACCTGAGATACAAAAAACAAAATCATGTAAAAGGAAACAGCCTAAGGTTTGGCTGCAGCCAGCATGTTGGTCCCCGGGGAAAACACGATGGGTCGCTGACTGGCTGTTCCTATCTGCTAAGGCATCATGTTCATCCACATGTGTTCTAGTGTTGAAATGTTTTGTGCAAACACCACTTCTCTTCTCCAAAGACTCAAAGTGTTGCTACCAGGCTGCTTCCCAGAAATGAGCACACCACCACATTGATCAACTTTGGCTCCTTTTTATTCAGGAAGCATACGCTAATTCTTTTTATACATTTTTTTTACATTCCAGAAATAAGCGAAAATAGCAGTTTTAAATATGTTACAAAGTTGGCTTTGGGGGCTAAATAAGCTTTTCGAGAGAGAACCAGCCAACTGACCTTTTCATCAAAGCACCAATGTATCTTCAGTCTTTCACCAAGCTCTGCCACAGCTGTGGCCACCCTGGATGTGTTATACATCCAAGCCACATGAAAGCTGTAACGGAGAGTTGCTTTGAGTCTCTCTGCAAGGCACCAAGAACAGACAGTTCCAGCTTCCTTTCTTCAGACTGAATCAAAATTTTGGAAACTTTTCAATTGCTCTCTCAAGTAGTGCTCTCTCAGCGTGAAGACTAGAATTTGTTAAAACCCCTATCACAAGATACAGTAAATCACTTCCAATATTCTGGAAACCACATGGAAGAGTTATAAATAAATGGACACTAAAATTACTTTAAGAAAGTTTTACATCATTTAGTTGGTAAGGACATTTACACATACAGCACAATTTACTGTTAAACATTCTATAACTGGCTTCACATAAAGATGAAAATAGATAATACAAAATGATCTGACATTTTCAGTTAAGTTGGAATTAAGACTCTAGGCAACCCACTCCAGTACTCTTGCCTGGGAAATCCCATGGACGGAAGAGCCTGGTGGGCTGCCGTCTATGGGGTCTCACAGAGTCGGACACGACTGACGCGACTTAGCAGTTTTATTGTAGTCAACATCAATTTTACATATTGTTGCAGATTGCTGTGCTATGCCCTTTAAAATGGGAATTTCTTTCTTGGAGTGAAATTCCATTTGGATATGTGTTCTTGCTTTGTACAAACCACTAAAATCTGAGGGACACAGCAATATCAAAGACATAAACAGTAACTGCACAATATTATCTGCTGGATTAAGCTAATACAAGTGGACAGTATTCTTCAAATTGCAATATCTAATAAAGCACTATATGAAATGAACAAGGTGAAACATCGTAAGAATGAATATACTCTGCAACCAGTACATGTAGCATCACTTCTTTAATTCACAAATCTGCCTCAGGCATCTGCACAATAAATTAGCAAGATCTCAATTTGCTTGAGGCATCACCAGCTCATAATGCCCTACTTGGCCTTCCTGTTTGAGCTGGTCAAGTAAGTCCTCCTTCCGTCTTTTTCTTCCTACCACCAGGTACCTGTCGTGGCCCACCCCATGAGACTTACTCTTAAGACCATACTTCTGGGCGATCTGATGTATTTGCTTCCTCTCATCATTAGTCAGCTCTGTAGAGAAAGTTAAATCCGTGTGGCTCTCGGAGCGGGCATAGTTTCTGATGATCTGTTCAATATCTCTCTTGGCAATTTTATTTACCCTCTCTACATCAAGGCCAAGCCCTTCCCGCTTATGCTGCTCTTTGACAGAGATTGGCTCCCGAATGCCCTCGCCAGATTTACCTAAACCACCACCTGTCCAACCCATCTTTCTCAGCAGCTGATTCCCAATGTTATCTTCTTTGATTTGTTGTTTATAAGCCTCCTCTGCTGAGCGGCCCTGAATTTCATTTCTGGAAATCACATCTTCAATAGCTCCTTTCTTCAAGTTGTTAATAACAGTCGGTTGGGTCTTTTTGAGGGTTTTCACAGCTTCCCCCGCAGCTTCATATTTGACAGTTTTCTTCACTCCAACTGCTTCTGCAATTACTTCACTCTCGAGAATCACCTTGCATTTCCATCGGAGGCCTGTCATTCTTTCATAGACGTATTCAACTGTCATTCGGTTAAACTGAGCTGTGTCATTCAGTGTGCACACAGGATTGGAAGAATTCTCATAAACTACAAGATCCTTTATGTCTTTCTTCTTTCCAGATCCCCTGGGTGAAGAGCCTGCTTGGCATTGTGAACTTTTGACAGATGGATAAGTGGGCTGTGTTTTTTGAAGGATTTTCAAAGCCTCATCAGCAGCTGCATGTTTACTTGTTTTTTTGGTTCCATAACCTTCAGCTAAGCAGTGATCTTGCAAAAACACTCGACAACGCCATGTACGATTTGGCATCATCTCATATTTGTATTCAACAGACATTTTGTTGTATGAGGCAGAATTGTTAAGGATACCAATTGCATCGTTTGCATTTTCTGTAAGGATAAAATTGGTCCAGTGTTTGGCGGAAGCATTAAAAATCGGCTGCCCAGAAGCATCTTTAGCCAGCACCACCAGCTCTTCTGGTGGTTTCAGAGCTGGAGGAAAGTCATATGAAGGCATGCCAATCTGACACACCACAAGGTCCTCTCCAAATGTGTGCTTGAATTTCCGTCGGATAACCCTAACTTCAATACGTTTCTGCAAGAGTTTTACAGCTAGCTCAGTAGCTCGATCCCTGGACCCATTCTTGCTGCCAGCATAGCCTGTAGTTAAGTAGATGTTCTGGCATCTAACTTCACAGGCATAACCATCTGTTAGAAGTTTTTTATTTTTGGGGATGTCAGCAGGAGGGATTTCTTTTAAAGGAGCGTATATATATTCAGGATTTGTCTTACATGCCTGAATACAACGAGTTAACATATAGGTGTAATTAATTTTATCAGATCCAGAAGTCATCTCTGGATTAGAAAGGTTCTTCCAGATAGTTGCTGTTAATTTTTCAATAAAATACTGCTTCTCAGCTACCACTGATTCAGGAAATGTCTGTGATGGTGAAGGCTCAGGAGGTGACTGAGAGTCTGCCTGCTGTGATGTGCTGCTGGGGGCAGGGTTCCCACTGTCAAAATACATGTTGGCTGTGACAGGCTTGTCTTTTGTGAAAATAAATCCTGATGAATCACAATACTGAGAGTTCCCATCTTGTATACTGAAAGAGTCTTGAGTATAATCTTGGTAGATGTCTCTTGGCACGTTAGCAAAATGTGTTTGTTCATTTCTCTCTTTTGCTTGAGGGCCATAAGGATCTTCCTGTCTTTCGTCTTTTGAACTACTAGCTACAAAATGTACAGGCTCAAAACGAGGTCTCACATGGAATTTGGAACCGGCTTGCTTTTTAGGAGGATTTTGACCTATAGAATGAGTGAAATTTACAATTCATTAAAAAGGGATATTTCAAAAGAACCAAGCAGGAAAACAGTACCAACCACTTTTTTTTGCAAGCTGAACTGCTGGTAAAAGTTATGTCCCATCACAAAAACTTCAGCTCATTTAGGTGAAGGGACTCAAATATCAATGTAAGATTCCAGCATAAGGAGAGATGCTCCCTGTCCTTCCACGTGTAAGGGAGGAGACTTGACAGAAAATATGCCATTGACTCAACTATGCAGGTCACCACCATGCACGACGGGTAGATGCTTCTGCATCTAATGAGTTAAAGCACAGGTGAAGTGTACTGAGTAAGAGGATGTTCCACTATGATCTCATACCACCTGTGCTGAAAAGCTCCTTCTTAAGGACTGCAAATGGAACAGATGGCTCTAATGCAACAGAGATGATGACCAGAGGCGTTTACAAAGCCTCTCTTTTGTACCAGAAGTGACCGACTCTGTGATGGTGCTTTACATAGTTGCGACTAAAAAAAAAATCAAATAAAAAATATTTGTCAAAAGATCCCAAAGATTTTCAACTTCAAAATTTTAGTTCTGACTTATTCTGCACAAAAAGATGTTTGCTATATTTTATTTCTAGAACAAACTTTAGCTGGAAACTAATGATTTATAGAGGATATCAAATTTAAAGCTATGGAAGAACTCTGCTGAGGCTATACCAGACACTAGAGCTTTCTCCCTATAACACTGTTTAGTAGAAAATTGGTCTACCACAGACCCATCCAGGAGGATTTAGTTACTTAGGTGCTTAAGGGAGGTTCCATGGCATGGAAGCATTACCCTTCAAGGACAGCATTATAGCATGAATTCAGTATTCTTAGCTTTCAGTTCTATTTAGCATCCTCAAAAAAAAAAAAAAATGTACAAACTGAAGGTTAAAACTTTTACAGTGTGTAAGATCTGATGTTACCAATGTTATTTAAAATCATATACCACACTCATATCATTAAAAAAGAAGCTACACTGTTTCTTCAAATCCCACCTTCCGGAAACAGTATACTCACCATCACATGTTGACAGGTGACGTTTTTGACCTTTGGAGGCCTTGGATAGCATCAGATCATATGAAGGCATCTCCCCAATATCAATACCTTCAGCCATTTGGAGAATTTTTTCCATCAAGCGTGGGCTGTACCTATTTAAACGAATATAATCTACAGTTAAAACAGCAAGAATGCAGTTTTTTAAAAAGCTTCTAGATGACCCATCTTATAATTGCTCCCACAGGACTTTACTAACAGAGTGTCTTGGCTATAAAACTGAAGAATCTGCCCTAAAATAGTTATGTATCAAATGAGCAATTATGTTACTGTCATTAGAAGACACACAAACACAAACATTAAGAAATTTAGGTGAAGACCGTATCTTTAATTTGAATTAAAAGTATCCATATAAACTCATAATTTATTTTTCTCTACATATATACATATATGATGTATATCGTGTATACATATATGATAACAATAATGTAAAAGTACTAAGAATGTTAATAAGAGATGGATTGTTAACATCCAGATTGTGGTTTCTATCATTTCCCACCAAATGGAATCAGAGTCCTGAAAGAAGTGGCTGGATCCAAGTCTGGGCCAAGAAATGTAGAATCTGGGAGATATTTTCATGCCTGGAAACAAGGATGCTGTCAAAGACCTCAGGGGTTGTTGTCAAATAGACTCAGAAGTGAGCCAACTTGAATATCAAGAATAACCACAGTGGATTGAAACACATCAAACACGTTAAAAATCCATTAGTTCACAGTAATACTTACAAATTCATTATTGGTCACCTTTGGAGAATGGTGGGGAATCAAGTCATTATTCCCAAAACAAGCAACATTAAAAGAAGAAAGCAAGCATTTATCCAGCATTTCCCTGTACAAATTGTACCTCAGAGAAAACTAAAGAGTTGATGAAGAAAATCTCCTTTACAGAAGCATTCCAGCTAATAAACGAAGGAATGATAGATTCCTACCATTTTGCAACCCATAATGCAACAATAAATGATCATCAATGGCTGCTAAGTTTAACAAGGAGAGATAAGAACACCTTCCTAAATGAACAATGCAAAGAAATAGAGGAAAACAATAAGATGGGAGAGACAGAGATCTCTTCAAGAAAATTAAAGATACTAAGGGAACATTTCGGAGAAGGCAATGGCACCCCACTCCAGTGTTCTTGCCTGGAGAATCCCAGGGACAGGGGAGCCTGGTGGGCTGCCGTCTATGGGGTCGCACAGAGTCGGACACGACTGAAGCGACTTAGCAGCAGCAGCAGCAGCAGCAAGGGAACATTTCACGCAAAGATGGGCTCAATAAAGGACAGAAATGTTATGGACCTAACAGAAGCAGAAGATATTAAGAAGAGGTGGCAAGAATACACAGAAGAACTATACAGAAAAGATCTTAATGACCCAGATAACCACAATGGTGTGATCACTCACTTAGAGCCAGACATCCTGGAGTGAAAAGTCAAGTGGGCCTCAGGAAGCATCACTATGAACAAAGCTAGTGGAGGTGATGGAATTCCAGTTGAGCTACTTCAAATCCTGAAAGATGATGCTGTGAAAGTGCCGCACTCAATATGCCAGCAAATTTGGAAAACTCAGCAGTGGCCACAGGACTGGAAAAGGTCAGTTTTCATTCCAATCCCAAAGAAAGGCAATGCCAAAGAATGCTCAAACTACTGCACAATTGCACTCATCTCACACGCTAGTAAAGTAATGCTCAAAATTCTCCAAGCTAGTCTTCAACAGTATGAGAACTTCCAGATGTTCAAACTGGATTTAGAAAAGGCAGAGGAACCAGAGATCAAATTGCCAACATCCATTGGATCACAGAAAAAGAATTCCAGAAAAACATCTACTTCTGCTTCATTGACTATGCTAAAACCTTTGACTATGTGGATCACAACACACTGTGGAAAATTCTTAAAGTGATGGGGATACCAGACCACCTTACCTGCCTCCTGCAAAACCTGTACACAGGTCAAAAAGCAACAATGGATTGGTTCAAAATTGGTAAAGGACTAGGTCAAAGCTGTATACTGTCACCCTGCTTATTTATCTTATATGCCAAGTACATCATGTGAAATGCCAGGCTGGATGAAGCATGAGGTGGAATCAAGATTACTGGGAGAAATATCAATAACCTCAGATACGCAGATGACACCACCCTTATGGCAGAAAGTGAAGAAGAACTAAAGAGCCTCTTGATGAAGGTAAAAGAGGAGAGTGAAAAAGCTGGCTTAAAACTCAACATTCAAAAAATGAAGATCATGGCATCCAATCCCATCACTTCATGGCAAAGATGGGGAAACAGTGACAGATTTTATTTTCTTGGGCTCCAAAATCACTGCAGATGGTAACTGCAGCCATGAAATTAAAAGATGCTTGCTCCTTGGAAGAAAAGCTATGACCAACATAGACAGCATATTAAAAAGCAGAGACATTACTTTGCCAACAAAGTCTGTCTAGTCAAAGCTATGGTTTTGCCAGTAGTCATGTATGGATGTGAGAGCTGGACCATAAAGAAGGCTGAGCACCAAAGAATTGATGCTTTTGAACTGTGGTGTTGGAAAAGACTCTTGAGAGGCCCTTGGACTAAAAGGAGATCCAACCAGTCAATCCTAAAGGAAATCAGTCCTGAATATTCATTGGAAGGACTGATGCTGAAGCTGAAACTCCAATACTTTGGCCACCTGATGTGAAGAACTGACTCACTGGAAAAGACTCTGATGCTGGGAAAGACTGAAGGCAGGAGGAAAAGGGGACAACAGAGGATGAGATGGTTGGATGGCATCACTGACTCAATGGACATGAGTTTGAACAAGCTCCAGGAGATGCTGAAGGACAGAGAAGCCTGGCATGCTGCAGTTAATGGGGTCACGAAGAGTCAGACACAACTGAGCAAGTGAACAACAGTAAAAGCTTATCAGGTGAAAGTTGATGGGGAAGAACCTAGAAATAGACCCACACAGACATGCTCAATTGTTGATAAAACTAAAAGCAATCCAATGGTGGCAGGACAGTCTTTTTGTCAAATGGTGCTGGACAAAGTAGGCATCCAACCTAAACACACCACCTCAACCTAAACCTCACATCATATACAAGAGTTAACTCAAAATGCATCATAAACTTAAATGTGAAACTACAAAGTTTTTACAAAAAATACAGAAGAAAATTTTCAAGATCTCCAGCTAGGCAAAGAATTCTTATACTTAACACCAAAAGTATGATCCATAAAAGAAAAAGTTAATAAAATGGACTTCATGAAAATTAAAAAATTTTGCTCTCAAAAGATCCTGTGAAGAGGATGAAAAGACAAGCTACAGAGAGCAAGAAAATATTTACAAACCATATACTTGACAAAAGACTGCTCTGCTGCTGCTGCTAAGTCGCTTCAGTCATGTCTGACTCTGTGCGACCCCATAGACGGTAGCCCACCAGGCTTCCAGTCCCTGGGATTCTCCAGGCAAGAACACTGGAGTGGGTTGCCATTTCCTTCTCCAATGCATGAAAGTGAAAAGTGAAAGTGAAGTGGCTCAGTCACGTCCGACTCTAGCGACCCCATGGACTGCAGCCTACCAAGCTCCTCCGTCCATGGGATTTTCTAGGCAAAAGTACTGGAGTGGGGTGCCATTGCCTTCTCCGGACAAAAGACTAGTATCTAGTATAAAGACCTCAAGACCTCTCAAGTCCAACAGTAAAATATATACACATATATTATGTGTATATATGTGTATATAGTATACACAGATATAAATGAACAAAAGATATGAATAGAACATTTCACCAGAGAGGATATACAGATTGCAAATAAGCAGATAAAAAGAAATGTTCAACATCATCAGCCACCAAGGAAATGCAACTTAAACCACAATGAGATATTATTCCATATCTATCAGAGTGGCTAAAGTGAAAAATGGTGACAACACTAAATGCTGACAAGGATGCAGAAAACCTGGATCACTTGTATACTACTTGTGGGAATATAAAATGATATGGCCACTCTGGAACACAACTTGGAAGTTTTTTATAAAATTAAACATGCAATCACCTCATGACCTTGCAACTGCACTTTTGGGCATTTATCTCAGAGAAATAAAAGTGTACATTCACACAAAAAAACCGTACACAAATGTTCATAACAGCTTTATTTGTAACAGCCCCAAACTACAACCAGCCAGCCCAGATGTCTTTACCACACACCATGGAACACTGCTCAGCAAAAAATGAATAAACTATTGATACACGCAGTATTGGGTATGAGTGGGAGGGGAAATGGATGTGGTTATAAAAGGGCAATGTAAGGGATCCTTGTGGTACTGGAACTGTTCAATATCTTGATTATGGTTGTGGACATGCAAACCTACATCTGTGATAAACTGTATAGAATCACACACACAAGTATTAGTAAAACTGGAGGAATCTGTGTAGACTGCAGACTGTAACAATGTCATTATCCTGATTATGATATATTAACTTTGCAAAATGTTGTCATTGCGGGAATTGGGTAAAGAGCACAGGGCATTATATTATTTCCTACAATTACAGGTGAATCAATAATTATGTCAATAAAAATTTCAATTGAAAAAAGTTGGTGGAGAACTTTATAATCTTAATCTAACTAAAAATGGGACAACCAGACATGTGTCCCCGATGTGATATGACAGGGCAAAGATCTACAAAGTGTTCTTGACCACCAAATAATTGCACGCAAACCTAATCAAGCCCCTAACTCCTAGAAACATGTTAAGCACCACCACAATAATACAGTCAGTCAAATCCATGATGAAGGAAACACTATGTGACAGTCCATTTCTACATCCAATAAACAGCATAAAAATAAAAGGAGAGGGAATGGTTATAGGTTAAAGGTGACAGATCAATCAGATATGTGTGGACCTTGTTTGGACCGTGGGTCAAACAAACCATTCTGAGACAAATGGAGAAAATATTATTGGATCATTTTGAGAAATTATTAATTTTTCTGAGTATGAATAATGGTATTATGATTCTGTTTTTTTAAATTATCTGGTACAGATACACACTAAAATATTTGCAAGAGAAATGATGTCAAGGTTTTCTTTAATATATTCTGCCTTGCACAAAATACTGGAGGCAAGACGAAATGAGAAGGGTAGCATGACAGACTGTTGATAATTGCTGAAGTTGAATGATGCATGCATGAGTGTCCACTGAACTCTTCTACTTTTTGTGTTTGATTTTCCTTAATAAAAAGCTTTAAAACATACAATACAATATTGTAACGTAATTAGACTCCAATTAAAATAAATAAATTTATATTAAAAAAATAAAAAGGACTCCTTATGAAGTACATTTGCCCTTGACAGAATATCAATTTCCTGCAGAGAAACAAAACTATGGGCTCAGTGAAGTTTTGGTTATCATGGGATCTACTCACTCTTCTCACCTTCGGAGCCTTTCTAAGCCTAAGACCAAAAAAGACTTCTGGTGGTGTGTGAGAAGAAAGTTCTTCTTTGGGCAGGGGCAGGGGGCATGCTGTGCAGCTTAGTTCCCCAACCAGGGACCACTGGACCACTAGGAAATTCCCCAAGAAAGCTGTGAAAATGAGAAACGAGCACACCTCTGCATGAGTAGGCTCTGAACTTGAAAGAGGATAACATTTTCCATTTTCAACACAACAGGTCCTGCACCCATCAGACGTCTTTCCTTGCAAAGCAGAGAAGTGACATGGTGGCCATCTCTGACAGATGACCTGGAAGCTAGCCCAGATGTAACCCACATTTCCCACTGATAACTGCTGCTGCTAACACCAGCATTTAAATGCCGTGATTTATTTTTATTTACTCTTATCTAAACATCAAAATGAGAAGGCAATGGCATCCCACTCCAGTACTCTTGCCTGGAAAATCCTACGGACGGAGGAGCCTGGTAGGCTGCAGTCCATGGGGTCGCTAAGAGTCGGACACGACTGAGCCACTTCACTTTCACTTTTCACTTTCATGCACTGGAGGAGGAAATGGCAACCCACTCCAGTGTTCTTGCCTGGAGAATCCCAGGGACGGGGGAGCCTGGTGGGCTGCCGTCTATGGGGTCGCATAGAGTCAGACACGACTGAAGCGACTTAGCAGCAGCAGCAAACATCAAAAAGCATAGCCTAAAATGTCATACATTACATATATCACTTTCATTAAGATTTGGGAGTGGGGACTTCTCTGGTGGTATAGAAGATAAGATCCTCCTGCCAATGCAGGGAACACAGGTTCGAATCCCTAGCCGGGGAGTTCCTACATGCCATGGAACAACTAAGCCAGTGCACCACAACTACTGAGCCCACATGCTGCAACTCCAGAAGCCTGCGTGCCCTAGAGCCCGTGCTCTGCAACAAGAGAAGCCACCACAATGAGAAGCCCACACACCACAACTACAGAGTAGCCCCTGCTGGGCGCAGCTAGAGTAAGCCAGCACACAGCAGCAAAGACCCAGTGCGGCCAAAAGAAAATAATTTAAAAAAGATTTGTGAGCACAATTTCTAAGGTATGAGATGAAAACAAAAGATGATGAAAATGAGATGAAGTCTACAAATCTTAAACTGGTACTGCCAATTTTGCTACCAAAACTGGTACTACAACCAAACCACTCACCTTGAATTCCAGTTAAAATTCTCCAAACCTTATAGACTGATTCCAAACATGGTATCCAAGTGTAATGGCATGTATGCCATTCAGTGTGCAGGAATGATGCATTTGGGGCCCACTCCATTCACATTCACTTTTTCTCTCCGGTTTCTTCCAGCATTAGTAATGATTATACCTACTTACTGTTCCCTATTCATTACATCTGCCACAAAATTTAACATCACCCATAGGCTATAAAAGTAAGCCAGAAGGAAAAACACCAATACAGTATACTAACGCATATATATGGAATTTAGAAAGATGCTAACAATAACCCTGTGTACGAGACAGCAAAAGAGACACTGATGTACAGAACAGTCTTATGGACTCTGTGGGAGAGGGAGAGGGTGGGAAGATTTGGGAGAATGGCATTGAAACATGTAAAATATCATGTAAGAAACGAGTCGCCAGTCCAGGTTTGATGCACGATACTGGATGCTTGGGGCTAGTGCACTGGGACGACCCAGAGGGATGGTATGGGGAGGGAGGAGGGAGGAGGGTTCAGGATGGGGAACACATGTATACCTGTGGGGGATTCATTTTGATATTTGGCAAAACTAATACAATTATGTAAAGTTTAAAAATAAAATAAAATTTTTAAAAAAAAATAATAAAATAAACCTTTGTGTTGGTTGCCAATACAGTCATCTTCTCAGCCCTTTATTAGGAAGTCATAATACTGAAGAATCCCAACCAGCTGGAACAATAATGGAACAGACTGTGTAGTACCTGCTGCTGCTGCTGCTGCTGCTAAGTCACGTCAGTCGTGTCCGACTCTGTGCGACCCCATTGACGGCAGCCCACCAGGCTCCCCCGTCCCTGGGATTCTCCAGGCAAGAACACTGGAGTGGGTTGCCATTTCCTTCTCCAATGCATGAAAGTGAAAAGTGAAAGTGAAGTCGCTTAGTCGTGTCCGACCCTCAGCAACCCCATGGACTGCAGCCTTCCAGGCTCCTCCGTCCATGGGATTTTCCAGGCAAGAGGACTGGAGTGGGGTGCCGTTGCCTTCTCCAGTGTAGTGCCTAACACTTGACTATTCAAAGAACAAATACTAATCTTTACATTAATCTTTAATTAATCTTTACTATGAAGACCACTAGGATTTCAGTCTTATTTCTAAAAATTCTCCAAAGAGTACCTACCCAGGGATAAAGTGGTTCCACAAATCTGAAATAAGCCAAGGCAGTAAATAAAGCTTTCATGACTCAGTTTTCCATAGTGCATTTTTTTAGTGGATTTAAAAAGTAACACTTTTACTCCAGAAATTTTAGAGAATCCATCAAGAAAACACCTACAAACCCAACCACTGATAATTTCATTAACATTTTGGGGTTTATTTTTTATTCCTTTTTCTATGCTTCCCATACCACCTTCTCCCCAGCCCTGCAAAAAAAAAAATTCACTATCAGATCATCTATGTTGATTTGTAATCTGCTGGGATTCTTTTTTGATGTTTTTCTTAATTTATTATGTCATAAGCTTTTTCTCCATGTCATTAGCACATGACTTTTAATGGCTATACAGTATTTTATCTCATGGAAGGATCATGATGTAAAGTACCATTAAGGCAAGTCCAACAAAGTAATTTTAAGATGTATGCATACTATGCATTTACAACCCATTTGGTTGTAAATGCTTAAAAAAGAAAACCAAAAAGCCCCAGCTGGTCTTTAAGGTTTTCCAAGGTAGTTTATCATGTATCAAGCTTTTTGGAAATCACAACTGTGCCACCATACCTACCATACAAAAAGATGATTTCTAATGGACAAAGACATCTGACTTCATGAATCTTACATTCTTGAAAAAAGACACGTGCTTATAGGTGTATACTTATGATATACAATGGCACCTGAAATTTATTAAATATTCAGGAATAGATGCTTTCTTTCAAATTAAAAAAATTATCAAACTGCTCTACTAGGTCCAAATTTAAAAGGTGAGGTTTGAAAACTAAGCAAAGGTTAGGATTTCCAAATATAAAATTATTTATGCAAACCTATTCAAAAGACTCCTACATAGTGAATAACATACAACTAAGATTACTGATACAGCTTTTAAAAGCTCCCACTCATATTTCATCAGCTGGTGATTGATGCACTCTACCTACTATGTGCAAAGTTAGTTTCACAACATGAGCCCAGTCAGCATCTTCCTTCCAAACGTCAGTCTCACATCAACAGGAAGAGACAAATAATCAAGGTGGCAAACTGGATTCATTTTAGGATATATTTTCTCTATTGATTAATATCTCACCAAAAGTCAATAGATCAGGATTCTGTTTCTTTTTTTTGGATTCTGTTTCCAATACTACTGATGAAGAATGATTGGAAAGCTGAATGCCCCACTTAACCAAACATTCTGCTTTATTAAAGATACACGCACTATCAAAAATTTTAAGTAAAAATTGCACAGGTCCCTTGGAATTCATATGAACAATTATGTCTGTGCTGTACATGAAGTTGATAAGACTGCACTAAATTTTCATTAGCCACAAGATATATGTTAGAAATGGCCTACAGAAAAAAAAAAAAAAAACCTTGACACGTTGTTTATTTTTATGAAACAGAGAAGAAAAGTTGAAGAGAAATAATTTCAGCTGTTTGGGCTTCCTGATTGCCTGCTGCTGCTGCTGCTAAGTCGCTTCAGTCGTGTCCGACTCTGTGCGACCCCATAGATGGCAGCCCACCAGGCTCCCCCATCCCTGGGATTCTCCAGACAAGAATACTGGAGTGGGTTGCCATTTCCTTCTCCAATGCATGAAAGTGAAAAGTCAAAGTGAAGTCGCTCTGTCGTGTCTGACCCTAAGAGACCCCATGGACTGCAGCCTACCAGGCTCCTCTGTCCATGGGATTTTGTAGACTGAGGGAAAAAAATGATCAAAAAGCAGATTAGAAAACATTGTTTTATTTATCCTGTAAGACAACGGTTCTCATAGTGTAGTCCCTGGATGAGCATCATCCATTACCTGGGAACTTGTTAGAAACACAAATTCTAGGGTCCCACCTCATACCCACTGAATCAGAAACCCTGGCAGTAGAGCCCAGCAATCTGTGTTTTAAGAAGCCTAAGATTCTGATGCTGCTTAAGTCTGAGAAACATGTTACAGATGGTCAAGAAGATATTAAAACTTGTTCTCTGAGAATCGCCACTATCACCAAAAGGGATTGAAACATGATTTGCTCCCCTGCTCATGTGAGCTCCTCCTGGCTTGGTCTTATGATCAAGGATTTTTCAAAGCTATCCCTGACCTAGGAGTTCTTTCAGTCCCAGCTAAATTAGAACACACAAAGTCCTGCGAGTGGGAAACAAAATGCAAAGAGTTCTCTTCTGGCTACTGTTTATAATCTGTTCTAAAAGTCAGGGGATGGGCCTTCAAAGACAAATTAATGATTTCAGTTTAGAGTGGGCTGTGTCACCATGCATTCTGCAGTCCCCCTGGGAGAAAAGATGAGTCTTCTGTCACAGAAAAATAGACCAGAAAAGAGAGCTCTGCCAACACCGACGTTAACAAGTACTGGAATACAGATTTTACTCACCTGAAGATGACAGCTGACATAAAGCCTGCCTCAAGTGGAAGATTACACTTGGTTCCTAGTTTCCATGATTCTTTATTGCCCCTTCCCTTTCTCCTATATCTAAGTTAACAGATAGAATGTAAACATTACTCTTCAGTTAAACTATTGGTTAACATTATAGCAATTCTTTAAGTTTTTTTCTTAAAGGATTCAGATTTCCCATGGCTTCTGTGATATTAAGGACATCTATGATTATGGGATAAAGGTACCATTCCAATTGCCAGAACAATATTGTTAAGTGCAGGTCAGTTAGATTTATCTGACTTGATTAATTACTGAGGCTTCCCCAGTCACAACCAGTTCCTCCAGTGAAATAGTCATTATCTCTGGAGGCAGAAAAGTACACTAATCTAGAGAAGACAGAAAAAATATTTTTGTGTTATGGAAGCAAAACAAGTATCACACTGGATGCTATCTATGTTCAATAATTAAGCATTAACCACAGACAATCTTATTTATCTGTATGTTACAATCATTCCTGGAACTGAACTGGTTGAATTTGATCTGATCATTTTTCATAATTTCTCATCCTTCCTAAAAAATTTGCCCTGAAGCAAGTGTCAAAAAAAAAACAAAACCCTATCAGTCTATCAAAGGCATGATTAGTCTAGTATAGGGCCGATTTGAAGGTTCTGAAGGACAGTGGCCAAGTAGTCTGTTTAAAAAAAAAAAAATGCGTTGGAACCATACTGCAGTCTCCATTGAATGCAAAGAGCTTTCAAAGAGGCCTGTTCAGAACAGGCACTAGGTTCTAAGAAAGGGGAGCGGGGCGGGGGCGGGGTGGGGAGGTGGCGACAAACACACACCTAAAACCTTACTCAGAGGCCAAATGTTAATCCCACTGATCACATTTAAGGTGAAATGAGGGCAATCCGCTTTTACAGTAGATATAACCATTTCTTTGTTTGCGTCCAGATACATTATGCGCAAATCTACAAGCAAGGCGGACCCTGCGGCTGAGACCTCATACAAACCGCCTCCCCAGGAGAAGACAGCAAAAGCCAGCTAGGGGGCTGCTATTTAATCTAACGGGAATGGAAAGAGAGAACGCTCAGGAGACTAGGATTAGAACCGCAGAGCCCCTCTCTTCTCCCCCCATAGACCCCGGAACCCCGACTGTCGAATATTCTCTGCGGATACCGCATCCCTGGAAGGTCCTACGCAGGTCCGAGGTTCTGCTATTCGTCATTTCCCACGCCCTCCAATACACCATCACAATGACCACCTCTCGGCAATCCTCTCCCAGGCGCTATTTCATCTCCATCCCTGGTCCTGGACAGCCTCTCCCGCGATCCCCGCACCTTTCTAGCTGTTATGTCACCTGCAGCCACCTCGCTCAGCCAACCGCCCCCGTCCCCGCCCGCCCGCCCTGGGCCAACAGTGGAGTCCTCGAGCACCTCCAAATCTCCAGTCTCTAAGCACTCATCCATACTCGCCCCCTCCTTCCCTATCCCGACCCTCTTCACCGATCCCCACCCCACCCGGGTCCCCAGCCCGACCCTCACACCTTACTCACCTGCAGCCCAAGAAAACGTGGTTGGTCCAGGCAGCGGAGAGCGCGAGGAGCTGGTCTAGGGCAGCCCCGGGATAACTGTGCAGGTGCCGACAGATGAAGCTGCGCCGCAGAGCCCACTGCCAGTCACTTTCGTGGCTATAGCGCCACTGCTCCAGCACTGGCTCGGGCGGGGGCGGCGGGAGGGGCGGCGGCGGCGGCGGCGGGAGGGGGGGTAGCGGCGGCGGCGACAGGAAGTCGCCCCCCAACAGCAGACGTCCGCCAGCCATCTTCTCCGCCCCCAAGCAGGGACCCCAGGGATGAAGCCGACTCCTGATCAGGAGCAAGCGGGAACTGGAGGTTGGTGGGAGGGACCGGGTGAGCAGGGGCGCGCCGGGGGCACGAAGACCAACTCTCAGGGGACTGGAGTGTGTACGTGAGGGGCGACCGTTAAAAAGGGGAAGGCGACCACAAGCTCCTGTCCCGGCAACCCGGGTACACGCCCGCTGCACTCCTGCAACTCGTGGAGGAGCACGAGGGCACCCGGCACAGTCACTCGCGCGCCGGGGAGACCAAGCCAGGCCCAGCGCTCCGCACCTCCGGCGACCCTCAGATTCACGCACTGCGCTGGGAAAGAAAAAAAAAGACACCTGCACGCTCTGCTCCCCCTTCTCTGAGTTCTAGTCTACCTACCCGCGTGCCGCCCTGAGGTTGTGAGGCCAGTACGCGTGCGCTGCGGCTGTTCCCTAACTTCAAAATCCCGTCGCTGAGTCTCGCGCGACCTACGTTTTTTTCCCTTCTTATGACGACTAGGGGTCTTTGACGTACTGTGGTCGCAAGCGTGGGGCGGGGCTCCGGGAAGGGGATTTTTTGAAAGATTTTTCTGAGGTTTGGGAACATGGTTCCGTTAACTCCTTAGAAGGCTCTCTCAGGTGACTGTTGGCAGCAACAGGTCGCCTTACGCTTTCCCCTGGGTTTCTGACAGTGGGAGGGACTTGGGTTTGAAATGGATAACACACTTTTTTTCTTCTTAATGTAAGCTCTCCGAGGCGCTCTTTCTTCAGAGGATAGCTTGAAAAGCTATCTGTGCGTCGTACACCATTAGCTTTGTTTGATTGTGAAGTAATAGTAAAAACAAAATACTTAAGAAAAAATCATCCAAACCCACTTATCCATACTCCATCCCAGTTGCTGACAAATACAAGCATCGTGTTCACACAGTTCTGATCACGGTTTCAAATAATCCTATATTAAGTGTATCAATTTAAAACGTGCAGAATATTACAAAATACAAAAGGGGCCCCCAAACTAAAAGCTGCACAGCACCAAATGGCTCACTCTGTAGGCAAACGTTTTCACTAGACCCGCGGTCTGCTCCAGCCCCTCAATCACTGTCTGCCCGTCTGTGCTATGGAAGTAGTTAATGAGTGTCAGCGGGAATTTATATATCTATTTTATATAAGGTTGGGATTGGTATCTTTCATGTAAACAATTTTATGTATTTATTAATTTGGCTGCACTGGGTCTTCCTTGGGGCATCCAGGCTATGTCTAGTTGTGGTATCTTAGTTCGAGGGCTAGGAATCAAACCGGGCTTCGCTGCATTGGAATGCAGATTCTTAACCACTGGACCACCAGGAAAGCCCCCGGTCGGTAGGAATTTACACAGCACTTACTGTGTGCTCAGTATAGTCAATACAAAGGAAAAAGAAACTGGATTTTCTCTGTTGTCCTGGAACTAATTATTGGGTTGGTGGGGAGAAATAGTCCTGCCTAGAACTCACTGTTCCATAGCAGGAGGACTGTTGGATGAAGTGACTTTTATCCGTTGTCCCCTTTTAACTGTTTTCAGATCAGATCACATCAGATCAGTCGCTCAGTCGTGTCCGACTCTTTGCGACCCCATGAATCACAGCACGCCAGGCCTCCCTGTCTATCACCAACTCCCGGAGTTCACTGAGACTCACATCCATTGAGTCAGTGATGCCATCCAGCCATCTCATCCTCTGTTGTCCCCTTCTCCTCCTGCCCCCAATCCCTCCCAGCATCAGAGTCTTTTCCAATGAGTCAACTCTTCCCATGAGGTGGCCAAAGTACTGGAGTTTCAGCTTCAGCATCATTTCTTCCAAAGAAATCCCAGGGCTGATCTTCAGAATGGACTGGTTGGATCTCCTTGCAGTCCAAGGGACTCTCAAGAGTCTTCTCCAACAACACAGTTCAAAAGCATCAATTCTTTGGCACTCAGCCTTCTTCACAGTCCAACTCTCACATCCATACATGACCACAGGAAAAACCATAGCCTTGACTAGACAGACCTTTGTTGGAAAAGTAATGTCTCTGCTTTTGAATATGCTATCTAGGTTGGTCATAACTTTCCTTCCAAGGAGTAAGCGTCTTTTCATTTCATGGCTGCAATCACCATCTGCAGTGATTTTGGAGCCCCCCAAAATAAAGTCTGACACTGTTTCCACTGTTTCCCCATCTATTTCCCATGAAGTGATGGGACCAGATGCCATGATCTTCGTTTTCTGAATGTTGAGCTTTAAGCCAACTTTTTCACTCTCCACTTTCACTTTCATCAAGAGGCTTTTTAGTTCCTCTTCACTTTCTGCCATAAGGGTGGTGTCATCTGCATATCTGAGGTGACTGATATTTCTCCCGGCAATCTTGATTCCAGCTTGTGTTTCTTCCAGTCCAGCGTTTCTCATGATGTACTCTGCATATAAGTTAAATAAGCAGGGTGACAATATACAGCCTTGATGTACTCCTTTTCGTATTTGGAACCAGTCTGTTGTTCCATGTCCAGTTCTAACTGCTGCTTCCTGACCTCTTGAGAAATTTAACTGTTTTAGGATGTATTTATCATTATGTGACATATTTATATGTAGGGCTGTTTTGGACTGACAAGAGCAGAAGATCACAGCATTTTTCACTTTAATAGTGATTTATTTTCATGCCTGTCTCTCCCATTCCACAGGGAGTGCTGTCTTTGACTCTGTAGTAGGTACTCATGTTTATTGAAGTAATGACAGTCTTTGAACCATGAAATCAAAGAAAGTGATACTAGAAAGGAAGCTTTGAGATCATAAATTCAAATAATTATTGTATGAGTGAGAAAAATAAGGCCAGAGAGGTAGAGTGATAACTGAAGTCTGTAGAGGCGGGTTCTGGCAAAGCTGAGATCAGAATCTAGGTCACCTGACTTCTCATCCAGTGCTCCCCACTCATTTGCCATTATATTGCCCTGTGTTTTTTTTTTTTAAATTCTTCACAGTATGTACCATCTTTTGAACTTCAAAAAAATTTTTGACTCCTCCTCACCCCCTGTGACAGTGCCATGAGAGCAAGGAACTCATCTGTCTTGCTTTTAGCAACTACATTTGGCTCTTGTAGGAACTCCATAGATATTTGTTGAATTAAATGAATGACTGAATGAATGAAGGCTCTTCCTGTTGTCTCAAACTTGTGAAACTCATTTTCTTAGGGCCTACATTTTAAGCTGGTTTTAAGTTAGATTAATTTCCGCCTAAGCTGCCAACTTTCATTAGAATCAGCATTGCAATCAATACACATCTTTCCTAGAAAAGGAGTTGAGAAAAGAAAAATGCCTTCCTCTCAGATTGGATGAAAATTCTTCCATCATACAGGAACAAATAATTCCAACCTGGCTTTTGCATTTGGATTACAGAGTGAAAGGTGATAAAATTGATATTAGAGGCCATTTGCTCTGGAACAGCCATAGCTGGAGTGCATTTATAAATCTTGCTATGGAATAAGCAGTTTCATCTCTAGCAAGCAAAACAAAAATTCCCATGATTCTCCAGGACCTTCTTTCTTTGGTAATCCTTCTGATCAAAAAATCCTTCAGCCAGCCTAGCTCAGTCCATTCCCTTCTCACACATCCCAGATGTTTTCTCACTGAGCAGGAATTGAAACCCCTAAGCAGAAGTAAATTATCTGAATAATGGTTGAAGAGAAATGCAGGAGGGAAGTCTGATAATGGCAACCACTGCCATCCTAAAACATCCAGAAACCTCATGTAATCACCTGTCCTCCTCCCCTCCATCATCTTTCTCTGCTCTAACACAGGCTCCTGCCATGTTTTTACATGAAATATAAACACACACACACTCATACACACATAGTCTGTCAGCTCTGAGCTTCCTTCCCTTCCCTGTCCTGTGGGGGAGCCAGTGAGTGAAGAAAAGAGGGAAACCTGGAACCTGGCTCAGCACCAGCCTCATAAATTATCCCAGAAATCAGATCACCAAAATTTCTTGACCAGAGTATTCAGCACTGCAATATCCTCTTGAGGAATGGCCACTAATGGACTAAAAGCAATAGCTAGGAGCTGGCCAAAGCCTGGTAATTTGAGCACCCAAATTATTAAGGACAGTAATGAGCCATTGAAAAAATAGGAAGCCATAAGTCTACAGTGAGACCAAGTAGATAAATAAGGAGGGAAAGGGGAGGGCCTTTGCTTACGATAGCATACCATGTGCTGACTGGTAAATATGAAGGGAATGCTGGAGTCAGAAAATCATCATTGGTTCAGGTAAGAATTACCAGTAGATGCTAAATCTAGGGGGAATTTTTTGATGAGGAAGATTTTGCATGGACTTACAGTTTTCTCCTCACAGATTGTTTATTAGTAGCAAAGAAGAGGAAAAACAATAATTATATAGTGGAGAAATTGGGCAACACCTTGACCCAAAATGACAACAACCTTTTTTTAAAAATGGCACTTCAAAAATATCAGTATCATGAAAGACAAAAAAAGGCTGTTTCAGATGAAAGGACACTAAAGTAACAGGACACAGTGCATGATTCTCGAGCCAATCTTATATGGCAGGAAAAATTGGTATAAAGTATACTATTCAATGGGCTTCCCAGGTGGCTCAGTGGGTAAAGAATCCATCTGCAATGCAGGAGTCACAGGATCCTCGGTTCCATCCCTGGGTAGGGAAGATCCCCTGAAGGAGGGCATGGCAACCCACTTCAGCATTCTTGCCTGGAGAATCTCATGGACAAAGAAGCCTGGCAAGTTACAGTCCACAAGGTCACAGAGTTGGACACAACTGAAGTGACTGAGCACACACACATACTATTCAATAGGTTAAAGTAGTATAACAAGGTTAAATTTACTGAAGTTGGTAACTGTGGCTATGTAAGAGAGTATCCTTATTGCTAGGAAATACCCATTGAAATATTTAGGAGTAAAGGCCAGAATACCTGTAAATTATCTTCAAATGGTTCAGAAAAAATGTTATGTATCTTTCTCTATCTATTTGGTTCCAGGGGAGGGGGAAGGGGGCACCTCAATGTAAATGACAAAGCAAATGGGGCAAAATATTATCAGTTGGTACATCTGGGTCAAGAGCATGAGTGTACTTTGCACTATTATTATTTAATCTCAAAAGTAAATTGTTTCAAAAGTGCAATAGCTCCCTAAATTGGTGAAGAATCGTCATCTAGTTACCTCTTAATCGCTCTTTATTGTGTGTCCGGCACTTTCCTGGGCCCGCTGGGGAGCTGTAAATGATGTTTCTACTCTAAGGAAGCTTAACATCTCTTGAAGAATGAAGTCTCTCAAATGAGAAGCAGAGAAGATTAAACAATTTCAGCCAGGAGGTTTTTGAAAAGGAAGAAGAGATCAAAACAGGTGGATGGGGTCAAGAAAGTCTTCAAGGAGAAGATAGGCCTGAAGCTCAGTGGCAGGATTTTTTTAACTTTTAATTTTGTATTGAAGTATAGCCGATTAACAATGTTGTGATAGTTTCAGATGAACATCAAGGGGACTCAGCTGAGTGGGGGCTTTTCAAACACAAAAGGACACTGCTTAACTTCAGTTGCTTACAAATGGAGCCCAGGTTGCTTAGCCATTTTGAAGGTATTAGAAGCCTGGTTCTGTCCCTAGAAGCATTTGGCCTTCTCACTGCTCAGTAAGTCCCTAGGAACTGGCTCTCAGCACCCCAGCAGACCCTTGCCCCCATCTATGCTCTAGCAAAATGATATACAAATTTTAGTTAACCAAGCCCATTTCCCCACCAACTTGCATTAAAATATCAGCCATTTGTCTTCATTTCTGATTTCTTTTGACCAGCCAGTCACTTCTAAGACCTTTAGGCTTTGTGATGCATTCATCTATGCATGCTCAGTTGTGTCTGACTCTGTGACTCCATGGACTGTAGCCCACCAGTCTTCTCCATCCATGGAATTTTCAAGGCAAGAATACTAGAATGGCTTGCCATCTCCTACTCCAAGGGATCTTCCCAATCCAGAGATCGAACCTGTGTCTCCTGCTTTGGCAGGCAGATTCTTTACCACTAGCGCCACCTGTGATGTGTTAAACAAGCACCAAAATGCATTAGAAGTGGGGTCGACAAACGGTGGCCCACAGGCCAAATCCAGTCACATTCCCTGTGTTTATATGACCCTCCCATGGACGGAGGAGCCTGGTAGGCTGCAGTCCACGGGGTCTCGAAGAGTCGGACATGACTGAGCGACTTCACTTTCACTTTTCACTTCATGTATTGCAGAAGGAAATGGCAACCCACTCCAGTGTTCTTGCCTGGAGAATCCCAGGGACCGGGGAGCCTGGTGGGCTGCCGTCTATGGGGTCGCACAGAGTCGGACATGACTGAAGCGACGCAGCAGCAGCATGCTAAGAATGGTCTTTAAATTTTAAATGGTTGGAAGAAATATAAATAATAATGTCAGGACATGTGAAAATGAAACCCACACATGAATTTCAAATTTCAGTGTCCATAAATGCAGTTTTATTAGTGCACAGTCACGTTCATCCTTCTATGTATTATCAATGGCTGGTTTTGGTCTGTACTGAGCAGTAAAATAGTTTCTGACACCATGTGGCCTGTGAAGCCTAAAATATTTGCCTGCTGGCCCTTTACAGGAAAAGTTTGCTGACCCGTGGCCCAGAGCAATGGTTCTTAATTTGGGGCAATTTTGCCCTCCAGGGGACGTTTGGCATTATCTGGAGACAGTTTTGTCAGAACTGGGGATGGGGTAGTATAGTGTGCTACTGACATCTAGTGGGTAGGGATGCTACAATGCACACGTCGGCCTCCACAACAAAGAATTATCTGGTCTCAAAAGACAATAGTGCTGAGGGTGAGAAACCATGGATTGGAAGAACCTAAGATACTTCTAGTAAAGGGGAAACTCCATCCTTAATAGGAATTTCCTTTAGTGAACACCCACCTCCTTAGTTTACAGTAGCTCACAAAACCGTTGCAATCATTGCTGCAAGGGAGTTGTTGATATTCTTTACAGGGAGGTTTTGACCACAACTTGCCCCCAAACACACACAGCTAGCAAGTCTGTCTGGCTCCAGAACCGGTATTTTTCCACACCTCCAGGATGCCGGGGGCTGTGACATCATGGGCGAGTGTTGTCCCGCTCAGCTGCTCTCTAGTGTGCGAGTTGCACAGTGCAGGCCAGCGTCATTTTCCCTGGTACCCCTTCCCTTCAGAGGTCTCCAAGGGCTTGGTGTGGAGAGGGTACCAACCACCTTCCGGTCTCCAACATCTGGCTATTTGGGAAATGAAGGCGAGGAAAGGAAATTCCACGTCGATTGCGGCCAGAATTATGAAAACTGACCACTGTCCCTCTTGCCCACTTGAATACTGGGAGGGACAAGGAAGCTTCCCTCTCTAGTAGACCCTATTTATAGAAGGCTTTTGGAGTCATGCCCATGAATTTTCAGGATGTTCACATCACAGTAATAATAAGAGAAGCCATGCAGCACAGTCCTTTTCCTTCTGGAATTAAAACTCAACCGACTCTTATTCTTATTCTATAGGATCTGGCACTCCACTTTCTCCATCTATTATCCTAGATGAGTTCAACGAATCAGTGAAATCCATGCTAATGAAGAAAAAGTAAAGGACTCCCCCCCCCCCCCCCCCGCAAGCCCAGATGGGGGGTGTGGTCACAGTAGCCCACCCAGGAAGGTTGCAAACGGACTGATGGTGCCTCCCTGAGCCCCTCAAATCACCCCCTTGAAAGGAAGCCACCCACTCCTCCTAAGGCAAACTCCTCCTAAGGCATCACCTAATAATCACACAGCCACTGAGCATTTCTTTGAATTTTATTGAAAATTGACATGGACATTATAAAGGTATCAAGCTAAACAGTGCTGGTTTTGGGATGTTTTTCCTGGTGAATGAAAGCCCCAGAGGGGCAGTGACTGGTCACATCTCTGAGCAAAAAGAACAAAGGAGAAGAAAGGAAGAATGAACACAGATTTTGGAAAACATGCAAAGAGGCTCTCTCAAGAGACACGGGACAGTGGAATGGCAATGGTCATAGGGCTATATGGGGATGAGCACACTCACATGGTATTTCGATCCAAGTTAAACCAATGAATTCTGGGCAGATTTATCAACATCAAAGCTCTCCCTCCAGGTCCCACATTGAGCAGAAACCTCTCTCAAAACCCCAACTGGCCTTGGAATGCTGAATGGAGTAATTTTGTTCTCACTAAGCTTAAACTCCCCCATCTCTCCTTTCCTTTCTCCACCTGAATGTTAGTAGATCAACTTGCCCCACTTGCTGAGGGGATCTGCAGAAGGTCTGTGAATGCTGAAGAAGATATGAATGTTGCTTGACTTCCTCATCCATATTCAGAAATGTTTAATAGTGGCTGTAGACAATCAACCCATTGAACCAGAGAAATGGTGTTTAAAAGGAAAAACAGAAAACTCAAATGAAAAACTTGTGAACAGTACTTCCACACCCACAGCTGAGGTCTCCTGCCTCAGTCACTTACACTTGGGTGAGTCGTCCTGCAGTTGTCTCTCTGAGGTTACATTGGGTCCATTCTGCAGCTCGGACGGATCTTTTCCTGCCTTGTTAGGTTAGGACAAGACACTTCCAGTTAAAATACCATGTAAGTTGGAAGAGAGCTTCTTGCCTGGACACATGAACACTTGTTGAGAGAGAGTGTGTGTGTGTGTACGCGTGTGAGCACACAATTTGGAGGGAGAGGGAATTGGTTGGTTTCTGGTTTGAGACAATATGGAAACCCTAACTCTTCTATAATGGTAGTCTTCTCCTTTAGACTTAGTGCAGCTGCTGAAGACAAGATTAAAAAAAGCTGGAGAGGGAAAGAGAAAGAAAACATGAAATTAGCCAAAGAAAAAAGACATTCAAAGTAAGACAGGGTCAGGGAGGTGGGCAGTGTGAAGTAGCACAGATTATACATGGAGAAGACAGGTGAGAAATGGGGTCATGATGGGCCATCACCACTGGAAAATCTGCTGAGAAAGTTTTAAGAACACCACACACCAGTTTCAAGCTTCTTGTTTTAATAATAAAAAAAAAAGCGCATATTGACAGCCACATGTGAATGCCAAATGATTAAAACAAACAAACAAAAAAAAAACATAAACTAAACCAAAAGTGATCTATCCTGCATCTAGGAAAAGCAAACTTCTTGGCTTAAGAGAAATGAGGCGTGTGTGTGTGTGTACATGTGGGGATTTTTCAGGAAAACCATTTCAGTCTAGGGTAAGGGTGGGGCGGGACAGAGACCATTTCTAATGACTGGTTTTGTTTCGCCAGAAGTAAACAGAGTATTAGGGTAATTTTTTTAATAGTAACAATTATACCCAGTAAAAAATCTTTTCACTGAAGAAGGAAAAAAATCTTTCTGTTTACAGTGAGACAAGATACCCGATAAAATAAGCATTTTAATTATTTTACATAGCCTTGGTTGACTTTATAAAGGTCTCATGTTCACGCACAAGTTAGATTTTTGTTTACCAAACTTCCTTGATGACAAGGGTCATCTCTGTCACCTGTTAAACTTCCGCACTCACAAGCCTCATTCCAGACTCCCAGGAAAGCTGAGCAGCTAACAGGTGTCCATGACTCTTATTGTCAGCAGAAGCACTCAGTTCAGCAGTGGGACTAGAGTCCTCTGCTTTGCCCATCCCTGCCCACCCCATCCTCGAATATTTTTCTATGGGATAAAAACCTCAAAGGCGCTCTAATGCTAACTATTCATTTTCTCCTGAACATCAAAAGACTTGTCTCTAGGAATGAACATGAACAGATTGAATCCATTTGTGAAAAGTATCGGGTCTCAGAAGACACTGAATTTAGCCTGACTTTTGCCATGAAACAGCCCTGGGACCTCTGGCAAAGTCCCTTCATTTCTCTGCACCTCAGTTTCCTCTTACAAAAAGTGCATCCTACCTGTCTTCTGGACCCAAATATCTCCTTTCATACAAAATTCCTGCCCAGTCTCTGAAGGTCTCTCAAAGGCTGGGTGGCTCTAATACCTTTTGAAGTTTTCAGAACCACTCAAACCTCAAGTAGTTAATCTGTAAATAAATGTAAATGAGGGGACCTCTTATTTGTGATGCAAATAATTACTGGGGGGGCGAGGAATGGAGACCGTTAGTTGTTTAAGTTTGGGATTCTTGGGAAGCAGCTGTGAAACTGGTCAAATAAGGCTGCAAATAAGAAGCCTTTCCCATGGAGACTTGACAGCCTTAACTTAGCATCTCCCTGAGCCAAGCTGAGGATCCAAGCTTTTTTTTTTTTTTTTTTTGGCTTTTAAATCTCCAAGCATAGGGTCTCCTAAAATGCTCCACTGTGTGACTTGGATTTTCTCAAGAAACTAGCTTCTGTTTTGGCAGCATCACCTTCATTCATACTTGCTTCTGGCCACTCACCAATCAGTGACTCACCAAACAATACATCTCAAAACTGCCCTCTTGCTTTGCCAACAAGAAAAGATAAAGTGTGTGCATTCGTTTGCTTTCCGTTGTTTCTACTTTTTGCTTCCTGTTATTATCTATTATTGAAAAGAGAACACCCCCTCCCCATTCTCAATACTTCAAAAAGGTCTGAAAATTTGGCATAGCCTTGTTCGATTGTGTGTTTTCAAAGCAAGTGACCAAAAAATAAAAAAGAAGGTCATGGTCAATGCCAGTGGGACTGTGAGGCAGAAATAGAAAGAAGAGGTGGGGCTTGAAGTGGAAGAACATGGCAGGGGCCGGGGACCCGGCTGCCTGGCACCCCAAAGGAAAACTGTCAGTTACAATAGGAACCTTGGCTTAAAAGGCTAAGTGGAGTCCAGTCCAGCTGTAGCGGGGAATACTATTCAGTACACAGCCATGGATTACTGCAAAGGAAGGGTAGAGAAACGGCGTGTTAGCCACGGATCATTGCCAGTCACCGCCAGCTCTCCCTTTCTCACTGGTCTAACACCAAAGTCCAGTGTGCCTCGTGGCCCTGACAAGAGAGGGCTCTCAACTTCAAAGGGGTTCCCAAAGCCACTATCAGAGAGGCCCCATTATACAAATCCGGGCTAGAAGTTTTCAAATATCAAATCCTTAGAGGCAAAGTTAGGGACCTTCCAAGGTACAACATCTCTTTTCTCTTCTCCAACTGACAGTCTCACCTCCTCTTCTTATTAGGAGACACATGCAAAATACAGATTGAAACTCATCATCATCAAATTCACCAAATAAATAGACTGGAAGATTCCTCAAAGCCAAAGTAAAAACACTGATTCTTGAACCACTCAGTCTGGCAGTTTACGACACAGGATGCTTACACCTGCTACTGACCCTGCCTTGTTGGGATGGTGTGGCATCCTCAGGGAAATTACAGAGGAGATGCAAGACACCTCATAACAATTCCGTAAGACACTACGCTGGTACTAATATTCAGGTTTATTCTCCCTCCTGCATCTGTAGGGTACTCAGAATTACAGAGAGGGACATTTACGCTATTTTCTTCAGCAGTTGTGTTGTCTGGGAAGGGCTGGGTGCAAATAAACTCATTCCAGGTTCTTAACAGAGTTTGAGTGCAGTCACTTTTGAGTGAATCAAAACTGGAAAGGGCTGGGCTGACCGAAGGATCTCCTTCTGGAACCCTCTGAGGAGAGGCTGTGGTTCCTGTCAGGGGCTTAGTGGTGGTTGGGGAAGCCAAGTGACTGCGGACTAAGGGGGAAAGCCCTGCTGACTGGTGCTCACCCAGCCAGGCTGGATGCAAATACCTCGGGGGAACAAACAGCATTCGGAATTGGAACAGGGAAGCCGGTGGTGCCGTGGAGCAGGCAGAGCCCCTGCACGTGTTACAGTCAAAGATGGGGCGGGGAGTGGCCGGCGGGGGGCGCTGGGAGGGGCACTGGGATGCAGGATGCAGCTTTAAACCACGTGACTGCTGGCTTCTTGCCCAGAGGCCAGACTCAGTCCTCAGACTCTCGGGTTTCTATAAACCTTGGCAGGAAGAAAGGGGAGGGCACGGGTTGTGTGCCCCACAGACGTGTTAAGGGGGAATTAGAGAAAGGGAGGCCCAGCTCTGTTGCGCAGGAAAAGGGCGTCTACAGGAAACCCAAACTGAAAATGAAAAGAGAAGTTGGGTTAATGAATGGATGGATTAATGTAAAAAACAAAACAAAGGTTAGAATTGTCATGATGACTGATGGATAAATTAGAATATAGCTATGTTAGATGGTCTTAAGGTCTTACTGCATTGGCTTCTGGGAACATGCTTTCTCTCTCATTCACCCCCACACACCTCTGAGTGGCGACTGTCAGGGCATCGGCTAGTAAAATAATCAAGAGCCACAAGAATCCTTTTTCTCTCTTCTTAATGACTAGGTCCTGACTAGTGCGCCCGACCCTGACACCTTGTACAGGAACACCTTCAGCAAATCTCCAAGTGGCTCAGGCCACAGCACAGAGTGCCAGGCTCTCAACCAGTGATGGCCTCACCCCACAGCGAATGCCGAGGGGGTAGAGGTTTCACCTTTGAAGAGCCCCGGTCCACTAACTGGTCCCCCGGGGCAAGATCTGTCTGAGAAGTATCTGGGGGTGGTGACTGGCCTCTGCACCAGGGTCTAACCACAGTCACCTGGAAACCTGAACAATGGAAATCCATTACTGGTTTGTGTTCACTCTGCACTTTGAACTTTCTCCCGTTCAAACTTCACCCTTGTGACATAAATGGGGACAATTTCCTCATTTGACTTATGAGGATGCTGAGAACCACTGCGAGGCCAACTGACTTGCCCAAGGTCACAAAGAATCACAACCTACAGGAGCAGAGCCCAGATCCCTGGGTTGCTTGATTGTGACTCTCCTTCACACCACAGTGTCCCTGAGAACTCCTTGCCTGTGGACCCAAGCCCCTTGTTTTATTTTTTTTACCTGAACACATTTCTCTCATTAAAGATATTGGGGAGGGATAGTTAAAAGCATAAGCTGAGTCTATCTGTACAGTCGCTTCCTCAGAGTGAATACAAACACACACACACACATGCATGAGGATGGCAGTTTATACCAAAACTAGTTTTGCGTTCTCATTCCAGTTCTGCCAATAACTCCCTGTGTCAGCCTTGGTAAGTCCCTTAACCCCATGCCTCCATTTGTTCATCTTGTGAACTGAAGATCAGCACCTTCCTCCTCTGCCTCACAGGACTGTCATAATGTGAAAATAAGATAGCGTGAGGAAAAACACTTTGAATAGTATTAAAAGGTCCTATGAAAGCTCAGCTCTCTTGTTCTTCCTTGTCTACTTCCCAGGGGAAAAGAAACCTATAGAACACTGCAAGGGCTTATGTCCTGGGCGGCCTGGGAAGGCTGAAGTATTTTGCTAGGCGAACTGCCCATACATCATACTCTGTCCCCCTGCCAGAGTACCTACAACTGTGTGTGGGTCACAGAGGAAGTGTTTTGTTACAACTCCAGATGGCTACAGACGGCAATCTCTATTTGGTTTGGAACTGCTCTTGTGGTCTGCTGGGGAGAAGCATGCCAGAAAAAGCCAACCTGCTTAGGGTCGGGGTTGGCTGTTCCCACTGTTTGCCAACTGACTCTTGCTCGTTAAGTGTGGCTTTAATTATAGTTTTGAAAAAATTCCTTTTAGTAATGGCCACTACCAATGATTTACTCGGGGAAAGCCGAACCAAACTGTGTCAAACCACGTTAATCTGGGTTTCATGAACTGAGAGCTAACTGAGCAGGATGCATCTTTCCTATTTTCCTCCTTGAAAATAGGGGAACCGAGGACATACACGTGAACCGAGCATCAGCCACTCTGCTGGGCACTAGGACTGCAGCCATGGACATACACTCCAGAACTGTGTCTTCCTAGGTTTCATTCAAGTCAATGCACAGGGCTCCAAGTCTTGCCTTTAAGCCAGACAAGAAATCATTTCATTGTTCTTTTAGGGTTGTTTCCTTTGGCCCAATTTCATAGGCCTTATGTTTCAGAAGCCTCTATGGACTTCCTCTTCGGGATTTGCTTCAAAGTAGGATGTTTTGCCAGCTGCCCAAAGTCCCCGGTGCAGTAGCTGCAGCAATTATTTTGGTGACTAACAGCAGGTTCTCCATTTAAATCATAAACTCCATGGTGAGTGTGGAGAACTCTTCTCAATATTGTATATTCCCCGATCCAAAGAAACCAAATGTAAAAGGCATTTATGAGACAACCAGGGTATTCTGAACCCTGGCTAGAAATTTTATGTGAATGAATTGTTAAATTTGGAGGTGTGATAATGGTGGCATTGTGGTTATTTTTTTCAAGAGTCATTAGCTCTTGGAGATCCATGCTGAAGTAGTGACAGATGAAATGAGATGCGTTTTGCTTTACAATAATCCAGCCAATTTGGGGGCAATAAATGAGACAGGACTGGCTTATGTTGACAGTTGTTTGGGGGCTGGGGGTTGGGTACATGGGGCTCCATTGTATTATCCTCTCTTCTTTTGTTCCTGTTTGAAAGTTGCTATGGCAAAGTTTTAAATGGCAATACGCCTAATTATGTTAGATTGAAAATATTTGTGTTCCTCTCCACTCACTACCTAAGTTTAGTAAAATAGATGGAAGCTTAATCACTGCTGTCATCAACCTATAAACTATGCAATGCCAGGGGCTGCTTTATTTACTCCTGTTGACATAACACCTCGCCCTCAGGAATGCATCTTACCTGCTTAGCTCCTTATCAGAGGTGTTCATGAAGTTGGTACTTGTAGATAAGAGTATAAGGAATTCTCTCTAATATCTAACTCTTCCCTTTCTTCCCCTTTTATTATGGTTTTGGGAGATTACATAGCCAAATGAAATTAGAAAATTTGAACCCCTCAGATAAGAAACAGCCACCAGAGGGAAACAGAGAAACAAGTTTCCATTGACTTGAAACCTTCCCAAACCTGGGGCTCAAAGCTGACTGTGACATTGCAGGACAGGGCTTGTGAATCCAACAGTTCCCCTCATCACTACAGTTTAGTTCATTTTGAAAGTAATGATGAAGTCTCCTTAAGAAAAAAAAGTGGCTAAAATGGAAACCTCAAATACCTATCACAGGTTCCACCTAGGCTAGGTAGAAAAGTCGGAAAACACCCCACTTTTAATCAGGAAGGCAAATATTGCACATGTACACTTGGAATCAAACTAGACTATTTCTTAATATTATAAGTCACAAGAGAAACCCGGCTAGAACAATGAGGCAGCTTCTTTGATATTAGGTATGTGTGTTCTAGAAGCCACTGCCAGTTCTATTTAGAGTTAATAAAGCTTACCAGGGCCCTGGGTATCATGCAGCATGCAGCAAACAGCAGAGTTAACTGTAAAACAGTAAGAGCTGATGAAGATGGAGTGAGCTTGGGGAGAAATCAAATATTATGAATTGATGCAAATAATGAAGAGTTAGAGGTCAAAGGAGATTAGGAGGAGTGGGGAGGGGAAGGTGGGAGGGTGGGCTGGTAGGGATCCCCTGAAACAACAGTACTCTTTCTTAACTTCTTTAAGGGCAGCCAAAGAAAATTCTCAGTAGGTGACTCTATTAGATCCAACCACCGTCTCTCCAGAAGAAATGCTTCTACCCCCACTTTCGCCCTTCACCCACCCCCGCCCCCATCATCACCATGGGACCAGAGTGACACTGGGCTAAAGAGAGGTCTTCCAGAGGTTAGGCAACTGTTCAGGGAATTACGTAAGAAGCCCAGACCAGCAGACACATATATCTGAAAGTATAGAAGACAGTAGGCTGTTTTGTCAGGCTCTCTTGTTAATACGATGTGCCTGGTGTGAGTGAGGTTTTCCCTCATCTCAAAACTGGAAATGGGTGCCATCACCAGCTCCAAATATTCCTAGAAGACTGGAGAGACATGTCTCCTTATGTGGAGTCTTCGGCTAGGGGTTGGGGTGGTGGTCAGTCAATTGGAGGCAACTAGGAGAAAGCCTGGTCTGGGAAGAACTTCCACCGAACAGCTCAATGGGGACTATTTATATAGTTGAGTGTCAGTGGGGTCCCAACAAATGAATCTCCTAATTCCAGCCAGCAGGCTATGAAACTGCCCCAGGGATCCTGTTAACAAACACCTTGGGACTGTGAAGGCAGCAGGTTAGAGCTGGAAGACTAATTTAGACTTTTCTGATCTTAAAAATAGGAATCCATTCCTGCTGCTACAACTAACACACCATTACAGGTCAGTTAATATAGAGTGTGTCCAAAGAGGCTTTGTTCAGGGTAGTTGAATTTTATCATGTAATACCAAAAAAAAAAAAAAAAGAGATCATCAGTGACTCTGACATACAGTGTTGTGACTCCGTGACAAAAATCTCTGAACAAATTGGTGAAAATGCCCAAATGACACTTTTGAAAAAAGAATGATCAGATGGCAAAACTTAGTGCCTTCAAAGTTAAGATATTTTACTGTTGCATTTTATTCTTGGTGAAATGTGGTACTGTTTTATTAGTAAGTGATGAGCCAGGGGACAGAAGAAAGGAAGATGTTTCCTCCTTCTGGCCAGTAACTAGCAATGGAGTCCAGCAAAAAGTGGCTAAGAACAGAAGGCACTGATGATGGCCATGTTGTAGAGCCTCAGACCACTTTAGTTTGGCTCCTCCGGTCACACTGCCCAAACAGCTAGAGTGCAAGGGACCACTACATGTTTTCCTGCTGTTGTACAAGTCCCGTCGGAAATGTTTTTCTCTTCTCTGGTTCTGGGATGAGGAATAGGTAACCCCAGCAAGCGAGGCCAGGGCTTGGGTCAGCATTCTTGACCCAATGGTAACCAGGAGCCCATACGTCCTGTGTCGCCAAACCCCAGGGGAGACAGACGGACGGTGCAGTCGTTCCCCAGTGGAGGGTGGGCCTGCAGAGGATATTAGCATCTGAGGATTCAAGTTCCCAGCCAAGTTCCCAGCACCCCAGGCTGGGGACAACTAAGCACCCAAGAGGGAGGGACAGGAAAGGGTGAGAAATCAGGACCGGGCTGCAGCCTTCAGTGGCAGTGCTTAAACTCTGTTAGGCACAGCCCTTAGAACTGAGGGGGGTGAGGGGGGCTCCAGGGCTGAACCACCTCAGGCATAGGATGAGCAAGCTGGCCTGGGAGTCCTTCCAGCTCCCACCTCCCGGAGGGAGAGGAGGCCCAGAGGCTTCTGCTATCCTCTCTCTGCCCTTCTTTTTGTTCATCTCTTTCTTGTAACTTTGCAGGTTCTCATCGTTTCCGCCTTTCTTCTTTCTACTTTCTCACTTGCCTTTTGCTTTTCCTCCCTTTTCCCTCCCTCTCCTCCTGCCTTGAGTTGGCAGGACTTTACCAAGTGGGCGGAGCAGAGGGGCTGGTCCTCTGAGGCCACATACAGCCCTCGCCTCCTCTCAGCTCCCCAGATGTAGGGAATCTGTGGGGCCTGTGGGGACATCGAGACCAGGTCCAGGGGCCCAAAGGAGCCTATCAGCCCACAGCTGGCCTCTATCACCGGCCTGAGGGGATGAACAGGAGCAGAAAGAGGCCCTCACCCCAGAGCAGCCTGCCACTTACTTTTTCTTCTCTTTGTCTCTTTTCAGAGTCTGTGAGCCTCCAGCCTGGGAGCCCTGGGACTGAAGCAGCTCAGCCGCCGTCTTCCTCTGTTTGAAAGCGTTCACTTCGTCATCCAGGGATTTCTTCTTATCCTCCAGCTTCTTCTTCTCGTCCTGGTGTAGTTTCTTCAGACGGTCAAACTTCTCATGCAGCTGGCAGGGAAGCACAGGGGGTTTGGGGAGAGCAGAGCTCAGCTGAGCAGAGTGCGGGTCGGGCGGGGGGAGGTGGGGGGATGGAGTGGGGGTGGGGTGGGGATGGGTGGGCTCGTGACCATGAAGGACCCTGGGATCCAAGGAGACATTTCTGCCAGGGACAGCTATAATGTCACCAAAGGGCATCATGTTCTGAATGGTTCTCTTCTGCCATTTTATCTCCACATTTCTGCTCCTGAATATGGTCAGGGAACCATGCATTCTGTCTAATCAAGCATTTTATTTAAAGGAGTGCCCATAGTTACTACATATGAAAAATAATAACATCAGTTATAATGTAGAACATGTATTGAGTGCTTATTGTAGGCCAGATACTGGCTTTTCTAAGCATTGTATATGTATTAACTCATTTAATCATCACAACAACCCTATGAGGCAGGTTCTGTTATTATCTGCATTTTATGAGGAAACAGAAGGTATGAGAAGTTAAGGAATTTGCCCAAGGTCAACGCATTCTTTAGATGATCATATAATGAGATCTCTCAATAGGAAAGGGGCCTGTGCCTTTTCTTAGCCTCTCCAACCAGGGAGGCTCACTGGAGATTGCAGAGAAAACTTCGACAGTGCTGAAGCTGGTCAAAGAAAACACTTGTCCGTGGATGTGGAAGGAAAGAAAAGAACTTTAGAAAATGAAATGAATGTGGAAACCTCAGCTTTGATCAAGGGGAGGCTCAACTAGCCCTGATTAGAGTCAGAAACCCAAAGGAGAAGAGCAACAATGTTCTAGCATGTTACCGTGATAAGTGGACCAGGGGAATTAAGGGTGTGTGTGCATGCGTGCTCAGTCGTGTCTGACTCTTTACACCCCCATGCACTGTGGCCCGTCTTCTGTCCTTGGGATTTTTTTAGGCAAGAATAATGGAGTGGAGTGCAGGTTGGATCCCTGGGTCAGGAAGATCCCCTGGAGTAGGAAATGATAATCACTCCAATATGCTTGCCTGGAGAATCCCATGGACAGAGGAGCCTGGTGGGCTACAGTCCATGGGGTCACAAAAGAGTTGGACACAACTGAGTGGCTGAGCACACACACACTGGGGGTGAAGGTGACTAACAAACTGGAATGTGATAACTATACTGAGTAGTAAGAGCAGCTCAAGCATCATTTCAGTATCTTTTGAGGATTCAGGAAGGAATGGAGGGTTCTACAGCCCTCACAGCACACCGTGGAGGAGGCTGGGTGTCCTATAGGTATCTGGGCCTGTCACCAAGTAAGGGGTGGTGGATGACAGACTTGTTGGGTCAGCCAGCTTCTGCTAGTCACTCAGGGTAGGCTGCTGGTAGAAGCTCTGCTGATCAGTGGTGTCCACCTGGCTTTTGCTTACTGGCCTTTCATTCATTCAAAGGATCACCTTCCCTCTCTTCCTAAAAGTATGGGGTGATATTTTTCTTTTGAAAAGTGAAACTGAAATGAAGTCAATACTCTTGCCATGGGCTTTGGCAATAACACTGGAGAGTCTTGGCAGATTAAAAGAGGAAGAGACTTGGGAAGTAATTAAGTGCTCCTTTCTTTATGGGTTTCAAGGCCTAGAGAGCTGAAGCAGTTGCTGACATGACCAAAACTGTGGCTGAGGCCAATTAATCTGGCAGCAGTAGGGGAATCAGTAGTGGGACCTTGGAGGCAAGGCAATGGTGCGAGGGCTAACTGCAGTCTATTAGTCATGGCTTAAGTAAAGTCCAGATAGACCATCAAGCCTTAGTTAAAAACTCACTAGAGCTGCACAGATGTTCTTTAGCAGTAGCATAAAGTGGAACGGAATACTCAAGTGGGTGGGGAAACACACCAGCTGTCACTGGCTTAAGATTCAACACGGTACCCAGGACTCCCTGGGACCATCTTTCCCCATGGCCATCAGAGCAGGCAGGATGGGGCAGGACCGCCAAGAAAGTGATCGACTGTCCCGTCTGAGCTATGAACTCCCAGAAAGGGGGGCACAAAAATCAGCCTCCCCTGACCTTGAGGGGCAATGTCAGGTCCCGAGTGTTGAGTGGCACTGCCCAATAGAACTTTCTGCGGTGATGGAAATGTTCAATATCTCATAGCCCCGAGTTGCATGAAGACTGAACATTTAAAATATGGTGAATGCAAATGATAAATAGAGTTTTAAACTTTATTTAATTTCAGTTCATTTAAATAGCTACTATATGGGACAGTGGGGGTCTAGAGAATTAAATAACAAAGAGTGAGAAAATATCCTGGCCTTGGGGACTGAGGGATGGAAAAGACACAGATCTCACAGCCTCTCTGTGCCGACCAAGGCAGGGCGACAGATGCTGTGTCCCATTCCTGCCTGAGGCCCCAAGGTTCCCCCAGCTGCTCTCTTGGGGCAGAAATCCTTGTCTTGCCTAAGTTCAGCCTCCTTTTCCTTCCCACCTAGCATGCCAACCCACATTTTACCTCTTTCTCTGCCTCTTTAAGTTCAGCTTCTTTCTCTTTGACTCTCTGCACAAACATCTGTCTCATCTCCTCTTCTTTTTTCTGGAGCTCCCCTAGGAACTCGTTCCTTTTGGCCTCGTATGTCTCCTGTAAACTGCGAACACGGTCAGGTTAATTCCCCTGCCTTTGGAACGGCTCTTGTTCAATGAAAAACAGCCCCAATGATCCTCCCTGCGTTCCCCCACCCTCCTTTCCTCAGTTCTTGGAGACGTGCAAAAGCAGAAGCACAGAGCTGTGGGCACCTGGCTTTGAACTTGGAGTGACTTGGAACACCTGCTTCTATACCCTGATTCTACAGATAAGGCCCAGAGAAGTGAGGTGACTCGCTCAAGATCACACAGCAAGTTAGAGGCAGAGCTGGGACCGGACGCTGGGTTTCCTCTCATAATCTAGGTCCTTCCATCTGCACTATGCCGCCAGGTCCTGGCTCTGAAACTGACTACATTAATGAATGAGTTCAACAAACACTTGATGAAATTCTACCACATGCTGGACACAGAATTAAGTGATACTATGCTAGTCACTCAATACCTGGAGCCAATAGCCACTGTGCCTGCCATCAAGGAACTCACAGTCAGTGGGAGATGCCTAGGTTATGTCTCCCTGCCCACACCCACTCCCCGGCTGGATTTAGTTTTATAGAAATAGGAGTTAGCCTGGTAAAGAAGAAGAGGGTGGGTGCTCTGAAGAGGGTACCCTGTGGAAAGGAACATGTGGAGAAGGAATGGCATATACCTGGGGTGTCAGGCATGGCCCCATGTGGCTGGAGTAGTGGAAGATAAGGTTCCTGAGAGTGGCAGGAGAGAGCAGGCGTTGGCTGCCATGTTAAGACTTGGGCGTTTTAAGCAGGGCTGACTTGATCCAATTTGAAAATGGGAAAGGCCACTCTGGGCATTGCATGAAGGACAGACTTTCCAACAATCAAAGTAAGAAATGATGGGATCTTGGGACCTCCCTGGTGGTCCAGTGGTTAAGAATCTGCCTTCCAATGCAGGGACATGGGTTCAATCCCTGGTTGGGGAACTAAGATCCCACATGCCTTGGGACAACTAAGTTCATAGGCAGCAACTACTAAGGCTGCGTTTTCTAGAGCCTGTGCATCACAACCAGAGAGGAGGCCTTGAGACACAGTGAAGATCCTGCATGCTACAATGAAGACCCGATGCAGTGAAAGAAGGAAAGAAGGGCTCTTAATGTGAAGGCTGGAAGGGAAAGGGAGACCAGTGAGGGAAGCAGAACTCCAAGGACTCGGGAGGAGTCAAAGATGATTCAGGTGAATGGAGAATGAGTATGTTTAAGAGGGAAGAGATGAATTAAATTTGAGACAGCTTGAGTTTCAGGTACATCCTCTACGGACGGCCAAGTGAAAATATCCAGTAAGCAGTGGGATCACTGGGTTTGAGCTCAAAAGTAACATTTTAACTTGGGAGTGATCTATTTCTTTAGGACTGTGAGAGCAGAAAGAACCAGCCACAAAGAGAAAAGAGAGTGAGAGTAGCAGAAGCCTTCAGAAAGAACACAAAAAGGAAGAAGTTGAATGAAACAAATCTGCCAAAGAGGCTGAGAAAAAGTAAAACAGTGTGAGAGAGGACTCTAACCAGACAGACCAATGCTAGAAAAGCCAACCACAGAGAGAATTTCAGGAAGGAGGCAGTGGGAAGGAATATCAAGCGCTGTGTTGAGATTTTTAACAAAAAGATGGGGGACTTCCCTGGTGGTCCAGTGGTTAAGACTTTGCTTTCCAATGCAGGGGGTGTGGGTCTGATCCCTGATCAGGGAGGTAAAATCCCACATGCCTCACAGCCAAAAACCAAAACATAAAATAGAAATAATATTGTAACAAATTCAATAAAGACTTTAAAAATGGTCCACATTCAAAAAATTCTTAAAAAAAAAAAAAGAAGATGGGGCTCAGAGATCACACTGGAATATGTGACTGCTGACCTAGAGGCCTCTGTACTCAGTGGCGTGGTGGAACAGAAGCCAGTAAATACAGAACCATTCTCTCTCCTTCCCATTGCAGCCAAACTCCTTGACAGGGCAGAGGCTGGTGACAAGGAGCAGAGTGAGGGAGAGGTTTTTAGGATAAGAATGTCTGCCCACAAGATGGAAAGGAGCCAGCAGAGAAAGCAGGCAGAAGGCAAAGATGTGAGAAACAGAGGTAGTCAGGATGGAGCTGAGGAGGAGAGGAGGGGGCTAGAGGACACCTCTTCCTCCACAGATGCATATTAAAGCAGTCTGAAGGGTAGAAGGGAGAAAGCTAATGGAACACCCATCAGAGAGACCAACACGTTTTCCTTCAACTCCAGGGGCTCCAGCGATCCCTGTCCATGAAGGGCAGTGAACTTACCCCTCCGGAACCAGACATCCCCAAAGGAATGGCTATTCTATGCCTCCAGGCTGGCTTTCCGCTGTGAACAGGTTTTGTGGGATCTGAGAGGCCATTTGCAGGCCTTCTTATCCCACAAGCAAGCCCTTTACTTGTTTATCAAGGCTTGACATTTCCTGAAATGTTCCAGTACAGGGCACTACATGTGACATGGTAATTTACAACGTGAGGCTTACATCACATATTATGCATACAGATCAGACACTTATTCACATAGCTCCCAACAGCATAGTTATTTGAAAGCATTTGAAGCAATGCTTTCAAAAACTTTCCTCTTTTCTGAAAGCATCTTAGATTCTGATTTGAGGTGTCAACGATTATTCACATCTGGTGGTCAAAACAAACCTTGCACTTGAACACAAACGCTAAAGGGCAGTAACAAAGAGCTGGAAGTTCATCAACACGTGTGTGGTGACTGCTGCCTGGTCCCACCTGGTTTTGATCATGAGGAGGGGGTTAAAGAACAGACTGGAAACCTGACAGAGCAGCAGGAGCCCAGTGAAGAATGTGGGTCAGCAGGCAAGCACAAACTGCCATGTTGAGGCACAAGGCCCAGGCTCAGGGCTCACAGCTACTATGCGAATGCCTGTGGCAGCGAGATCATTGGCCTTGCCCATCCCCTGGCCTCCTCCCCACCCCCATTCTTATAAGCACGGCAGCAGGGCTTACCAAGCCCACCATGCCACAGCATCCCCTGGCAGGTGTGCCAGGGCAGAGAAGGGACAGGCAAATGGAGCTGGTGAGTGACTTAGCCTTCCAGCGCTAGGTCTGGGATCCTGTGTCTCGCCTCCCCTGTGAATTCTCCGGGGCAAGGCCTCCCCACTGCCCCCGGGTGGGCTGAGTTGAGCTGGGCAGGGCTGGTGGGAGAGGTACCTGAAGGGTTTGCTGTCAGGGTCGGTGTCCTTGAAGCCCATCTCCTCCAGCTTACAGCGGCGGTACAGCTCATAGTGCCGGCTGTGGGTCTGCTCTCGGAGATCCTCCATGTTGACTCGGATCAGCATCTCCCGCAGCTTCACAAAGTCACAGTGGGCTTCATTTTCAACTGCATGGCAGGGGTTGAGGTATTGAAAGCCCATTGAAAGGAAGGTCAGAAGAAGCAGAAATGGACAAAACGAGAGGTGAAATGTCTAACGGTGACATCACCTTTTAACCTGTGTATATAGAGCTCGAGATGTTGCCTTCTAGTTGGCTTTTGTACTAAAAAGGCAGATGAAAAATTATAAGAATGACAGTAATGGAAAACAGCAATACCATAAAAGTATCTAAGAAGACATCTGGTAGACATTTAGATTCAACTCAAATTTACCCATCAGACACTCACAGGAATGTTTGCTTCACACGACTTTTAGGACAATGGCAAATGGACATTCAGCCATCTGTCTGATAAATACTTGCAGAATCTTTGTTCCCAGGATAGTATGAGGCACTGGGAATTCAAACACATGGGGTCTTGCCCATAGGAGCTTCCAGTTTAATGGAAGAACAGATGCAAACACACAAATGTAACACAATGCAAATCACAGGATCCCAGAAAAGGGAGTCCTGAGAACTTCAGGGAGCATGAAGACTTTACTAAAGAGGGGACAGACCCCTAGGATGACTCGTGAAGGAAGACTAGGAATTCAGCAGGCAGATAAGGGACTCATCCTTGCAGGGTCTCACTGAGGTTAGGCAATGTTACAGCTAGAAGTCGCAGGGTTAGGATTCCAATCCAGGTCATCTAAAGGAGAGGCAAAACCTATGACCAGGTATCAAAATCCACAGAATAAGAGTGTAGAACTAGGACATGGCTAGATGGTTGTGACAAGGAGGGATGTGAGCCACGAGTGTGGCCCATTTGGATGGTAGATGCTTCAAAACAGGTGTTTTCAAAAGGTGAATAATGGCCTGATGGCAGCAATGGTGACCAGGACAGAGTGTCTCTGGGCGCGGTTCCACCTTGCTGGAATGGGGGTGTCTGGCCTGACCACATTGGGACAGTGGCATCTGAGATGAACAGGCACAGTTACCCCAGATTCTGTTTCACAGGTCTGGGAGAAGGTCGTGGGGGCCGGTGTCTGGACACGGGATGAGTTTATGGTAAACCAACCACCCTCTCACGTATAGCAACCCTGACTAGTACCAAGGGTACCTTACTGCAGACTGCAAAAGGAACTGTCTCAAGCCTATAGGCAATAGTTTGTTTTTAAATTGCAAAGTAATCATACAAACAAAAGAGTGCTTGAAATGTACAGTTTAAAGGATCAAAAATAAAAAGGACACCACTGTATCTATGGCCCAGGTGAAACATTACCAACTCCCTAGACATCCTTTCCTTTTTTTTTGGTAAACTTTGGCCACACTGCAGGATCTTGGTTTGATCTTAGATTGGACCTGCATCCCCTGCTTTGGAAGGCGGGGTCTTAACCCCTGGACCACCAGGGAAATCCCCCTTTGTGTCCCTTCCTGATCACATTCATGCCTCTCCTTCCCTGCCACAAGACTTAACCACCATCCTGACTTGGGGGTTTATCCTTCCTTCGTTTCTCTTTATAGTTATACCATTTACGCATGAATTCCTAAAGTTCAGTTTTGTCTTACTTTTGGATTCCATATAAATGGAATCATACAGCTTATATCTGTCTATGATTTACTTAGCTCAATGTGCTGTTTGTGAGATGCATTGCTGTAGATGTACAGTCCATCCATCTTCACTGTTGTATAATATTGCATTATTTGAACATTCTGCAACTCACCCAATCTATTTTTAATGGCTCTGGGTTGTTTCTACCTATTTGCTATCATGAACAACACTGTTGTGGACATTCTTGTACGTCTTGTACACTCAAGTGGTACACCTGCTTTCTCACACTCTCTGTCCTACCTTACTGCAAGTATATTTATTTTTGTTTTAGGAATGCTTTCTCCATTGGAGACAGAGAGCTTGCTCAGTGCAGAGAATCCAGGTATGAAGCCAAAGTTTGCCTGCTGGTGACCCCTAGAGATGCCTGAGGCCCAAGATGAATGAGTAGAAACTGGGGACAAGCAAAGGGACAGATAGAAGGGGACTGCTGAGTGTAGCCCTTCTCCGGGAGATTCACTCACCTTGCACAGTGCCCCAGGGGTACTGCCGAGCTTTCATCATCTTGTTACCTATCTTTAGTTCTTCTGTGCTGCCAATGACAGCAAATGGCAGGTGGGCCTGCAACAGGAGGCAGACAAAAGCTGAGAATTCTGGGTAAAGGCACTGAGTGACCCCAGTCCCGCTGCTGCTCATCGCGAGGGCCTCGGCACCCCCGCCGCAGTGTCCCTCACTGCCGCCACCATCAGGAGGCATTTCATAAGCTCCCAGGCTGTGTAGGGAGAAGAGGCCTACTCCAAGCTTTGCATGTTCAGAAATTCACAATAGAAGGTAACCAGGATATGGCCGAGTGCGTAGGGAACAAAGACAGAAAATAAGCAGAATAATAAGCAGATACACAGATTAGCCAGCTATTCAGTCTTCATGGTTGCTGAGGCGAAGCGCCTTTGGAAGGCAGGTGAGTGGGACACAGAGGGCTATGTGTGGAGAGAGAGTAAAGGAGAATGGAGGGGGCTGGAACCACTGCTCCCTTTCCCCAGAGTATGAGAGCCCAAAGAATAGACACGCACGGAAACCACACTGCTGACTGAGGTGGACGCACCTGGTCTCATACTATCCTGGAGCAAGAGCTTGTCCTGAACTCTCGAGCCTAGAAGTCAAGTCCCCACGTGCCCATCACTGAGCTGAGTTCTGTTTTAGGGGCTTTAAAGGGAAACAAAGGGAGTAGAAAATTCACTCCCTTACCCTCTGGGAGCTTACGATCTGGTTAGCGAAGACTGAATTCCATACCTGAAATCACAGAAGACAGAATATGCCCAAGGGCTCAAGTGTACAGTCTGGCACCCTGCACACAGTAGGTGCTTAATAAATACTCCTTGAATAGCCATGGGAATAGCAGGGGAAAGAAAAGTACAAATGGGGTGTATAGCTTGGTGCTTGAGATAGAGAGGGATAATAAGGCACAAGGCCCAGCTGATGAGGCTGCTTTCATGCATCAGAGAAGAGGCAGGCGCCCCCAGTCATACTGTGAGGCCTGGGACACGCTCACAATGCTCCATTCCACGTGAAGTGCTGAGTCACCACTGGCCAAATGGAACCACTGATTAAATACTGTTTACAAGCCAGGTAGAGCTTTACTCAGAAGGGCTTTACAGAGAAGCAAAAAGTCCACTGAAACAAGCTTTCTTAGCCTGCTTGGACAAACAGGCCTTGATCTCAGATATTTTGACCCACTTGATAGTCAACAAAAGAGTCTGAAATGCAGTACTTAGATGCAATCTCAAAAACAACAGAATGATCTCTGTTCGTTTCCAAGGCAAACCATTCAATATCACAGTAATCCAAGTCTATGCCCCAACCAGTAACGCTGAAGAAGCTGAAGTGGAATGGTTCTATTCTATGAAGACCTACAAGACCTTCTAGAACTAACACCCCCAAAAGATGTCCTTTTCATTATAGGGGACTGGAATGCAAAAAGTAGGAAGTCAAGAAACACCTGGAGTAACAGGCAAATTTGGCCTTGGAGTATGGAATGAAGCAGGGCAAAGGCTAATAGAGTTCTGCCAAGAGAACACACTGGTCATAGTGAACACCCTCTTCCAAAAACATAAGAGAAGACCCTACACATGGACATCACCAGATAGTCAATGCAAAAATCAGATTGATTATATTCTTTGCAGCCAAAGGTGGAGAAGCTCTACACAGTCAGCAAAAACAAGACTGGGAGCTGACTGTGGCTCAGATCATGACCTCCTTATTGCCAAATTCAGACTTAAATTGAAGAAAGAAGGGAAAACCACTAGACCATTCAAGTATGACCTAAATCAAATCCCTTATGACTATACAGTAGAAGTGAGAAATAGATTTAAGGGACTAGATCTGATAGACAGGGTGCCTGATGAACTATGGACGGAGGTTGGTGACACTGTACAGGAGACAGGGAGCAAGACCATCCCCAAGAAAAAGAAATGCAAAAATTGCTGTGAAAAGCAGAGAAGCAAAAAGCGAAGGAGAAAAGGAAAGATATATCCATTTGAATGCAGAGTTCCAAAGAATAGCAAGGAGAGATAAGAAAGCCTTCCTCAGTGATCAATGCAAAGAAATAGAGGAAAACAATAGAATGGGAAAGACTAGAGATCTCTTCAAGAAATTAGATACACCAAGGGAACATTTCATGCAAAGATGGGCTCAATAAAGGACACAAATGGTATCGACCTAACAGAAGCAGAAGATATTAAGAAGAGGTGGCAAGAATACACAGAAGAACTGTACAAAAAAGAGCTTCACGACCCAGATAATCACAATGGTGTGATCACTCACACTCACCTAGAGCCAGACATCCTGGAATGTGAAGTCAAGTGGGCCTTAGGAAGCATCACCACAAACAAAGCTAGTGGAGGTGATGGAATTCCAGTCGAGCTACTTCAAATCCTGAAAGATGATGCTGTGAAAGTGCTGCACTCAATATGCCAGCAAATTTGGAAAACTCAGCAGTGGCCACAGGACTGGAAAGGGTCAGTTTTCATTCTGATCTCAAAGAAAGGCAATGCCAAAGAATGCCCAAACTACCGCACAATTGCACTCATCTCATACACTAGTAAAGTAATGCTCAAAATTCTCCAAGCCAGGTTTCAACAATACGTGAACCGTGAACTTCCAGACGTTCAAGCTCGTTTTAGAAAAGGCAGAGGAACCAAAGATCAAATTGCCAATATCTGCTGGATTGTCAAAAAAGCAAGAGAGTTCCAGAAAAACATCTATTTCTGCTTTACTGCCTATGCCAAAGCCTTTGACTGTGTGGATCACAATAAACTGGAAAATTCTGAAAGAGATGGGAATACCAGAACACCCAACTTGCCTCTTGAGAAACCTGTATGCAGGCCAGGAAGCAACAATTAGAACTGGACATGAAACAACAGACTGGTTCCAAATAGGAAAAGGAGTACGTCAAAGCTGTATATTGTCACCCTGCTTATTTAACTTATATGCAGAGTACATCATGAGAAACGCTGGGCTGGAGGAAGCACAAGCTGGAATCAAGATTGCCAGGAGAAATATCAATAACCTCAGATATGCAGATGACACCACCCTTATGGCAGAAAGTGAAGAACTAAAGAGCCTCTTGATGAAAGTGAAAGAGGAGAGTGAAAAAGTTGGCTTAAAGCTCAACATTCAGAAAACTAAGATCATGGCATCTGGTCCCATCACTTCATGGCAAATAGACTGGGAAATAGTGGCTGACTTTATTTTTTTGGTCTCCAAAATCACTGCAGATGGTGAAATTAAAAGATGCTTACTCCATGGTAGGAAAGTTATGACCAACCCAGACAGCACATTAAAAAGCAGAGACATTACTTTGTCCACAAAGGTCCATCTAGTCAAGGCTATGGTTTTTCCAATGGTCATGTATGGATGTGAGAGTTGGACTATAAAGAAAGCTGAGTGCTGAAGAATTGATGCTTTTGAACTGTGGTGTTGGAGAAGACTCTTGAGAGTCCCTTGGACTGCAAGGGGTTCCAACCAGTCCTAAAGGAGATCAGTCCTGGGTGTTCATTGGAAGGACTGATGTTGAAGCTGAAACTCCAATACTTTGGGCCACCTGATGTGAAGAGCTGACTCATTTGAAAAGACCCTGATGCTGGGAAAGACTGAGGGCAGAGGAGAAGGGGATGACAAAGGATGAGATGATTGGATGGCATCACCGACTCAATGGACATGAGTTTGGGTAAACTCCGGGAGTTGGTGATGGACAGGGAGGCCTGGCGTGCTGCGGTTCATGGGGTCACAAAGAGTCGGACATGACTGAGCAACTGAACTCAACTGAACTGAACTGACGTCCTGCTGTGTGCCAGGCATTAAGAAGAATACAACATTGAAAAAGCTCAGAGCCTAGCCCGGCAGAGCTAGGAGTGGAATACATGTCTCTCTGATTTCAAAGCCCACCCCTGCTGGTCTGCCACTCCCTTTGGGCGTTCGAGCAGCAGATCAGGGGAGCACTCTAAATCCAGGGGTTTAGAGTGAACAGGTGAACTGGCCAGGCAAGGCCAAATTGTAAGAGGCAGTTTAAATCTGACCTCACAGTCAATACTTCCTTTCTGTTCTCCTCTAGCCCTGAACGCCAAGAATGTTCTTCAGAGTGGAAGAACACAGGTGTCAACTGGGAGCTCAGCTCCAGCACATCTGCTAAACCACTCCCCCAACCCCGCTGAGGTGCTGGGCCTTCACCCACTCTCAGTTGCTCTCCGATGATTATCTCGGGTCTTGCCACATCCCACTGCTATGACTGTCCGCAAATAAGGGACAGAGGAAAGAGGGAAAGACAAGGCTATGGATATGCAAAGTGGGCAAGGGGTGGAGGTGGGAAATGTTTTGTCAGTTCTAATAGGGCCATGGAGGGAGGCGTGAAATCCTGGAAACCCTGCCTAAAGGCCGAAGCATCTCTGATCTCAGCCAGCCAGCTTTCAAGGTCAGAAGGGGCGGGGGTTCAATTGGGCACAATTCATCCCCCCTCAGAGACCCAAGACATGCTGGCAGCCTCCAATTAACCCGCAAACACTTTCCAGGAAAAGGCTGCCCCACCTGCAGAAACCTCAAAGCTTCAGTCACTCGAAGGGGCAGCCATGACAGAGGGCTAGACCAGGGGACTGGTGGTGGAGCATTCCCACACATCCTGGGCTCTCAGCTGAAAGTGATGCAGGAGGAGGGTATGTGAAGTGGGAAGTACTTCTCTGGGCTTAAGAGCGAAAGAAGAAAAAAAAAAATCCAGAAGAGAATAAAGGCATTAAAAAAAAAATGTCAGTATTCCCTTGGGTGTGTTATTTTTATCTCCAAAAGACATTTTCAGTTAGCATGACAGGGTCACTTGCTTCCCCCTCCTCTTTAAACTGCCGTCACTTTATGCCTCCCTGCTCTGAAACACACAGTCCCCGCCATGGCAGCTTCAGAGGGCTCCGAGACCTCCCCTGGCACACTCATTTCCAACTGGCATCAAAGTCTGTTCTGATAAGTTTCTGCAAGGATCTCGTTTCCGAGTGCTCCCAGGCAGATTTCATTTGATTCTACAACAGCCTTCCAGGGCAGTTATTATAAGCCCCACTCGTGATTTGGAAAACTGGCGTACAGACAATTGAAAGGACTTGCCCAGGTTCCTACTTCCCATGCCCAAATCTTCCCAAGGAGCAGTGAGGACACCACGCTATAGCTGCCAGCCTTTGCCACCACCCAGGGCGGTAGGTCAGTTCAGCTTTAACCATGAAGGGCAGGAAATCGTGGGGTTGGCTCTGGCCGCCTTGCTGCTGCTCTTGAGAGCCTGGTGGCTCTGACAACTAGAATAGAGTCAAGCAGAGCAGGGAGAAGGTAAACCCTCCAGTCCCCACCCCCTACCCCCCTGGGGCTGGCACTTTGTAGGTGTGGGCCCTGGGAGGAGACTTGAAAGACAGCACTGCTGCTGAAACATGGATGGGTTCCTATGGGGATTCCATGTAATTCTCACTCACCCGAGACCTCAGATGCCCCTGTCTCAGAAACTCCAACAAGGAATAGTCCCAAGCCTCCTCTTGGGAGTCTGTTCCCACACTCACTATCTTTTTTTTTAGAGTGAAAGAAGGCTTATCCAGGGAGGAAATACATTCCGTAGACAGAGTGGGGGCTATCTTGGAAGGCAAGAGAGGCCCAGGGTTATGGGGTTGTAGACAAAGTGATAGGTAAGAAGTGGATTTATTCAGAGAGAGACACACTCCACAAAGTGTGGGCCATCGCAGAGGATGAGTGCCCAGGCTCACTATCTTTATGGCCTCATATGTCCCTTAAATTCCTCTTGGTCCATTTAAAAGTGTTTGATGAGTCAACCAGCCTGAACTATTCTATTCTGTTTCTAAGACACCCATTCTATTAGGGAGGTTAGATGACCATCCCCCTTAGCCCAGTGAAACACATTGTCAGGACCACTGATTCCTCATCTGATAAGATCTAGAGTGGGCATAGCTTCCTCCCAGGAGGACAGTATTTCCTAGTTGTGGGGCTAGTTACACTGGCCTTCATTCTAGCCTCCTACTGACCACCGAGCAAGAGAACTGTCGTTTACCATCTGAGCCATCAGGAAGCCCGAGAGCATTGACTGATCCTCCCAAGTTCACCCTTGGTGGTGACTCACACACAAATATTACCAACTGTGGAAATGGCACTGCTGCCTCGGGGTGGGGGGAGACAGGCTTGTACCTATGGGTCTCCCTGTGACCCTTCTGGCCACCCATATGCTCTCACTGGGCCCAAATGCCTTTGTGGGGGCCAAATCCAAGAGCTCACAGGCAGCCAGCTGACTGAGCCAAGTCGAGTAACTGGGCCTATGCCCTGCTCCCTGGCCGTAGTTTGAACCATTCAAAGAACATTAAATTTGAACAACATAGCAAATTTTGGGCTTCCCGGGTGGTGCTAGTGGTAAAGAACTTGCCTGCCAATGCAGGAGACATAAGAGATGTGGGTTCAATTCCTGGGTTGGAAAGATCCCCTGGTGGAGGGTATGGCAACCCATTCCAGTATTCTTGCCAGGAAAATCCTATGGACAGAGGAGCCTGGCAGGCTACAGTCCAAAGGGTTGCAAAGAGTCGGACACAACTGAAGCGACTTACCACAGCACACCAGAGCAAATTTTAGCACTGAAGTCTGCCACCTTGAGAGCTATCAGAGTATAGGTGGAAAGTGGCATACAGCAAGACCTCTCCCCCTCTCTTTTGAGCACTCTGAGTTGAAATAAGTGTTTTCAGAGCCACCCAGGAGCCAAGAGGGAGGCTAGACCTCTTGACTCTCATTTCCTGCCGTGAAAATCCCGAGTGGGGAACTAAGGGATGACTGAGCAGTCTTCTCCACTTGAGCAAGAGGCTTCTTCCATCCTTCCAATCCAGTTCCCATGACAATTGGCTAGGGTGGCTGAGACTGTGGGGCTGGGGTCAAATCCAGAATTGAGAGGCCAGCATCCATTTCTCCTACCACCCAAACCTGGCTCTCTGATGATGCTGCTTCACAGGCTACAACTTGTCTGGAAGGCCCAGTGTGACACAGTTGCTCCAGGGATAGTCAGGCTAAGCAATTCTCTGTACGTATTTCATAGCACCTACTCCCCCCGCCTTCCCCCATCACAACAAATGTAATACACAGTTTTCACATGCATGCCCCCTCCCTTGCACATGCCCAGTTCAGGCATGCTAGCTGTAAGCCACCCCTGTCTTGAGCTATCTGTCACATACAAAAAAGCCTGGGGGAACGCAAGAGAATGAGTGCTGAGGGATGTTGCAGGGATAACCCCGGATCCACTCAAATAAGGTTTTTCAAAGTGAAGCATTGGCACACTGGGACTATTTATTGTAAAAAAAAAAAAAAAAAAAGACCCCAAATCCCTTCACAGGTGAAGCAGCGTAGTTGAAGACTACTGCTTCATAGCACGGGAAGTTTCCCACCTTGAGGCCAAGGCTGCCCGGGCTTCAAGCAAGGGCCCAGAGGTAAGCTGAAAGCAGAGCCCAAAATGATGGTCACTCCTGACCCACCACATAGTCAGAGGTTGTTCTGTGTGACACCCTGAGATTGCTGAGGACTCTTCAACCGTATCCATATCCATCCTCAGCCAAGCAAACCACCAGCCTGAAAGCTGCCTAGTGACTCAGGGAATACATGTTCGGAAGGGATCCATGGGGCCCGATGTTCTGAGGTGAGTAAGAGTTTCCAGACCTCAGTGTGGTGACACCAGATGACGCTTCTCTCTAGGCTCCAGTTTTCTGGAGATAAGGTGCCCCTTCGGGTTTTCTTATCCTAGCAGAACCTAATTTTCATCAAAATGTCCTGGCAGCTGGAGACGATATGCAGTAACCTTATTTTTTTTTTATTTAGTTTTTCAGTATTCAGGCCCAGTCAGAGAGGCCACAACTCCAACTCCCACGATCCACACAGTTCTATCCTCCGGCCAGGTTTGTCAAAGATAACCAAGGGCCTCTCATCACAAACGTATCTCTGGTGCGCTGATGGGCAAAAAGGCAGGCAAGACAGTGATTTGCTGCCCCACTAGGTTAATTTGTTGGCTGATTCATAGGAGGTGGTAGCTTATGCGTAATGATGACTTAGGGGGTGGTGGCAGCAGGAAAGTTTTCTAAAAATGGCTTTTATTATAAGGCTTTCCTGCATTTGGCTATATTCAGGCATTATGTCATTAGGAAAAAACTGATGACTCTCAATAGAGAAAAAGAAATCTGTTCCAAAGCAGAGGCTTTCTGCAAGCTATTAGCTGTCTCCTTGAAATCACAACATTGAAGATTTCACAGCAACAGCATCAACACATTGTAAAGAAGCATGAGGAGCCATTTGACTCCCTGCCTCCTTCATTACTCATTCCTCTAGGAGGGGAAATGGGGGAGTGAGAGGAAACATGGCAAGTGGTTGGTTGTTTTTTTCATTTTTTCCCTTCGACTCATTCACACTTAATAAAGCAAAACATAATCATGAAGTTTAAAAATAACATTTCTCTAGTCACCAGAAAAATTGGAGACTACATATCATTTTTCCTCCCGGGGGCAGAGGGCTTGATTATCTGAGTACAGATTATCCTCGAGTCTCCAAAGCCAGCCAACTTTCTCACACTTGCCTTCTTTTGCTGCATCAACTGTCAAGACATTTTTCTGGTCTGAGACAAAGACTGTTTGCCTTTCTGGCAGTCCCACAGGGGCTGCCTGGCCTAGATGAGACAGGCGTCAAAGAGGAGGGTAGGAGAGGTCAGAATCCCCTGGTCGAACCGATTCCTGGGGTCAACCATTCCCTCCTTCAGTCTCTGGCTATTTATCTCTACATGTCTGAGGAGGGAGGAGCTGTTTGCCTCTAAATTCTTTCTCACAAATACCTGAGACTCAGATAATCGAGTTGATTACACTAAGATGGATGGTGAGGTCTGACTGCTATTTGGCAAAATAATAATCCTAAAGAGCAAATGGCCAGAAAATTGAAGCCCTGTGTGAAGCCCACTCACGTTCATGGTTCCGTTGATCTCTGCCACGGACTCATCATCTGTAGGGAACTGGTAGATCTGGACTCCGTTGTTGACAAGCTCGCTGGTGATTTTGATTTTGAACTTGGTTAGCTCACTCTTAGAAATGGCATCTGATTTGGCAATGATGGGGATGATGTTCACCTAGAGAAGGGAAGAGCAAAGGGGCATCATTACTGGAAATCTGCAGCTCAGAGTAGGTGACCTAGGACTTCTACCAGCTGCCAGAGGGAGCAGTTCAACCCAATAGCCCAGGCCTGGCCACCTCCATAGCCAAACAGCAGTATAATAAATGACAATGAGTGCTTTCTGTTTGCCGGGCACTGAACAATAAGTGCTTTACATAGATTAACACAATTAACCCTGGCAGAAAACCCTCCCAGAAGGTATTAGTACCACTATTTTACCAAGGACAAACTGAGGCAGAGAGAGGTGAAGTAGCTTGTCCAAGGCCACAGAGCACACACATACTGGAACTGGGATTCAGATCCAAGTTGAACCTCATTTTTCAGTCTGTAGTCTTAACCTACCAGCTCAGATCCAAATCGATGAGCTGCATGATATCTTAATACCAAGGTCATTGCTTTGGTGATTTTGAAGCAGAAGGATGACAATTGGGAATCTGAGGTGGACAGGGGGGGAAGAGGCCACTCCTTTCCAATAGTCAACTGTCCCAACCCATCTTGTGGGGGCTAGCCCTAAGCCAGGTGAAAGAGACCCATGTGGGAAGTGAGGCAGGGCAGGGCTCCATGAAGATGCATATACGGCCCTCTTTCTGGAGCCAACACTAAGGAACCAGCCCACTGACGTGAAGACCACCCTCTGTTACTGATTTGATCTGTGCTGTGCTTAGTTGATCAGTTGTGTACAACTCTTTGTGACCCTATGGACTGTAGCCTGCCAGGCTCCTCTGCCCATGTGGCTTCTCCAGGGAAGAATACTAGAGTGGGTTGCCATGCCCTCCTCCAGGGGATCTTCCCAACCCAGGGATTAAACCCAGGTCTCCAGCATTGCAGGAGGATTCTTTACTGTCTGAGCCACCAGGGAAGACCAAGAATACTGGAATGGATAACCTATTCCTTTTCCAGAGGATCTTTCTGACCTAGGAATCGAACTGGGGTCTCTTGCATTGCAGGAGGATTCTTTACCAGCTGAGCTATCAGGGGAGCCCAATTTGATCTGAGACTTAGCCAAAAAGAGCCTCACTGTCAGAGTCGCCTGATTAATTTCTGTGTAAAGAAAGCAGAAGCAGATGCCTAATTTTGTACAGATGTAGGAGGAAGGCCTGATGCTGCCCTGAAGTTCAATCTACCTGAACCTTAATCCTTGAAATTCCTCTGAGAAGGGACAAGGCTTTTACTGCTGGAAGGTCAAGCAACTGGAAAGGGATGTGCCTGAGTGAGACAGAGCAGAGCCAAGCTCAAGTTCACACAACAAACACAGCTGGTCCTGCCAGCACACTCCAATGGGCTGGTGTGGATGGTGCTTGGGCCCTGAAAACAGCTCAAGACTTGAAATTTTCCCCTTCTTTGCTCTTTGCCTTTGGAGAGCCTCTCCAGGCTGACGCCGCAGCTTTAGGAGTTGGTCAAAGAAAGACTGGACCTTGGCGGTACCTCCCTTCAGGTCTTTGGGGCATGGAGGTTGAAGCCCTTGGCGAGGTAATGCAGCAGGCAGTCAATTCTTGTCTCTTTTCACCACTTCCCCCATCAGCATGCTGTAAACATAGGCTGAACTTTGCCTACCTAACAGCCCACCTAGCAGGCTGCCTACCACATGGCTCCGTGCTGCCTCATTCAAGACATGCAGGGCATGGTGACGTTTCCTGAGCAGCACGTTACTTGTGGGCGGAGAACTCATTGCTGTGAAAAATGACAAATTGCTCCTCTTTTGATGACAGCTGAAACTGAGTGATTATAGTGAAGGTGATACTAAACAACCACATTTAAAGATTTCTTTTTTTTTTTTTGTAAAATAAATTCCCTGGAGTTAGAGAGAGCTTGGTCTGCATCCCAGATCCATTACAAGTTGTCTTGAGCAAGCTATTTGACTGTGCCTCGGTTTCCTCATGTGTAAAATGTGAATAATAATAATACTTACCACACAGGATTATTGGATGAATGAAATGAAAACAATGCATATAAAGGACTCATCACAGTGCCAGGTACATATGAGATGTTAAGGGAGGAAATGGACTAGTAATGAGACTTTTTAAAGAATCCCATGGTCAATTATCTTGCACAACTAATAATCCTTTAACATGAAGAATCATTGTCTAATTTATATCTGATGTGGGACTTGCATTTTTCCGTTTATCTTAAAGCGGGATGTGCCTGAATCCCACAGCCATCTTCCTTGGGTGTGGAGGCAATGTAACCTGGCACCACAGAGCCGAGTTCAAATCTAGGCTTTGCCAGGAGCTGGCTCTATGACAATGGGTGTCTCCAAACCTCTTAGAGCCTCAGTTTTCTCTTCTATAAAATAAGAGTAATGATGGTGTTTGCTTTACTGGGTTGTTGTGAGGATTCAATGAGACACTCCACAAGGCACTTTGACAGTGGTGACATATAATAAAGGTTTAACAAATGTTAGCTGCTATGATAAAATTATTATTGATAATAAGAATAATAACTTTTGAAGTCAGCCATCTGTCCTGCATCCACCTTTATTCCCAAGAGGGATCAGGGCAGAAAACAGCTCAGTGCACACTCATGCCCAGTGCTGGGAAAACATCACAAAGCATACGACTCAGGCGCTGGAGCAATTAACACCATCTTTATGGAGGGACAGGGAGTGAAGCGGAGGATGCCAATGCCACAGAACCTCTGCCGGACTCTGGCATCAGTGTGGCACAGGAGACCACCAGGAGGGGTCCAGCAGGCCCCACCTCCCACCCACCCTCGCCCCTGCCTCCTTACCTTACTGTCCAGCTTCTTCATTGTCACTAGGTCCAGAGATTTCAAGGAATGACCCGTGGGGGCGATGAAGTACAAGCAGGCGTGGATGCGAGAGTCATGGTAGGTGTGCAGTACCCTGCGGATCTTCAGCTCCTCCTGCAGGTAGGCCTCAAACTGGGCATCGATGAATTCCACGATGGGCTTGTAGCTACAGGGGAGAGTGGGGAAATGGCCAGACCCCTTCAGACACCTGGATTTTGTTAGGTTTCAAAGCTCTTTTTGAAGTGCAAAATACCCTCGGTAATCTGACTCCTCCCACCTGACTGGATTTCAGTGGGCCTCTACTCCCGTCAGACTAGCCACCTATTTCATCCCCACATGAGCCAGCTGTGTGTTCATCAGTGTGCTTTCTCTCTGGAATGAGCACTTCTCTCTTCTCATCCCAATCTTGCCCTCCCAGGCCTCAGGACTCGGAAGAATGCCCATCTCCTCCAAAATTCCCCAGTGATGCCAGAAAGCCCTTCTGGGCCTCGCGAGTGTGACAAAGAATTATGCTATTGGATGGTTTACTGATGCTTCACAAGGATTAGTGTCCCCTCAAACAGACTGTGTCCTTGTGAAGGGCAGGGACAGTGAAGGGCCCTTCTCTGCCTCATGGGGCCCAGATGCAGTGTGAAGCCCCCTGGCAGCATCTGTGGATGAGCGGATGGTACCCCAGGCTGGGCTCATGTCTTTGCTTCCTCTGTCTCCCCTGCATCAGCTAATACTCGAGCTGGGTACCCAGGGGTGGTCGGGATGTCTCCTTGACCCACTGCTGGGGAATCTTCCAGAATGCACTGGGTTCTTCTCAATCTTTCTGGGTTTGAGGCTCCCCTAAAATATTTTTCTGTTCTCATTTCCTCTAAGGTCATGATTTTTTTTTTCTGTGGCCACAGGTCATGCGGGGTCTTAGTTCCCTCACCAGGGACTGAAGCCTCGCCCCCTGCATTAAACTGCAGAGTCTTAACCACTGGACCGCCAGGGAAGTCCCTAAGGTTGTAACTTTGAAAATTTGAAACTTTGAAAATTTGGTAGAGTCTTACACACACAACCTCAACACGTGTGCACACCTCCCCACCCCCAAGCTCACTGAGTTCCCAGGCACAGAGCTCCTGTGTGGCTCCAAGTCTTGCTAAAGAGTCTTAGCCAAGAGTCAGTCCTCTGTTCCTCTCTGTCCTGGGAAGCTTCTTTCTTCTCTATGGCCCCTACAGCCTCTTTCTGCTCTAACTAGGTCAGCTTAGCCTCCGCCCTGCCTCTGTTCTCATCTCCCTGTCTGTCCGCTGCCTCTCCATCCGGGGCTTCCTCCCTTCAAGCAAGAAGAAGTTTGCTATCTGGCCCAGGGCAGTGGTCCCTAACCATTTTGGCATCAGGGACCGGTTTCATGGAAGACAGTTTTTCCAAGAATGGGGCTGGAGAAGCAGGGGGGCAGGGATGGTTTCAGGATGATTCAAGCGCATTACATTGATTGTACATTTTATTTCTATTAATATTATTATTACATCAGCTCCACCCCAGATCATCTGGCATTAGAATCTGGGAGGTTGGGGACCCCTGCCAGATGGGGAGTCTGCAGACACCACTGCGGGAAGGGAATGTGATGGAAGGAGGAGCTGGGCTCAGCCAGTGCCTCTCAGCTGCAGCAGCCGCCTACCTGAGCCTTTTTGAAAGATTCCCCTAGTAGAGAAGAGAAAAGAGGTTTTTAAAAAAGAAATCACAGAATTCTAGATTCTGAGAGCTACATACAGAGAGAGCCAGGTGCACGGTACCTCTGGAGCTCCAGAGAAAAATCTAAAAATATAGTCCTTTCTTTCTTCCTTTGATCCCTGTGAGCCAAACACTATTCTGAAGGGTAATATCATCAAAGGATCACTTGGTTGCAGGGATCCTTAGAAGGTTCCTGAAGAATTAGTGGGGTTGGGGGGGAATACATCTCTTAGGTTTGTTTAATTAATTTTTGGGTGACTGGCTCATTTGAATGATCTAAAGACAGCACGCCTATATTTTTTCCTCCATTATATAACTTTTTTACTTTATTTTTTGCTCTACAGAAGGGACCCAAGGAGGACACAAAGCAATGCATTTTTAGCTTTTTACCCCCTGCATCTCTAGTGACACACTGGGTCTTTCTGCTAACGCCTCTGGCCCTTAGGGTCTCTGAAGAGAGGCATCGTCAGAGCAGCCAATCCACCCACAGGATCTGGTTCAGTCTAATCCTAAATGGATGACTCATCTTTGTCTTATTCTTTTTTACCCTTTTTCTGACATTTTGATTTTTTAATTTAGTTTTATTGAGACCTAAGTGACATATAGCACTGTATAAGTTTAAGGTATACAGCATAATGATTTGATTTACATACATCATGAAGTGGTTATCACAATAACTCTAGTAAACATCTATCGTCTCACATATGTACAAAATTACAGAAATACAAACAAAATTCCCATTTTGATGAGAATTCAGGATTTACTCTCTTAACTTTCATATATAACATACAGCCATGTTAATTACATTGATCATGCTATAAATTACATCCTTTGTATTTATTTACCTTAGAACTAGAGTCTTATTCATCTTTTTATCCTCAGTGTCCCACATGGTATCTGGAATATAGTAAGGGTCCCACTCCTGCTCCCAATGGCTCATCTGCCCTCAATGGCCATCTCTCCCATCCCACTCGGGCATGCTCACTGGACTCCAGTCCCTGGTAAACAAAATCTCTTACTCCCATAAGCAACCGTGTCACAAAAATGCTTCCTTCTAAAAAAAAAAAAAAAAAAAACTGCTTCCTTCTGAGGGACACCTGGCTCCCCTTCAAAGATTTTGCTTCCTTCATATCCTTATCAACTGGAAATCTCTACATCCCTCATACCCCAAGGCAGCTTTTTTCCAGCCCATTTTCCCTGGCTTACTATGATCTGCTAGAAAACCCAGCTCCAATATATTCTATCCCTCTTTCTCACAACTGTTTATCTTTTACTTTTCAGGGTAGAAATTCCTTTTTATCTTTTGGCCATGCCACATGGCATGTGGGATCTTATTCCCTGACTAGGGATCAAACCCATGCTCCCTGCAATGGAAGCTGGGAGTCTTAACCACTGGACCACCAGGGAAGTCCCTTCAGGGTACCTTAGCCTGGGGTCCACAAACCTTGAAAGGTCTATGGATAGAATCCATAGGATCCGTGAACCTCGACAGGAAAAAACACATCTTTTTCTCTAAGCTGTAACTGAAGTTTAGAGTTTCTTCAGGTACAAAAGTAGGTAATGGAAAGGAAACCATAAACAAGACAAAAAGACAAACCCTCAGAACAGGAGAAAATAATTGCAAACAACCCAATCAAAAAACGGGCAGATGACCTAAACAGACATTTCTCCAAAGAAGACATACAAATGGCCAATAAACACATGAAAAAATGCTTAATACCGCTCATTGTTAGAGACATGCAAATCAAAACTATAATGAGTTATCACCTCAAACCAGTCAGAATCATCAAGAAATCTACAAACAATAAATGCTGGAGAGGATGTGGAGAGAAGGGAACCTTCTTGCACAGTTGGTGGCCATGTAAATTGATATAGCCATTATGGAGAACAGTATGGAGATTTCTTAACAAAGAAATGGAACTGTCATATGGCCCAGCACTCCCACTACTGGGCATATACCCTGAGAAAACCATAATTCAAAAGACACGTGTACCCCAGTGTTCATTGCAGGACTATTTATGGTAGCTAGGATATGGAAGCAACCTAGATGTCCAGAGACAGATGAGTGGATAAAGAAGCTGTGATACATATATACACAATAGAATATTACTCAGCCATGAAAAGGAACAAACTTGAGTCAGTTCTACTGAGGTGGATGAACCTAGAGCCTGTTATACAGAGTGAAGTAATTCAGAAAAAGAAAAACAAATGTCATATATTAATGCATATGTATGGGATCTAGAAAAAATGGCACTGACGAACCTATTTGCAGGGCTGGAATACAGACACAGACACAGAGAATGGGCTTGTGGACACAGCAGGGGAAGGGGAGGGTGGGACAAATTCAAAGAGTAGCATTGAAACATATATATTACCATGTGTAACACAGATAACTAGTGGGAAGTGGCTGTATGATGCAGGGAGTTCATTCCAGAGCTCTGTGACAACCTAGAGGGGTAGGAGCGGGTGAGGGTGGGAGGGAGGCTCAAGAGGGAGGGGACATATGTATACTTATGGCTGATTCATGCTGCTATATGGTAGAAACCAATACAACATTGTAAATCAATTATCTTCCAATTAAAAATTTTTTAAAAAACCACACTGAGATATCACTTCATACCTATTAGTATGGCTACTATCAAGAAGACAAGAGAAAAAAGAAAAGAAGACAATTTTTGTCCATTGATCCATTGTTCAATATTTGGATTGTTTCCATGTCTTGGCTGTTGTGAATGGTGCTACAATGGACACAGGAGTGCAGATATCTCTGAATATCCTGTTTTCATTTCTTTTGCAATATGTGCTCAGAGGCAGGACTGATGGATCATATGGTAGTTCTATTTTTTATTTTTAAAATTGTTTCCCATGATGGCTGAGCCACCAGCGGTGCACAGATATTCCTTTTTCTTTACCTTTGCTAACACTTGATTTCTCTTTTTGGAAACAATATAAGGTGTCTATCCACAGATGAATGGATAAAAAAGATGTGTCCAGTAAAGTAATTATACTCCAATAAAAAAATAAAAGTCATTCCAGCAAAAAACAAAGCAGGTAACAGTCTACAGTAACTTCAGCAGTGCCTGTGATTTCGTAACCAATAGAAATTACCAATATTTTTCGTTTCCTATTACAATTGTTGCAAATATCTCAAAATAGCATTTATAATCATGACCTCTAAATTATAATAGTTATTAGACCTGCATATAGCTATTGTTATTTCAGAGATTAGTAGAGAAGGACACAGATTACTATATCACAATTTTAAAGTATTTTGGTAACTGTATTTTTTTGGTGGGCTTCCCTAGTAGCTCAGCTGGTAAAGAATCCACCTGCAATGCAGGAGACCCTGGTTTGATTCCTGGGTCAGGAAGATGCCCTGGAGAAGGGATAGGCAACCCATTCCAGTATTCTTCAGCTTCCCTGGTGGCTCAGCTGGTAAAGAATCCGCCTGCAATGCGGGAGACCTGGGTTTGATCCCTGGGTTGGGAAGATCCCTTGGATAAGGGATAGGCTACCCACTCCAGTATTCTGGACTGGAGAATTCCATGGACTGTAGAGTTGATATATTTTAGGCAAGTTATTCTGAGCCCAGAAGCCTCACTGGTTTAAGGGGCCAATAGCACAAAGAAGCCCAGTCTAGACACTATTTCTTATTCATTTCAGATGGTGATATGTATTATGAAGACAATAAAATAGGACAATGGGATGAAAAGTGACTGAGAGCTCAGCTACTTTACATACAGTGATCAGGGAAGGCTTCTCTGAGGATGTGGTGCTTGAGCTTCAAGGATGCAAATGACAGTCATAAGAGAAAATGGGAGAAGAGCATTCCAAGCAGAAGGAAAAACAAATGCAATGGTCTTGAGGCAGAAACAAGCTTGACAAATCTGAGCAAGAGAATTAGGGAATGAGGAAGAGCAATATACTGTTCACAATTGCCAAAGGTGGAAACAACTCAAAAGTCCATCAACTGATAAAATGTGGAATATCATACGATGGAATATTACTCAGCCATGAGTAATATTACTTTTCAGCCACGAAAAGGAAGAAAATTCAGATACATGCTGCCACATGGATGAACCTTGAAAACATTATGCTAAGTGAAAGAAGCTAATCACAAAAGGACAAATAGTATATGATTTCACTTCTCTGAAGTACTGCTGCTGCTGTTACTCGCTCAGTAGAGTCCAACTCCCTGCGACCCCATGGACCGCAGCCTGCCAGGCTCCTTTGACTATTCTACGAGGTACTAGAATAGTCAAATTCACAGAGACAGGAAAGAGAATAATAACTGGGAGCTGAGAGGAAAGGGTAATGGGAAGTTATTGTTTAATGGGTTTCCTTTGAGGATGATGAAAATGTTAGGGAACTAAACAGAGGTAGTGATTGCACAACACTGTGAATTTATTAGATGCTACTAAATTTGTTCACTTTAAAATACTTAATTTTATGTTATGTGACTTTCACTTCAAGAAATACAAAAATAATAAGAGATGAAGCAAGTGAGGTAATGGAGACAGATCACATAAGGTCTTGTGGGTAAGGTTATAGTAAGGGTTTTTTGTTTTGTTTTGTTTTTACTGTGAATAGGGTCTTCTGTTCCATACTGCTTTCTAATTGGTTGTTGTCAGATAAGAAGTCTATGACTTTCTGCATATTTATTTTGAAATTAGCTACCTTGTCTTTAAGTTGATTATATTGGATTTTGTAAATAAAGATATTACAGAAAAGTAAGAGTTTTATCTTTCAATTGTTTTCTTTCTTGCTAATGTTAGCCGTCCCTTATTGAAATACTGTCCTTTGGCTTCACTGCTACCATTAGCTCCTACCTCTATAAGAACTCTTCTTTCTCACTCGCCTTAGCTTCAATTCTTGGCCTGTCTCTGAGGTTCCATCCTGGACCATCTTTTGTGGTCATTCTGCACATCACAGGCACATTAGCCCTGGGTGCTCCTGTTCACTGTCATGGCCTCAGTTACCACTGGCTCCTATCACACTTCATAGACACCCAGAAGTCACCCCAGTCTCCCTCTCCCACATGCCAGCCCTCTGTGTAAACACAGCTATCAGAAGCTCCCCTGCTGGAAACCCAGAAGACCTGGTCACAGACATCATACTCAAACAGTACCATGTCAGGCATCAGAGCCAAGATATCACATGGTCAGGTCTCCTGGAACAGCGCTCAGAGTGACAACACCTCACTTACTCCATCCTTCCAATCACCTCTTTCCTCTATGCTCATCACTATTCTGCTCTCTCCTCGTGGACTCACTATCCCTCCAAACTATGTCCACTGTGCCCTCTGAAACTCCTGAACCATGGTGAACAAAACTGCCACTCAGAGTGTGGTCCCCAAACTGGCAGCACTAGCATCACTGGCAGGCTTGTTAGAAATGGAGACTCTCCAGTCTCCAACCCAGACCCACAGGATCAGAATCTGTATCTTATTAAGAGCCACAGTGGCTCATATGCTACTTTAAAGTCTGAGAAGTAGCATATGCCACCTTCCTCTTCATAGCACCTGCCTATCTCTTCATGCTACTGGAAACCTAATTCTCTCCTGAGGATCCCACTGCCTAGCAGCCCCCTCCTGTGTAGGCTCCTCATTCTCCCACAACCTGTGTACGCTGGGCTCAGTGCAGTGGGCATCCAGGCAGACCCTGAGCACTTCTAGACCATTACTCCTCTGCCTCTGTGTAAAACAACACTCTCCATTTGAGACCTGTTTCATCCTCTTCCGGAGGTGCCTGACCCAGTCTTTCTTCCTGTTCCGGGTGACTGCAATGTGCTTGTGGACAAGCCATCAGCCTCCAGCCTCTTTCTTCCTTGATGGCCTCAACTTCCCCCACCTCCAGACCCTTCTACTTCAGCCACCTTCACACCAGACCATTCGCCAGGCCAGCCTCACCCAAGATAGCCTCTAACACTCCGCTCTCTAACCATTGCCACACATCTTTCCAACTCTCCTATGTCTCTATGCGCCTAAACTTGATCTTTCACCTCATAGAATCCTCTGGTACCTTGGTCTCTTCATTATCTTACAGGCTATCAGCCGCTCATGGCCTCATCTTCTTGTTGGCCTGGTCTGACCCCCTAATCAATGGCCCCAAACACTCTTTTATCAACTCCTCTCCCATTGCACCCTCCTTGCCTGGCTGAACTGCTGGACTGGATATATTTCAGTATCTTCCCTCTGCTCGTAGACCACTGCCGCTGAATTTGACTAGACACAATCACAAAACGTGGGGTCTTGGCGCCCAAATTCCTGGCCTCCAACCTCACATACGCCTTTAAAACAATATGACATCCCTTTGCTTGGGCTCAATTGGCTCCTTCCCACTGCTTTCACTGACCAGGCCAAACTGTCCCCACTTTCCTCAAGCTCCGAAACTCATCTGTGACCCTTCCCTCTCACAGGACCGTGTCACCTGCCACTTTATCAGCACAATCTGGGTCACCAGGCTCATACTACCCCAACCTGCCTCACTCCCTAGCCTTCTCTGTGTCCTCTAGCCTCTGAGGACAAAGCATCCCTCATCCTGTTCAAGGTCCATCAGCCCCTGTGCACTTGATCTCATTCCTTTCAGGCTCTTTTGAGAACCTGCTATCTATCAGCTCCTCACCTCCTACTGATCACTCCCCCTCCCTGAAACCTATGAACAGGCTTATGTCTTCCCTCGTCTCAAAAAAAAAAAAAAAAAAAGATCTTCCCTCAGCCAGTCCTCCTCAACCACACATTTCTCTCCAACTACGGCCCTGTGTCTTCTCTTTCCTTACCAGTCAAGTCTCTCTTTTGCACCTACTACAGGGCCTGACATATAACAGGCGCCCCATAAATATTTAGTGCATGGATAGAGATGTTTTTTGAAAGGACAATCTACTCATTTATTTATTTTTACTTCCTCTTCATTCCTCAACACATTGTAGACTGGTTTCCACCCTCACCAGCATCCGAGTTAACACACTCAGTGGATACTTTGGGGATTTTTGTTGTTGTTTGAAGTATAGTTGATTTATGTTGTGTTCGTTTCAGGTGTACAGCAAAATGAATCAGTTATGTGTATATATGTGTGCATGCGTGCTAAGTCACTTCAGTTGTGTCTGACTCTTTGCAACCCTATGGACTGTAGCCCGTCAGGCTCCTCTGTCCATGGGATTCTCCAGGTAAGAATACTGGAGTGGGTTGCCATTTCCTTCCCCAGAGGATCTTCCCTACCCAGGGATTGAACCCACGTCTCCTGCGCTTCCTGCATTGACAGGCAGGTTCTTTACCATTTAGCGCCACCTGGGAAGCCATATATAGATATATCTATAGATACAGATACCCTGATGCTGGGAGCGATTGCGGGCAGGAGGAGAAGGGGACGACAGAGGATGAGATGGCTGGATGGCATCACCGACTCGATGGACATGAGTTTGGGTAAACTCCAGGAGTTGGTGATGGACAGGGAGGCCTGGCATGCTGCGATTCATGGGGTTGCAAAGAGTTGGACACGACTGAGCGACTGAACTGACTGACTGACTGAGAGATACAGATATATCTTCTTTTTAAGATCGTTTCCATTACAGGTTATAACAAGATATTGAATATGGTTTCCTGTGCTATACAGTAGGTCCTTGTTTATTTTATATAGTGTATATCTGTTAATCCCAAACTCCTAATTTATCCTTCTTTGATGACCATAAATTTGTTTTATATGTCTGTGAGTTGCATATTTTTAGCCTTTTAAATTTTATTTTATTTATTTATTTTGGCTGTGCAGGGTATTCATTGCTGTGTGGGCTCTTTTCTAGTTGTGCAGAACCGAGGGCTACTCTCTGGTTGCGGTGCTTGGGCTTTCTCATTGTGGTGGCTTCCCTTGTTGCAGAGCACAGGCTCAGCAGTTGTGGTGCACGGGCTTACTTGCCCCAAGGCATGCGAGATCTTCCCTGATCAGGGATCGAATGGTGTCTCCTCCATTGGCAGGCAGATTCTTTACCACTGAGTTACCAGGGAAGCCCCTACTTTACGTTTTAAATCATGAAAAGTTAAGAGGTGTTTATTTTCCCCATCAATGTATATATTGATTCATCATTCATTCAACAAATGTGTACTGAATACCCACTATAAGACAGCTGGCTACCTTGTACTCAACTTGCAAAACTTGAAAACTTAGCCCAGTCATTCCTGATCACCTCCTCTCCCCTTTCTGCATCCTTCAAACTATATACTCCCACCACCAGGCTTGACTGCCTGTTCCCACAGTTCTTCTCCACACATCTCTGTTACTGTACTTACCATATTATGTAGAATTTGTGCACGTATATTTGCCTCTTCTACTAAACTGTGAGTTCCTTAATTACAGATTATGCCTTATTTCTTAGTATTCCTGGCCCTTCACACTGTACCTGGCACACAGTGGTGGTTTAGTCGCTAAGTCATGTCCAACTATTGCAATCCCACGGACTGTAGCCCACCAGGCTCTTCTGTCCATGGGATTCTCCAAGCAAAAATACGGGAATGAGTTGCCATCTCCTTCTCCAGGCATACAGTAGTCATTCAGAATTTTATAACCTGAACTAGGTCCCCCATGTCAACTGGTTACTATGTCTTATGGATTCTTTCTCTTACATCAGCCTCTTCCTATCTATCCTTGAAGTTTCTGCTCCTGTTCAAGCCCTTTTCATCTCTTCCATCCTCATAAAACTTACCCATGACCTCCCTGCCTCCCTCTGGATTCTGCTTTATCTTTTTCCCAGCTCAGAAAAGCTTTTTAAAGGAGCAGTCTACACCCACTATATCTGCTTCCTTTGAAATTTTTTCAATTTTTAAAAAAATTTATTCATAATCATGCAAGCAATACGTGTACTTAATCTACTATTCTCAGAGGTAACTACTATTTTTAGTTTGATTATTCATACAGACTTTTTTCTATGTCTCTATAAACAGAGAGCGGAGAAGGCAATGGCACCCCACTCCAGTACTCTTGCCTGGAAAATCCCATGGATGGAGGAGCCTGGTAGGCTGCAGTCCATGGGGTCGCTGGGAGTCGGACACGACTGAGCGACTTCACTTTCACTTTTCACTCTCATGCTTTGGAGAAGGAAATGGCAACCCACTCCAGTGTTCTTGCCTGGAGAATCCCAGGGACGGGGGAGCCTGGTGGGCTGCAGTCTATGGGGTTGCACAGAGTTGGACACGACTGAAGCAACTTAGCAGCAGCAGCAGCAGCATAAACAGAAAGAGGGGCAGGGAGGAAAGGAGAGGGGGAGAAAGGGAGAAATGTTTGTTTTATTGGGAAGGGGTAGATTTATACAAATGGCATCATGATCTGTGTATCATTCTTCAACTTCTTGTTTTCACTTAGCGACCTGTTTATGTGAGTATGTATAGATTTAACTCGTTCTTTTACATGGCCAAGTACAGGTCCATGGTATGGCGGTTGGTATGGCGGTACTATAGCTCATTTCGTTGCCCTCTTGGTGGAAATTTAAACTGCTTAAATTTTTTTCTCATTCCATAACCAATGATACAGTGAACATCCTTTCTGTGGGCCTTTTACAAACATGTGCAATCATTTCTCTAGGCCATATATGTAAAGATGGACCTGCTGTATCATAAGATACTCACATTTCTTTTTTTTTTTTTTCATTTTTTATTTTGTTTGGAAACGAGAGTTCTTTTAGAGTGAAATGTTTTGATGGTTAAAGAGTAATTCATTTTGAGACTCAAAAACTTGATATCTACTGAATTTAAATTTTTTTTTTCCTGTTCTGGGTCTTCGTTGCTGCATGGGCTTTTCTGTAGTTGTGGAGAGAGGGGGTTACCCTCTAGTTGGGCTTCTCATTGCCGTGGCTTCTCTTGTTGCGGAGCGCAGGCTCTAGGGCATGTGGGCTTCAGTTGCAGCTCTCAGGCTCTAGAGCACAGGCTCAATAGTTGTGGCACACAGGCTTTGGTGCTCTGCGGCATGTGGGATCTTCCCGACCCAGGGATCAAACCTGTGTCTCCTGCATTGGCAGGCAGATTCTTTACCACTGAGCCACCAGGGAAGCCCTGATATCTATTGATATTGATGGTTGTATTAGTCAGGGCTCTCCAGAGAAACAAAATCGATAGGATGTATATTTATAAATAGAGAGAAATTTATTTTAAGGACTTAGCTTATCACATTTAAAATTTTAATAGATACTGTCAAATTTACCCTTTACAAAATCTGTATCAATTTACACTCCCAGCAAGATGAATGAAATTAGCTGGTATTAATGGATGTTGTATTTTTATGTTTCATTTTTGCAAATCTGATAGATGAAAAAAATACTTCATTGTTTCATTTCACATTTCCCTGATCACTGAAGAAGCTGAATGACCATCATTTTATATATTGATGGTCCACTTACATTTCCCCTTCTGTCAACTACTTGTTTCTCACTGAATTGCAGAAGCTCTTTTTACATTTTAGAAAAACACTTTGTCTGCTTTATGAAAAAGTGAAAGAGAAAGTCACTCAGTCATGTTCGACTCTTTGCAATGCCATGGACTATAGCCTGCCAGGCTCCTCTGACCATGGAATTCTCCAGGGCAGAATAGCGGAGTAAGTAGCTGTTCCCTTCTCCAGGGGCTCTTCCCAACCCAGGGATCGATGTCTGCTATATAGGTTCCAAGTATTTTCTCCCCATGTGTAGTTTGGTTTTGCTTTTGCTTATAATATCTTTCAATAGACTATTGACTGAAAAAATGCACAACCTAAAAGCTGAGAATTATGTTTTATTTGGTGAATAAAACTGAGGACTTAAGCCTAGAAGACACCTTCTCAGCTCTAAGGGACTGCTCCGAAGAGGTAACAGAAGAGACAGATATCCAGCGGGTTTTGCAACAAAATCCAGATAGTCAGACCATCAAAAGACTACTGCTAGTTAAAGAAAACCAGACATCTCAAGTTAATGAGTGCAGTGCTTTTCTATGTATGGGAAGAGGCAAGAGTCTGGCGGGGCTCACTGAAATCATGCCTTTGATAGGCATCTTAACTGTCCAGGGCCAGTATTCTGCTTTTCTCCATCCATCCTGAGTCCGCCCGGAATGCACTGTTGTGGGTGGCCTCAGTGGACGCTGCCCTGATGCAACATCCTTTGTTTATTGATAAGGCAGGTGACAATTTTCATCCACAAGACAAAGGTTTTGTTTTGCTTAATTTTTAACGAATTTAAATCTGTCAGTCTTCTCTGACTTCTGGACTTTGCATCACAACTAGAAAGGCCTTCTCTACCCTCCAAAGTTACAAAAATATTCTATGTTTTTGCCTCGTATTTTTAGAAATTGTTTTTAATCCAACTGGAATCTATTTTGGGGACTGGTACTTGTGTGGGAGGGTCTCGTCTTATTTTTTCCTGATGGATGACCTATTTCCCCAGCACATTTTCTTGAATAGTCCATTCTTTTCCTTGCTAATGACAAATGCTAAATTCTCACAGAAACAGGAATTTGATCTTGGACTCATTTTTCTGTTCAATTGCTCTTTCTGCTAGTCTGATGCCTGTACTTCCTTATCTCCCATTCACTCATGGCAAACTAGTTTCACCCACAATACCCCTGGAATTGTTATTCTTAAGTGTATTTATTAATGACCTCCATTCATGTTGCCAAACCTAATGAATATTTTTCCTTTTTTTTTTTTTTTTTGGCCACACCAAACGGTTATGTGGGATCTTTAGTTCCCCAACCAAGGATGGAACTTGTTGCCTCTGCAGTGGAAGCTCAGCATCTTAACCAGTGGACCACCAGGGAAGTCCCAATATTTTTCAGCTTTTATCTTCCTGGACACTATTTATCATATCCTCCCATATGCTACATGATACAACTCTCCCTTGATTCTTCTACCAATAAAAGTCATGATCATAATAATATCTTCTGTTCATTAGTTACCCTGTGCTGTTTAAGCATTTCTTACACTGTTTAAGCATTTCTTACATGTGGAGTATGCCTCACCCATCACCCTCTAGGTAGATATTAGTATTATCATCATCTCCTCTTTACAGAAAACTGAGGCATAAAGAATTTAAGTGCCAGACTTCCCTGGTGGTCCAGTGGTTAAGAACCCATCTGCCAATGCAGGAGACATGGGTTTGATCCCTGGTCCAGGAAGATTCCATATGCCTGTAAGCTGCCAACTACTGAGCCTGTGCTCTGAAGCCCGTGCTCTGCAACAAGAGAAGCCACCGCGACTAGAGAGTAGACCCCACTCACTGCAACTAGAGAAAGCCTGAGCTCAGCAGAGCCAGCACTGCCAAAAATACTTACAAAAAAGAATGTGTGCCGAGTTGTCGTGTGAGCCCTGACAGTTGTAACTTGCATTTTTTTGTAACTCAAGTGCCTGATTTAAGCTTTGATTTCAGAGGCATCCACTTCAATAAGACATTACTTCAAGGACGGCTATCTCGAATAAACACATTGCCAGCCACAGAAAGATAAGGAACGAGCCTTCCCCACCCCCTCACCCCTCCACCCCAGGCTTCTTTGTTTTAAAGATCTTGGTGAATTTCTATAATTGACCATTTGAGCCACTTGTTTTCTCTCTCACGTTTTAAATTCACCAATAAAGAGCAAGCCTGCAAAACTACAGGCCACCCAACCTCACCCACCCTTGATCGCAGGGAAATCAGAACCCCTGGCCCAGGTCCTCTCTCTCTCTCTCTATCATTGACCCTCGACCTTGCTGTGTGGCCCCAGGTATGCCTTCTCCTTTCCAGGACCTGTGAGTAATAAACTCCTTTTCCCCTTCAAGTTCCCTGATGGTTATTACTGAGGGTATCTTGCAATCATAAGAACCACAACACTGGTTATGGATAGATAGGCTGAGACCTGAACAAAACACATCCCGTGCAACATCCCTGAATTAATAGGTAGCAGGATGGGGCCAAACCCAGCTCTGTCAGAGCCTAAAGCCTAGGTTCCTAAGCACACCCCTTTTTCCAGCCTGTGCTCTGTCTCCCCCTCCAGTTCCTTTTGCTCCAGCGTCTTTCAAGTGGTAGCCTTCCCATTTCCATTTCCCGTGGATATATATTTAGGAGTGCTATTGCTGGCTTTTATGACAAGCTTGTGTTTAACTTCTGAAGAGACTCCCACACTCTTTTCCGAAGTGTCTGTACCATTTACCTTCCTGCCAGCAGTGTCATGAGGGTTCTGATTTCTCCACATCCTCACCAATACTTGTTGTTTTCTATTTTTTGGTTATAGCCATTCTAGTGGGTGTGAAGTGATAACTCGTTGTGGCTTTGATTTGCATTTCTTGAATGGCTAATGATGTTGAGCATCTTTTGATGTTTTTATGAATCATGCATGTATATCCTTTGGTGAAATGTGTATTCAGAACTTTTGCTCACTTGTTTAATTGGGTTGTTGTCTTATTTTGGAAAAGCAAGCTTTCTTAAAATACTCTGGTTACAAGTCCTTTATAAGACATATGATTTGCAAATGTTTTCTCCCTGTCTGTGACATGTCTTCTCAATTCCTTAATACTGTGAATCTTTTTAATATTAATGAAGTCCAGTTTATGGTTCTTTTTCTTAAAAAATAGTGGCTTTCCCCAGGCTCTAGCCTTAGTCCCTGCTCTTCTCAGTTTACCTCCGCATCCTGGTAAAGCAGGGCTTTCTGATGCTCTATTTTAGTGCAGCTGCACTGACCTATCTATCCCTTCGTGGCCTTGTCAGAATGGAGAGGAACTCACTCTACTCCTGTTCCCCAGCCCATTTCCCAGAGGCGTCTCATTTCTACATTCGAGTTTGTGTTATTCGATATAAGCATGTATCATATTTATAATTAAGAAAAACAGTAAGCATACTAAAAATATAAAAGAAGCAGATTAGCCTCTAAGGGGTTCTATCAGTTCAGCCCTCCCAAACCATCATTATCCAGACATTTTCCAATGTTTGGTGTGTCAAATGTATGTTACTGAGAACCATAAGATATTTAATTGAGAAGATGCCGAGCAATCTGCAGCTGAGATTAATCACTCATATTGTGACCCAAATATCCCCTTTCCCCCAGGGTTTAATTTATTCTCCCCCAAACAAGATTAGCACAATAAGCAAGCCTATAAAAAGCAGAGGTGTCCTTCATCTAGAATTGCAAATGGAAAACAGAATTCAGTTCAAATCTTAAGGAGCTAAATATATCTATTCATTATAAGGAAATGAGTCCGGCTGTTGTTATTTTAAGGGAAAGACAGAAAAATTTGGGATACAAATTTGCTAAGAAGCAAGGGGATTCTCAAAGGATGAGCAGACACTTTGCTCAAAATGATGAATGACCTTTTCTGTGAAGAGCATGTGGGATTACATGTGATTTTTAGTTAAATGCAGATGGTGTCTGACCCCTTCCCACCTCAACCCAGCCCTCATCCTGTCCTCATCTGAGCCTCGTTCCAGACCTCCCTGGCACACCATTTTCAACCACCCACAGTCTCTCCTCCCACCTCTTTGCTTATTCCAGCTCAGTCTCTTTCAAGGATGTCTTTTCCTCCATCTGCTGACTTAACATCCCCAGGCTTTTGTTTTTAGCCCAGTGTTCACCTCGCTCAACTCCAATCCCTGGATGATCTTACATATTTATCCGGCTGGAACACAGTCCCTCTACCTTGATAACCCAAGTCTTTTGCCAGCACAGACCCTTTCCTCACCTCGAAACCCTGCACATTCAGCTGCCAACCAATGAAGGGCACCTCCTCTCCCAACAGGCCATGGGCATCTCAAGCTCAGTGTCCAAAACAGAGCTGGTTCTTTTTAAACCTGGTTCAATTTGAGTTCCTCTTTCTGAATGCCAACACCATCTGTCCACTCTCCAAAGCCAGAAATCTCAGCCTTATTCTAGGTTCTTCTTTTGCCTTCCCGACCTCACACCAAGCCTCTCTACCAAGTCCTCTTGAGTTTACCTACCCAACAGTTACCCCAACTGTCTCTTCTTCCCTGTTTCACCGCCGGCCTCCATCAAATTGGTCCAACAGTCTCCTAGTTGGTCTTCCTGCTCTCCAGCCCATGTCCATACTATCCCAAAGCCCCTTCTTCAAAGGCCAATCCAACCACATCATTCTACTTTATAGAGCTTTTCAGTGGCCCCATATCCACATATTCTATTAATCCCTCCATGATCCGGCCCCTTCTTACCTCTTCAGGCTCATCTCCCCTTACTTTTCCCCCAGTTCATGCCAAGCACCAGCCCAGGGACAGAGTGGCTATCACGGGGACCTAAGCTTATATGATTTGAAGGGCCCTCCAAGAAAGAGCAAACAACACAATGACTAGAAATTAGTTCCAGGGCTTTGGAGGGTCGTGGGCAAGTGGCGGTCCTGAAACAACCTTCACTAGCTTCACCCCTGGTCTAGCCAAACAGAACAAGTGCAGTCCCCTAGAGTATGCCATGGTCTTCCACAGCCCTTGCCTTCATACAAGCTGTTGTCCCTCCCTGGAATGTCCTTTCCAAACTTCCCTTGTCTGTCCAGCAAAATCATTCACCCTTCAAAGGCCAGGTCAGGCACACCTCCTCTGTGCAGGCCTCCCTGAACACCCCTCTCCCCACCCCCTTCCCCACCCCACACCCTGCCCTGAGTGGAGCTGACTGTTCTCTCCTTCCCGTTCTCATTTAACATTGTACCCTGTCCTTTACAGAGGAGGTCATGCTCAAAGGAACTTGTTGATTTAAGACCAAGCTTCCCTGTGACTGCCTCGAGGTCAGAGACAAGGTCATTCTTCTTTAGATTGTTAGAGCATGGCAGTACCTGGCACAAGGTAGGAACTCAATAAATGTTTGCTGAATGAAGGAGAAAGACATTCTCCTTTCGGCAGAGCATGTGGAGTAGAGCACTGAAATAGACAGCAACCCCGGCGGAAGGCGGCGCTAGTGAGCTCTCTGCTGACAGCCTGCGTCATTTGACAGGAGGTTTGGCAAGAACCTAGTGGTGAACTCCTCCCCGTGGGCTTCCCACCCGCCTCTCCACTCCACTGCCTCCCTTACCTGTCCTCCTTGTTGATCTGGTCCCCGAAGCCCACCGTGCTAACAATTGTCAGCTTTAGCCCCACGTTGCTCTCTTGAAGGTCATAGGTATTGGACCGGAGCTGGACACCTGGCTGTGTGTGGGTGGCTGGCTCCCCCTCGAACTTGGTGTTGAACAGGGTGTCCATGAGGGTGGACTTGCCCAAACCTGTCTCTCCTGAAAAATGAAAGAATGAATGGTGATGCATTCACGCATATTTTGGTTGTATATTCACTGACATGGGAGACTATACACAGTAAGACACTAAGTGAAGAGCACCTAGAACTAGATGGACTAGGTGATCTCAGTTAAGTGAATAGGAGTCTAAGGAACTGCAGCAACGTATTAGCGGTAGTCATCTCAGGATAGTGAAATGGGGGTAATTTTCCTTTTAGTCTTCATGTTTTTGTACTATTTGAAAATTGAGCATGCATTGTTTTTACACTCAGAAAAAGAAACCGTGTTAAAAGGCGGTGAAGGAGAGGCAGAATCATGCCTAGGAAAAGACTGGAAGGGCATACAGTGTACTCTTACCAAATAGTCATGCCTGGGTGGTGGGGTTGTGTGTGGTTTTCACTTCCTTCTTTATGCTTTTCTCTATTGTCCCAGTTTTCTACAAGGAACTTGTATAGCTTTGATAAGAAAAATTTAAGGGCTATCTTCAAGTTTAAAAGAAGGGACAGAAGTCCCTCCTCAAATAAATATTTTCTCCTCTCAGCACCACCCCGCCATTCCCTGCCAGACCCAGACAGCAGGGGATGGACATCCCAGTGGGGAGACCATTTTTAGCTAATGGGGAGGGAATTCAGCAGGCCACAAATTATCCTTCCCTTCAGATTTCAAACAAGCCAGTCATTTGTTTGTTTAACTAACAGGCTTCAGGATACTAATAAATTCAACCACTGGAATTTCAAAGTCTTGGCTTTCACACTAGGGAGTGGGGGCAGGGCTGTGGGGACTGGTGAAGGTTCTTGGAGGTTATTCCTGAGAGCCAAGAGCCGCAACGGATGTTAAGCCACTGCCAGGAGCCAAGGACTGCGCTTTGGAGACCTGGGCTGCCCCGCTACCATCACCCCTCTGCTCCCCTTCCCTGCTCCCATCCCTTGAGATGTAAGAATTGACAGGTCTTCCTGATGGGGAGCAGTGGCGGGGGTGGGGTGGGAATGGGTTTGCCCTGGGCAAATCCTGGCCTGACACATCCCTCTTTGTGACCCACAGCACTGTCTCCAGGGCAGTCCAGGGCTGGAGTTATAGCTGCTCAACCGATAACCCATAAATGGTCCATCTCTCCTCCACCCTCTGGGTGTGTCTAGCTTTGCATCTTGCAAACCTCTTTCATCCCGAATAATGAGCTATGAATACAGGAGGTGCTTTTAAAAATATTTGTCTCTCACAGACAGGGAATAGACTTATGGACGTGGTGGGGGGTGGGGGTGGGTAGTGGCAGAAAGGAGAGGGTAGGCTGAATGCAGAGTAGCATGGAAACATATATACCAATATATGTAAAATAGGTGGCCAGTGGGAATTCGCTGTATAACTCAGGGAACTCAAACCAGGGCTCTGTGATAACCTAGAGGGGTGGGATGGGGTGGGAGGTGGGAGAGAGGCTCAAGAGGGAGGGGACATATGTATACCTATGGCCAATCCATACTGATGTAGGGCAGAAACTAACACAACATTGTAATTATCCTTCAATTAAAAACTAATAAATTAAGAAAAAAAATCTGTCTCTGCTGAGCGCTCTCTTTGTGGAGAGATTGGTGAGACAGAGAGGGAAAACAAGGAGAACATTCAACTCAGCCTGGCTACCCGGCCCCCCAGCCCGATTTCATAGCCAGGTCTGACTAATGCGGTTGAGTGCCGGGGTGCAGGGAAATGTTCCTCACACAGATCACATTTCCAGCCAGGATCTGCTATACCTATTAGCAGCAAACACTCTCTCAAAAGAGGCCCTTTCTTTCCGTCCCTAAGAGCACCAGAAGTATTTGCGTCCCCAGAAAAATTTGGCGAGGTGAGGGGCCTCTGCCATGGGAGGTGGAAGACTTAGCGGAGCAATGGCACACAACATCCGCCTCCCCGCCCTAAGTGGGGCGCAGCTCCACTGTAAAGAGGCCAGCACCTCTGAGCTGGGAAACCAGGGTGGCTCCTCCCCCTAACTCACCTTCCCTCGGGCACTGAGGCTCAAGCTACATTTTAGCCCCTCTTTGTTCATGCGTAATAAATCGTCCCTCTACATCCCCACTTTCAGACCCTTTCTCCTGTTCCGTGAGCTCTCTGCTGAATGGCCTGAGACGTGGTAGGCCCTGTCTCCCCAGCACCCAGAGCTGGCCCCTGACTCCCTGATCCTAAGACTTCTCTGAGAGCAGGGCATGGGCAGCTTCTAGGACTCCCTGGAGTGCCCAGCAGAGGCTCACACAGAGCCTTCAGGAGCAGTAAGCAGAGGGAGGGGCCCACCCTGTTTGTGCAGCTGGAGAAAGGGAGGCTGGGCGGGCTGGGCAGGGCAGGGCAACAGGGAAAATGACCATCCGGATCCCTGCCAGGGCAAAAGGGCTGTGGAAAGTAGACACTCAATGATGAGTGTCTGGAAGAAAAGACCCAGCGGGTGTCTAGGGAATTGTGATGAATTGCAACACGAGAAGAGGGCAGAAAATCAAGAACTGGTCCCATTGCTCTCAGTGCTCCCACCCAGGTTGCCATCAATGTGGAAACTGGTGGGGGCGAGGAACTCTCTCCCTCTCCATGGCTGGCACAGACCCAGCCTAAGCCTGGGATGCTGTCCTGGGCTGAGCATTGAGGATGGGAGGGGAGCCTAACTCACATCAGGTCAGCAGATTCCACGCCCCTGCAGAAAGGTGGGGACTTGGCCGTTACATTCCAGCAGGAAACCTGAGGAGTCCCCAGGGATCAATTTCTCTCTCCTCCTCCCTCCTCAAGAGTGGACAGCAGGCTTTCTTAACCCTTTTTAAGTCATCTCCACCAGTAGAGAGGATTTCCTCTCAATTGGCTTAATGTAGATAGGAACCTGGAAACACTAGATTTTTTTTTCAAGATTTCATTTTAAAACATGGAATATGAAATCTGCTTTTTCAAACTATATTCCTTGGGATAGTCTGGTGTTGACCTCTCTACCCTGAGTTCAACACCACTGTGACAACGAAAAGCTTAACCCTTTTCCTCATCTGCAATTAATGTTTGCATCCTCTGGTACCTTGTGCAATTCAGTTGTTGCAAGTGATTAAATGCAGAGTCCCAGGCGGGTTATCACTAAATGACTGTGTCACCTAAACTGAGCCCTTCCCCCTTTTCTGGATTCCAGTCTCTTTTTCCATAAAACAAGCAGGTTCAAGTAGTAATAATAAAAGTTATTGCTTCGGGAGCACCTACTTATGTGGACACCACTGAAAATAAATACCTTACATATATTTTCCTCTGTATTCCCCCAAATAAGCCTGTGCATTCAGTTTCAGTCCAGTAGCTCAGTCGTGGCCGACTCTTTGTGACCCCATGGACTGCAGCACACCAGGCTTCTCTGTCCATCACCCACTTCCGGAGCTTGCTCAAACTCATGTCCATTGAGTCAGTGATGCCATCCAACCACCTCATCCTCTGTCATCCCCTTCTCCTGCCTTCAATCTTTCCCAGCATCAGGGTCTTTTCCAATGAGTCGGTTCTTTGCATCAGGTAGCCAAAGTATTGGAGCTTCAGCTTCAGCATCAGTCCTTCCAATGAATATTCAGGACTGATTGCCTTTAGGATTGACTGGTTGGATCTCCTTGCCGTCCATGGGACTCTCAAGAGTTTTCTCCAACACCACAGTTCAAAAGCATCCATTCTTCGGTGCTCAGCTTTCTTTATGGCCCAACTCTCACATCCATACATGACTACTGGAAGAACCATAGCTTTGGCTAGATAGACCTTTATTGGCAAAGTAATGTCTCTCTGCTTTTTAATAACTCTGTCTAGGTTGGTCATAGCTTTTCTTCCAAGGAGCAAGCGTCTTTTAATTTCATGGCTGCAATCACCATCTGTAGTGGTTTTGGAGCCCCCAAAATAAAGTCTGTCACTGTTTACATCGTTTCCCCATCTATTTGCCATGAAGTGATGGGACCGGATGTTATGATCTTAGTTTTCTGAGTGTTGAGTTTAGAGCCAGCTTTTTCACTCTCTCTTTGTTCACTTTCATCAAGAGGCTCTTTAGTTCTTCTTTGCTTTCTGCCATAAGGGTGGTGTCATCTGCATATCTGAGGCTGTTGATATTTCTCCTGGCAATCTTGATTCCAGCTTGTGCTTCATCCAGCCTGGCATTTCACATGATGTACTCTGCATATGTTAAATAAGCAGGGTGACAATATACAGCCTTGATGAACTCCTTTCCCAATTTTGAACCAACCGTTGATCCGTGTCTGGTTTTAACTGTTGCTTCTTGACTTTCATACAGATTTCTCAGGAAGCAGGTCAGGTGGTCTGGTATTCCCATCTCTTTAAGAATTTTCACAGTTTGTTGTGATCCACACAGTCAATGGCTTTGGCATAGTCAATGAAGCAGAAGTAGGTGCTTTTCTGGAACTCTTGCTGCTTTTCCTATGATCCAGCAGATGTTGGCAATTTGATCTTTGGTTCCTCTGCCTTTTCTAAATCCAGCTTGAGCATCTGTCAGTTCTCAGTTCATGTACTGTTGAAGCCTGGCTTGGAGAATTTTGAGCATTACTTTGCTAGCGTGTGAGTTGAGTGCAATTGTGCGGTAGTTTGAGCATTCTTTGGCAGTGCCTTTCTTAGGGATTGAAATGAAAAGTGATCTTTTCCAGTCCGGTGGCCACTGCTGAGTTTTCCAAATTTGCTGGCATATTGAGTGCAGCACTTTCACAGCATCATTTTCTAGGATGTGAAATAGCTCAACTGGAATTCCATCACCTTCACTAGCTTTATTCATAGTGATGCTTCTTAAGGCCCATACTATTTGTCCTTAATTTACCCATGAGTTAACCAAATCACTTCCTATCTGCGTGCATCTGCCCCTGCTCTTCAGTCTCTCTGCACCTCACTTTCCTCATCTATAAAATGTGGAGGAAGAAACTGACCCAGGGTCACAAAAGTAGGATGTGACAATGCCCGCATTTGACTGCAGGCAGTCTGACACTGGAACCCATATATGCTCCAGTGTCCAATAGGTGCGATATGCTGGTTCACTCAGTCAGTCAACAAATCTTTAGAGCCTCTAATAGGAGCCAGGCACAGATTTAGTAGCTGGGGATAGAGCAATGAACAGGACAGCCACAATCTCTGTTGGCATGGAACTCAGTCGCATGGAGCTTGTCTCTTCTGGCTCCAAATGTTGGAAAAAGCCAAGAGAGATGTTTTTGAGTTCAACCAGGAGGTGTCCAAAAGGAAACTCTCCAGGAACTCCTGTTGGCCCAGGGAGCCTATGGACGGGGACAGGGTCCTGCCTGGCTCTGTGACCTTATCTCTAGGCCTTCCTCATCTTGCAGAGACCTGGCAAACAGTGGTGTGCTGGAGCCAGCTTGCCCGGTTTCCTGCAGCTCTTCCCAAGCCTGCATGCAGTGACGTCAAGTTGGCAGTTTAAAACCAGCTATGGTGCGACTTAGCAGCAGCAGCAGCATGGTGAGAATAATGACAGCTGGGAAACCAGCAGATGCTATAAAAGATGGCAATGTTTCTCCTGAGAGTGGACTGCTCGATGCTGACCAGCACACTATCACTGGCAGCCTTTCTTAGACAAGTGGACAGCTGCCTCTCCCAGAGACGGTGGGCTGAAACCATCAGCCCCTGACCTTGAGAGAATGCTAGTTGCCCTTCCCCTCCTTCTGCAGAACCTCAATCCTGCTTCTCTTGTATGTTTTCTTCCCCCCAAGTTCAACATAGCCCAGTTGAGCCTGGAATCCTGAGCAGCTTCAAAGTAAATATTATCATTATGATCCTTTGTGCTCTTCACAGGCATTCTCTGTTGCTGGCACATTCAGAGGGTTGAATCTCTTTGGGGTTCCTTCCCAGTCGAATGTTTGCACTGCTGACTCAAGTGGTTCCTCCAAGGCTTCCTGTACTATATCTAGAATCCTGGGATCCTAGTGATTTCTAAAGCTAAGGGACTAGTAGATTTTTTAGAGGGGGAGGGGAATCTCACCCCATTCAGTAATTATTGTATTTATTGTCAACTGTTGGAAAGGAGACATAATATGCTCACACCATGTGCCTGGCCCTCTAAAAATAATCGTAGATATTATTATCAGGGCCCTTGCATAAAGACTATGCTCTTGATTCATAAAAATTCTCCCTCTCAATTCCATACTGGAGTGGGTAGCCATTCCCTTCTCCAGGGGAGCTTCCTGACCCAGGGATTGAACCCAGGTCTCCTGCAGGCAGATTCTTTACTGTCTGAGCCACCCACCAGGGAAGCATGTTTCCATCACACACATGTGCACATATGCGTGTAGGGTACTCACTCTGCTGCTGGCAGAGTAACTAGTAACTCCCCTTTTAGCCCTGCGGGTGCACCCCTTGCATGCACCTGCCCAGATTGGGTTAATTTCAGATCAGAGCCTAGCACCAGATAAACACTGCTGTGATTAAAAAAAAAAAAAAAAGCTGGAGAAGGAAATGGCAACCTACTCCAGTATTCTTGCCTGGAGAATCCCAGGGACGGAGGAGCCTGGTTGGCTGCCATCTATGGGGTAGCACAGAGTTGGACACGGCTGAAGCAACTTAGCAGCAGTGATAAAAATATCCTAGGTCTCTGTTAATAACCGAGGCTGGGGTTAGCATAATTTTACATTTACTTAATATTTATTTAAAATGCCTGATCAGAAAAGAAAAGAAAATCCTTTGGGGAAACATACCCTATGCAAACAAAATGGTTTTCTAGCCATCATTAAGGGAGTAAAACTGACCGTTATGCACAGGCAGTAGGCATGAAAGTATGGTCACTGAAGGTTCTGTGAGAGAAACAATCACCTTCAGCGGCCAAGCCATGGACCCTTCGCCAAGTCAGCAACAGCACCCCGCCCCATGGCCAGGCTGAGATGGCAGCCGAAGAGCCACTGTAAGCCACTCGTGACTTAGGGCCAAAATGTGGGTTCTCAGAGCAAGGACAGGCTTGGGAGCCCAGCCAGAGATGGGGATGTATGAGTTGCAGGCTTTTGTGGAGCAGGGATGGGGAATGAAATTAACCCAATCTGGGCAGGTGCATGCAAGGGGTGCACCTGCAGGGCTAAAAGGGGAGTTACAAGGGCAGCCATTTCCTGAAACTTCATCAGTAGGGAGAGGAAGAGAAGGGGTGACTCCTTGGGTGTAAGGGTCTCCTTTCTCCCCTTCTCCTCTTGGAGGGTCTGTCCCCGGCAGTTGAGCAATTCTATCCCCGCAGGTGCACAGTGAAGCAGTTACAGTTGTAACTGCCTGGGTGAGTGGGGGTTTACTATTTCTCCCACCCACTTTGCCTGGAGCTTGGCTGCTTCTTTCTCTGGGCCCTAGGAGAGCCTGTGTTCTGAATGGCCAATTACCCCACACTTAGGCTCTCCCAAAGCTGTACCAGCCACCCAACTGCAATTGGTTTGAGAGGTTGACATGGGTGGGCCTTCACTTTTCATCCCCTAGACTTCAGCACAGGTCATCCGGAGCTCTGGGAGGAATGCCAAGGGACTCCATCATGTTTGTGCAGAAGTTTTTCAGTAATCAAATATTATGTGAAATAAGTTGGCCATCAGCCAAAGATGGGAAAGATGTGGCAGTGCTAATATTGGATGTGATGGCATTTGATCTTGATGTTGATCACCACAGCTGCTGTTTGTTTTGTATCCCTCTCCTAATAGAACTTCATCATAACCATGGGTTGACTTTTGGCATTTGAAGAATTAACAGCTTAGATGTGGATTTTCAGGCCCCTGATAAGTCATCTGTGAAGCATGTATTTTCATCTCATAGACTTCAGAGCTGGACAGTGGGAGTGAGTCTTGTCGCTACTGAGTGAGCCTAGCTGACCACCTGTCCCCCAGATGTAGAAGTGGCCTTGTTTTTTCTGCTTGTCTTTGAGGGTGCAGTTATTCTCCTCTACAAAATGATCTGAGGAGTGCCAGGGATGGAGACAAAAAAATAAAAGAGTCCCATAAAAAGGAATGTCCTTAGTTAGAAAACATCATTTTAGACTACATTAGAGTAAAATATGCAATTCAGTTGTGGTTCAGACCCTCAACATGAATGAACTCCCTATAAGTTCTATACGAAAATAAGAAAAGGCAACTAGCAAGTGTTTGAGTGTTCTAATTGGCATGAAAACTGCCATTATTATGGTATTTATACAGTCATTAAGGTTTGAGGTACGTCACTGAAAATATGCAGGTATGCCTTACTGTACTGTATAGTGAAAATTATATGGTGTGATCATGTTTGTAAATCTGGGATTATTTAAGGTCTCAGCCAAGAGTTGGACAGGACTGAGCACAGCACGGCAGCAAGGTCTAAAGAGAGATTCTTAAAGAATTTCAGGGAACTACTATTCCTCAGATGTGTTTGGTTGGAGCGTGACAGTTTCCAAAACGCTTCTGGGTTCTCAAGAGGTGTTGCAGGAAGCGGTTACAGAAGCAGTGGGAGGAACAAAGGGTCAGGCAGACCTGGGTCCTTGTCATGGCTCCACCACTTATCCTGTGTGGACTCAGGTAAGTCCCTTATCCTCTGGAGTTTCTTGGTCTTCATCTGTTCCTTGAGGCTATGAATACCATTTGCTCTGTTCACTTCCCAGAGTCCTAGTAAGGACCCAAATTGCTAACATGGGAAAGTGTTTGAGAAGTATAGTGAGTGGTTCCTGCAGGGATAATTCGTTCATTCATTTCATGTACATCATTGAACTCTCTTTGTGCTGTGATTAGCACAGCAGAGGTGACTAAGACATGGTTCCCACACTTGAGACTAAAGATCCAGGCACACATACACTTAAAGGGAATAAAAGAACTTGTCACACAGCTGTGTGGTCCCTGTGCTTAGGCTCAAACTGTACCAAGCACAGCACGGCTGCAGAGGAAACAGACAGACCCAACCCACTGCCCACAGCTGGGAAGCAGGCATCTTTCCACAGCCGTTACCTCCCTCCCAGTTCTGCCCTGGCTCTTATTCTCTACAGTCAGAACAAACCTGACAAGAGCTGGTCAGCTCCCTCACAGAATTTCCAGTGGGTGTCACACAGCTCAGCTCCCCCCACCCCCAAGGGATGGCCCCACATTCTGGTCTGGGCAGAGAAAAAAGTGTAATTACAGCCAGCTGCTCACAAAACAAGCAGAGGGATAACAGAAGAGGGGGAAAAATACTCTTGCAAATAGATCAGAACGACACACTACGGAACCTAATTACCTGCCAAGCCACATCCAGCCATTAAGGATCCATATTCTGTAATAGAATTTCCTGCTATGGAAATACTCACCCACGCACAGGATGTTGAAGCAGAAGCCCTGGCTGACTGACTTATTCACCAGCTGGTCAGGCAAGCTGTCAAACCCCACATGTCCAGCCAGGGGGACCGTTCGGCAACCTTCACCCTAATTTGGAAACGGAAGAAAATGAGGACGTGCTTACAAGCAACCTGGGTCACACTTTTCCCGTCCCAGTGCCCTCTGTGCTAGGAAGGAACACACACTCGGGGAGTCAGGCTCATCTCCCCTTAGTAGTTCCTGATCCAAAGCAAAATGACCCATTAGCTTACAAATCATGGATTCTTGGGTTCCAGCATCCTTGAGGCTCCATAATGAAAGTCAATACAGTTCACACGCAGCCAACTACAGAGAGAGCTTGTACGGCGTGGGGGGGTGGGGTCAGAGGATGAGAACACTGGGGCCGGAGGGTCCCATTCTTGGGTTAACTCTGTTGGAGACGATATTATGTTACAGGTGATTGGGAGACTCAATATGCTAACACACATGTAACGAGCTTAGAACAAAGCCTGAAACACATATAAGTGTTCAGCAAACATGACAAAGAAACATCACAAAAGCAATTTCTGGGACTTCCCTGGTGGTCCACCATTAAAGAACCCACCTTCCAATGTAGTCATTGCTCCGTGGACAGGGAACTAAGATTCCACATGCCAAGGGGCAACTAAGCACAAGGACCACAACTGGGCAACGAAGACCCAGGGCAGCCAAAAAAAGTTAATCAAAATTTAAAAAGCAATTACTCCTCTCTCTAGGGCACTTTTGGGGATCTAACCAAGGTGGCACAACATACAGCTTAAAAATCAGGCAGGTCTGAGTGGGAGTCCCACATTCTCCACCTCCTGCCCTCAGACAAATTTACTGAACTTCTCGAAATCTCCGCATGTGTAAAACCAGACAGTAGTAGTTACTACCTCGTAGGACTGGTGTGAGGACTGGATAGGATAATGCTCTTCAAGCCCTGAGCATGGGGCACAGAGTGTGATAAACACTCCAGCAACTGTAGCTGCAGCTCTTACTGCACTGTGATGTTCTCCTTCCCCTCAGACCCTCAAACAATAGGCAATGCCACGGAACACTTTGTGATAGTCCAGACACACAGCTGCCCTCAGCCTGCCCCAGGTTCCCTGGTCTCCATCGGGGTCAGGTAAGCCATTCCCAGCCCTGGAAAGCAGGGGGCCTTCGCTCTGCCTGCAGGTCCCAAGGGTTCTCATTGTTAGCAGTTCTACAAAACAGGGAGAACCTCACACTGAGGAAGGCTTCCAAGGAGCCGGGGGCAGGACCGAAGGGGTCTGCTTGGACTCAAGAAGCCGGCTAAGTGCCGGCGGCCCCAAGGGAGGGGTGCAGAGAGGAAAGGGGAAGCGGGGGACAGCTGAGCTAGACAGGAGGGGTGGGCTACAAAGGGAGTCAGACTTTCTGTTTGGTGGAGTCCACCGAGATTTCTGTACCCAGAAAGGTGCCAAGAGCAATCCAAAATGGACACAGGAGGTGCCAGGAGTCCTGTCCCAGCATCACCAGCTGTGCTAGCAGGCACCTCTCAGGCTGGACGGGCCCTGCTTTTCGACTCAGACCATTAGGGTAAACTTTTGCACTGAGACAGACAGACTGCTTTGGCAGGGGAGCCCTTCAGCAGCTGGCATTGTCACCACTGGCTCCCAGACAGCCCTCCTCCCAGCATGGGATCTAACTCTCCTCGGTGTCACCAGGTCATTGAAGAGCTAGGACGAGTGCCCGTGCCTGCCATCTGGCAAGATGGTTACCCTCATACATCCCACCCCACACACTCCCAGCAGAGTATTCCCAACAGACAACCATATGCCATCACTTGGTCCTGGCTGGTAGATTCTGGACCCCAGAGGGGTACCTGAAGACAGCTGAGTTTCATGAGTGGCCCGCATCACTCAGGGCTTGTTCTACATCTGCCCCTCTTTGCCTTCCCTCACCCCTTTCTCCTTCTTTTTATCAAAACAATCAAAGAGAGATATAAGTTTCCCACCATTCACTCTTGGTCCTCAAGGCTGCAGGAGAGACAGAAACCTAAGAGCCCATCTGCTTTCTTGATGGAGCCTCCTACTTAGCAGATCAGAAATTGGGACGGACTCAGAGTCAAGGTTTCCTGAGCCTATTTTATCGCCCCTGGCTGCCTCTTCCTGTCTCCAAATTCGGCACCATGAAACTTCCAACCGCTCCAAGGCCGCCAAAAGGTGAGGAAAGGAAATTTTCAAACCGAAGATAGTGAAGGGCAGTGGGGAGGACTCTATATCTTATTCTTGAAGATTTAGTTCGTTGCCAAAACCTCACCAAACACCCCTCAAATGGCCATAGTTATCTCCCACCTAGCCCAGTGCTATGAGTGCCCGAAAGAGTTGAAGAAAACATGGCCTTTATTCCCCAGGCAATGGGGTTTCAAAGGGGCATTTTGAGTGTTTTGAGCAGGAAGGACCATGACACAAGTGGTGTTTTCAAAACATCATTCGAGCTGCAGGGCACTTGATCAGTGGGAGGAGAGAGAGGGCAGGGGCAGGAAGACATATGAGGGGGTGACTCCAATAACGCTGAACTGGCAGAGTGACAAGCAGGCGCTGTGACAATAAATGCTGGCTGAAATGAACTGATCTGACTTGGGACTCAAGAGAGAGGAACAAATTTGAGAGCCATCCTAAAGGAAGAATGAGACTCAATGAGTGTTGGGGCAGAGAGTAAAGGAACAATCAAAGCTGTCAGGCTGCAAGGTCCTAGGCTTGGGAGCTTGGATTGATGGCACCAAGGGCAGAAACAGGGAAGCCAGGAAAGGGTGTGTTAGTGGAAAAGTCGAAGATTCTCATTTTAAACAGCTATTATTTTTAAATTACATTTATCAGATTTTTATAAGAGTAATCAATGTTCACTGTAGAAATTTTAAAACATATGGAAAATTATAAAGAAGAAAATAAAAATCACTCATAATATCACTCTTCAGAGATAATCACCACTAATATTTATGTGTGTTTCCCTATAGTCTATATACTTCTTTCTCTATCTCCTTTTTATTTTTTATTTTTTTACAAAATGGGATAAATCTGTATATACATTCCTTTTCATCACCTGGCTTGAAAACCTGACACTTAATATAGTATGGATGTTCTCTTGAGTAATTAAGTATATTCTAAAACAATACTTTTTTGGCCATGTAACATTCCATGGTAGGAATTTACCACATTTTCTCAACCCATCTCCCACTGCTAGACCTTTAGCCTGTTTCCAAGTCTGCAACCATTTTAAGTAACAATTCATGTTCTTACACGTTTGCATAGTCTCTGATTATTTCCTTAAGCTAAATTCCTAGAATTAAACCCTGCTGGGTCCTAGGGCACACACATTGGAAAGACTTCGGTACACATTGAGAAATCATTCAACAGAGAATATTACAAATGTCTATTTTCAACACCAGTGTGTGAGCATGTCTGTTTACACATACTTAGACTAGCACTGAGCTTCTGAAACTTTTTAACCATCATGAATTTTGTCACTGGAAAATGGCATCATGTCACTTAATTTGCATTTTATTAGTGAGAGTGAATATTTTTTTATTGTTCAACTGTGTACGCAATTGTGTCTATGTATATGTGAGTTGCCTATCCGTGTCTTTGCCCATTTTGTTAAAATGGGTGCTTGTCTTTCTCTTCTGGATTTGTAAAAGCATTTTCTATATTAAAGAAAATGAGATAGTTTTGATTTTATGGTGACATATCCATCTCGAAGAAGTCCAGTATGTACTTAACAATATGGAATTGCATGCTCAGGGAGAATTCAGGACTGAGACAAATTTAGGAGTAAGAAGTATGAAACTGGATGTGTTCTTCAAGAGACAGTACAGGGAGAAAAGAACTAAACATTGAATATAAGAAATGCCCACAAGTAAGGAATGGGAAGATGAAGAGAATTCTCCCAAGAGGGAGGGAAATGATCAGGAAAGTAAGAGATGACCCAATTAGTTTTCTATCACCATAGGCCAAGGTTTAAGTCAGGAATTATTACAAAGAAATAACCATTGGTCTGGATTTGGTGAAGGCCACTGGTAACTTTTAGAATCCTTTTTTTTCCCTGTCTTTTTATCTGGTGTCCAGTACTAGGAACTAGGGAACGTGGGATCTAAATAATGTGTCTTTCTTGCTAACCAAGATTTAAGCAGTAAATTGCATGTCTCAGTCCTTGTAGCTGATAAAGCTTCAAAAATGAATTTGTAAATGCAGTTCCTGCTTTAGGAAATCCTGTCTGGCAAGCACCATTCACTCCTGCTTTGATGAATCTTAGAAGATGTCAAGGTCACCGTTATGAATATCAGTCCCCATTGTTCAGAGGTAAATACATAGAGGTGAAAAGGACAGGATTTGGGCTGAGTGGACACTGACCCTATGACAGCCCCCGGAAGTTTCTCCACCCCCCCCTTCCTCTCTAAACCTCTGGTAGTTTATCTTTCCTATTTCTCCTTAAGGTGGCCTGATTAACTGAGGGCCTGATTACTTTGACTGCAGTTCATTGAATGTCCCTGGATTACAAAGTGCACAACAAGAGATGGAACTGGCAACCTGGCCCAGCACATCTGTCACTAAACTCTTACCATCTTGAGTATCAGGCGGTGCCACGTCTGAGGCTTTAAACTGAGATGCTAGAAAGGACACAGACACCAAAATGTTCAATGGCTCATTTCCCATGACCCCGCAACCTTCCCTGAGAATCTACTCTACAGAAACTCACATACCTATACAAAGATCCATGTACATACAAGACAAGGAACTTCATTACAGTATTATTTATAATGCTGAAAACCTAGGGGAAAAAAAACCTAAATAGCCGACAATGGGAAAATAGTTAACTAAATTATGATAAGTGCACATTCTGGAATATTCTGCAGCCATTAAGAAGCATGCAGTAGGTCTAGAAATAGAATTACAGATCTAGAAAATAAACTTTTGGTTACCAGGGAATAAGGAGGGGCAGAGATAAATGGGGAGATTGGGATTGACATACACACTACTACATATATTAATAAAATAGGTAACTAACGAGGACCTACTGTATAGCACAGGGAACGCCACTTGATACTCTGCCATGACCTATATGAGAAATAAATCTAGAAGAGTAGATATATGTCTAACGGAGTCACTTTGCTGTACACCTGAAATTAATACAACGTTGTAAATTAATTATGGTGGTGGTGGTTTAGTCACTAAGTCTTGTCCAACTCTTGATACCCCCTGGACCGGAGCCTGCCAGAATCCCCTGTCTGTGGAATTCTCTAGGCAAGAATACCAGAGCGGGTTGCCATTTCCTTCTCCAGGGAATCCTCCCTATCCAGGGATTGAACCCACATCTCCTGCATTGGCAGGCATCGCAGGTGGATTCTTTACTGCCGAGCCACGAGGGGGGCCCAAAGGTCAAGAAATCAACCGTACTCCAGTACATAAAAAAGAATGCAGTTGGTCTATAGGTACCGATGGGAATATCTGAGACATATTATAGTAGAAAAATAGAAGCTGTGGAACAATAAGCACAGTATTCATGTGTCGATACATGCAAAAATCCTTACATGTGTGTATTGACACATACATGTATGTGAGTGCAGAGAAAGGCAACCAAAAAGACACCTCTTAAAAACCCAGAACTCAAGCTACCTCAGGAAAGGGGACCGGAACTAGGGGCTTACTCAGGGGCGGTAGTCAGTGTGCTTCTGCGTTGCTTGATTCTTTTACAGCATGAATGTATTCACACATTACCTGTGTAATTTAAAAACATCTTTAATACATGAAAAGAGAGTTCTCACTCAGCTTTGCAGCAGGGGTAATTAGGATGCAGAATCTGAGAGGAGCTGAAAGGAAGGCAAAAATGAAAGTGTGCTCCTGAGAATTGCGGGAGCCCCACTCCCCTCCCCAATTGCATTTCCTGTTTTCGCCTCATCTGCAGGCACCTGCGGTTTTGAAATACGTTATACCACATTTCATATCACAGGCAGAAACACCGCTCTCTTTCTCTTCCGCCTCCTCCCCTGAGAACACGCCAATTTCGTGTTTTAATTGAATATTCGAAGGATCACGTTATGAAGGACGAGTGAAGGCGGTTCCAGCTGTGCATCAGTTTCCCCTTGCTGTGATTCTGAAAATAAAGAGTCCCAAAGCACCCAAATGGACCACTCCTGTCCCCTCCTTCAACCTTTGTGGCACAGGAAAAGGAGGGTCCATCTGTCTCCATTTCAAACTGGGGTGGAAAAAAAACCTGGGGTGGCCAAGTTAGTACCTGTCATTCTGAAGGATAAGACCAAAACAAAAAGTTTGGAACTCATGGCTGATAACCGGGCTTGCCCTTGACTTTCTTCCTCTGGCCTTGGCATGGAGATGCTAGGAAAGGACAGAAACACGGAAATCGGATTCTCTCTGGCAGTCTCATGTATCACTTCGTGGTGGGCCTGATTTCTCACACCTTCCCTTTCTCTACATCCATCCCCAGCTCTGAATATTGACCTCTGAGAGACCCTGAAAATCTTCAGGATGTTCAAACTCAATGAATAGTTCAGTGATGCATGATGGACTATTAAGCGGATGGTAAAAAAACATATTCATAGTCAAGGCTATGGTTTTTCTAGTGGTCATGTATGGATATGAGAGTTGGACTGTGAAGAAAGCTGAGCACCGAAGAATTGATGCTTTTGAACTGTGGTGTTGGAGAAGACTCTTGAGAGTCCCTTGGACTGCAAGGAGATCCAACCAGTCCATTCTGAAGGAGATCAGTCCTGGGTGTTCTTTGGAAGGAATGATGCTAAAGCTGAAACTCCAGTACTTTGGCCACCTCATGTGAAGAGTTGACTCATTGGAAAAGACTCTGATGCTGGGTGGGATTGGGGGCAGGACGATAAGGGGACGACAGAGGATGAGATGGCTGAATGGTATCACCGACTCGATGGACGTGAGTTTGAGTGAACTCTGGGAGTTGGTGATGGACAGGGAGGCCTGGCGTGCTGCAATTCATGGGGTCGCAAAGAGTCGGACATGACTGAGCAACTGAACTGAACTGAAAAAACATATTCTAAGAATATTTAATAGCATAGGAACATGATCACCAAATACTGTTAGGTGAAAAAAACAAAACCTTGTATATACAGGATCATCCCAATCATGGGGAAAATAAGTATATATGCATTTTTAAAAGCTTGGAAGAATATATACCAAAATTGTGACAATGGTCGATTTGGGGTTGGAGGGGCTGTAAGAGTTGGTGCTTTCCTCTGTTTTCCAAACTTTCTACAGTTGGCATATTTTAATTTTATACTCAGAATTAAAATGTTATTTTTTAAAAGCACCTATGATGATATTTTCCTAGGCAGGAAAGTAGCCTCAGATAGTTTAACAAAATCTTTAGTTACAATGAAAAAGTTGCTTTCTATACAAGTAATCAGACAATTCAGTTGGTGCTTTCCTGTTTTCCAAACTTTCTACAGTAGGCATATTTTAATTTTATAATCAGAATTAAAATTTTATTTTTTAAAAGCACCTATTATGATATTTTCCTAGGCAGGAAAGTAGCCTCAGTTTAGCAAAATCTTTTTTTTGTTGTTGTTTATCAAAATATTTAGTTACAATGAAAAAGTTGCTTTATGTACAGATAATCAGACAGTTCAGTTAAGTATTCAGCTTTCAGGCTGTTTTATTGTATATAAAATATTTATTTTACCAATAATACAATAAAACCTCATTATTTTCCTTATTATAACATAGGTGCATGCATACTAAGGTGTTTCAGTTGTGTCCAACTCTGCGACTCTATGGACTGTAGCTCCACAGGTTCCTCTCTCCATGGGGATTCTCCAGGCAAGAATACAGGAGTGGGTTGCCATGGCCTCCTCCAGGGGATTTTCCCGACAGGTTCTTTACAACTAGCACCATGTGGGAAGCCCCATTATATATATGTATATATATATAAAACATTATTGTATAGTATATTGTTGTTTATTATATAGTATATTGTTGTTGTTTAGTCGCTAAGTCGTGTGTGACTCTTTGCGATCCTATGGACTGTAGCCAGCCAAGCTCCTCTGTCCATGGGGTCTTCCAGGCAAGAGTACTGGTGTTGGTTGCCTTTTCCTTCTCCAGGAAATCTTCCCAACCCAAGGATCAAACCCATGTTTCCTGCATCGGCAGGCGGATTCTTCAGTGCTGAGCTATCAGGAAAGCCCCGTTATGCCTTATTATTATAAAGTATAATGGGGACTTCCCTGTGGTCCAGTGGTTCAGTATCTGCCTCCCAATGCAGGGGACATGAGTTCAATCCCTGCTCTGGGAAGATCCCACATGCTGCGGAGCAACTAAGCCAGTGTGCCACAACTACTGAGCCCAAGCAGCCTCTTGTGCTCTGCAACAAGAGAAGCCACCGCAACGAGAAGTCACCACAGCTAGAGTAACTGCTCGCCGCAACTAGAGAAAACCCACAAAGCACAAAGTTGGTGAGGCCAACAACAACAACAACAACAAGATTCATGTGAAGCGGGACGCAAAGTCAAATCGCATAACCTGCTGAAGCAGTCAGGTGGATGCTAGCCCTATTTGCTGCCTCCAGTGTTGTCAAGTGCGTGCATGCCAAGTCGCTTCAGTCGTGTCCTACTCTGCATGACCCTATGGACTGTGGCCTGCCAGGCTCCTCTGTCCATGGCAGGTGGGTTCTTTACCTCTAGCAAGTGACATAAGAGATGCAGGTTCGATCCCTGGGTCAGGAAGATTCCCTGGAGGAGGGCATGGCAACCCACTCCAGTATTCTTACTTGGAGAATCCCATAGACAGAGAAGCCTGGCAGGCTACAGTCCATAGGGTCGCAAAGAGTTGGATACAACTGATAGAGATAATCATGACCTGCATTATCAGCCATAAGAGCGCAAAAGCACTGATAAGTTCCCAGAGATTAAAAACAAAAACAAAAGCAAAAAACTCCAGTATGCCTAACACATGAAAATCAGGATTTCCCTGGCTCTGATTAAGCTGGGCTGAGGAAACTGACAATAATAATAATGCCCTAACTGGAAGAGAGAAATTTGGGGGCCTTTTGGACGAGACATAAAGCCTGCAAAAGCCAGCATCACACCCTGGGGGCCCCAATGCCTTTCGGTGGGGGAGTAACTTAGGGGATCCTGGGGAAGCACACAGGAAACTATGCCCCCCATGGAGACAGAAGGCCCACCTGCAGCAAATCCAACTCTGGGTTTAATACACTGGATCAGCTCCGGAGTGGCTTTTCCTCCTGTAAAAGGATTCACAGCAGGACTCTATTAAATAGCTAGCTCTCCTAGTGCATTTAAAAGGGGATTCAATAGACAAAAATTCAGCTGTCATGTACCTTTATAGGAAGACAATAGCCATATAGACCTACACGGATAGACAGACAATATCTGAAGGGTCGTTGCTTTCCATTCCAGTTCCAGGGACCCTGCTGAGCTAAAAACCACTGGCTTGCTTTCTCTACAACAGTCTTTCCACCCAGCTCAAGGAGTCAAAGCAGGGAAAAGGTGGACTTAAATTCTGCCATCTCACTTGGAAGCAAAAGCAGTCAAGGACCTGAAAGAAATTAGGCCAGAGGACTAGGAAACACAGGAACCCTATGCTGTTAGAGCTGGAAACGGCCTTAAAGAGCACTTCATCCAACCGGCTCATTTCACAAAAGGGGAAAGAGACTCGGAGGGAGGAAGTGACGTGTCCCCAGTCACACAGTGATTTCGAGGCAGAGAACGGTGAGGGGACCCTGACAAGCAGACAGGCACTCTCAAATGGAAAGGCTGACTCAAGTGGCACAGAGATTTCTTTCTGCTGTAGAATTCCAAGACACGGGGCTTGGGGCTGATGCTAGTCAGGAGGAGAAGGGTGGTGGAACAGGCTCACGAAGGCTGGTGCCCCTCTTCTGCCTCTTCTCTCCCACCTCCAGCTCCCAGTTCCCTCTCTTCTGACTAAGGCCTGAGCCTCAGTTTGGCCTCTAAGAGCTCCAGGGCTACTGAAGCCTACCGGCCAGATTCTAGATAAAAGATCTCCTCCACCTCAGGCCAGGGGTGACCCCTGCCCAGGGTGGGTCAACTTTCCCACAAAAGCCAGACAGCTTTGCTTCCAATCAGGCCATTTAAACAGAGTCTCCTAGGTGTTCTGGCCATTGTTATCTCCAATCTGTTAAAGAGAGAAGAAAAAAAAAAAAAAAGGTTTACTCACAGGCCTCTGGATGAATGCCCAACTGTCCTCTGGGGAGCCTGAATTTGCCTCTGCCTCCATCTGGTCTCATTTAAAGGGGATCTGAAAAAACCCAGTTCCTGCCTCAGCGCCAGTGCTCAGAGCTGGGGCCTCTGCTGCAAAAGGAAACCGAACACGACCTCACACCTCATCAAGGCCGTGAAAGCAAGGCTCGGCCCCTGCTACTCCAGCGCTTTCCTTGGGGATCAGAGAAGGCCCTGGCCAGAGAAACCTGAGCCCTGGGCCCTGTCCCTGAGAAGGCCCGCAAATCTTTCCCGCAGTCCCCTTTATGTGAGTGGAAGGAATGACCCGACTCTGAGGCCAGTGGCGAGCATGCTGCGTAATTCAGCAGATGGCTGCCTCTAATGAGAAGACACTGCAGAAGCGCGAACGTTATTTCTCCCCCTCCCAAGCATGTGGCCTCCTTCCTCTGTGCAGGCAGCAGAGAAAACCCACGGTTTCAAATCCCAGCAGCAGAAGCCTCCTCCTGCCAAACCAAGGAGGAAGGGTCTGTGTTTCTAATTCATCCTGCGCACCCCCCTCCAGTTGTTACTTAAAATAATCCATCATTACATGGCTGGTGGCTCCAAGATTTTTATTTAAAGCAATATGGGAAAGAAGAAAGAAAGCAAGCCCACACATAGCCATGACTGTGCTATCTGGGGTTTAAGCCGAGAATCTCTTTTTAACATCAGAGCATCTCCCAAGCACCCAAGTATAGTCTTTCTTGACCTCTATGGTTAAGTGTGCTGGGGGGAGGGGGAGATTCAGTGAACAAAGGGGGAAGAGGGGACATGTCAGGATTTTTATTTCTTGGAATCACGATGACAAGGCCAGGGTTTTTTAAAAACTGAATTTGTATCATCTGGTAGATGTTTCATTGCTTCATCCACTGACCAGCAATAACACTTTGGACTAAGTCGTTTGGTCTCCCTGAACCCATAAAATGAAAAGAACAATAATACTCGTCCAAGAAGCTGTTGGGGAAAATGAAATCATACAGATGGAAGCATTTTGAGATCATTGAAAGACACATGTTACACTGATCCACGGTATTCTTTTTCTTTCTTTTCTCGCTGGTTCTTTCTCAAATGTGGTTTTAATGTACACGCGACTGAAAAGCGGTCCTCAGTTGTTCATACTAATATGAAACCACGGCTCTGATAATCCAGAAACCGAGGAAAGTCCAGAAATCAGTCCCATTTAGTTCTGGAATACCTTTTCCCAGGGGACTTAGATTCCTAATTAGTTTTGCTCAGGCTAATGCTATGGGTTCTCTCCCTTACAGCACACAAAGGGAGGGGCCGTGCTGGGTAACAAAGCCAGCAATTAATAGAAAATTTACAGCAGAGACTCTACAAAGTAAATGCTGTGCACAAGACTGCAGATCAAAATCTCATTATACTATACAGACAAATTGCTCAGTTGTAATGCAGTTTTGTAATAAGAACGCCACTGACACTCACATTTCCGGGTTTTAGGATATGAAGAGGGCTTATTCTGGCCTCTCATCTGGAAGCTCTGAGAGGGCTGTCGTGTGGGCCTTGCCCACCACTATATTCCCAGCACCTGGCACAGAGCCTGGCAGTCAGTGCCCAATAAACACATGCAGAAGGAATGAATGAAAAAAAAGTGTGTGAATTAACAAAGGAAATGTTCCCAGCCTGGGAGCAGAAGTGAGTTCTCCCCCATCTTCACACCTATCCTTCTGGTGGTTAAAGTCCTCAGCAAGCCTTTCCTGTCACCCACCACCACCGACCCCCCAACCCCGGCCAGGGCTGGATCAGGTCCCCTTGTAATGAATTATCCTAGCAGGCAGTAGCTCACCACAGGGATAATCATAGTTAATCGTGTCTGCCTCCACTACTAGATTGTAAACTCCCCGAGGGTAGGGGCCATGTGGCATTTGCGAGGAGGAGGACGGACATTCACATTGCCCTACAACTTTTAACTTTGCAAAGTCTCAAGCACACAGAAAAGTTGGAAAATAGTACCATGATCATCCACAGACCCTCGACTTAGATTCATGAAATTTTACTATTTGGGGCCACGCAAGTTTTCTTCAGTGCTGTACTTGCATATGCTGTATTTGCAGAGATATGGGTGAATGTTACAGTTTTCCTCTCCCTGCTTGGGGTAGAATATGACTTTTAGTTGGAGGTGGTAGAGATGGCTGAGGCAGGGCACTGCAATGGGCATCAAGGTTAAGTGTCATTTGATAGCAAGACCAGAGTGCAGCCACCTGTAGGAGGTACCCTGGCAGCATTAGGCCCGGCAAGCTCTTTCTTAGGGAGAAAGACCATTATCTGGCCGCCACTGAAGGAAAGTATCGTTGTCCACATCCTGGGATTGGTTCTTATCAGAATCAGTAAGCCCTACTTCCTATGGGCCAGCACTTATAGGCTGGACCCTAAAAAGCAACATTGAAAGAAACAACTCAGTGCAAGAGCCAGCAGCTGTGGCCTCTGGTGCCTTCCTAGTTACCCTGGACAAGACATGGAACCTCGCAGTGTGTGTGTGTGTTTGTGTGTATATACATATCAGTTCAATTCAGTCACTCAGTTGTGTCCGTCTCTTGTGACGCTGTGTGTGTGTGTGTGTGTGTGTGTGTGTGTAAACATACCAGTTTGGTTTAGTCGCTTAGTCATGTCTGACTCTGCGACCCCATGGACTGCAGCACGACAGGCTTCCCTGTCCATCACCAACTCCTGGAGCTTGCTCAGACTCATATCCATCAAGTTGGTGATGCCATCCAACCATCTCATCCTCTGTCATCCCTTTCTCCTGCCTTCAGTCTTTCCCAGCATCACGGTCTCTTCCAATGTGTCAGTTCTTCACATCAGGTGGCTAAAATATTGGAGTTTCAGCTTCAGCATCAATCCTTTCAATGAATATTCAGGACTGATCTCCTGTAGGATGGACTGGTTGGATCTCCTTGCTGTCTAAGGGACTCTCAAGAGTCTTCTCCAACACCACAGTTCAAAAGCATCAATTCTTCAGGGCTCGGCTTTCTTTATGGTCCAACTCGCACATTCATACATGACTACTGGAAAACCCACAGCTTTGACTAGATGGACTAAAGTCAATAAAGACTTTAAGAAAATGGTCTACATAAAAATAAAAATAAACCCTTAAAATATATTTGTGTGTATATAGTCTAGTGGTTTTCCCAACTTTATTCAGACTTGTATTGAAGAAAGTACGGAAAACCACTAGACCATATATAAACATATTTTTAAGGGTTTTTTATGTAAACTGTTTTCTTAAAGTCTTTACTGACTTTGTTACAATATTGCTTCTGGGTTTTTCTTTTTTATGTTTTGGTTTTTTGGCCGAGAGGCAGGCGGGATCTTAGCTCCCCAATCAGGGGTCAAACCCACATCCCCTGCATCGGAAGACAAAGTGTTACCCACTGGACCACCAGGGAAGTCCCATTAGAGTATACATTAATAGTAGCCCAAGCCACATCACAGGCAGGGGCTGGAGATGGGAACATCCCAGGAATCTTCTGTAGTTCTCGAATTATTTCCCCATGTACACAATTAGTCTCTCCAACTAGACTAGAATAAGTGTAAAAGCCAGGAAGTACGTCTATTACTTTTTTTAGTATCCTTGACCAGGGCTAGCCATAGTGCTGGACACTTATTAGTCAATCAAATAAACCCTGTGGACACCATAAACAAACAGTTTTGTCACAAAGAATCTTTACGGTGTTCATTCAAATAGGGTGGGGTTGTGTTATGGACACAAAAGCTGAGCTTTCAAGTTGCATGTGTGCACAAATAAGGGTCCTACCCAGGAACTCTAAGGTCTGTTTTTGTCAATAATGATGTTATCCTACAAGCCAGAGTGACCCTCAACTGACTCCGGAGAGGCCAGCCCATCCCTCACACACACCAGAGCGCTACTTGCATGGCACTGTATCTCAGAGCTCATTAAAAAGAACTCCTAGGCTAGGCACACTTAGGTTTATACTCTAGTCTTCTTTTCCCAAACCCCAAATATGCCTTTGCTGAAAGAAACAATCAGCAACCAGACGTCCAAGGTCTCCCAAGTTAATTGCATCTTCCCCTGGTGAATTACAACTTCTTACAGACACAAAGGCAAGCAGAGAGACAAATGACACAGAAACAAGAGCTTCACTGACTGGGGGAGGAGGGGGGCCTGGAGAGTGACGTCAGTTTTCCCAGCAACCCATTTATCACGATAACAAGGTCTCAAGGGCTCTGGCTGCTCTTTCAGCTTCAGGATCTGGCATACAATTTTGTTCTTCGTTGTAGAGTAAGGCAAGGCCACCCAGAGCAAACTGGAACCAAGCAGAGCAATCCAAGTGGCCCTAAACCAACCCCCTCCATTTTTAGAACAAAGGGGATCTTTGGGTAGCCCCAGGTGAAACACAACCTTCTGGAAGGTTCCCCTTTGCTACATCTGCCCTGCAACCCTGATTCAGGCTAGAGGGACTGGTGAGAGAGTATGGGCAGGTCAGTGCAAATTCATTAGCGGACAAGAAAAATCATTAGCGTCCTTCTTGGTCACTAAGGATGGAGCAAGTGTAATCTAGGGGACTAAATCTTCTCCTTAAGGCATGCCATCGCTAAAATAGAGGAGCAGAAAGGCACTGAGGGAGCCCTCAAAACACTAATGCAATACATGTTAGAGTGCCAATCTTGGGGAGAAAAGAATTCTCTCAAACGCCATTATCACAGAGCATGGTCTCCCAAGGACTCCTAGTCCTTCCACACCCTGAATGCCTAAAGAACTCCAGGCTGGGGTCTTGCAGGGCAGTAGGGGAGGATCCAAAGAAATCACCTTGCCCTTCCCAACAGGAACAAGACGGTGGAATAAACTTAGCCGTATCCTGTAGAAAAAAATACTACCAGATTCTGGATGCAGATTTTGAAAACAAATCAATTTCAATTACACCAAATACCTAGAGGCTATATATATTTTTTTGCACTAGAATTGCATTGCATGGACTATTTCCCTAAATAAGTATGACCCTGTGTGTGTGTGTGTTTCAGAAATTTTCATCAAGTAGTACGGATGTTTACTGTCATGGAATCTGACCTAGCTCTACTTCAGTATCCTTCCTCACTTCAGGGTACTGGTAACTGTGGGCTTCTTAGAAATCCCAGACACTCAGGGAGGAATAGAAAGGCCAGGTTGTTCCCTCAAGTGGAAACATTCCCCTCCCTTTGCAACGAAACTTCTGGTCTAAAAAAACAAACATGGAGCCTCAGGTCACTTCAGTATAATTTCTCTGCACATCCCAGGCTAGAAAACTTCAGTTCGTTAAAGATTTTTTTTTTTCCAGAGTCGGCTGCCAACAAAAAGAGAGACAGCATCGCTTTTGCAAGCGTCACACTTATTTTCCTGAGTCCCATGACAAGAAGGCAGCGCCACAGGTTTTGGCACACACGCCCAGTCACACCGAACTCGCACCGGAGACAGATCCCACCACCCCCAGGGTCCCGCAAAACCCGGGTCAGGTGTCAGAAACGCGCCAAAATACGCAGCCAGCCAGCACCTACAGGCCAGCGGACTGCAGCCCACACAGACGCACAAATGAGACCCAGAGGCACACAGCACAAGCAGACTGGGAGAGAAGCGTCCGGACCCAGAGACACGCACCAGGGAGCTGAGTACACTCCCAGAAACAGGCGGACGCATCAAGGGTCACAGACAAGCCGGACACCGGCGTGGTCCGCCCGGGGAGGCACGAGTGCGCGCGCACGCACTCACACGCACAGTGATACACACACACACACACACACACACACACACGCAGTCACATATGTAATGCATATGGAAAAACCCTACCCCAGCCAGTCACCTCCCCGCCCCCCTCACCACTCGCCGCCTCCTGCCCCAGGCTCACCCCAGCCCCACGCCCCTCTGGCTGAGGAAGCCCGGGTCCCGGCGCGTGGCGGGGTGCTGGGGCGCGGCCCGGCCCCCCGAGGGAGCGAGGCCAGGGTGCCGGGGACCCGAAGGGCCCGGCGGCTCCTGCGGCCATTCATTCGGCAACGCCCCAGCGGCGGGGCCGCAGCTGCAGCGAGGGCGGCGGCGGCGCCGGCTGCAGCTCTTGGGCAATGCAAGTTCAGCCGCCGGCCTGCAGCCTGGACCAGTCCCCCCGCCTCCCCCACCCGCCCGCCACCACGGTTCTCGGGGACGGAAGGCTGGGGGACTGAGTCGCTGACCCTAGGAGCAGAAGTCCTGCCGCGCCCGGTCTCCTGGATGGTGCCCACTGCCCCTCCTTGCGGCGGTGGTGACGGCGGCCAGGTCTCCTCGGCTCTTCCGAGGCCCCCGGCCCCGAGGCTGGCACCCAAGCCCCGCACTCACCACCTGGCGAGCTATATCGGTCGCTGCCATCGTTCCTGCGTCCGCCAGGGCTGCCACGGGCGCCGCCGCAACGGGAGCTAGAGCACAGGAAACAGCGGAGCTCCTCCGACAAAGAGAAAGTGTTACACTTTGGGCGCAACCAAGTCCGGCGGGGGGAGGTGCAAGGGAGGGGCCCCTTCGCTGCTGCTCCAACCCCGACCTCTCCTCTATCGCCCACCCCCTCGGAAGTGGGGTGCGGCGTGGGGGTGGATTTAACGCGCCGCTTCCCTCTCCTGCGAGCAGGGTTCCAGCTCTCCCTGCAACCTCAGTTGTAGGCCTGTGCGAAGGGAGGCGGGGGCTCCCCTCGGTGACCCAGTCCTTTGCCCGCCCCCCCGCCACTGGGCTCTGTGGTACGTCCCGACCTCCGCTGAATTGTCACACCCCCCTGCTCTCGCCTTACATCCCTGAGTCCCCAGACCCCTGAGGCTGGAAGGGAGCCCCCGCCCCTACCCCCCGGCGCGCACCGCTCGGCGGCTGACCCCTGCGGTCCTTCTCTTCCTCCTCCCTGCATCCCGGACCCCCTTTTTCTCCCCACCGAAATCTCAGGGTGCTTGGAGGGGAGCGGCCGCCGCTGGAGTCTCGCTGCTCCACCACACCTCCCCCACCCCGGCCCTGGAGGGCTGCTGAGGCCGGTGGGGGACCCGGAGGGAGAGAGCTGTGGCAGGTGCCGCTTCCCAGCAGAGCTTAGAAAGGGGGCGGTTGGGGGAAGCCGCACTGCGGGCCCCGCAACTGAGATGTGACATGCGGTATCCGAGGCCAGGGGTCCTGACACGAAACGCCCCTTCTGCCCTGGGGTTTCCACGCCTCGGGTGCTGTGGGCTGTCATTTCCGAGCTCACCACCGTTGGGTCCCGCGCCTCCTCTCCCCACCGAGCCCTAGGCGATCGGCTTGTGAGCCGAGGCTCGGACGACTTACTCCCCTGTAGAGCCTGGACCGCTGGCAACTCTCAGAGGAGGGGCCGGGGGCTGAAATCCCAGCTCCGTGGAGCGGAATTTCGCCGAGGGACGCGGAGCAGCCTCCGGGGGCTCTGTCCCGCCCCCTGATTTCCCCTTAACCTTGGGTCAACCCGAGGCTAGGCGGCCGCAGTGAGCAGAGGGAGACCCTCCGAAGGCAGAGGCTCTGCCCGCCTGCTTTCCTTTTCCTCTCGGCCCTCCGTCGCCGCGGGTCCCCTCCCTCCTCCTCAGCACTTCTCCCTCTCTTCGGCCTGACGCCCCGCAATCCTTCTCCTGGCCGTGGACCCTGCTAGATCCCTGGCGTGTCCGAGGCCGGAGCGGGCGGGATCATCCACTCCACTCCTTAAAAGGGCAGGCGCCCTGGTCTCTGAGAGGGACTCGGATCCTCGGGTGGAACCCGGGACCGCGGGGGGAGACAGATCCCTGGGGGGAAGCCCGGCCGGAGAGGGGGCCGGGATGCGGCGTGGGAGCTGGCCCAAGGCGGGAGCGCCTGAGGTGGAGAGGAAGGAGGGAGGAAAAAAGAAAAACGGGAAGCACTGAGAGGGAGAAGGGACCCGACCCGGAGGCCCGCGCGTGGGGAAAAGGGCAGGCAGAGAAACTGGGGTGGCTATAGGAGGCGCTCCCATGGCCCTTGATTCCACCTGCCGGGACAGTGCGTGTCACACGGTCTCCGGAAGCTCTTCACCTGCGTGTGAACGTTGAGAACAACGACTCCGCAAAATGCATCCCCAGAGCCTACTTCGGGGCCTGGCATCCACCAAGCGCCCAATTAAGCATTTCCTGAACCGGCGGACAGAGGGTTTGGACTGGGGCGGGTACAGGAGAAGGAAGAGACACAATCCGGAGGTGGCTCTGTAGGGACAGAAAAGCAAGGCTCTGGAGGTGCCCATTGTGCGGGAGACCCAGGAGAGGCCGAAAGAGAAGAGCCTGGCACAATCAGGGAACAGAACTAGGAAGCTCTGTGGACGGACAGCGCTGGCCGGAAGGGCAGATGGTGGTGGCAGAGAACCGGGGCGACTATCGTCACCGAGGCCCGTCAGGGCGCTGGGGCAGGGCCTGGGCGAGGCGCCAGGCCCTGTATTCGGGTGGCCGACACGTGCAGGACCAGGCTGGTATTTGCAGAACCGTCGTAAGGCTGGGCCGGGACCGGATGGGGGCGGGGAGCAGTGGGGGCGGGCGGCTCTCAGACCCGGTGTCTGGCGGGCAGACAGGTCTGCACTGCAAAGGCTGGGGCGTGGAGAGGCTGGAGGTCATTAACTCTGACCTGGATCTGCGGTTTGGTGGGTGGCGGGAGCCGAGCTGTACATTTGGAAAGCGGAGCTGAGAGCTGATACCCGCAGCGTCGGCGAGCAAGCGGAGTGCCCGGCGGAGCTGGACTGGCCGACTGCGGGGCTCCCTGGGAACCCTGCTGCCCACTTCCAACATCACCCCGCTCCCGCCTAAGCGCTCCTCGCCCACCAGAGCTCGAGGCATTTCCACCCGGCGCAGGCGCTACAGAAGCGCCGAAACCTTGGTGCCCCGCCCATATGCCCCCCCCCCCCCCCGACTGCCCTCCTGTCCCTAGGAACCCTCCCAACCTCGCGGCGGCCTCCGCCTCCAAAACAATGGCCCTCGCAGACTGGAACCAAGTGTGTAACTCAAGTCTCCCTCAACCCTCTGGTCTCTGAAAAACCTGCCACCTGCGGCTGCAAGCGCCTCAGGCTTCCGGGTTTCCGCGGGGTGCGGTGGGTGTTGATGTGTGAGTTGGTGTGCATTTGTCTGTCAGTGTGCATCCGCTGTGTCTGTGTGTCAAGGTGTGTCAATGTGTGTGTGTGTACAGGCATGTATTTACTGTTTTTTTATCTGCTACCGTGTGTGTGTTTCAGTGAGTGCGTCTTTATCGATGTGTGTGTCAGTGTGTACTTCTGCTGTGTATTGGTATGTTTGAAAAGGTGTGCATGCCAGTGCTGCGTGTGTGTCTGTCAGTCTGTGCATGTCAATGTGAGGGTCAGTATGGGTGTGCGTATGTGTAGAGACGCTCTAGCTTACTACATTCTGGGCTTTACATTCCTTGCCTGACTCCATGCAGGGGGCCCATAACTGAATGCTATGGATTACCATCCTTATTTCAACGAAGAAGTGGGGGGAAGGGAAGGAGAACAAAGAAATTCGGAAATTCCCTGAGTTCTATCTCCCAGTCTTTGGTCCTGGGTCACTAGCCCAGACACAGGGCGGACACAAAGGGCTGAGGCAGGAGGGCTCACTAGTGGTCAGTCACTTCCTTGCATGTCTGTCCCTGTTGAGGTCTCGTGGACCCTCGGGACCCATGAACCTGTCTTCATGTCCAATGTATCCTCGCAGGGTCCCTTGGGCCCTGCACAGTTATCTGGCAGGTGCTCAATCAATGTTTGTTGAGTGAATGGATAAACGGAAGCATGTAAATGTGGTGTTTTCAGTGTTTCCACTGTCTTTAAGGAAGCTGGAGCAAGCAGCAACTTCCGCAGGCCAGCAGGTGACTGTCATTAACTTGCTAATGTTGTTTGTGGAACCAGACTCCCCATGGAGGGGAAATGGCCATCCCTGCTAGATAGGAGGGGGCCCTAATTAAAGCCAAGCTTTAGAAAGGTCACCCTGATGGCTGGGGAAGGGGGTGCTCAGACTGGATGGGGGAAGGGGTCAGGGATGTGGGGAGAGAGGGAGAAGAGGGCAGTGGAATGGAACTAAGAGCTCAGGAAAGGGCTTTGTCCTGAAACTGGCTTTGCGGAAGAAGAAAGGAGAGTCACGTTGCTCTAAAGTGGAGACGCCGATAATCATCTGAAAAATAAAATCAGAAAGTTGGAGAAAGAGGACAAGGTGAAGCAGAGGGAAAATGACCTGAGATTAACCAAATCAGACAATGCTGATAGAATCAGAAACTCAGTGAAGGGGCTAAGTCGGGAGGAAATAAGGATTCCTTTGTGCATCATTACCTCCTGCCTCTGGTTTGACATCAGTTTATTCCAGTAGTTCTCAAAAGGTGATTTTTGTCTAACAGTCTCTGTGTCACCTGGGAAGTTAGAAATGCAAACTCTCAGGCCCCAGCCTAGACAGACCTACCAAATCAACCTCGAGCACTGAGACCCAGTAACCTGTGTTTGAACAAGTCCTCCAAGGAATTCTCATTTATGCTAAAGTTTGAGAACCACTGGTTTATCTGAAATCTAGCCATGGATGGGACACAGGAGTGAGTAAAGTTTGGCAGGATATTGAGGGAAAATTCTGAAGCCTGGGCTGTCATACTAATGGCAGATCCTGGTGGATTACTCCAGTGGGCAGCATGAGAAGACAGTGCCTAGGCTGGAAAAGGAGTGCCATAAAACATGGAGAGGGAACCCCTGTAGGCAGCTGGAAGTTTCTAAAGATAAGCTTTGCTTCCTTTGAAATTTTACTCTTCATTTCACGAATACAACCTAAGCCCCCACTGCACGTCAGCCACTGTGCTCAGTGCCGGAGGACTCAAGAAAAATGGATGACAAGAACCTCTGTTGTGACCTGAGGTAGCCCCCTGGCCAGTTGCCAGCTCCACAAACAACCAGTAATGGGATAAGCGATCCAGTCAGGCAGGGGCAAGATCTTGGGAAGGTAGACCCCCAGAGAGGTGAGGGAAGGCAACTCAGAGACCCATTTGGGAACTTTCCTGGTGGTCCAGTGGTTAGCGCTTCACACTTCCACTGCAAGAGACGTGGGTTCACTCCCTGGTCTGCTGGGAGAACTAAGATCACACAAGCCACGCAGCATGGCCAAAAAGAAAAAAAAAAAAGACCCATTTGGATTGAATCCTGAAGAAAGAGTAGTAGCTTATCTAGCCATCAGGGGTAGGGTGAACAGTAGCAGAACACCATGTATAAATCACAGGAAAAGAAGGCAAGAACATTTAGGGAATTCCAACTCTTGGCCAGAGGGAATGGTAGAGGAGAGGACAGCAGTTGTAAATGAGGCTGAGAGAAGCTGGCGTCAGAGCTTGAAGGGGCATGTTGGTCATGCCAAAGAGCTCAGCCTTTATGCCCCAGTGTCTGGAGTCTCAAGCTGTGCTCTCTAGGGCCAACACCTGCTCCATTCTGAAGCCAAGTGAGACGGATGCTCACAGTGAAAAAAATCAATTAATGGGTAGAAACTTTTCTATTTTAACTTTTTTTAACCATAAAGTTTTCTTCAGTCTTTGACAGATGCTCCCTCTTATCTGTGAGCAGGCAACAGAATGAATGAACATGTAGCAAAAGAATATTAAACAGACAGTCCCAGGACTGATCATGCTTAATTCAACAGTTTATTTCTTTTTTCATGGACATCTGTGCTTGTGGCTATGATTTTGTATCGCACTCACATTATGTAGATGTATTTTCTGCTAGCAGAAGTGTTCTTTTGAAAAGTGTTTGATTTCATATGGTGCCATGGAATATATCAATTATTTCCTGGCATTCTAGAAAGAATACCACAACTTCCAGCTGCCATGCCACCTGAACCAGCTGGAGAAACTGTCCCTTAGATGGTGAGGAGCCACCGAAGGGTTTAGAGGAGGGGAGCAGAATGAATGCATTTGCAATTTTGAAATTTCACTCTTGTTCCAGCTTGGGGAGGAGACTGGAGCAGAGAGTGATGAAAGCAGTTAAGACGCAGGAATTAACACACGGTTGTAGCAGTTCAGGCAAGAAATGATGGTGATAGTGACATGGGATTGGAGTGGAAGGGAGGGAACAGGGCACGCTTTAAAAAGGGCATCCATTATAAGGGCCTTGTGCACCACGTTAAAGATGCTAAGGTTTCATCCTCTAGAGAATAAGAGTCTTTGAAGAGTTTCTTGATGAATGGCTGCAGCAGAATCACCTGTCCTTCTTCTTATAGAAACAGAGGCCAAGAGGCCACCTCAGACCTGCCAAATCAGAACCTTTGTTTGGGAGGAGTATGGGTGTGTAAGAAGCTCTCCAGGCGGTTGTGAGGTGAATTACCACTGGAGAACCACTGCATGATGGTTAGTGAGTGGCGGTATAGCAGTCAGATCTAGGTTTACACAGTGCACTCAAGACACCACGAGAAGAACTGATTGAATGAAGGCAAGAACAGAGACAGATAGCATTTGTGTTTGTTTTTGTTTAATTTGTGGACAAAGACTTACAGACAAGTGTGAAAGTAAATCCTCTTTTGCAACACGCAACTCATTGTTCAGTATGAGTTTTGATACAGATAAGAAGGAACATGATCCGTAAAATGGGTGTGTATTGGTGAGCATAAAGATTGCTTCCAGGGCTGTAGAGTTAAATAAGCTTTTAAATTACCAGATGTATTGATCCTAGTACTCAGTTTTAATGTTGACATAAAACAAAGATGGGCTTCTTTTTTTAGGCTTTTATCTTCGGAATACAGTGTCTGGATTTTCCAAAGGTATTGGCATATCCCAATGATCTCTGTCAAGTTTTAGGGTGTGATAACTTAGGAATTAATATGATTTGAACTTGATAAGTTTTTAGAGAACTAGACAGATCCCCGGAGAAGGCAATGGCACCCCACTCCAGTACACTTGCCTGGAAAATCCCATGGATGGAGGAGCCTGGTGGGCTGCAGTCCATGGGGTCGCTAGGAGTCGGACACGACTGAGCGACTTCACTTTCTCTTTTCACTTTCATGCATTGGAGAAGGAAATGGCAACGCACTCCAGTGTTCTTGCCTGGAGAATCCCAGGGACGGGGGAGCCTGGTGGGCTGCCGTCTATGGGGTCGCACAGAGTCGGACACAACTGAAGTGATTTAGCATAGCATATCATAGACATATCCCATCTCCTGACCCTAAATAGGATCCTATAGTAAACTGCTTGAGGAAATTGGATCTTGAAGATTACAGGTGGCAAACTTTTAAGTGCACTCTGTTGAAGATCAAAAAGGCCCAACTAAAACAACTATGGCAAGCATCACAGCTGTGGATTGAGCAGAACTTTTTGAAAGGGCTACGTTGAAGATGACAGCTTGGGAGGAGCTATGGTGATTGCCAGTGGAAAGAATCAGGATGTGTGAGAATCCTTAAAAATTTATTGACTTAAATAACTTTGCCTATGTTATGAATAGAAAGAAACCTTTGTGCAGAAAAAAAAAAAAAAAAAGAACAGAGACAGGGAGAGCAGTCAGGAGGCTACTGCCATGGTCCTAGGCTGACTTTCCGCATTGGGCAAGAGCCAGAACTCAAGAGAAGGTTCGGCTCACCACCCCCATCAGGGATACTAGTTATCCTTAGAAACTTACCTGTACACACCGTTTTAGACAAATGGTACAATTTTGTATTTTCCCGAACAATTCTTGTTCGCCACAGTTAGTCCTCAGTGGTCTTCCCAGAGTCACAGAGTTTGCCTAAGATGTATAATCATGTAAAACGCATGATGTACCTACCAGGGCACTGCACTAGGCACTGGGAGAGGTAGAAAGAAACATGAGCTATGGCTTCTGTTCTGAGGGAAGTTCCTGTCTAACTGAGGAAACCAGATATATACGCACTAACAGTAAATGTGCTGTGCTGTACTTGTGTTTAGTCGCTCAGTTGTGCCTGACTCTCTGCAACCCCATGGACCGTAGCCTGCCAGGCTCCTCTGTCTATGGGATTCTCCAGGCAAGAATACTGGAGTGGGTTGCCATGCCCTCCTCCAGGGCATCTTCCCCACCTGGGGATTGAACCTAGGTCTCCCGCATTGCAGGCAGATTCTTCACTATCTGGGCTACCAGGGAATAGTGAATACCAAATATGTCATAAGGCAGTAACCAAGATGCAGCATAGACAATGAATACCAATGCTCTGTTTCTTTTCTTTTTTGTTTTTGTTTTTTTCATGCCTCACAGCTTGTGGGATCTCAGTTCCCCTACCAGGGATTGAACCCAGCCCTGGAAGTGAAGGCAGCGAGTCATAACCACTGGACAGCCAAGGAATTCCCCCAGTGCTCGATTTCTTAACCTAGCAATGGTCACATGGGTGTTTGCTTTATAAGTATTGATTTTTGCTTTGTCTTTCTGCTTTAGGAATGCTTCAAGATATGTGTTACATTTCATAAGATTAAAAAAAGATTTACTGCGCACCCTAGAGCCCAGGCTCCTCAACAAGAGAAGCCACTGCAATGAGAAGCTGGCGCACTGCAGCTACAGAGTAGGCCCCACTCACTGCAACTAAAGAAAGTCAGAGCACAGCAATGAAGACCCAGCACAGTCAAAAGTAAATAAGTAAATTCATCAGTTAATTAATTTTTAAATAAGTTTAAAAAGACAATAAGTTCTGTGAGTTGAATGATATTCACCAACAGCCCCTAGACATGGTACAGAATCTAGAGAAACAAGGTGTCTACCCAGTGACCTTTCAGTCTTCCGCAGATGAGCCACCAGCACTGCGAAAGGATTGAAATAAGCCACAGAAACAGAATCAAGATGGTAATGACACCTCAGTGAGATACAAGCTTCACCATCACCACCATTAGTCATTGGTTTTGGGAAGATCCCCTGGAGAAGGAAATGGCAGCCCACTCCAGTATTCTTGCCTGGAGAATCCCATGGATGGAGGAGCTTCGTGGGCTATAGTCCACAGGTCACAAAGGGTCGGACACGACTGAGCGACTTCACTTTCACTAAGGTGAAGTTTAATTTTTTTTAAATCATTCTGTCAATGCTTTGAAAACACTTTGGTTTAGTTTTGTATCCATACACAAGTGCATACACACACAGAGTATCTTATTCCAAGGAATATTTTATGGGTCAATAAACTGGGAATAGAACATCATTATCAAAAGAGAGGATTCAGATATGCTAAATCTAGTGGGTTGATATAATTGCTGTAATTAAGTTTTAAATAGGACTCTCAGCTTCCTGAAAGCCATAACAATGGGAGAAATACTGGTTGGCTTCATTTTGTGTGGGGTTTTTGTTTTTGTTTTTCTGGCCGTGCCAAGCAGCTTGTGGGATCTTAGTTCCCTGATCAGAGATTGAGCCTGCACCCTCCGTAGTGACAGAATGGAGTCTTAACCACTGGACCACGAGGAAATTGCTGTTTTATGTGTTTTCTATACATAAGAATTATTAGCCTCACAAATATTAATAGAGTACCTGAAAAATGAAAGTGAAAGTGTTAGTTGCTCAGTTGTGTCTGACTCTTTGCGACCCCATGGACTGTAGCCCACCAGGCTCCTCTGTCCATGGAATTTTCCAGGCAAGAATACTGGATGGAGTGAGTAGCCACTCACTTCTCTAGGGGATCTTCCCAGCCCAGGTATCGAACCTGGGCCTCCTGCAGGGCAGGCAGATTCTTTACCATCTGAGCCACCAGAGTACCTACTATATGCCAAGTCTTAGACTAGGTGCCGGAGATCAATGATGAGTAAAAACAAACTTGGTCCTTGCCTTCATGGAGCTTATGGTCTAGTAGTGAGCACAGATAATAATCAAATAGTCATATGCATAAATGAAGAACTAAAACTGCAATAAGAGCAATTAAGGAGATATTTATTGTGCCCTGAGAACCTATAATGGCAGAGGTGGGGGGATGTAGATTTGACTCAGTCTAGCCTGTGAGTGTAGGGGGCTTCGTGGAGGAAGTGGTGTTTGAGTTGAGATCTATAGATTAAGTAGGAGTCAGCTAGGTGAAGGGAGAACTGAAGCTGAAAGAGGATTCCAGGCAAAGGGAAGAGCATGTGCCGAGGCTCCATTCAAGGGACAGAAAGGAAACTGGTGTGCCTGGAGTACAGACGGACTGGAGTGGAATGCAATGAGGCTGGAGACATGGGCATAGAGCCAAATCATTCAGGGCCCTTGGTCATTGTACAGAGCTGTTTGGAATTTTTTATGCTAAGCAATGGGAAGCCACTGAGGGATTTGAGACAGGAGTATGACATGATCAGACTTGTGTTTTGAAAAGTTCCCTGGCTTCAATGTGGAAAGCATGTTGAAGAGAAGAAAATGGAGGCAGAAAACCAGTTAAGGGAATTTCCTGGTGGTCCACAGCAGAGGCCACGGGTTCAATCCCCGGTCAAGGAACTAAGATCCTATGCCTCACAGCACAGCCCAAAATAAAGGAAGGAAGGAAGACAACCAGTTAGGGAGCTTTCCTGGTGACTCAGTGGTAAAGAACCCACCTGCCAATGCAGGAGACATGGGTTCAAGCTCTGGTCCAGGAAGATCCCACAAACCACACAGAAATTAAGCCCGTGCACCACTACAATTGAACCTGTGCTCTAGAGCCTGGGAGCCAGAACTACTAAGCCCATGCACCCTAGAGCCCATGCTCCACAGTGGTAGAGGCCACCACAATGAGAAACCCGAGCACCGTGGCTAGAGAGTAGCCTCTGCACACTGCAACTGGAGAGGGGACCACACAGTGGCGAGGACCCAGCACAGCCAAATAAATTAATTTAATTAAAAAAGGAAACCAGTTAGAAGGCTCTTTTACTCATCCAGCTGAAAGATCATGGAGGCTTGTACTAGGGTGGTAGAAGTAAAGATGGAGAGAAGAAAGCTTATTGGCTAGCTATTTAGAAAATAAAGACAACCTAGACTTGGTAATGTGGGAGATGAAGAAGACAGGGATGCCAAAGTTGACTCTTATGTTTCTGGCTTGTATGGTGGTGCTTTTTATGGAGATGGGGAACACTGGAGAACCTCTGGTTTGAGGAAGAGAGAGACCATCTTTAGCTCCAGTTTGGAACTAGCTTGAGTTTGAGATGCTTTTGAAACACTGAAGGGGAAAATGTAAAGAAGGCAACTGGAGCTCCCATAAAAGGTCAGGCCTGGAGACAAAAATCAAGAAGTCACTGGTGTATAGGTAATGTGTAAAGCCATGGGAATAAATGAAATGACCTAGGGAGGGAGTAAAGAAGAGGACCCAAGACTAATCCCTGGAAAACACCAGCATTTCTAGATGGGAAATGAGAAGAACTTGAGAAGGGAACTGAAAAGGAGAAGCTAGAGAGGAAAACCAGTGTCCTGTGCCATCAAAGCCCAAAGACAAGAGAAGTTCAAGAAGGTAAATATCAACAGAATTCAATACTGCCATGAGGTCAAAGAAAGTAAGAGAAAACTGTTCATAGAATTTAGGGTTCATGGAGGTCATTGAGTTCAACAAGAGCTGTTTCAGGGGAGTGGTGGTGGCAAAAACTGGCTTGAGTATGTTGAAGGATGATTGGAAAATGACTAAATGAAGTCAGGAAATATAGTCAATTCTTTGGAGAAGTTTGACTGTGAAGAAAAACAGAGACAGAGTGATAGCTGGAGGAAAATGTGGGGGCCGACATTTCCTTAAAGATGGCAGAAAAGGCTTGAGAATGTTTGAATGTTGTTGGAAAGGATCCAGATGAGAGAGAGTCACTGAATATACACAGTGATCAGCTGGTAAATGTTTAACAACTGGTTCTTTGAAGGGGGGAAAAAAAAACCCGGATATGTAGCATTTGCTAATTTCCATCGGAGAAGGCAATGGCACCCCACTTCGGTACTCTTGCCCAGAAAATCCCATGGATGGAGGAGCCTGGTAGGCTGAGGTCCATGGGGTTGCTAAGACTCGGACACGACTGAGCGACTTCACTTTCACTTTTCACTTTCATGCATTGGAGAAGGAAATGGCAACCCACTCCAGAATTCTCGCCAGGAGAATCCAAGGGACGGGGGAGCCTGGTGGGCTGCTGTCTATGGGGTCCCACAGAGTCAGACACGACTGAAGTGACTTAGCAACAGCAGCAGCAGCTGATTTCCATGGTATAAATATTCTTACAACAACTGATGTCAGACTGTCAATATGAAGTCTCAATCCCTACCTGATGTGAAGAATTGACTCATTGGAAAAGACCTTGATGCTGGGAAAGATTGAAGGCAGGAGGAGAAGGGGACAACAGAGGATGGGATGGTTGGATGGCATCACTGACTCAATGGACATGAGTTTGAGCAAGCTCCAGGAGTTGGTGATGGACAGGGAAGCCTGGCATGATGCAGTCCATGGGGTCACAAAGCCTGCCAGTAGGCTTCAGCACACCACTAACAGCAGAAAGATTTATGTTCAGTTATCAGTTATATTTTTCCTTTTATGAAGTTCTCATACGTGTTCCTTGCCTACTTTTATATTGAAACACTTTTTTCTCCGTCTTTAGTCCTATAAGCTCTTTGTCATTAAGTTTATTTATAGTGGATTTTTGGGTAAAGAAGTTAAATTATTTGTATAGTCAGAATCTATCAGTATTTCCCTTTATGATTTTTCCCTTGTAGTTCTGTATTTTTTGTCTATTAGTAAATTGGCACTCTGCTTTATTTTTTGTGAAATTGGCTATCATGAATTAGCTTTCCTGAAGCTGAGGTGTTTTGTTATATTTCAAGTATTTTTTATGTAGACCATTTTCAAAGTCTCCATTGAATTTGTTACAATATTGCTTCTGCATTACATTTTGGTTTTTGGCCACAAGATACTTAGGATTTTAGTTCCCCAACCAGGGATAAAATGTGCAGCCACTGCATTGGAAGGCAAAGTCTTAAGCACTGAACCACTGGGGAAGTCCCCAGCTGAGGTGTTTTAAACTGCAAAGGTGGTGAACAGACTGTGGCTCTCAGTGACTTCACCAAGGTACTGCCATCTTGTGAGTTCTACTTGTGGTCAGGTAACACTCTAACCTCTTTTCAATTTATTGTTTTAAATACCATAATAATACCTATAAGGACATAGGCTTTCCAAGAGCCCGCCCGCTCTTTTAAAATTTCTGCTCCAATAATTTGAATCTGCCTTTCAATCACCTGCACAGATAGTCCTCCCTACCATGGCAAATGAGACATTCAGGGACCTTACAAAAGTAAGCTAGTGACAAGATTCTATCATCACCTGCCAAGAAGAACCTCAAAAGATAATCAGACCTCGTATTTTGCTCCTATTCAAAGTAATTAAGGTAAAATTGTAACCTTTGACTGTAGCATGTATTTTCCATACTCAATTGGTCAAGTATTAAATAACTTTATAAAGTAGGTTCATTCACCTGGGGGCATATTGACTTGCAGCTAATTCAGTCAGGCCCACTCATGGGGAACTCATGTTATTTAAAATCAGACATCCCATAGTGTCAATCTGCAGCTGAGGGGTCAAGTCAAGGATACAGCCAGAGTTTCAAGGGGTGGGTAACCCAGTGGAATGGATTCATTTATTCATTTATTCAGTAAAGGTTTATAGAGCACTGCTGAGCAGTGTACATAATGCTGGGGACATAGCAGTGTACAAGTGCTATTACAGAACTTACGAGAAAAAGACATACAGGCCATTATAACACAACGAAAGAAAACCACAGATGCTCTAAGAGCCTCAGGGGATGGGTACCCAATTCAGGTAATGAAGTAAGGCTTTCCAGAGATGGTGAGAACTAAGTTGAGGCCTGAATGGAAGTAGGAGATGGATGGGTGAAAAAGAGAAAGGCAATGGTCATCTCATTAGGCTGAGGTCTAAGAAGAAAACACTTAATGCGTGGAGAAATGCCAGATGGTAAACAAAGGTTCAGATGTGGGTTCCAGTGGTGTGAGTCTATCGTCTTGAGCTAGAGTCAAAAACTGAGGGTGAGCATGGATGTGTATATAGCAGGTGGGGGAGTTGGTTCCAGAATTTAAAAACTTTTGTTTTCCCTGCAGAGATGTGGGTTATGGGGACTTTGAAGAGCAAGTACTTTTTTTTTTCTTTTAACTTTTTATTTTGTATTAGGGTATAGCCGATTAACAATGTTGTGATAGTTTCAGGTGGACAGCAAAGGGACTCAGCCATTCATATATGTGGATCCATTCTCCTTCAAAGAGCAAGTAGTTTTTAAAGTAAGCACACAATGAGGTCCTTCGTATAGCATAGGGAACTGTATTCAATATCTTGTGACAAACCATTGTAAAAAAAATATATATATATATATATATATATGTATATACACACATATGCATATATATATGTATAACTGAGTCATTTGCTATACAGAAGAAATTCACACAACACTGTAAATAAACTATACTTCAATAAAAAAATTTTTAAATAAGCAAGGGGGACTTCCCTGGTGGTCCAGTGGTTAAGACTCTGTGCTTCCACTGCAGGCGGTGTGGGTTTGATCCCTAGTCAGGGAATGCCTCACTGTGTGGCCAAAAAATTATAAAAGGATAAACATTAAAAAAAAAAGTAAACAAGGTAAAAACAAGCATGCCTTGAGCACTGGTGGGATCTCAGCAGAAAGGACAAAAACCCTTTCTGGAAGCTTGCTTTTATATGGCGTGCCCGATACCCACTCCTTGGAGGGAGCCTATGCAACCTTTGCAGAGCAGGACTAGTACTGAGGTTCTACCAGGATTATGGCAGGTTATTGGTTAATGTCATGAATCCACTTTAGTGCTCTTGGTCTTCCCTGGTGGCTCAGCTGGTAAAGAATTGCCTGCAATCTGGGAGACCTGGGTTCAATCCCTGGGTTGGGAAGATCCCCTGGAGAAAGGAAAGGCTACCCACTCCAGTATTTTAGCCTGGATAATTCCATGGACTGTATAGTCCATGGGGTCGCAATGAGTCGGACACAACTGAGCAACTTTCACTTTCCATATTGTGAAACTTAGGGACTTGAACGGAGTGTTTTTTGACTTGTTAGCAAATAGTCCAAGCTGCTTCCTGCTTCCTGGAAGATTTGACTTCACCATAAATAGCTTCATGGCTCACCTCCAGAAGGCCTATGACCTTCCATTTTGGTGATCAGAGATCAACCTTCCTAATATAATATATACCAACCACCTCCCCTATTGGTTTCCAAAATAAATGCATCACTCCTCCATAAACAACAGAGAGAAAAAAGCTCTCTAAGCCCTTATCAGAAATGACAAGTTTAAATGATCTGCCATGTCATTCTGATCACAAATCTAGACAAGAAAACTGAAATTCGAGGATAGCTTGCTTGGGGTATGGCATCCACATTTTTTCCATTGTAAGTCACATAATAAAAGATACAGATATGTACAGGTTGCATACACTAATGGTAATAGTGAAATATGGCTTGTTGGCCGGTCAACAACACAGACTGTAGAAACAGTAATACAAAAGCATCCCCTCCAAGTTTCATCAACTGCATTCACTCAAAAGTGCACATTTGTAGGTCTGTTGTTTATCAGTGATAAATTTTGATTGATTCAATAATAAGAATAGAACACTGGCACTTAACAAAATGACCTGAAACAGTGGGTGCTAGTTTAGTCTAGGGCTGTCTCATGCTGACTCCAGAGACGCTCCCAATGGGGGTTTCCATTTCAGCAGTCTTAACAAAGAGAATATACTCTTCACTGCATTAGAAAGACCTCAACCTTGTTTAGAGCTTGGCCATTCAAACTGAGAGGTTGGGATAATGTTCACCTCAAAATTCTTGATGAATCCAGTTCACGATGTTGAACGTTGACACACATTAATAGTAGGTTTTCTGATTTAGTTGTAAGCAATGTGTAAATGAATAAATGACAACGTAATGTTGTTTGTGCTCCCAAGGCAGTCATAAAAATGTCTTTTAAAGTATATTTTGCTTGTGAAAATAAAGGACTGTCTGTGCTCACCAAAACCTGTGAAACAGATGGATTGTGTGGTGTGTGAATTAAAACTATTATGGGCTTCCCAGGTGGCACTCGTGGTAAAGAACCCTCTTGCCAATGCAGGAAACATAAGAGATAGGGGTTCGATCCCTGGGTCGGGAAGATCTCCTGGAGGAGGGCACAGCAACCCACTCCAGTATTCTTGCCTGAAGAATCCCATGGACAGAGGAGCCTGGCAGGCTACAGTCCATGGGGGTCTCAAAGAGTCCGACACGACTGAAGCAATTTAGCATGCATGCACACAAAACTATTATGCTGGCAGCTTCCCTGGTGTTCCAATGGTTAAGAATCCACCTTGCAGTGCAGGGGACATGGGTTTGATTCCTGGTCAGGGAACTAAGATCCCACATGCTGCGAGGCAGCTAAGTCCACAGGCTGCAACAAAAGATCTCACATGATGCAATGAAGATCCCATGTGCCGCAACTAAGATTTGATGCAGCCAAATAAAGACACAAATAAATATTTTTTAAAGCTATTATATGGGCTTCTCTGATAGCTCAGTGGTAAAGAATCCGCCTGCAATGCAAGAGACATAAGAGACAGGGATTCAATCCCTGGGTTGGGAAGATACTTTGGAGAAGGGAATGACAACCCACTCCAGTACTCTTGCCTGGAGAATCTCATGGACAGAGGAGCCTGGTGGGCTACAGGCTATAGAGTGACAAAGAGTCAGGCATGACTGAAGCTACTTAGCAAGGACAAAGCTATTATACTAGAAAAAAAAAAAAAAAAAAAACCTATCAACCTCTTCTGGCCATCCCATTACTGCTACTGCTGCTAAATCACTTCAGTCGTGTCCGACTCTGTGTCATCCCATAGACGGCAGCCCACCAGGCTCCCCCATCCCTGGGATTCTCCAGTCAAGAATTCTGGAGTGGGTTGCCATTTCCTTCTCCAATGCATGAAAGTGAAAAGTGAAAATGAAGTCACTCAGTCGTGTCCGACTCTTAGCGACCTCATGGACTGCAGCCTACCAGGCTCCTCTGTCCATGGGATTTTCCAGGCAAGAGTACTGGAGTGGGGTGCCATTGCCTTCTCCGGGCCATCCCATTACTGTGCTTTAAACTCTCCTGGGCACTCTGCACCCTACCAGGGATGCATGAAATACGGGACAATCAACCATTCCTGGCACCTGCCAAGCATGGCCCAGTCCTGGAGGCTGGCTCTGCCCCTGCTGTATTGCTCTGATCGTTCTGGCTTACAGATTCCTTACTCTCTGAGGTAAGAGACTGCCTCCTCTAGTCCCAGGCTTTTGGGATCCTGTGGTGTAAACTCTCCTCTGCATCCCTCCTCCTACATCCAGGGAATGGAACCATCACACAATTGTGACTTCATTTCCACCAAATCTATTACAGATTTCTTTACAATCTAGGAACGCATTGAACCCAAGACAGTTCAGCAGTGGGAAAAGAGAGGTTTCCAGTCCCCATCTGCCCATCCAGGTGTCCAGGTAGAGTCTGCATTTCCTTGAACAAATCAACAGAGCTTTTGTTTGTCCCCTGAAGTTTCAAGTTCAATGTGCTCCGATGTCTTGTCATATCCATAAGGAAATATAATCTTGTGAATCACTGGAGGTCTAACAAATTGGATTTGGGGCCTCTGATTCCAAAAAGTCCTTGATTGGAGATGGCAGCTCAGTAAATCTCCATACCTGGGATCAATCTCTTCTAAATAGCTCCTAAAGCACTCATGATTAAAGATGTGAGCACAGAGGAAATTCATAGTCTTTATTGCTTACTCCATCATATCATGTGGTGAACCAGACTTGCAAAATTCATGGCATGAGGCATGCGGCAATGACAGCTGGGCCCACCAAATTTCTTTTGGATTGAATACATTGTTGAAATCTTATTTGCTTTTTCAAAGCAGATGCTGTATGTATAACAAGTGAACTTTTCCATGTTTAGAACTTTTTAAAGTCCTTTTAAAAAAACTGGTTCGTCAAGGACCTACTGTGTAGCACAGGGAGCTGCTCAATGTTATGTGGCAGCCTGGATAGGAAGGGAGTTTGGGAGAGGATGGCTACATGCATGTGTATGGCTGAGTCCCTTCCCTGTTCTCCTGAAACTATCACAAAACTGTTAATTGGCCACATGCTTTGTGCTAGTTGTTCAGCTGTGTCCGACTGTTTGCGACCCCATGGACAGTAGCCCTCCAGACTTCTCTGTTCATGGAAGTTTCCAGGCAAGAATGCTGGAATGGGTTGCCATTTCCTTCTCCAGTAATAAAGTATACTCCGATATAAAAATCTTAAAAAAATTTAATAAAAAGCTGGCTGAGACCTAATTCATGTGGGCTGGCACTAAAAAAAAAGTGGACTCTGGAGTCAGACCCTTTAGGTTTAAGTATCAGTGTGCCTCTTGCCAGCTATGTGCGTTAGGCAAAAATTTTAACTTCTTTGTGCCTTAGTTTCCTTCCCTGTAAAATTCAGATAATAATAAGATGACCTGTGTTAGGGGGTTGTTATGAGGATAAAATATGTTGAAATTTGTAAAATGCTTAGAATAGTACTGGCACATAATGAGTGCTGTATTAGTTCTTAAGTAAATCAGATTCATTAATTTTGCTAAAACTCTCAGGCAGACACAAACACTTGCCCTTTCCCAGGCCATGTCACATACCTTGGATGAGGACATACAGTTCATTCATTCTCCTGTGTACTCTGAGTTCTCTTTTTCAGTCAGACTAGACCACTTGAAACCCATGTGTTCAGTCACCTTTGCAGGATCACCTTCCCTGAGCTTTACTTCTAATGCAATGCCTTCCACTTCTGATCACTGTAATAAAGAGACATGTAAAATTCTTTTCTGCTGGCTATTAAAACTATTGTTGAGACTTCCTTGGTGGTCCAGTGGTTAAGGCTCCATGCTTCCAATGCAGGGGGCATGGGTTTGATCCCTGGTTGGGGAAGCAAGATTCCACAGGCTGCGTGGCACCATCAAAAAATAAAAAATATTGTTGAGGACAATATCCAATATGGTACATATTTGCACCTCCAGCCCCAACTATCTCGCTCCAGCCTCATGTATCCATCTGACATCAGCATTAGATATTTCAAAAGAAATAAACTCAACAAATTCAAGAACAAATACATCATCCCCTTCCTGCTCTTGACCCTCAACCAGATTTTCATCAGTGATCCACCTCTCAGGGAACAGAACCACCTTTTCTGATCAGATCAGAATCATAGGACTCATCTTTCTTCCTCAACCCTCGTCTCAATCTTACAAAAACCAATCTATTTCACCTCCTAAATATCTCTCAATATTCAAAGCCCACATGTCTGTTTTTATACAGCTATGACGTATACAAACTCTTCTCTTGCCTCTTCATTTAATAGTGTCATAAACGCACTGGCTTGAGCATCAGTGGAGACTGGGCCCTCGTTTGTTTATTCAATAAAATTTAACACTCCCCTCTTTGCTCAGGCTAATCTATGAGGGCTTCTGGAGAAAATAGAGATGACCTAGACCTGTTGGTGCCCTCAGGGAGCTTCCAGTCTGGTGAGGGAGACAGACATATTTGCAATTTTTTTCTAGAGGAGATGTGCCATGCAGTAAGCAGAGGTCAATACGCACAGGGTACTGAGAGACCATGGAAGAGTAACAAGTTAATCAGACGTGGGTTTGGAAAACTTTCCTAGGCCTTGAACCCTGAATAACGGTTCTCTGGGAAAGGAACAGTTGAGATTAGAGATAGTCTAGGCAACAACTGCAGTCATGAAATTAAAAGACACTTGCTCCTTGGAAGAAAAGCTATGACAAACCTAGACAGCATATTAAAAGCAGAGACATTACTTTGCCAACAAAGGTCCATCTAGTCAAAGCTATGGTTTTTCCAGTAGTTGTGTATGGATGCAAGGGTTGGACCATAAAGAAAGCTGAGTGTCGAAGAATTGATGCTTTTGAACTGTGGTGTTGGAGAAGACTTTTGAGAGTCCCTTGGACTGCAAGGAGATCCAACAAGTCAATTGTAAAGGAACTCAGTCCTGAATATTCATTGGAAGGGCTGATGCTGAAACTGAAACTTCAGTACTTTGACCACCTGATGCAAAGAACTGACTCATTGGGAAAGACCCTGATGCTGGGAAAGACTGAAGGTAGGAGGAGAAGGGGATAACAGAGGGTGAAATGGTTGGATGGCATCACTGACTCGATGGATATGAGTTTGAGCAAGCCCCGGGAGTTGGTGATGGACCAGGACTGGCATGCTGCAGTCCGTGGGGTTGCAAAGAATTGGACATGACTGAGCAACTGAACTGAGGCAATAATAATAGTGCATGCAAAGACCAGAAATAAGAAATCCCATTGCCGGTTCAAGGAACTCTAAGGTATTCCTTGTGTCTGGAAGTCAGAATTTGAGAGGACTGAATTACCAGTAGCCAGATCATGCTTTGGGTGCCCTATTGAGGAGCTTCCTCTATCACGTGGTAACTGAGAGGCCAAGGTATTCATACAGAGGAGGGACAAAATCAGATCTGGATATATTTGAAAGATCTCTGTGCAAACCTAATCACAAACCTTCCAAATGGATAAAACAAATAGGGAAAAAATTTTCAAAAGAAATATAAGGCTTGAACAACACAGTAAACTAACTGGACCTAATGGATATGTATAGAACACTCCACCCAACAAGAGCAGAATGCACCTTCTTCCCAAGTGACCATGGAACATTTCACAGGATAAAGCCATATATTAGGCCATAACACTGGCCTCAGTACATTTTAAAGGCTCATAATCTTACAAAATATGTTCTTCGACCACAATGGAGTAACATTAGAAATAAATAACAGAAAAAAATTTGGGAAATTCACAAATATGTAGAAATTAAACAACACACTCATATATAACCACGGGTCAAAGAAGAAATAACAAGTGAAATTAGAAACTGCTTTGGGATGAATAAAAATGATGGCATAATATACCAAAATTTGTGGGATGAAGCTAAACTGGTACTTAGAGGAAAATATTAATAAAGTAATATTTGGTACCAAAACCAGATGAAGATATCATAAGAAGGAAATAATATCTCTTATGAATATAGATGTAAAAATCATCAACAAAATACTAGTAAGCCAAATGCGTCAACATTTTAAAAGGAAGAATCACTATAAACAAAGCTAATGGAGGTGATAGAATTCCAGTTGAGCTATTTCAAATCCTAAAAGATGATGCTGTGAAAGTGCTGCACTCAATATGCCAGAACATTTGGAAAACTCAGCAGTGGCCACAGGACTGGAAAGGTCAGTTTTCATTCCAATCCCAAAGAAAGGCAATACCAAAGAATGTTCAAACTACCACACAATTGCACTCATCTCACACGATAGCAAAGTAATGCTCAAAATTCTCCAAGCCAGGCTTCAACAGTACACGAACCATGAGATTCCAGATGTTCAAGCTGGATTTAGAAAAGGCAGAGGAACCAGAGATCAAATTGCCAACATCCGTTGGATCATTGAAAAAGCAAGAGCGTTCCAGAAAAATATCTGCTTTATTGACTATGCCAAAGCCTTTGACTGTGTGGATCACAACAAGCTGTGCAAAATTCTTCAAGAGATGGGAATACCAGACCACCTGACCTGCCTCCTGAGAAATCTGTATGCAGGTCAACAACAACAGTTAGAACTGGACATGGAGCAACAGACTGGTTTCAAATTGGAAAAGGAGTACATCAAGGCTGCATATTGTCATCCTGTTTATTTAATTTATATGCAGAGTACATCATGAGAAATGCCAGGCTGGATAAAGCACAAGATGGAATCAAGATTGCTGGCAGAAATATCAATAACCTCAGATATGCAGATGACACCACCCTTATACCAGAAAGCAAAGAAGAACTAAAGAGCCTCTTGATCAAAGTGAAAGAGGAGAGTGAAAAAGTTGGCTTAACATTCAGAAAATGAAGATCATGGCATCCAGTCCCATCATTTCATGGCAAATAGACAGGGAAACAATGGAAACAGTGAAATATTTTATTTTGGGGGGCTCCAAAATCACTGCAGATGGTGACTGCAGCCATGAAATTAAAAGATGCTTGCTCCTTGGAAGAAAAGCTGTGACCAACTTAAATAGCATATTAAAAAGCAGAGACGTTACTTTGCTAACAAAGGTCCGTCTAGTCAAAGCTATGGTTTTTCCAGTAGTCTATGTATGGATCTGAGAGTTGGACTATAAAGAAAGTGGAGCACCGAAGAATTGATGCGTTTGAACTTCGATGTTGGAGAAGACTCTTGAGAGTCCCTTGGACTGCAAGGAGAGGAGATCCTGAAGGAAATCAGTCCTGAATATTCATCGGAAGGATTGATGCTGAAGCTGAAACTCCAACACTTTGGCCACCTGATGCGAAGAACTGACTCATTGGAAAAGACCCTGATGCTGGGAAAGATTGAAGGCAGGAGAAGGGGACGACAGAAGATGAGATGGTTGGATGGCATCACCAACGCAATGGACATGAGTTTGAGTAGGCTTTGGCAGTTGGTGACAGATAGGGAAGCCTGGTGTGCTGCAGTCCATGGGATTGCAAAGAGTCAGACACTACTGAGCAACTGAACTGAACTGACTAGTGCATGGTGATGGACTTATTATGGTGATCATTTCACAATATAAACAAACATCAAATTATTATGTTGTATACCTGAACTAATACAATGTTATATGTCAGTTATACCTCAAACAAAACAAAACAAAACAAAACAAAAAAACACTGAACCTCAGAAAAAAAAATTAAAAGAATAAGCAAAGGAGAGACTTCCCTGGTGATCCAGTGGCTAAGACTCAGCAATCCCAGTGCAGGAAGCTGGGATTCGATCCCTGGTCAGGGAACTAGATCCCACGTGTCACAACTGAGTTTGCATGCTGCAACTAAAGATCCTGTGTGCTGCAACATAGATCTGGTGTAGCCAAATAAGTAAGTAAATAAAAGTTAAAAAAAAAAACAAGAAGAAGAAGCAAAGGATCTGAGTAGACATTTCTCCAAAGAAGATAGACAAGTTGTGGATAATTTTGTGAAAAGATGCTCAACATCACTAGCCTTCAGTGGACTGCACTTTGAATCCTGAGACAGACCTACTTCACACCTGCTAGGATGGTGTGCTACAATCAAAATGATGTATAATAACAAGTGTTGGGAAATAAGTGGAGACATTGAAATCCTCATTGACAGCTGGCAGTGATGTATAAGGGTGCAGCCACTTTGGAAAGCAGTCTGGCAGTTCCTCAAATGTTAAGCACAGAGTTACCATATGACCCAGCAATTCCATTCCTAGAAATAGACCCAAGAGAAATGAATACATACATAGACTCAAAAACCAGTACATGAATGTTCATAGCAGCATGAATCATAATAGCCCAAAAGTCAGAACGACCCAAATGTCCATCAGTCAATGAATATTGATGACTTAAATGTGGTATATCTAGACAATGGGACATTATCCTGCAATCAAAAGAAGTACTGATACATGCTACAATTTGGATTAACTTTGAAAACATGATGCTAAGTGAGAGAAAGCAGTCACCAAAGATCATATATTGTATGATTCTAATTTTATCAAGTGTTCAGAAGAGGGAAATCTACAGAGACAGAGAGTATATTAGTATTGCCAAGAGCTGGGAAGGTTGGAAGGGAATGGGAATTGAGTGCTAATGGCTATGGGATTTCTGAGGTGGTGAAAATGTTCTAAAATTAGATAAGTGATGATGGTTACCCATATCTGTGAAACACTAAAAAGCCATCGAACTGTACCTTCTAAACAGGTAAATTGTATGGCATGTGAATTAGATCTCAATAAAGCTATTATTAAGAAAAATCTCTATGATGACAGGTGGAGGAAAGAAACTGGAGGTGAGACTGAGACCACGCAAGTGGTTGGTGCATGGTCTGGGCAGGAGAGGATGACTGAGTTGGAACAGGGTTTGTGGAATAGATGCAAGAGAGTCCATGTGGAGACAGGCAGGACTGGGTGATGATTCATTTTCAGCTTGATTCTTAGTTCTATACATAATATTTGTCCTGATACTACCAGTTTGTATCCGTGAGTTGCTCTCCATCCATAAAACTACCTGATGCTCCAAACCTCTCTCATCATCACTCGTCTCAACTACTGCCCTCTTGGATGGTCTTTGTGCATCCACTCGGGTTCCCTGCCAGTCTATTCTCTACACTGGAGCCACAGTGATCTTTCCATACTGCAAATCTATCATGTCATCCTTCTGCTTTAAACTCTCCAATGATTTCCCTTTGCACTTAGGATAAAGACCAAAATACTTAACTCCCTCAACCGCCCCAAATGTCCTAGTCCCTGCTTATCTCTCAGATCAGTCCTTTTGTGCTCCAAGTCCACTGGACTGCTTTCAAGTGCCTCACCGTGCTCCCTCCTACCACAGGGTCTTTGCACCTCTATGGCTGCTTCATTCCCTGCTTCACCCAGTGACTCAAACTCTCCCTTCAGCTACCAGTTATCACTTCCTCAGAGAAGTCTTCCCTGATGGCCAAGTTCAGTTCAGTTAGTCACTCAGTCATGTCTGACTCTTTGCGACCCCATAGACTGCAGCACACCAGGCTTCCCTGTCCATCACCAACTCCCAGAGCTTGCTCAAACTCATGTCCATCGAGTCGGTGATGCCATCCAGCCATCTCATCTTCTGTCATCCCCTTCTCCTCCTGCCTTCAATCTTTCCCAGCATCAGAATCTTTTCAAATGAGTTGGTTCTTCGCATCAGGTGGCCCAAATATTGGAGCTTCAGCTTCAGTCCTTCCAATGAATATTCAGGACTGATTTCCTTTAGGATGGACTAGTTTGATCTCCTTCCAGTCCAAGGGACTCTCAAGAGTCTTCTCCAACATCACAGTTCAAAAGCCTGATGGCCCAAGTGCCCTATTTTATGCTCTCAGAGCTCTTTGTACTTCTCCTCCATAACCCTTATCACAGTTGCAGTTTTTTTCTATTTATGGGATCATTTGATTAATGTCTATCTCTTTCATTAGCTTGTAAATGCCATAAGATCAACGTCTGTGGCTATTTTTGTTCACCATTGTATCTCTGGTGCCAAATACAGTGTTTGGCACATAGTAGGCCCTGAATTATATTTGTTAAATAAATGAATAAGCCTCAGGAACAATTTAAAATGTTAATCAAGGCAACAATGAACTGCCCTACTGTGCCCATAGATTGGCAGTGGTTAAAAATACCCAGTGTGGAAATGAATAATCAACAAGGACCTCCTGTTTAGCACATGGAACTCTGCTCAATGTTATGTGGCTGCTTGGATAGGAGGAGAGTTTGAGGGAGAATGGATACATGTATATGTATGGCTGAGTTCCTTTGCTGTTCACCTGAAACTAGCACAACATTGTTTGTTAATCAGCTATACCCCAATACAAAATAAAAAGTTTTTTAAAAAATAAAGCTTAATTCTCCCTGGAAAAAGAATACCCAGTGTGGGTAAGGATTGAGGAAAATGAGCACTGTCATATTCTGGTTCTGGGTGTGTAGAATGCTATGTCCTTGATGGATGGCAATTGGATCTGCAAATGTTCACACTGTTGGACTCCACAATTCTATTCACGAAAGTTTTTTCCAGTAAAATGACCACTAGTGTGCATAATGGTATAAACAGGAGGATAGCTATTGAAGCGTTGTTTATAATAGTAGAAGGATGAAAAACAACCTAAATGTTCAACCACAGAATATTATTAGTTAAATAAATCACAGTGCATTCATACTGTGGAATACTATGCGGCTATTAAAAATGATCATGCAAATTGTGTTTATCAACATGATGAGAAATTCATGGTAGAATCTTTAGTAAAAATAAAGTTACTAAAAAGCATGATGGAAGTGAGAGTGTTAATAGCCTCAGTAGGGAGGCCAGAGGTCCCCAAGCAGGCAGAAGGAAATAAGCTGCAAGTGGCAGGCTTTTTTTGTTCTTGTCTCTTCTAATCCTGTGTTGTCATGGTGACACCTGGTTCCACCTGAACTTAACTTTATCTCAAATCTTAAGCTAACCACTGTGTTTTTCTTATGGAAATGTTTTTCTTAAACTATGTTCATGAACTATGTATTTGTTTGGAAATCTGCCTTTCTTCAAGATTCATGGCAATTGTTTTATGGCCTGGGATGACTCAGGTTGTGCCAATACTATCTCAAAATGCATGGTGTGGGTGAGGGGCCTGGTGCAACTCTCATTTTTGAGGCATTTCCTTTGTCTAATTAGCAGCTCTAATAGGTATATAACACCTTGCTAAAAACTAGCAAGGGGGCACTCTTTCTGCCCTCTTCTGATGTCTATGTCAGAAGCTTTCTCTCTCTCTTTTATACTTTAATAAAACTTTGGTACACAAAAAGCTCTGAGTGATCAAGCCTCGTCACTGGCCCCGGATCGAATTCCCTCCTCTGGAGGCCAAGAATCCTGGTGTCATTCATGGCTTGTAGCATGAACCTTTCAGAAGGATCCTAGATTTTTAAAATTTCATTAATATAGAATGTAGACATCTAAATTCATAGAGAACTGCAATGATAAACACGGAAGCTATTTATTCTAAGTTGCTTTCTGGGGTCTTTCCCATTTACCCTATGTAGTTCTAGATTATGTTAAAAACTTTTATAAAAATCTATTCATGTTGAATGAACCTATGGTTACCAGGGGGAAGGACTGGGAGGAAGAAGTTAAGGAGTTTGGATTGCCATGTACACACTGTTGTATCTAAAATGGATAACCAACAAGGACCTACTATATAGCACATGGAACTCTGCTCAATATCATGTGCAGTCTGGATGGGAGGGGGGCTTGGGGGGCGAATGAACACATGTATATGTATGGCTGAGTCCCTTTGCTGTTCACCTGAAACTATCACAATATTGTTTGTTAATCTGCTATACCCCAGTACAAAATAAAGGTTTTTTTAAAAATGTACTCCCTGGCAACCCACTCCAGTATTCTTGCCTGGAGAATCCCATGGACAGAGGAGCCTGGTGGGCCACAGTCCATAGAGTCACAAAGACTCGGACATGACTGAAGCGGCTTAACATGCACATGTGCCCTTTTTTAAATCCCACAAATAAGTGATATCATATGATATTTGTCTTTCTCTATCTGAATCACTTCACTCAATGACAATAGCAATTGTATGACAATCTCTTGGCCCATCCTACATGAATCCATCAGTATCTTAAAAAGAAAACAAAAACAAAAGAATAAAGCAAAAGTTCCCTTTTATCAGGCATCTCCAAATCTAATCTCATCCCTAAAGCTAACCAGTGTTTGACATACATCCTTCTGAAGCGCTGACTCAGTATGTGTATCCATATGACCACTGAAAGGGAGTGAGCTCAGGGATATAGTGTCATGAAAAAATATTTTGATGTTGATGTTCAGTCATTAAGTTGTGTATCACTCAGTATCAGCTTCAGCATCAGTCCTATCAATGAATATTCTTCACACTATAGCATGTCAGGCAATCTGTACACCAGATCTAATTCCTTGAATTTATTCATCACCTCCACTGTATGGAGGATTTGATTTAGGTCATACCTGAATGGCCTAGTGGTTTTCCATACTTTCTTCAATTAAAGTATGGGCTAAGTAAGAGTTAGCCAGTCAGGGCAAAGTAAAGGCTAGGAGTCAGCCAGTCAAGGCAAAGGACAGGCTAGGAGACAGCCAATCAGGGCAAACTACAGGCTAGCATGCAGCATATCAGAGCAAAGTACAGCTTAGGAGTCAGTCAATCAGGGCAAAAGACAAGCATGGAGTCAGCCAATCAGGGCAAAGTACAGGCTAGAACTCAACCAGCATCAGGGCGTTATCCATAGAATCTGTTTTTAGCATTAGGAGAAGGCAATGGCAACCCACTCCTATACTCTTGCCTGGAAAATCCCATGGGTGGAGGAGCCTGATAGGCTGCAGTCCATGGGGTCGCTAAGAGTCGGACACGACTGAGTGACTTCACTTTCACTTTTCACTTTCTTGCATTGGAGAAGGAAATGGCAACCCACTCCAGTGTTCTTGCCTGGAGAATCCCAGGGACGGGGGAGCCTGGTGGGCTGCCGTCTATGGGGTCGCACAGAGTCGGACACGACTGAAGCTACATAGCAGCAGCAGCAGCAGCGAAAGTACTGGAGCTTCAGCTTCAGCATCACTCCTTCCAATGAATATTCAGGGTTGATTTCCTTAAGATTGACTGCTTTGATCTCCTTGCAATCCAAAGGACTCTAATAAGACTTCTCCAGCAACACATTTCAAAAGCATCAATTCTTAGGTGCTCAGCCTTCTTTATGGTCCAACTCTCACATCCGGACTTGGCTCCTGGAAACACCGTAGCTTTGACTAGACGGACCTTTGTTTGCAAATGATGTCTCTGCTTTTGAATACGCTGTCGAGGTTTGTCATAGCTTTCCTTCCAAGGGGCAGGCGTCTTTTAATTTCATGGCTGCAGTCACCATCCCCAATGATTTTGGAGCTCAAGATAATAAAGTCAGTCACTGCTTTCACTTTTTCCCCCTTTATTTACCATGAAGTGATGGCGGTTGATGCCCTGATCTTAATTTTTTGAATGTTGAGATTTAGCCAGCTTTTTCACTCTCCTCCTTCAGCCACAACAAGAGGCTCTTTAGTTCCTCTTCATGTTCTGCCATTAGAGTGGTATCGTTGGCATATGTGAGGTTGTTTATAGTTCTCCCAGCAATCTTGATTCCAGCTTGTGATTTCTCCAGCTGGGCATTTCACATGATGTTCTCTGCCTAAAAGTTAAATAAACAGGCTGGCAGTATACAGCCTTTTTGTACTCCTTTTCCAATTTTAAACCACTCCGTTGTTCCATGTAAGGTTCTAACAGCTGCTTCTTGAACCACATGCAGGTTTCTCAGGAGACAGGTAAGGTGATCTGGTATTCCCATCTCTTTAAGACTTTTCCACAGCTTGTTGTGATCCACATAGTCAAAGGATTTAGTGTAGTCAATGAAACAAAAGTAAATGTTTTTCTGTAATTCCCTTGCTTTCTTTAGGGTCCAATGAATATCAGCAATTGAATCTTTGATTCCTCTGCGTTTTCTAAATCCAGCTTGTATATGTGGAAGTTCTCAGTTCACGTACTGCTAAAGACTAGCTTGAAGGATCTTGAGCATAACTTTACTAGCATACAAAATGAGTGCAATTGTCCAGTAGCTTCAACATTCTTTGGCATTGCCCTTCTTTGGGATTGGAATGAAAACTGACCTTTTCCAGTCCTGTGGCCACTGCTACATTTATCAAAATTGCTGATATATTGAGTGCAGCACTTTAACTGCATTATCTTTTAGGATTTGAAATACCTCAGCTGGAATTCCATCAGCTCCACTAGCTTTGCTCGTAGTGATGCTTCCTAAGGGCCACTTGACTCCGCATTCCAGGATGTCTGGCTTTAGGTTGGTGATCACACTACCGTGGTTATCTGAGTCATTAAGATCTTCGTATAGTTTTTCTGTGTATTCTTGCCACCTCTTCTTAATCTCTTCTGCTTTTGTTAGGTCCATGCCATTTCTGTCCTTCCCTCTGCCCATCTTTGCATGAAACGTTCCTTTAGTATCTCTAATTTACTTGAAGAGATCTCTAGTCTTTCCCATTCTACTCTTTTCCTCTATTTCTTTGCATTGATCACTTAGGAAGGCTTTCTTATCTCTCCTTGCTATTGTTTGGAACTCTGCATTCAGATGGATATATCTTTCCTTTTCTCCTTTACCTTCTCTTTTCTCAGCTATTTGCAAGGCCTCCTCAGACAACCATTTTGCCTTTTTGCATTTCTTTTTCTTGGGGATGGTTTTGATCACAGCCTCCTATACAAAGTTATGAACCTCACTCCATAGTCCTTCAGGCACTCTATCAGATCTAATCCTTCGAATCTATTTGAATTTGAATCTATTCAAAATCCTTTGAATCTTTGAATCTATACACTTCCACTATATAATCATAAGGGATTTGATTTAGGTCATATCTGAATGGTCTAGTGGTTTTCCCTACTTTCTTCAATTTAAGTCTGAATTTTGCAATAAGAGTTTATGAGCTGAGCCACAGCCGGCTTCTGGTCTTGTTTTTGCTGACTGTATAGAGCTTTTCCATCTTTGGCAGCAAAGAATATAATCAATGTGATTTCGGTATTGACCATCTGGTATGAGCTAGGTGTCAGCCTTTCTGGGCAAAGTACAGGCATGGAGTCAGCCAATCAAGGAAAAGTACCAGCTATGTTCAGTCAATTAGGGCAAAGTATAGGCTGGAGGCAGCCAATCAAGACATAATATAGGTTAGAATTCGGGTGTCCCGGCAAAATGCTGGCTAGCATTCAGCCATTCAGAGCAAAGTAGAGGCAAGTAGTCAGCCAATCAGAACAAAGTACAAAGTTGGACTCAGTCAAAGAGACCAAACTACTGGCTAAGATACAGCCAATTAGGACAATGAACAGTCTAGAAGTCAGCAAATCTGGGCCTAATACAAAGTTGGATTCTGCCAATCAAAGCAGAGTAGGAGCTAGGAGTCAGCCAATAGGGCAATGTACAGGCTAGGAGTCAATCAATCAGAGCAAACTTCTGGTTAAGAGCCAGCCAATCAGGGCAAAATACTGGCCTGGAGTCAGCCAATGAAGTCAGCATATTCTAGGAGTCTACCAATCAGTGTAAACTACTGGCTGAGTCAGACAGTCAAGGCAAGGTACAGGATCCGAGTCAGCCAACCAAGCAAAGTAGAGGTTTGGAGTCAGTCAGGACAAAGTATAGGCTAGGACTCAGCCAATCAAGGCAAAGTGCAGGGTAGCACTCAGTCAATCAGAGCAAAGTACAGTCTTGGTGTCAGCCATTCAGAGCAAAGGATTAACTAGGAGTCAACCAATCATAGCAAACTACTGGCTAAGAGCCAATAAGACAGGGCAAGGAACAGTCTAAAAATCAGCCAATCGGGGTCAAGTACAAGCTTGGAATCTGCCAATCAGATCAAAGTACTAGCTAAGAGTCAGACGTTAGCTTAATATAGACAAAACACATGCTATCACGCAGCCAATCAGAGCAAAGTACCAGCTTGGAGTCAGCGAGTCAGGCCAGAGGATAGGCTAGGTTAGGAGTCAGCCAATCAAGGCAAGAAACAGGCTAGCTCTCAGCCAATCAATGCAAAGTACAGCCTAGGAGTCACCCAATCAGAGCAAAGTAGAAGCTTGAAGTCACTAAATCAGGGCAAAGTATAAAATTGAAGTCAGACCATCAGGGCAAAGTACAGGCAAGGATTCAGCCAATCAGAGCAAAGTACAAGCTTGGAGTCAGCCAATCAGTGTAAAGCGTAGGCAAGGAGTCTGCCAATCAGAGCAAAGTACCAGCTTGGCCAGTCAGGACAAAGAACAGGTTCGGTTCAGTTCAGTCGCTCAGTCATGTCCGACTCTTTGCGACCCCATGAATCGCAGCATGCCAGGCCTTCCTGTCCATCACCAACTCCCAGAGTTCACTCAGACTCATGTCCATCGAGTCAGTGATGCCATCCAGCCATCTCATCCTCTGTCGTCCCTTTCTCCTCCTGCCCCCAATCCATCCCAGCATCAGAGTCTTTTCCAATGAGTCAACTGTTCACATGAGGTGGCCAAAGAATAGGTTAGGTTTCAGTTAATCATGGCAAATACAGGCTAAGAGTCAATCAGGACAAAGTATTTCTTGGGCCTCAACCAATCAGATCAAACTACTGGCTAAGAGATAGACAGTCAGGGCAAGGTAGAAGCTAGTTGTCAGCCAATCAGGACAAAAAGTGGACTTACAGCAAGCCAATCAGGGCAAAGTATATGCTAAGAGTCAACCAATCAGAGCAAACTACTAGCTAAGGGCCAGCCAAACAATTCGAGGTACCATCTAGAAGTCATCCAATTAGGGCCAAGTATCAAGCTTGAAGCCTGCCAGTCAGAGAAAAGTACAGGCTAAGAGTCAGTCAGTAGAGCAATGTATAGGCTAGGAGTCAAGCAATCAGAGCAAACTACTGGCTAAGAGACAGCCAATCAGGGCAAGGTACAGGCTAGGAGTTAACCATTCAGGTCAAAGTACTGGCTTAGAGTCAATCAAACAAGACAAAGTATAGGCTAGGAGTCAATCAGTCAGAGCAAACTGCATTAAGAGCCAGCCAATCTGTGCAGGGTACCATCTTGAAGTCATCAAATTAGGGCCAAGTATCAAGCTAGAAGCCTGCCAATCAGAAAAAAGTACAGGCTAAAAGCCAGCCAGTAGAGCATTCTACAGGCTAGGAGTCAAGCAATCGGAGCAAACTACTGGCTAAGAGACAGCAAATAAGGGCAAGGTACAGGCTAGGAGTTAACCATTCAGGGCAAAGTTCTGGCTTGGAGTCAATCAATCAAGATACAGTATAGGTTGGGAGTCAGTCAATGAAGACAAAGTATAGGCTAGGAGTCAATCAATCATAACAAACTACATTAAGAGCCAGCCAGTGAGGGCAAGCTACAGACTAGGAGCCAGCTAATCAGGGCACGAGATCAGCCCGAGTCAACCAATCCAGATTCTAGGAGTCAACCAATCAGAGTAAACTACTGGCTAAGAGCCAATCAAGGCAAGGTACAAACTCGGAGTCAGCCAAACAGGCAAAGTAGAGGCTTGGAGTCACACAATCAGGACAAAGTATAGGCTAGGACTCAGCCAGTCTAGGCAATATGCAGGGTAGCACTCAGTCAATCAGAGCAAAGTACAACCTTGGTGTCAGCCATTCAGTTTAAAGGATAAGCTAAGACTCAACCAATCAGAACAAACTACTGGCTAAGACCCAACCAAATAAGGCAAGGTACAGTCTAAAAGTCAGCCAATCAGGGTCAAGTACAAGCTTGGATTCTGCCAATCAGAAAAAGGTACTAGCTAGGAGCCAGCCAATACCACAATATACAGGCTAGGATCAACCAATCAGAGCAAAGAACTGGCTAAAGACAGCCAATCAGGACAAGGAACAACCAAGGAGTCAGCCATTCAGGGCAAATTACCGGCTTGGAGTCAGACAATCATCGCAAGAATAGGATAGGAGTAGATCAATCAGAGCAAACTACTAGCTATAAAATATCCAATCGGGGCAAGGAACAGGCTAGGAGTCGTTGAATCAAGGAAAAACACATGCAAGCACTCAGCCAATCAGTGCAAAGTACAACATAGGACTCACCCAATCAGAGAAAAGTAGAATCTTGAAGTTACCCTAGCAGGGCAAAGCACAATTTTGGAGTCAGACAATCAGGGCAAAGTACAAGCTTGGAGTCAGCCAATCAAGGTAAAGTGGAGACTAGGAGTCAGCCAAGCAGTGCAAGTATACGCTAGCACCTAGCCAATCAGAGAAAATTATAGGCTGCTGCTGCTGCTGCTGCTGCTGCTGCTGCTGCTGCTGCTGCTGCTGCTGCAAAGTCGCTTCAGTCTTGTCTGATTCTGTGCGACCCCATAGACAGCAGCCCACCAGGCTTCGCCGTCCCTGGGATTCTCCAGGCAAGAACACTGGAGTGGGTTGCCATTTCCTTCTACAATGCATGAAAGTGAAAAGTGAAAGTGAAGTAGCTCAGTCGTGCCCGACTCTTAGCGACCCCATGGACTGCAGCCTACCAGGTTCCTCCGTCCATGGGATTTTCCAGGCAAGAGTACTGGAGTGGGTCGCCAGTGCCTTCTCCGAAATTACTGGCTAGGGGACTGCTAATCAGGACAAAATACTGCTTGTTGTTGTTGCTCAGTGGCTAGGTCTGTCGGATATTTGCAATCCCATGGACTGCAGCAGGCCAGGCTTCCTTGTCCTTCACTATCTCCTGGATTTGCTCTAATTCCTGTCCATTGAGTAAGCGTTGCCATCTAATTGGCTCATCCACTTCCATTTCCATCTCCTTTTGCTTTCGGTGTTTCCCAGCATCAGGGCCTTTTCCACAAATTTGGCTCCTGGCGTCAGGTGGTCAAATTACTGGAGTTTCAACCTCAGCATCAGTCCTTCTAATGAAGATTCAGGGTTGATTTCCTTTAGGATCGACTGGTCTGATCTCCTTGCAGTCCAAGGGACTCACTCTCAAGAGTGTTCACCAACACCACAATTCAAAAGCATCAATTCTTCAGCGCTCAGCCTTTTTTATGGTCCAACTCTCACATCAGTACATGACTACTGGAAAAACCATAGCTTTGACTAGCTGGACCTTTCTTTGCAAATGATGGCTCTGCTTGTGAATACACTGTCTTAGGTTTGTCATAGCTTTCCTTACAAGGGGCAGGCTTCTTTTAATGGCATGGCTGCAGTCACCATCCTTGGTGATTCAGGAACCCAAGATAATAAAATCAGTCACTGCTTCCACTTGTTTCCCCTTTATTTACCATGAAGTGATGCGACTGGATGCCCTAATCTTAGTATTTGGAATGTTGAGTTTTAAGCTAGCTTTTTCACTCTCCTCTTTCACTCTCATCAAGAAGCTCTTTAGTTCCTCTCACTTTCTGCCAGTAGAGTGGCATCATTTGCATATATGAGGTTGCTGACATTTCTCCCAGCAATTTTGATTCCAGCTTGTGATTTCTCCAGCCCAGCGTGTTGCATGATGTTCTCTGCCTAAAAGTTGAATAAACCGGCTGGCAATATACAGCCTTTTCATACTCCTTTCCCAATTTTAAACCAGTCAGTTGTTCCATGTAAGGTCCTAACAGTTGCTTTATTTTTTAAATTTTATTTATTTTTAATTGACAGATAATTGCTTTACAGCATTTTGTTGGTTTCTACAAAACATCAGTGTGAGTCAGTCTTAGGTTTACCTATGTCCCCTCCCACTTTTCATCCCTCCCATCTCCCTCATCCCACCTTTCTAGGTTGTTAGGGAGCCTGGGTTTGAGTTCCCTGAGTCATACAGCAAATTCCCATAACAGTTGCATCTTGAACCACATACAGGTTTCTCAGGAGGCAGGTAAGGTTGTCTGGTATTCCCATCTCTTTAAGAATTTTTCACATCTTGTTGTGATCCACACAGAGGCTTTAGCGTAGTCAGTGAAGCAAAAGTAGATGCTTTTCTGGAATTCCCTTGCTTTCTTTATGGTCCAACGAATATTGGCAATTGGATTTGGATCTCTGATTTCTCTGCCTTTTCTAAATCCAGCTTTTACATGTGGGAGTTCTCGGTTCACATACTGCTGAAGACTAGCTTGAAGGATTTTGAGCATAACTTTTTCTTTTTTGAGTATACGAAATGAGTACTATTGTCCAATATTTCAACATTCTTTGGCAGTGCCCTTCTCTGGGATTGGAATGAAAACTGACCTTTTCCAGTCCTGTTGGCCACTGCAGAGTTTCCCAAATTTGCTGACTTACTGAGTGCAGCACTCTAACAGCATTATCTTTCAGGATTTTAGATAGGTCAGCTGGATTCCATCACCTCCACTAGCTTTGTTTGTAGTAATGCTTCCTAGGGCCCACTTGACTTCATGCTCCAGGACGTCCGTGACCACACCACTGTGGTTATACTGGTTGTGAAGACTCTTTTTGTATAGTTTTTCTGTGTATCCTTGCCACCTCTTCTCAATCTCTTCTGTTTCTGTTATTTGCTTACTGTTTATGTGTTTTATCGTGCCAATCCTTGAGTGAAACAGTCCCTTGATATCTCCGGTATTCTTGAGATCTTTCCATTGTATTGTTTTCCTCTACTTCTCTCCATTGTTCACACAAGATCTGTTTCTCCTTGTTATTCTCTTGAACTCTGCATTCCGCTGTTCGTATCTTTCCTTTTTTCCCTTGCTTGTCGCTTCTCTTCATTCCCATCTATATGTAAAGCCTTCTCAGACAATGACTTTGCATTACTGCCTTTCTTTTTCTAGGGACCATTTTGGTCACTGTCTCCTGTACAGTGTTATGAACCCCTGTCCGTAGTTCTTCAGGCACTCTGTCTACCACATCTAAACCCCTGAATCTATTAGTATCCTTCAATGTATAATGATGGGGCTTTGCAGTTGGCTCAGCAGTAATGGATCTGCCTGCAATGCAGGAGACATATGTTCGATCCAAGGTTGGGAAGAACCCCTGGATGATGGCATGGCAACCCCTTCCAATATTCTTGACTGCAGAATCCCATGGACAGAGGAACCTGGCATACCACAGGGTTTCCGAGTTGGACATCACTGAAGGGACTGAGCACATACCCACCCAATGTATAAACATAAAGGATATGTTCTAGGTGAGCACTGACTCCCCTAATGGTTTACCATACTTTCTTCATATAAATTACAGGCTAGTAGTCAGCCAATCACAGGAAGCTAGAAGCTTAGCGTAGGCAATCAGGGCAAAGTGCAGTCTAGGATTCAGCCAATCAGGAAAATGTATATGCTCGGATTCAGCCTATCTGGTAAGAGGCAGCCAGTAACAACAAAGTAGAGGTTAGTTTTCAGTCAATCAGAACAAAGTATGTGCTAGATGTCACCCAGTCAGATCAAAGAGGATGCTAGGAGTCAGCCAATTAGGGTAAAGTAGAGGCTAGGAGTCAGCATACCAGGGCAAAGTACTGGCTAGAAGTCAGCGAATAGAGCAAAGAACTGGCCAGAAGGAAACCAATCAGAGTAACTTACTAGCTAGGAGTCAGCCAATCAGGGCACAGTGGTGGCTAGGAGTCAGCCAGTCATGGTGAGGTACTGGCATGGAATCAGCCAATCAGGAAAAAGTACCGGTTAGGCTCAGGCAACAATGACATACTATAGGCTACATTCTGCCAATCTGAGCAAAGTACAGGCTAGGAGTCAGCCAACCAGAGCAAAGTACAAGCTTGGAGTCAGCCTATCAGGGCAAAGTACATGCTAGGATTCAGTCAATCAGGGCAAAGTATAGGCTCGAAGTGAACCAATCAGAACAAAGTATAGGCTAGGAGTCAGAGAATCAGGGCAGGTGCACGCCAGGAGTCAGTCAAGGTAAAATGCATGCTTGGAATCATTGAATCATGGCAAAGTAAAGGGTTGAAATCAGCCAATCAGGACAAAGTATAGGTTAGGATTCTACCAATGAGATCAAGCTACTGGCTAAGAGATAGTCAATCAGGGCAAGGTACAAATTAGTGTCAGCAAATCAGGGGAAAAATATGGACTTAGAGTAAGTCAATCAGGTCAAAGTGTATGCTGGGAGTCAACCAATCAGAACAAACTACTGGCTAAGAGCTAGCCAATCAGGGCAAGTTACAGGATAGAAGTCAACCAATCAGGGCAAGTACAGGCTTGGAGTCAGCCAATCAGGACAAAGTATAGTCGAGGAGTCAAGCAATCAAGGCAACTGCAGGCTGGCACTCAGCCATTCAGAGCAAAGCACAGGCTACAAGTCTGCCAATCAGAGGCAAAGCAAAACCTTGACATCGGCCATTCCAGTCAAAGAACAGGCTAGGAGTCAACCAATCAGAGCAAACTACTAGCTAAGAGACAGCCATTCAGGGCAAGGGACCATCTAGAAGTAATTCAATTAGGGCCAAGTATCAAGCTTGAAGCCTGCCAATCAGAGAAAAGTACAGGCTAGGAGTCAGCCAGTAGAGCAATGTACAAGCTAGGAGTCAGGAATCAGAGAAAACTACTGGCTAAGAGACAGCCAATCAGGGCAAGGTACTGGCTAGGAGTTAGCCATTCAGGGCAAAGTACTGGCTTGGAGTCATTCAATCAAAACAAAGTATAGGCTAGGAGTCAATCAGAGCAAACACGTTAATTTCCAGCCAATAAGGACAAGCTACAGACTAGGAGCCAGCCAATCAGGGCAAAATAGTGGCCTGAAGTCAGCCAATCAGGACAGTGTATGTTCTAGGAGTCAACCAATCAGAGCAAAGAACTGGCTAAGAGCCAGCCAATCAGGACAAGGTACAGTCTAGGGGTCAGCCATTCAAGGCAAAGTACTGGCTTGGAGTCAGTCAAGACAAAGGCTAGGCTAGGAGTCAATCAATTAGAGCAAACTACTGGCTAAGAGACATCGAATCAGGGCAAGACATTGGCTAGGAATCATTCAATCAAGGAAAACATGTTAGCACTCAGCCAATCAGAGCAAAGTACCAGCTTTGAGTCAGCAAATCAGGCCAAAAGATAGGCTAGACATCAGCCAATCAAGGCAAAATACAGGCTAACACTCAGCCAATCAGTGCAAAGTTCAGCATAGTAGTCACCCAATCAGAGCAAAGTAAAATCTTAAAGTCACCCCAGCAGGGCAAAGTACAAACTTGCAGTCAGACAATCAGGGCAAAGTATAGGCTAGGATTCAGCCACTCACCACAACTACAAGCTTGGAGTCAGACAATTAAGGTAAAGTGGAGACTAGGAGTCAGCCAATCAGAGCAAAGTACCGGCTTGGTGTCAGCCAATCAGTGCAAGTACAGGCTAGCACTCTGCCAATCCGAGCAAATTACAGGCTAGGAGTCAGCTAATCAGGACAAAATACTGCCTGTTGTTGGTCAGTGACTAAGTCTGTCGGATCTTTGCAACCCATGGACTGCAGCAGGCCAGGCTTCCTTGTCCTTCACTATCTCGTGGAATTTGCTCTAATCCCTGTCCATTGAGTCGGTGTTGCTATCTAATCTGCTCATCCTTTTCTGCTACCATCTCCTTTTGCTTTCAGTGTTTCCCAGCATCAGGGCCTATACCACTGAATTGGCTCTTGGCATCAGGTGGTCAAATTACTGGAGTTTCAGCCTCAGCATCAGTCCTTCTAATGAAGATTCAGGGTTGATTTCCTTTAGGATCGACTGGTCTGATCTCCTTGCAGTCCAGGGCACTCTCAAGAGTGTTCACCAACACCACAGTTCAAAAGCATCAATTCTTCAGCGCTCATCTTTTTTTATGGTCCAACTCTCACATAGGCAATGGCACCCCACTCCAGTACTCTTGCCTGGAAAATCCCATGGGCAGAGGAGCCTGGTAGGCTGCAGTCCATGGGGTCACTAGGAGTTGGACACGACTGAGTGATTTCCCTTTCACTTTCCACTTTCATGCATTGGAGAAGGAAATGGCAACCTACTCCAGTGTTCTTGCCTGGAGAATCCCAGGGACGGAGGAGCCTGGTGGGCTGCCCTCTATGGGGTCACACAGAGTCGGACACGACTGAGTAACTTAGCATTCTCACATCAGTACATGACTACTGGAAAAACCATAGCTTTGACTAGACGGATCTTGTTGGCAAACAGAAGTCTCTGCTTTTGAATACACTGTCTAGCTGTGTCATAGCTTTCCTTCCATGGAGCAGTGAAGTGAAAGTGAAAGTCGTTCAGTCGTATCTGACTCTTTGCGACCCCATGGACTAGGAATTCTCCAGTCCAGAATACTGGTTCAGTAGCCTTTCCCTTCTCCAGGGGATCTTCCCAACCCAGGAATCGAACTGGGTTCTCTTGCATTGCAGGCGGATTCTTCGCCAACTGAACTATCAGCAAGCATGTTTTAATTTCATGGCTTCAGTCACCGTCCTTAGTCATTTAGGATCCCAGGATAATAAAATCTGTCACTGCTTCCACTTTTCCCCCCTTTATTTGCCATGATATGTGATTGGATGCCCTGATCTTAGTATTTGGAATGTTGAGATTTAAGCCAGATTTTTCACTCTCTTTCACCCTCATCAAAAGGCCCTTGTCCTCACTGCATGACTTGTGGGATTTCTGTTCCCGGAGATTGTACCCAGGCCGTGGCAGTGTATGTCCATAATCCTAACCAGTACACCACCAGGTACTGGTGATTGTATCAATTCTGATACAATCTGATAGTGTCAGATCCCATAGGTTAAGGGTCAGTATTACAAAATGCCCCCTCACCCCAATCTCAGATGCTAATTGCAAGTTCTAGTTACCTGTGCTTCTTACTAAGCTGCTGTAAATCAGAGGTTCCAGTGACACCACTCCTTAGGGGTCAATTAACCCAGGGATCAAACCCAGGTCTCCTGCCTTGCAGGTGGATTCTTTACCAGCTGAGCTACAGGGAAGCCAAATTAATCTATTAGAATAGCTCATACAACTCAGAGAAACTTCCTCACATTTACCAGTTTAATTAAAGGCTATGATAAGGATACAGAAGAATATCCAGGTGGAAGAGATGCACGGGGCGAGTAATGTGGGAAGGGGACAAAGCTTGCATTCACGCTTCAGCTGCACTATTCTCCAGGTACCTCCAACTGTGCATCAATCTGGAGGCTCTCAAAGCCCATACTTTAGGGATTTTTATGGCGACTCCATCATATAGTCGTGATTGAACATTATTATTCCATTTTCAGCCTTTCTCCCTTTTCAAGAGAATGGGGGGCAGGCATCACTGAAAATTTCAAGCTTCTAAACATGGCTTTTCTATCTGGTGACCAGCCCCCACCTGGGAGCCATCCAGGAGCCCACCCAGAGTCATCTCATGAGAACAAAAGACACTCCTACCACTCAGGTAATTACAAGGGTTTCAGGAGCCCTGTGTCAGAAACCAGGGTTAAAAACCAAATATTAGAACAAAAGATGCTCCTTTGCGCTCATCAGTTAGGAAATTACAGGGTTTCAGGAGCTCTGTGCCAACAACCAGGCCAGAGCCCAACACTTATATTTTCTGTTATCTCACAACTATGAATTCTACATGCCACAACTGACATCTTTAGATACTGAGTCTTCCCGTTCCTGAACATGGTGCATCCCTCCAAACATTCAGGTCTTCTTTTATGTCCCTCAGGAACAGTGCAAGTCTTTACTGTGCTCAACACGATGTCTTGTAAATTGTTATTGTTCAGTTGCTAAGTCGTGTCCAACTCTCTGTGACCCCATGAACTGCAGCACTTCAGGCTTCCCTGTCCTTGTAAATCATTGACACACAATAAATATCTGCTGATGATTATCTGAAAAGGGTTTACTTGAGAACAGGAGATTAAGAAGACAGAGCCAACCTTAGGGAGAAGCAGTGATTTTGGGCCAGTTTCTTGTTGTGCCTCAGTCTCCCTTTCAGACAAATGGGTATAATCATGATACCTGCACCAGAGGATTGCTGTAAGACATGAGATAATTCATGCAACTTAGAACAGTGAGTGCCTGGCAAAAATTAGTGCCTGCTTTGCGTTAGCTGCTATTATTGTTGCTAGCTGGGCTTCCTAGGTGGCACAGTGGTAAAGAATCCACCTGCCAGTGCAGGAGATGCAAGAGACGCATGTTTGATTCCTGGGTTGGGAAGATCCCCTGGAGAAGGAAATGGCAACCCACTTCAGTATTCTTGCCTGGAAAATTCCATGGACATAGGAGCCGGGCAGGCTACAGTCCATGTGGTTGAAAAAGAGTCTGACATGATTTAGCAACTAAACAACAACAGCCATGCATTGTTGCTAGCTAATTGGCCTTGACCATGTTAGTGAACCTGTCAACTGTCATTCGTTAAGTCTCTCATTTAACTTCTCACTTTCCTCACTTGATTGCTCTAAGGCTTCAAAGTGCCTGACATATAATAGTTATTTAATAGCTCAGTTGGTAAAGAATCTGCCTGCAATGCAGGAGACCCCAGTTCAATTCCTCGAATTCCATGGACCATATAGTCTGCTGCTGCTGCTAAGTCGCTTCAGTCGTGTCCGACTCTGTGTGACCCCATAGACGGCAGCCCACCAGGCTCCCCCGTCCCTGGGATTCTCCAGGCAAGAACACTGGAGTGGGTTGCCATTTCCTTCTCCAGTGCATGAAAGTGAAAAAGTGAAAGTGAAGTGGCTCAGTCGTGTCCGACTCTTAGCGACCCCATGGACTGCAGCCCACCAGGCTCCTCCATCCACGGGATTTTCCAGGCAAGAGTGCTGGAGTAGGGTGCCATTCCCTTCTCCACCATATAGTCTATGGGGTCACAAAGAATTGGGCACGACTGAATGACTTTCACTTTCACAAGAGTTCCCTTGGTTCTTTATATGGTTATAGTGATATTTAATATATGAATATTTGCTTTATGCCCAGCATTTTACCTATTACCTTAGTTATCCCACTTAATTATCAAGACAATGATATGTAAATGGTGTGGTATTGAGAAGCAGGTATCCCTAGTTTAAGACTGAGGAACTTGAACGTGAAATAGGTAGTGACCAGGAAATGGCAACCCACTCCAGTGTTCTTGCCTGGAGAATCCCAGGGACGGGGGAGCCTGGTAGGCTGCCGTCTATGGGGTCGCACAGCCTCGGACACGACTAAAGCGACTTAGCAGCAGCAGCAGCAGCAGCAGCCCAAGGGCATATTTCACGTGGTTCAGCTGAAATTTAAACTGTTATTGCTTTTTCAAAGATCGACACTGGAGTGGGTCATTTGTAAATTCAGTGGCTGAGCCTTTATTGCTATATAGCCGAAGACTTACTCTTACTGGCTGGATGTGCAAGGTTTTCTTGTCTTACTTTAAGAATAGGCGCGCTTTGCTGCCACCTAGTGGCCCACCAAGTTCTTACCTCCAGGTTCCGTTTTATTACAAAAAAAAAACCAAACATCTTTTTCATTCCAATAATTTCCTTCTAGGAAAAGTGATGCGAAGAGCCAACTCATTGGAAAACACCCTGATGCTGGGAAATATTAAAGGCAGGAGGAGAAGGGGACGACAGAGGACGAGATGGTTGGATGGCATCACTGACTCAATAGACATGAGTTTGAGCAAGCTCTGGGAGATGAAGGACAGGGAAGCCTGACGTGCTGCAATCCATGGGGTTGCACAGAGTCGGACACGACTGAACGACTGAACAACAAAGGAAAGGTGTTACCTTGGGAGAGGCAAGGAAAATAAGTGATCGGGGTAAACTTTGTTATTGATTTTTTGCATTTTTTAAAATAGAGGAGAAAATATGAGTGTCTCTTACACCATTCAGTGTGATGTCCCAGAAACATCTGGAAAAAAGCAACACAGCAGCACAGCACTCGGACAGTCGATTCAGGCGGCAGAGCCCCCCAACTGCTGGATTTCTCCAAGCAGGGTCCCCTTTTCATCCCTGTGGAAATGTCCCCTCCTTCAGCTCCTGGGCAAGCTGGCACTGGTCCTCATGGGAAGAATCTGGAGAATAGGTGATCCATGGTTAGGGTTGCCCCAGCTCCTGGTTCTGCCCACCATTGCTCTATTTGCCCATGGCCGGCCCTGGCCCTGTGGGCACATTGGCACATCTAGAGATCCTGCTTGCAGGTGGGAGTGGCATGGGGCACCTAGACAGAGCCACACCTCCTGGGGTGTCTGGCATGAGCACCAAACTGTCAGCTATTAATGGAATTAAGATGGTAGGGGCAGATACCTGCTACAATATGGAGATCCGCTGGTATGAAATGGAAAGTGCAGTGAGATTCCATTCATGCATTTTACATACGCACTTACAGGTGTGTATTACGTTTCATATGCACATACATTAATGCCTACATACATACCAGAGGATGTTATGTCAAAATAGTAATAATGAAGCTAGGCTGTAGGATTGTGGATGGGTTCTCTCTGTACTTACCTCTATTTTGTAAGTAGTCTCTAATAAATATGTATTGATATCAGACCCATGGGGCTTCCCAGGTGGCGCTAGTGGTAAAGAACCCACCTACCAGCACAGGGATGCGAGACACAGGTTCAATCCCTAGGTCGGGAAGATCCCCTGGAGGGGAGGGCATGGCAACCCACTTCAGTATTCTTGCCTGGAAAATTCCATGGACAGAAGAGCTTGCAGGTTACAGTCCATAGGGTCACAAAGAGCAGACATGACTGAAGCAACTTAACATGCAGCATGCATATCAGATCCATAAGCCCTGATTCTTCATGACATTCACCAGAAAATCAACCTCAATAGACATAGGTCCTGCATGTGACAGATTTCAAAAATTTAGTCTTGCTGTCTCTAAAACTCATGCTTAAACTTGTCAGACTGTGGGTTCTAATTTGGAAATAGTGGAAACTAAGGCCCTGTGGCAGAGAGGTTAGCACCTAAGTTTGGATGAGGGGCAGAGTGTCAGGATTAGTCTGGAGAACAGGGCTCCCAGGCACCCTGAGGACACCTACTAAGAAAGAAAGAGTTCCCTCTTTCCCTCCTTTCTTTTCCCTTCTTCAGCCTCATCTGCTGGTTCATTTATTCATTCAGCCAGCAAACTTTTACCAGAGAGCCGTGTGGGCACCAGACTAGACTCTGAGGATACAGGATGAGAAGACCCAGTGCCTGCCCTCAGGAAGTGCCCCACTTACTGGAGAAGACAGATCTTGGAGGGGCATTAGCTGAGGCCCTTGTAGGATGCTGCAAGGTCACAGAGGGATGAAAGACTGGCCAATTGCCTGGAGATGTGGGAACTTCACAAAGCTGGTGACAGCTGGGTTGGGTCTTCAAGGATGAACAAGAGTTTTCCAGGCAGAGTAGGAGCAGAAGCACCTTCTGAATAGCCAGTGCAGCGTGGGCAAAGGCACGGAGGTGAGGGAGCATTGTCGGAATCTAAACCGGGAGAGCAACATGGTCGGATAGATTCACCCTTTGACTCAATACATGTGAGCCATAGGAGATGGGGTGGCTGAGGTAGAAGAGGACCCAATCACAGGAGGGCCTTGTGAGCCATGCACAGCAAGGTGTGGCGACATCTGAGTGGGCTGGGGAGGTGCGAGAGGGAAGTGCGAAGTTACAATGTTGCGAAGGTCTTCACCCAAGCAACTGGAAGGCTGGAGATGCCATTAGGTGACACGGAGGAGACAAGAGGAAGCCCAAGAGTACTCCAGTTTGGATTTGCTGAGTTTGCAAGGTCTATTGCATCTCTAAGGGAAGGATTCAGAGCATCGGGTGTCTGTGTTTATAAACCTCAAACCAGATCAGATGAGACCCTCAAAGGAGGGAGTACACAAAGGGAAGCTGTCCAAAGCCAGAGCCCTGTGGTTCTCCCACCTTTGGACACTAGAGGATAAGGGGAGAAGGAGGCCCTGAGGACAGACTGACTGACTGGTCAGTGGGCTCCAAGGAAAAGCAGGAGAGCTTGCTGTTCGGGAAGCCAAGAGAAGCAAGGCTCAAAGGGAGGATGGACTGATTAACCACGTCAAACGCCCTGAGAGCCCCAGTAACATGAGGCCTCAGAACTCACCACTGGATTCAACAGCAGGAAGGGAGGCCATGGACGGCCTTGGCACAGCCCCCCCCCCCCCCCGCCCCGCCTCATGGGCACGCATGGGACAGCTTTCTCTTAGCAGGGTCCCGCACTGATCTCATGCTCTTCTGTCGCCATCTGGAAACCTAAAAAAATTTTTTTGGCCATGCCACATGGCTTGTGGGATCTTAGTTCCTCGAACCCATGCCCCCTGCAGTGGAAACACAAAGACTTCACCATTGGAACTCCAGGGAAGTCCTTGGATATTCTGAAGCAACTTTCTGCAGTGAGCTGGATAAACCCTCTCCCAAAAGATCATATTAGGAGAAAGGGTTTCTGCAGATGTACTTTAGGTAACGATCTTGAAGTAAGATCAGATTGGATTATGGTGGGCCCTAAACCCTGTGACCAAAGTCCCAGTGAGAGAAGAGTACGGAAAGGCACACCCAGAAGGTGATGCGAAGATGGATGTGGATGTAGTGATGCGTCTACAAGCTGAGGAACACCAAGCACTGTCCGTGGCCATCAGGAGCTAGGAGACACAGGTGGAATGGATTCTAAAAGTCTTCAGAAGGAACCCACCCTGCTGACATCTTGATTTTGGACTTCCACCTTCTAGAACTGTGAGAGAATCCATTTGTGTTGTTTTAAGCCACACAATGTGCGGTAATCTGTTACAATAACTGTGGGAAACAAATAGACTTTTGAACAAAGGGCCCCACATTTTCACTTTGCCCCGGGCCCTGCAAATGATGTAGCTGGTCCTGCCTTGCCCAGGGTGAATTCTGAGGCTTGGTGAGGTGTGCACTGTACTGCAATGTGCTCAGGAGATAATGGGAGGTGAGGAATAGAGACTGCCAGGAAGGACAACTTGAATTCCCAGGAGTCTTGCTGCAAAAGAGGACCCAGAAGTGGAGTGGTGGGTAGATGGGGATATTGGATCAAAAAGGTTGTGTTTTTCTTGAAGAGAGGGACCAGTACAGTGTGCCTGAGTGTGGACGACCATGCTCCATTAGGTGGGGAGAAAAGGGGTTAATGGTGCCGACGCATGAGGGGACACGTGATCGAGCAAAGTCCTTGAGTACTTCAGGGAGAATCAATGGCGATTTTTTTCCGTTCTCACACACACACATTCAGCATTTTGTGTCTGAGTTGCAGTGCTGTACCCACACTATACACGACAGCAGCAACAGTTCTCTTCCTCACTGATAAGCTGCCGAAAGTGTCCACATCAAGGGGACTTCCCTGGTGGTCCAGTGGCTAAGAGCTTGTGCTCCCAATGTAAGGGGCCAGGGTTCCATCCCTGATCAGGGACCTAGATCTGACATGTCATAGCTAGGAATTTTCAGGCCACAACTAAAACTCCTGCTTGCCTCAAAGATCTCACATGCAGTAACTAAGACCCAGTGCAGCCAAATAAATAAAAATAAGTTGTTTTTTTTTTTTAAAGTGTTCACATCCATGATTTCATGAAAGGCCTGGGAGGTAATGAAGTCATTCCCTTTATGTCCATTTTTTCAAACGGGAAAACAGAGGCTCAGAGAGAATAAGAATAAGATGGCTGACCAGCAGACCCAGGGCTTCAATCACAGTAAGGTCTTTCCCTCTCTCCTTGGCTGCCCATTTTAACCATTTTTTTTTTTTTAATTCGAGGAGCAGAGGAAGCAAATTCCTGAGGCACAGCGGCTCTTGAGTGTGGAAGCCAGTGTCTCTCTGGGGGACATGGTGGCTGCTTCTCTCACAACAGAGATCCAGGCCGGCCCTTGGCAGGACTCCCTCCCTGGAGTGGGCTTCACAGGGGGCCGGCTGGCAGCCGACAAGGCTCGCAGAGAAGACCCACTCAGAGCCGAGGACCCACTTGGAGCCGAGAACCCTTTGAAGACGATAGTGCCAGAGGAGACAGAAGACAGGGGCATAGCAGAAAGACAGATGAAACAGCGCCCAGGGTGGTGGCTGTCGCATTGAGGCTGTGTCAGGCTGGCAGTTTGAGGCGCTGGTTGAGGGAAGGAGGTGACGAGCTGAGCTGAGAGGCAGGAGAGGATGGGAGGGCTGTCTAGGCTCTGGAGAAAACCACACAGAACCCTCCTTCGTGACCATGAAGTAGCAGAGAAATGTCACTTGCAGGCCTGGGAATGGCCGGGGGGCATGACAGTAATTCTAGTCGCAGCCTCCTCCTCAGCTGGGAGCTGGGGCTGCAGGGCAAGGTGGCCGAATGTGTGCCATCTCAACATCTTGGTGACAAGTAGACATAGCACTCCCTGTCTAGTCACCAAACTCCAGACCAGGAGCCCTGAAGTCCCCTCCCTGGAGGAGGTGAGTGGGCCAGGTGCTGGGAAGGGTGCCAGAGGACTGGCAGGGCCCCTGTCACAGCCCATCAGGCAGGAGCTGAGGGGTGGGGGGAGACTGAGTGGATCCCAACGCAGGAAGGGAGGGTAGGATACTGCTCTCTGAATGACAGCTGAAGCAGACAAGCTCTGAGGAGAGGACGGAAGAGCCTGAGGCCAGTCAGAACTCACAGCTGAATCAAGATCATAAAACAGGAAGCGTGGAACTGGGAGATTGCGATTGACATATATACACTACTATGTATAACTGAGTGAGAGAAAGTTGCTCACTCGTGTCCAACTCGTTGTGACCCCATGGACTATACAGTCCATGGAATTCTCCAGGCCAGAATACTGGAGTGGGTAGCCTTTCCCTTCTCCAGGGGATCTTCCCAACCCAGGGACTGAACCCAGGTCTCCCACATTGCAGGTGGATTCTTTCACCAGCTAAACCAACCTACTGTATAGCATAGGGAACTCTATTCAATGCTCTGGGGTGACTATGAAGAGATATATGTATACAGATAGCTGACTCACTTTCCTGTACATGAGAAACTAGCACAACATTTTAAAGCAACTATATTCCAGTAGAAAAAAATTTGTATAAGAAGTTCATAAAACCAAACCAAACCCAGCTCCCATTAACTAAGGGTTGCCACAAGCCAGCATCATGCTATGTACTGTCTTTGGAAGAGCTACTTCAATTTTTAGGACACTGCTAGAAGGCAGAAGTAATTATTATGACCTCCAGTATCTGGTGAAGGAAGCCAAGGCACAAAACCATGCAGAGCATTGCCAAAGACACCTGGTTAAGTTCCCAAGTTGGGATTCAAACCAGGTCTGTCTGACTCCAAAGCCCACTCTGTTAGTTCTCTCTTGCAGGGCTGTTATAATCAGTAATTTTTTCTCTTTTGTCTGTGCCACACAATTTGCAGGATTTTAGTCCCCTGACCAGGGATCAAACCCGTGACCTCTGCAGTGGAAGCACAGAGTTCTAACCATTGGAACGCCAGGGAATTCCCTATAACCAGTAAACTAAATAAAAGATAATATCAATAAAAGTAAAAATAACTGCCTCCTTGTATCAAGCACCTACTATGTGCCAGACATTGTTCTAAGAGCTTTAACAGGGGGTGAAGAACTCATTTCATTGTCATTACAACCTCAGAAGTGGTATTAATATTATCATTATTACCACTTCCTTCTACAAACAGGAAACTCATTCATGAAGAGTGAGGCAGAGGGCCCAGTTTTTGCACATTGCCCAAGGGCTCCCTGACAGAGCTGATCACCAGAAAGACCAAGATGGAAAGCATGGCACTTTTAGCTCCACCTCCACCCTCCAGAGAGGAGAGAGGGGCTGGAACTGGAGTTAACAATGGATCATACACATGTGAGGCAACTTCCATGAAATCCCAACAGTAGGGGATTTGGGAGCTTCCAGGCTGGTGACCACATCCAAATGGGAAGCTGACACATCCCAGCTCCATGAGGACAGAGGATTCTTTACCAGCTGAGCCATCAGGGAAGCATGAACAGAGCTAAAGGACAATGACAAGGCCCAGTACAGCTGCCGGCAGCACAAGGACATACGGGCAAGGCCTAGGCTAGGGACTGCCCCGGCTGGTGGCAGAAAGAAGACCAAGGCGTAACTCTTGCCCTCAGCTTTGCTAAAAGCATTTCAATCGGCCCTATCCAGGGGCTTCGGCCCAGGTTGGCAGTTTTGACTGAAGGAGGGAAGTGAAAGAGTGGGGAGACTTTGAGGCGGTCTCTGGAGAAAACAGTGCGTGTACCCGTCCTTTGTGACTGTTGCTGGGGAGCAAAAGTGGTCGCGCTCAAAAGTCTCTTTGTCATGAGGATTGTTTTAAGCTGATTAATTTTCAGGAATCAAAAGAGTTAGAAAGTCTTGTTTTACCTCCTTCTTAACTGCCTAAAATAATTTAGATGGGGGCCTGGTCCAGAAAGAGAGCTACCATCAAAGATACCTGTGAAGAAAATGGCCTCATTGTGGTAATGTCACAGGAGGGAACGGGGCAGAGCACAACTTTTGAAAGAATGACATAGCCCAAGGACACAACATAAAACAATTAGAATCAAATGGAACCAAGGTGGCAGATAAGACTAGAACTTGATCCTCAATCAGCAAGTGAAATGACACACCCAGAGGTGCCGTGACAGTTCAGTTCAGTTCAGTTCAGTCACTCAGTCATGTCCGACTCTTTGCGATCCCATGGACTGCAGCACACCAGGCCTCCCACCATCTCATCCTCTGTTGTCCCCTTAAAGTGAAAGTGAAGTCGCTCAGTGGTGTCCGACTCTTTGCGACCCCATGGACTATAGCCCTCCAGGCTCCTCTGTCCATGGGATTCTCCAGGCAAGAATACTGGAGTGGGTTGCCATGTCCTTCTCCAGGGGATCTTCCCAACCCAGGGATTGAACCCTGGTCTCCTGCATTGCAGGCAGACACTTTAACTTTGTCCCCTTAAGGCACTGTTAAAAGACCAAGGAGTGGGTGGTGGCCCAAATTCTGGAAATCTCCACCTCTTCCCAAAAATAGTTGGAATAATCCTCCCACTCATTAACATATGAAATTACCCAGCCTATAAAAAACTAACCATGCCAAATATCAGGGCCACTCGCCCTCTGTGATGGACCACACTCTGTCTGTGGAGTGTGCTTCTCTCCGAATCTGAATAAATCCACTTCTTATCTGTCACTTTGTCTCTCACTGAATTCTTTCTGTGATGAGACATTAAGAACACCTGAGCTTCAGGAGAAGGAAATGGCAACCCACTCCAGTATCCTTGCCTGGAGAATCCCACTGACAGAGGAGCCTGGCTGCTAAGAGGCCATGGAGTCCCAAAAAGTCAGATGCAAGTTAGCAACTAAACAACAACCTATAATTAAGATTAGGTTTTCATCACCGGGGAAATGGTGTTTTAACAATCAGTTATCCACGCTCCAAAACAACATACCTAGACCTTACAAAGAAGTATGAGACAATTGTATTTAGCAGCTCTAATTATGACATAAATGGCAGGCAACCCACTCCAGTATTCTTGCCTGGAGAATCCCATGGACAGAGGAACCTGGCGGGCTACAGTCCCTGGGGTCACAAGAGTCAGACACAACTTAGCGACTAAACCACCCCCACCAAACACAGAAAGGAGAAAGGCTTTACTGAGTAGGACATGGAGCCCTGGAAGACATGAAGACAGTAAGCCAGCCCATACAAAGATTTAAATCAACTTTGGCATGGCAGAAGGTGCCAAAAATATGTAATGGAAAACTGGCAGAAAATAACAATGCGTACGAATAAATGTGTCATTTAAGAACAGAGTGCTGTGACACATACAAAGCAGGGAAATAGGTGGTGCATGCCAACAGATGCGTCATGCTCGAAGAACTTGAATAAAGAACACGTGTTAGGTTCTTAAGCCCATTGGTCAGAAAGTTACAAACTTAGTACAAATCTTGACTCTCAGATGGGTTAAAATCTAACCTGGTTAATACGCTGTACCTGTATCAGTGTGGGAACCAGGAGGCTGGTCATCATGACCCTTGTCAATGTGCCTGCTCTGGTTTGGGGTGGCAACGTGGCATGACCTGTCTGCTTTATAAACATGCATTCCTTTTGAAACAGTAACTCTAGATCTAGGAGTTTCATCCCACTGGAATAAATATATAAGTATAAATAATGTTTATTGCAAAGTTTTAATTATGACACAGATTGATGACATTGTGATTATTCAGTACAGTATTGTCCAGTTAGTATAAAGATGAAATTATATGTTTGCTCCTATGGAGTATTGTCGTACACAATATATTAAATATGTGATTTGCAGAACCTTATGTGTAAAATGATCTCGTAGTCATATAGAGTCAAAATATTTAATATATGTGTGTGTGTGCATGTGTGTCTATATATGAGTTGGCTAAAAAGTTAATTCAGGTTTTCTGTGTTAAAACCCAAATTAAGTTTTTGACCAACCCAATATGTGTATGTTTTCAATATATATATTGAAATCTGTTTTTGTCTTTAACACACACACACACAAAAGAACCTGAGCTTCATTAGGTCCTGAAACCAGGTACCATGGATTTGGGCTGGGTTTGAGTCCCAGCTCTTGGGCTCAAGTCCAAAGCAGGGTTTTGGCTGGGTTCGAGTCCCAGCCAAAGTTGTACTTCATTTGAGCACGGAATGAAGCAGGGCAAAGGCAGTAGAGTTTTGCCAAGAGAACCCACTGGTCATACCAAACACCCACTTCCAACAACACAAGAGAAGACTCAACACATACACATCACCAGATGGTCAACACCGAAATCAGATTGATTATATTCTTTGCAGCCAAAGATGGAGCAGCTCTATACAGTCAGCAAAAACAAGACCAGGAGCTGACTGTGGCTCAGATCATGAACTCCTTACCGCCAAATTAAGACTTAAATTGAAGAAAGCAGGGAAAACCACTAGACCATTCAGGTATGACCTAAATCAAATCCCTTATGATTATACAGTGGAAGTGAGAAATAGATTTAAGGGACTAGATCTGATAGGCAGAGTGCCTGATGAACTATGGACGGAGGTTCATGACATTGTACAGGAGACAGGGATCAAGACCATCCCCAAGAAAAAGAAATGCAAAAAAGCAAAATGGCTGTCTGAGGAGGCCTTACAAATAGCTGTGAAAAGAAGAGAAGCGAAAAGCAAAGGAAAAAAAGAAAGATATATCCATCTGAATGCAGAGTTCCAAAGAATAGCAAGGAGAGATAAGAAAGCCTTCCTCAGTGATCAATGCAAAGAAATAGAGGAAAACAACAGAATGGGAAAGACTAGAGACCTCTTCAAGAAAATTAGAGATACCAAAGGAACATTTCATGCAAAGATGGGCTTGATAAAGGACAGAAACAGTATGGACCTAACAGAAGCAGAAGAGATTAAGAAGAGATGGCAAGAATACACAGAAGAATTGTACAAAAAAGATCTTCATGACACAGATAATCATGATGGTGTGATCACTCACCTAGAGCCAGACATCCTGGAATGCGAAGTCAAGTGGGCCTTAGAAAGCATCACTACGAACAAAGCTAGTGGAGGTGATGGAATTCCAGTTGAGTTATTTCAAATCCTGAAAGATGATGCTGTGAAAGTGCCACATTCAATATGCCAGCATATTTGGAAAACTCAGCAGTGGCCACAGGACTGGAAAAGGTCAGTTTTCATTCCAATCCCAAAGAAAGGCAATGGCAAAGAATGCTCAAACTACCGCACAATTGCACTCATCTCACACTCTAGTAAAGTAATGGTCAAAATTCTCCAAGCCAGGCTTCAGCAATACGTGAACTGTGAACTTCCAGATGTTCAAGCTGGTTTTAGAAAAGGCAGAGGAACCAGAGATCAAATTGCCAACATCTGCTGGATCATCGCAAAAGTAAGAGAGTTCCAGAAAAAACATCTATTTCTGCTTTATTGACTATGCCAAAGCCTTTGACTGTGTGCATCACAATAAACTGTGGAAAATTCTGAAAGAGATGGGAATACCAGACCACCTGACCTGCCTCTTGAGAAACCTATATGCAGGTCAGGAGGCAACAATTAGAACTGGACATGGAAGAACAGACTGGTTCCAAACAGGAAAAGGAGTACGTCAAGGCTGTATATTGTCACCCTGATTATTTAACTAATACGCAGAGTCATCATGAGAAAGGCTGGAGTGGAAGAAGCACAAGCTGGAATCAAGATTGCCGGGAGAAATACCAATAACCTCAGATATGCAGATGACACCACCCTTATGGCAGAAAGTGAAGAGGAACCACAGAGCCTCTTGATGAAAGTGAAAGAGGAGAGTAAAAAAGTTGGCTTAAAGCTCAACATGCAGAAAACTAAGATCATGGTATCTGGTCCCATCAATTCATGGGAAATAGATGGGGAAACAGTGGAAACAGTGTCAGACTTTATTTTGGGGGGCTCCAAAATCACTGCAGATGATGATTGCAGCCATGAAATTAAAAGACGCTTACTCCTTGGAAGGAAAGTTATGACCAACCTAGATAGCATATTGTAAAGCAGAGATATTACTTTGCCAACAAAGGTCCGTCTAGTCAAGGCTATGGTTTTTCCAGTGGTCATGTATGGATGTGAGAGTTGGACTGTGAAGAAAGCTGAGCGCCGAAGAATTGATGCTTTTGAACTGTGGTGTTGGAGAAGACTCTTGAGAGTCCCATGGACTGCAAGGAGATCCAACCAGTCCATTCTGAAGGAGATCAGCCCTGGGTGTTCTTTGGAAGGACTGATGCTAAAGCTGAGACTCCAGTACTTTGGCCACCTCATGCAAAGAGTTGACTCATTGGAAAAGACCCTGAGGCTGGGAAGGATTGGGGGCAGGAGGAGAAGGGGACGACAGAGGATGAGATGCATGGATGGCATCACCAACGTGATGGACATGAGGTTGAGTGGACTCCGGGAGTTGGTGATAGACAGGGAGGCCTGGTGTTCTGTGATTCATGGGGTCGCAAAGAGTCGGACACAACTGAGCAACTGAACTGGACTAAACTGAGTCCCAGCTCGTGGGTTCAAGTCCCAAGCAGGGTTTTGGCTGGGTTCGAGTCCCAGCCATGTGGGTTCGAGTCCCAAACTGGATTTTGGTTGGGTCAAGTTCCAGCACATGGGTTTAAGTCCCAATCTGTGGTAAACAGTTTCAGTAAGGGAACTCACCAGGGCCTGGAAACCAAAGTCTTCTCTGTATCCCATTGTCTCTGCTTGGCCCAGCAAACATTTGTTTATCAAACCCCTGTTTTTCTATCTCCATGAAAACTGCCTTCTTCCCCTTTGAAGTCCCCCCTCGACTTCTCCTCATCTTGTCCTTGGCACTGGTGTTCTTATGGAGCCCCTGCACATGCATAATTAAATTTGGATTTTCTATTAGTCTATCTCATGTCATTTTCTTAGACCAGCCAGAAAACTTTAGAAAGGGTAGAGGAGATTTTTGTTTCCTTCCCCAATACTGTGAATTGAACACAGAAATGTGGCTTCCAGGCCTTATTGGTAAGAAGGTAGGGGGCCTGTCCATGGCCTGTCCATCAGCCTGGCTCTGCTGATGAGATCAGAGGTGAAGGGCAGGCAGAGGTGAGAAACCCCATTCTCACGTGTTACCAAGTCCAAGCTTACTCTGCTCGCCACACGACAGGCCAATGAATCTGAGAGATGAGGTGTTGAGGCAAGGAAGAGACTTTAACTGGGGAGCTGGGAGACCCAGAAGATGGCAGGCTAGTGCCTCAAATAACCATCTTATTGGGGTCTGGATGCCAGGTTCTTTTACAGATCAGAGGGAGAGAAGCTATGAGGAACTAAGGTCAAAAGTCAGCTTAGAGAGGGAGATGAAGTGAGGAAGTAAAGTGAAAGGGTCTTCGGTCTTGCACAACATCTCCAAGGGAATGTCCAGCCCTCAGAAGGGACGTGTTAATCTCATCAATTCACAGGTGGGCAGGGACAAACTCTCTTTTCAGGAGCTGAACAAAGGCATTTTAGTTTACAGTCAAGCAGAGGGTCAGGGTCCTCCAGGTAAGCCATTGAGTATGATTATAATAATAGAAGCAAGTCAAAGAAAAAGCTTCCAACATGGAGTCAGAATTGACTTCCTCTCTGAAACACAGGAATCTGCTGTCTTCTGTCTTCTGGCGGCAGAATGGAGTCAGTCCCCCAAGGACTGAGTCTGGGACGGAGGTGCAAGCTTATTATATGTTAACTCTGACCAGTGTTCTAGTCTTCCATCCTTCACTCCAGCCATGAGAGAAAGCTCTAGAAAGAAGAATTCCCAGGACCAATCTACATGGCCAGAGGCAACCTGGGTCTGTGGATCCAGCATCTCAGGGACCCTGTTCCTGCCACTTCGGAATTCAGACCTTCAACTTACAGAGATCTGGGTGAGAAGCTGGGGCTCTGGGTCCCCCACAAAAAAGTGAACTATGTGAGGAGACCAGCTCCAGTCCAGTCCAGAAACACATGTGTCAGGAAATCCCTGGCATCTTGTGAGGGCCAGGTTCAATCCCAGATTGGGGAACTAAGGTCCCACAAACCACAAGGCTTAAAAAAAAAATCATGTGTCTTATGCAGGGTGGGAGGATGGGAAGGGAGGAGGGAAGCTGTCAGCTGGCCCCAGCCTTGAGAATGGCTTTTATCACTGCTGAGTCCCTTTGGGGGCTTCTCTTGTAGACAGTAAAGAATTCGCCTGCCGATGCAAGAGACCTGGGTTCAATCCATGGGTCAGGAAGATTCCCTGGGAAAGAAAATGGCAACCCAGTCCAGTATTCTTGCCTGGAAAATTCCATGGGCAGAGGAGCCTGGTGGGTTACAGTCCATGGGGTCACAAAGAGTCTGAGCATGCACAAATGAGTCCTTTAAACTTCTGTCTTCACTTTAAAATATGACTTTTAATTGATTCATTTTCATTTCTTTTAAATCCTACAAAAGTAAGACAGGGATACATTTTACTAGGGAAAAAAAGAGAAAACTTTACAGATGGCAACCCACTCCAGTATTCTTGCCTGGAGAATCCCATGGACAGAGAAGCCTGGCAGGCTACAGTCCATGGGGTCCAAAGAGTCAGACACAACTGAACAACTAACACTACTACACAGATATGACTAAAATCTCCCTGGACACCCCCACGCACCCCCACTGAGTAGGCCCACTGAGAACAGCCCTACTTATAAGCAGTGTCAGTGCTTTGGTGTGACCCTTCTGTAACCAGGAAGGGTTAATTTTACGTTTACACTGGATCTGCTTCCGAGACTTTAACCCTTTTTTATTATTATAAACATACATAATGGCTTGCCTCAGGGAGATAACCTCAGCCTCCCTTCTGTAAAGGACTATAAGAAAGTGAAAGTAACATATTCCCCTGCCTGAGGCTTGCCATTCTAGGGGCTATTTGCAAGAATTGAATAGTCTTTTTAATTTGTTTCCTCACCTTCCCTCCATCTCTGATCCATAAAAGAACCTGGCAACCAGGCCTTGGTAAGATGGTTATTTGAGGTGCTAACCTGCCATCTTCTCGGTCAGCTGACCCCCAAATTAAAGTCCCTTCCTTGCCTAAACACCTCATCTCTCGGATTCATTGACCTGTCATGCGGTAAGCAGAGCGAGCTTGGACTCAGTAATATTTTCAGAGCCCGTTGCATTAATTTACATCCATATGCATGAATGTATACAGGTGCAGAGTGGCGTTTTGTGGGTGTTCTTTTACATAAACTAGATCACACTAATTCTCGTTGTTCTGCAACTTGCGTTTGTCACTTACCAGTCCATCTGCTTCTGCCGCCACTGCTGCTAAGTCGCTTTAGTCGTGTCTGACTCTGTGCGACCCCATAGACGGCAGCCCACCAGGCTCCGCCGTCCCTGGGATTCTCCAGGTAAGAACACTGGAGTGGGTTGCCATTTCCTTCTCCAATGCATGAAAGTGAAAAGTGAAAGTGAAGTCGCTCAGTCGTGTCCAACTCTTAGCGACCCTGTGGACTGCAGCCCACCAGGCTCCTCTGCCCATGGGATTTTCCAGGCAAGAGTGCTGGAGTGGGGTGCCATTGCCTTCTCCATCTGGGAGATTAACAAACATGTATTGAGCACTCACCCTGTGCCAGACACTGTTCCAAGAGGTGGAGAGACTTGTACAGCCTAAAAATCCTTACCCTCATAGAGCTGACATTCTAATGATGGGGGTGGGGGAGTAACATAAGTGAGTGACACTGATAGTATGCTAGGTGATAATGAGCCCTGGGAGAAAAGGAAAGCAGGGGAGGGGAAATAAAAGAGAGGGGATGGCAGGAGGAGGTTCAATTTTAAATAGAACGATCAGGGAAGACCTCATGAGAAGATATGCAGGAGGTGAGTGAGCAGGCCAACCAGACAGCTGGAGAAGGAGCATTCCACACCAGTAGCCTAGCCGGAGCCTGAAGCAAAAGTCAACTGATTCTCAGAGCAGGCAGGGTGTGTGGTGTGGAGACTAGTTGGAGAGGAGAACTTTGGCTTTGAGTAAGATGGAACCATTGGGCCATTCTGAGCAGACAAGTGATGTGATGTGAGTTGCGTTTTACCCAGAAGTGAGAAGTGGCTGGATTTGAATACCTGTTGCAGAGAGAACTGACTGGATTTGCTGAGGAATTGGCTATGGGATGTGTGAAGACTATTGGGGAGGAAAAGACTTTCCCTCTATCCTTTTAGGTTCTTTTGGTTGCTCTAGTCATTAATTTGATGTAAGACTGATTATCAGGAGAAAATCAAATTTTGATTTGGTACTTACAGAAATTCATAGAAATATGAGGCTCAAAGAAATGACCCAAGCAGCCAGCTTTTATACCTTTTAGACAAAGAAACAATAAATGTGTGAAGAACTGACAAAACAAAGAAACTTAGGCTTGGGTACTAATCAGTGAAGTAACCAAGCAGAGTTTGTTAACACAGCTGCTCTAAGGGTTGAAGAGACCTCCCTACTGTTCTTAATGAGGATGTCTCCCTATCTCCTGTTTTCAGGGGGACAGAGAGGAGGGTCATAGTGTCCTTTCTGCACTGGCTGTTTCTCAGATAATTTTAATTCAAAATAATTAATATGCCAAAGTGGCATATTTGGGGGTGGCCTGCCCCAATCTGACCCAAGTTTTTTGGTCTGAGTGCTCCACTGAAAGCATGTAGTCTCCATTTCAGAAATGAAGAAGACTGAGAGGAGCAAAGTTGGGGGGAGGCATCGAGGATTTGGTGTTGCGCCTGCTAAATATGATGTAACAACTAGATATCCAGGTGGTGATGCCAAGGAGGCCACTGGTAATACAGGTGTGGAGTTCAAGATAGAGGTCCCTCACAAATGAATTTATCTACTAAACAGAAACAAGGGGAGGGTTGGATTGGTAGTTTGGGATTAGCAGATGCAAACTATTATATTGAGAATGGATAAACAACAAGGTCCTATGTGTAACACATGGAACTATATTCAATATCCTGTGACAAAACATCATGGAAAAGTATATATATATATATATATATATATATATATACACACATATATACACTCACACATATATATATGTATGTGTGAGTGTATATATATGTGTGTGTGTGTATATATATATATATATATATAACTGAATCATTTTGCTGTACAGCAGAAAGTAACACAACATTGTAAACCAACTATATTTCAATAAAATTTTTTTTTAAAAAGACCCCTGCTGGAACTATGACTGTGGGAGTTGTGCACTATATACAGGCAAGAACCATGTCTGTATGTATATTTAAAGCCACAGGGCTGGATGAGACCACTGGGAAACACAAGGAAAGAAAAGAGATGTCAGGACACAGCCCTGGGGCACTCCATCATTTCCAAGTCAGGCAATGAGAGGAACCTGCCAAGGAGACTGAGAACCGGGAAGGTAGGAGAGTGGAGGATGATGAAGAAGAGATCAACTTGGTCAATTATGCAGATGAGACAAGTCACAGGAGGATGGAGAAAACTGATCCTTGGATTTGGCAGCATGTAGGTTGCTGATGGGGCTTCCCTGGTGGTTCAGCAGTAAAGAATCTGCCTGCAATGTAGGAGACACAGGAGGCACGGGTTTGATCTCTCGGTCGGGAAGATCCCCTGCAGAAGGGCATGGCAACCCACTCCAGTATTCTTGCCTGGAGAATTCCCATGGACAGAGGAGCCTAGCAGGCTACAGTCCACAGGGTCACAAAGAGTCAGACATGATTCAAGTGACTTAGCACACACACACACAGGTTGTTGATGATTGTGTAGAGAAAACCTCAGTATTTTTCCTTCCTATGTAGGGAAAAACCTGGTTCTTCACTGTGTATTTCTCCCCTGTGTCTCTACCTACAAAGAGAACACCTCACTTCTGACACTTTGATCACCAAATGTAGGGGGAATGGGATTCCCCACACTAAAAAGCAATTCTAAGACACCAGTGGTATGGGGGACCAATAATTCAACACAATTCTGACACTATTTACCCAGAGACAGCATCAGATCTCACAGGTGAAGAGCTCAGGCCCATAAGACTGCCACACACACCCCCAACTTCAGGTGCCAGTCACAAGCCAAGGTTATCACTTGTGCTTCTACCAACCAGCTATAGATCAGAGGTTCCAACGATCCCCTTCTTTGGCTCAATTAATTTGTTAGAGCCCTTCACAGAACTCAGGGAAACACATTTACCAGGTTATCAAAGGATATGATAAAGGCCACAGAAGAGCCAGATGAAGACATACATGGGGTGAGGTCTGAGAGGATCCCAAGTGCAGGAGCTTCTGTCCCTGTGGAGCTGAGATGTGTCATCCTCCTGACATGGATGTGTTTACCAACCTGAAAGCTCTCCAGACGCCCTACTATTGAGATTTTATGGAAGCTTTTATAAATTTTATGGGCATGATCCATTATTAACTCCATTTCCAGCCCCTCTTCCCTCTCTGGAGAATATGAGAGGGAACTGAAAATCCCAAGATTTTAACTGTGGCTTGGTCTTTCTGGAGACCACTCCCATCCAGAAGCCATGCACCAAGAATCACCTCAGCAGAACAAAAGATGCTCCTCATGGTTCTGTGTGCCATACTCAGTTGCTTCAGTCATGTCCGACTCTGTGTGACCCTATGGACTCTAGCCCTCCAGGCTCCTCTGTCCATTGGATTCTCCAGGCAAGAATACTGGAATGGGTTGCCATGACCGCCTCCAGGGGGTCTTCCCAACCCAGGGATTGAACTTGGGTCTCCTGCATTGCAGGCAGATTCTTTACTATCTGAGCCACCTGGGAAACCCACCTTGCTCTGATTACTTATGAATTTACCAGGGTTTTAGGAGCCCTGTGTCCGCAATTGGGTCAAAGACACAGAATAAAAGACGTTCAAAGTGTTCTTATCATTTAGGAAATTACAAGGGATTCAGGAGTTCTGTGCCAGCAACTGGGCCAGAGTTCAATATATACAGTCTCTATTATCTCACAGTGATCTTAACAAGAACAACTTTGGTAGCATGACGGTGACAAAAGCCAGTTTGTAGTATGTAAAGGAGGGAGCTCGAGAAAAAAGACCTGGGTGGGGGTGCACAGCAAATGCAGATCATGCTTTTGAAAGGTTTAGCAAAGGGGAAGGACAGAAATGGGGCAACGGCCAGAGGAAACCGTTTTTCTTTTTTTCTTCATTTCGAGGTTAAACAGCCTATTTGTGTGGTGATAGAAAGGATCCAGTAGAGAGGGAAAAAATGACACAGGAGAGAGGCGGCTACTGCTGGAGCAAAGTATTGAGGTCAGTGAAAGGGAATCACATCGAATGCCAACAAGACTTGGCAGAAGCTCAGTATAGAATCTTCAACCCTGGGAACTTCCCTGGTGATCCACTGGTTAAAAATCCACCTTGCAGTGGTTAGGATTCCATATCTCCACTGCAGGAGATAGGAGTTCAATCCCTGGTTTGGGAAGATTCCACATGCCTCAGGGCAACTAAGCCTGAGAGCTGCAACTACTGAGCCAACACATTGCAACAACTGAAGCCCACACGCCCTAGAGCCGGCGCTCCGCAACAAGAGAAGCCACCGCAATGAGAAGCCCAACTAGAGGGTAGCTCCCACTCACCACAACTAGAGAAAGCCTGCATATAGCAACCAAGACCCAGCACAGCCAATGATAAATAAATAAATTAATTAAAGATTTTTTTAAAAGAGAATCTGCCTTGCAATGCCAGGGATGTCGGTTAGGTCCCTAGTTGGGGAACTGAGGTTCCACATGCCACAGAGCGACTAAGCCTGTGCTCCACAACTATTGATCCCTGTGCCCACACGCTCTAGAGCTGCCATGCTGCAACTAAGATCTGACACAGCCAAATAAATTAATTAATTAATATTAAAGAACAAAACCTCCACCCTAAGGGTTGGAAAAGACCTTAGAGGTGATTACTCCAGCTTTCTTCCATATACGGGAACTCCCCTGTATGGACTCCTAGAAAATACTGGTCCAGCCTTTGCTTGAACATCTCCAGTGATGACAAACTGATTACTTCCCAAAGCAGTTATTTGTATCCACTACCCGTAGAGTGGTTAGGTAGCTCTTCGTAACTGTACTGCGTCACAGTTTGCCTCTCTGTCAGTTTCACCCACTGGACCAGGCTATGTGCTCCGGGACCACAGACTCACAGCAGTATCAATGGCTAAGTGTTTGCGGATTTCATGCACTCTTTTATGGACCTCCCTCTCAGTGGATCCTCATATTGCAGGGAGGAATTATCTTCAAAGTCACTGAACTGATGAAAAATACGAGGCTTCAGGAGATCAAGTGACCTAAGAGAGAGCAGGCCTAGTAAATTGCAGACTGAAGAATTCAGTTGAGGGTTGCTGAATCCATAGCCCACACTTTCCACTCCTCCACTCTGCCTTAAGTCCCCTTCCTCTCTCCCACGGCCTCCCACTTCCTCTCTCTGGTTTTCTAAAGGCAGCTGTCGTGTTCCCCGGGAGCCTTCTCCTCCTGCTGCTAAACATTCCCAATGCTTCTGATCATTTCTCACCTTCACTCTCGGTCACCCCTGTAGCTGGGCTCCCAAAGTGAGCACAATATTCCAGGTTGAGTCTGGCCAATCCTGCGCAGGGCAAGCTTTTTGCTCCCCCACCCGCTCTGCTCTGGCTGTTTTCCTGCCATTCCTGCAGCCTGGAATCCAATTCCTCTCTTGGCAGGGAAGCTTCATCAATCTGCTGTCTTACTCATTGTTCACTCATAAATATGAATAACTTGCATATGTGTTTTTGGTCTGTTTTGTTCCTTTACAAAATCTTCGGTCCCCAGGAGCCCTGAGAAACAAGTGTTCTGTGAGCACAGAAGGAGGTACATGAGGCAGCCCCGGCATTTAATTAGACTTTGAAATGTGTAGAGAAATGCGAGCCCTACCCGACTTGCCAGATTAGGCATGCGGGCCCTATCCATCTTTGGAAGGAGTGTGTCCTCCCTCTGGATTTCCATGAATGAAACCATGTCGAGTTATTGCATCCGCCTGGATTTCCAGCAGCTCTGAGCGTCTGGCAGACAGAAAACAAATCAAGTGACTATTCTTCCCAGCCCGCTCTTGCCAAACAGGCTGCCAGGGGACCCTAGCAACAGAACTCTTGATGATGCCAGCTGGCCAACTGGAAAGGGTGGCCAGACTGGGGCCAGTTCTTCCTTGTGCCTCCGGGAGCAGTTAAACTTGCAGAAGAATGGGAACCACCTCAGGATAGATATTACTGAACTGGTGGCTCCAGGGTCCTAGAGCACCCAGCAGGCAGTTGACCTTGATCCCTCAACTGTTACAGCAGGGTCAGGGTTGATTTTCTTCCAGGGATTGGCAACCTGTGATATGTGTGCCAAAGATGGTGCACAAGTCCATTAGCAAAGGCACCGCGACCAACCGCAGTGCTCACTCCTTCTCCCTTTCCCTGCTCTTTGGGGACGTCTCTAGCCACCCACGGGAAGAGCTGACTCAGGGACAATGTCTCCTCTTGAAAGCCTGTGCCCAGCCTGAGGCCCTCCTTGCCTCTCTGCCAACCTGGACCAACATCATGCTCTTAGCAGACCAGTCATAAAGGACCGCCCACACCTGTCCTAGTGAAAGTTGTTCAGTTGTGTCCGACTCTTTGCTACCCCATGGACTACACTCTCCAGGCCAGAATACTGGAGTGGGTAGCCTTTCTCTTTCCAGGGGATCTTCCCAACCCAGGGATGAAACCCAGGTCTCCCATATTGCAGGTGGATTTTTTTTTACCAGCTGAGCTACCAGGGAAGCTCAAGAGTACTGGAGTGGGTAGCTTATCCCTTCTCCAGCAGATCTTCCTGACCCAGGAATCGAACCAGGGTCTCCTGCATTTCAGACAGAGTCTTTACCAGCTGAGCTACCAGGGAAGCCCTATAACCATAGAAGAAAACAGACAGAGAGGGAACTGTGTTTAGTGAAATAAGTCAGAGAGAGAAAGACAAGTATTGCATGATATATCTTGTATGTGGAATCTAAAAAATACAACAAAGTAGCAAATATAACAAAAAAGAAATAGATTCACAAATATAGAGAACAAAGTAGTGGTTAACAGTGTAGGGGAGAGGCAAGACAGCAGTAAGGGATTAAGAGAGAGAAACTACCGTGTATAAAATAAGGGACTTCCCTGGTTGTCCAGTGGTTAGGAATCTGCCTTGCAATGCAGGGGATGCCAATTCAATCCCTGGTCCAGGAACTAAGATCCCACATGCTGCAGAGCAACTAAGCCCACATTTCAACTACTGAGCTAGTGCGCCACCAACAGAGAGTCTGTGCACCACAACGAAAGATCCCACATGATGCAACAAAGATCCTGTGTGCTGCAACTAAGACCCAACGTAGGCAAATAAATTTTAAAAATAATTTTGCAAAATAAATAAATCACCTATAAGAATATACTATACAGCACAGGGAACATAGTGAAAATCATCAACTATACCTCAATTTTAAAAAAAGAAAAAAATAGAGTGTTATTTCCCCAAAACCACAGAATACACAGATGATGACAGTCTCAGCACCGGTAATGGCAAATCCCTATTTCCTAATCTCCAGAAATAGAATGAATGACAAAGGGGCACGATACAAAATCCTACTAAAACTGCTTCAAGTTGAGGTCTCACCAGGTTCCACTCATTCGAGTGGAATCAATGCCCAAGTGAACTCAGCCCATACAAGGGTCATGGAAACATTGAGTCCATGGCTTGGAAGCCTTGGGTCATTTAGAAGGATGCCCCAAACACAAGCAGGGGAATCTCTTCCCTCATTCATCTCATATAAGAGGTAGATACGGCCTCACAGAGGAGCCACTGTGAAACTTAGGGTTCTGATGGCAGAGTTGAGTGTGCCTCTAAGGGAAAGCCTCTGAGATCCCAATTTTCTCCCCTGTCAGGCACTGGCATATCTGAGAGCTCCATCATTAGAGCCAGCCCTTCAAGTTAAGGCATTGAAGGCCCTGATCACAAGACAAAGATTTCAGAGCAAAGGCTTTTGGCTGAACTTCTGCCCCTAGAGCCAAATTGCCTGTTTGAATCCTAGCTCCGACCCATGCTAGCTGTGCAAACTTGGGCAAGTCAGTTAACCTCTTAACTTCTCTGTGCCTCATTTTCTTCAGCTGTAAAATGGGAATCATAATGGAACCTGCTCATAAGGTTAGTTTGAGAACTAAATGAGTTAATACATGGAAACTTGGAGCAGTGGCTGGCACATAGGAAGTGCTCACCAGATGTTAACTGTTACCATTATGATGGGGTCACATTGTGAAGGGCTTTAGATGGGAGGCCAAGGAACAGTGCAGGCTCAGGTCCTGTCTGGTTCCCAGATTCTCTTCCTCCCCCTCCAAGTCTAGAGCCACTTTCCAAGGATCAACCAACCCTCTAGCTACAGACTCAGCCCATCCACCAGCTCTAGCCCAGAAGGACATCAGCAGCCCAGCATTCTGGAACCCCGCAGGGAGTCACCCTTACTACCTAACTTCAGACTTCAATTATGATAACTGGGAAGCCCCCTTACTCTTGGGACCCAGCCCCCTCTTGTCATGTCTCAGTTCTGGTCGTTAAATCCTTGCCTTTTCTCCTGCGATTGCTTTGGCAACCTTTAACCTACCCAAGAATTGAGACATAAGTCACATGAGAACCATGTAGGACCCTATATGATGAAGTGTTGGGTGTGACAGGCTACAAGGATGCTGTGAAGGGAGAAGTGACTAGGATCAGAGTAGTCAAGCAGAGCTGCCTGGCGAAAGCAAAGCTAGGATCGGCAGCATTTGCACTGGGATAGGCAGCATTTGCACCGACAGAAGGCGGAAGGGAAAAACGAGTCTGGTCATCTGCCCAGACCTTTATCTTAGGCTCCTAAAGCTCACTTTACAATCTCATTTCCCAACACCTCACTGCCTGTCCTCCCAACAGTTAACTGGATCATGTCCTGTATCTGGGGAGATAGCAATGCCTCTGGAAACTGAGGGCAGCAGTGGCATCTCTGGATTGGAGGATGTCACACTGATGCCCTCTGCTGATGGACAGTCATTGGAGAACTACTGAGGGGGTCCTCAGAATAAAAACGAGGCTGGATCTTCTAAGGCAGCATCGATATCATGTAAAGCCAACTGCCTCATTCTTCTTGGGGGCTTCCCAAGAGGAACAAGATCAGGCCTTTATTGTCTTTCACAAACCCTCAGAATCAGGTTCAACTTGATTGAACCAAGGCTTTCCTATAATCCTTTGGGAATCATTTGCAGGCAATTCACCCCCTCTGCTGGCTCAGAACTGATCACCCCTGCTCTCAAAAGGACAGCATGTGGGCATGGATTTGTCTATACCAGTGCTTTTCAAGCTATCTGTGGTGAAAGATAGGTTATTTTTTTTTAATTTCTAATCTGCTGCGAACAGATACTTTGGTAAAACTTTTTGAAAAATAATTAGGCACTTGGATGCTGCAGCAATATTGAACTTGTATAAATGTTTCCAAACTCTCTTGCAGCATGGAGGATCTAGTTCCCTGACCAGGGATCAAACCCAGGAGGGCAGAGTCTTAGCCACTGGACCAGCGGGGAAGTCCCTAGATGATATTTAAGGAATTATTGTTCATTTTTTAGGTATGATGATGTTGTATTTACAAACCACTTGTCTTTCAGAGTGACATATTAGAATATTTCTGGGTAAAATTATACAATATCTGGGACTTGCTTCAAAATAATCTGCAAGGAGGTTTAGGGGTCAGTCAGGTGGGAGCATAAGAAAGCTAGATTGGCCGTGAGCTACGATTCTTGGAGCTGGGTAATGGGCTTCCCTGGTGACTCAGATAGTAAAGAATCTTCCTGCAGTGCAGGAGACCTGGGTTCGATCCCTGGGTTGGGAAGATCCCCTGGAGGAGGGCATGACAACCCACTCCAGTATTCTTGCCTGGAGATTCTCCATGGACAGAAGAAACTGGCGGGCTACAGTCCATGGAGTCGCAAAGAGTTGACACAACTGAGCGAATAAACACACACAGAAATGGGTACATGGGAGCTTATTGTATTAATGTGTTCTCTTTGCACTGTGTATGTTTGAAAGTTAATGAGCACTTAAGGAGGTACGTGCCAGCACTGAGGACTCTAAGATGAAGCAGGCATCATCTGTCCTTAGAGAGTCTTATAGCCCGGTTCCCAAACTCTCATCACCGAGCACCTCTTCTGTTATTCTTTATCCTGGCAAGCCCCATGTTTGAATGATTCTGATCACTAAATAAAGGTATTTATTATTCAATAATTTAAAAAATACTACATATTTGTATGGTATATATACAATGGGATAGTACTTAGCTATAGAAAAGAATGAAATAATGCTATTTGCAGCAACTTGGATGGGCCTAGAGATTATCATATTAAGTGAAGTAAGTCAGACAGAAAAAACAAGTATCATATGATATTGCTTATATGTGGAATGTAAAATATGACACAAACGAACTTATTTACAAAACAGAAATAGACCACAGACATAGAAAACAAACTTATGGTTACCAAGGGGGAAAGGGGGGATATAAATTAGGAGTTTGGGATTAAAGTATACACACCACTGTATATAAAATAAACAACAAGGACAACATTGTAAACCAACTATACTTCAATAAATAAATATGATTCTCCAGGCAAGAATACTGGAGTGGGTTGCCATTTCCTCGTCCAGGGGATCTTCCCAACACAGGGATCGAACCCCAGTATCCCGCATTGCAGGCAGACGCTTTACCATCTGAGCCACCAGGGGAGCTCTAAATATAAAAAATATTGGGAAAAAAAAAATTTCCAAACTCTTAATTTAATGTCGTTTCTTATCTTGTTGGGCTGGCATCTGTCCACAGACCACACTGTTCTTGACCTCTCTGGATTCCATCCACTCAGTGAGGAGATGCTGGTAGATGGATGTGGCCTCCCCATGAAAGGCTGACTCTGGAAGATTCTGCCCAGTCCCTGCCCAAAGCAATGATGAAAGGGAGGCCAGACTGGAAGAAGATCTGCCACTTGCTGGCAACCCCTAATGACCTTGGACAAGTTACCTAATCTCTCTGAGCCTCAGTTTCTGCATCTGTAAAATGGGGACAGTGTCTGGCAATACCTTTCTCATGAAGCTGTTGTGAGAGTTAAATGAGATACAATACATGGAAAGCAGTTGGCACAGAGCCTGGCATGTTGCTCTTCCTGTGTGCCTACTAAAACAATACTGTCTATGAGGCAGGTGGATTAGAGGCAACAGTGTGTATTGGTTAAAATCCCAGGTTTGGGAGTCATTCCATTTTTGGCTTGGAGTGCCAGCATGACCATCTATTCCATTTTGTCATCTGTGAATTGGAAATACCACTCGGAGCTCCCTTCCAGGGTCATGAGGATTCAGTGCTTGGCTCTATGTCTCTGTGTGTGTGTGTGGTGGTGGTGTTGTTGTTGTTGTCTGCTCTGGATCTTAGTTGCAGCATGCAGGATCTAGCTTCCTGACCAGGGATCAGAGCCCAGGCCCCTTGCACTGGGAGTGCAGTCTTAACCACTGGACCACCAAGGAAGTCCCTGAGCTCCGTGACTTGCACGTAGTAAGTGCCTGATGATTGGTGGTTACATTCCAGTTTTGCAAGTATCCTCCTTCTAAGCCTGCCCCTTTCTCTGCTGTAGACCACCTGAAGGGAAACGAGCCTCCGGCTGGGAGTTATTAATAAGACCATCAGTCTTCCGTCCTTCTGGTGTCACCAGAAATTATGTGTCATTGAACCAGCCAGTCTTTTGGTTGTAATAGAGGGAGCATGGGCACCGGAGCCAAACAGGTCTGTTTGAATACTAGCTCTATCACATACTAGCTGTGTATCCTTGAGTTCATTGCTTCACCTGTCAGGACCTCAGTTGTCTCATTTGTAAAATGGAATCAATGTAATAAACCAGTTGTCTCTAAAGTGAGATGTACAAGACGATCCATTGAGGTATATGAAGAAAATATTCCAGCTTTAATTTAAATTTATTTTGAAGCAAAAAGATAAAAGACATTAAACTATAATGTACCCAAGACATGTGGTGACACTGGCACCCTCATTTGATCTGTTCGTAAGATGGACACTGACGGGTATATCCTGAGGAAGGAATGGTAAATTCACAACACGGAAGGGTTTGGTGGTAGCATCCACCCTCTTTCATTTCATTTTTAGCCTATTGAAAAGTTCTGTAATGTCTGTGTTGGGTTCTGAATTTACAGATTATATCATCTGGTTTTAACTAAACCAGTCCTCCTCAAATGGAAAAGTGGTTTGAAAAGATTCCTACAGATAAACCACAGCCTGAATGAAGACTATGAAGAATACAAGTGGGCAACAGGAAAATGGCAAAACTGATTCATCTCCCATTCCTAGTATAAGCTTTTCATCAGCCCCACTTCAAAGCATTATAAAAACAACAATGAACAAATTGGTTCTGATAAGAAATAAGCCAAAAAAAAAAAAAAAAGAAAGAAAAAGAAAATATCAAGAAAGCTACTTATGGAATTCCCTGGCAGTCCACTGGTTAGGACTCCACACTTTCACTGCTAGGGTTGGGTTCAGTTCCTGCTCAGGGAACTAAGATCCCACAAGCCGTGTGACATTCCCAAAAGGAAAAAAAAGTTCAACCTGGGAAAAAAAGAAAGCTATTTAAAGTATGATTCATGTCTGCTGTGTTAATAAAAAACTCATTTTAAGTGTATACTTTGCCTTGATATATTAGCTAACAATGATATGAAGCTATCATGATTACCAAGAACTTTAAAATCTGCTTTCCTGGTGGCTTAGATGGTAAAGAATCTGCCCGCAATGCAGGAGACCAGGGTTTGATTCTTGGGTAGAGAAGATCCCCTGGAAGAGGGCATGGCAACCTATTCCAGTATTCTTGCCATGGACAGGAGGGCCTGTTGGGTTACAGTCTATGGGGTCACAGAGTCAGCCACGACTGAGTAACTAACACATACATAGTTAATATACAATGTTTGTTAGTTTCTGCTGTACAGCAAAGTGACTCAGTTATACATCTACATATATCCACTCTTTTTTAGATTCTATTCCCATGTAGGTCATTACAGAGTATTGAAACACTTTAATTTTTTTTAATGCCTTACCGGAAAACTGGAAAAGCAGTTTTGATATGGGCTACCAAAGGAAAGATACAAATAAGATATAGTATGAACAAAATGACTAATTTTTTTCTAAGTGCTGCTTTGACAGGAAGTTTTTTCAAAAGGTGGGAGTGAATTTCAAAGTAAGTTTACTGAAAAAGTTGGCAACCTTTCACAGCAAAGATATTGAAGCCTAAAATGTACAAAGTGCTAAAAGATTTATCAGTCGGGTAGAGAGGACTTCCTTGGTGGTGCGGTGATTGGGATCCGCCTACCAGTGCAAGGGACACGGGGTTAATCCTTGGTTTGGAAAGATTCCGCATGCTCTGGGGTAACTAGGACTGTGAGCCACAGCTGCTGAAGCCTGACTGCCCCTCGAGCCTGTACTCTGCAACAAAAGAGTACCCCCCTGCTCAGCGCAACTAGAGAAAGCCTATACACAGCAGCGAAGGCCCCTCGTAGTAAAAAACAGGTAAATAGATAATTTTTTGTTAAAAAAGAATTGTAACTGACTTTAAAAATATAGTACGGAACCTAGACTTCTGAAATGTTCACAGTACTCTATTTTGTAACAAGGTAGGGAGTGACATTCCCTTTGTCACTTATCACACAGAGGTCAGCTGGTTATTTTGTGGCAGGACCCTTAAAAGAGTTTTCAGACTAAAAGATAAAATTTCCCTTCACATGAAAATACATTTTAAATTTACTGACCTTTTCTGTAGGGTCCTTTAAACAGTCAGTGGTTATTTTTTTTTAACAGTTATAATAAAAACACCCCCATATCAGTCTTCAAGTTTAACTTGAGAGTTCAACAGTGAGTGAGGAAAATAACTGCTTTGGAAGGAAATTTAGTTCATGGAGAGAACATTTGGAGAACAGATATTTGTGTTTTCATTGTTATGTAATTTTATTGCCAAAAATGATGTAAGTTGCATACCTAGAAAACCTCTCATATCTACACACTTAAAATCTGGGACTGAAAATGTCTACCCTGTTTTAAAATCTTTCAGTTGTAGAGTTTTGGTGGATTTCAAACCCCTTTGTTAAAAACACAAAAGTGCAACAAGTGCTGATTGATTGGCAAAAATAAATAATTGGCATCAGGAAAGGAGATGGCTTACCAGCCACACTTTATCAAAACACGTTGCATAATTGGGGGGTGGAATTGAAAAAGAATCGTGATGACATGGTAAACTCAGCCTCTGGAATCTGCCTTCCATTGAGAGCTGTATATGTTTTTTAGACATCTTTCCCATCTATGACAGTCACTGCAACCAAGTGCTGAAGTAAACTAAACTTGGATCCACACGTTCACATAGCTGTATTATAGTCTATAATGATAGCTGTATTACCATATTACTATATTCACCCAGGGCTTTTTTTAATGATGTGTATGCAGTCACATTCTCTGTGGGGAAAAAATGTATTCATGACAGCGTAGTGAGAGCCAAAATGGTTTTTTGTACTGCAGATATTATAAAAAGTTTAAACAATATTTCATCTTTGTCTCATCCTTTTAAAATGTCCTTTTGATGTGTGCTTTAGAACATACATAATGTATTCATAGAGTAACATGTACATCATTTTACAAAATATTTAAATATTTGAGAATACTTCTCAAAATATTTTCAGTAGAGAGATGTACAATCAAAAAAGTTGAGAGACCTCTGCTTGAACAGTGCCTACTTGTTGTAGGCATCACCCACCTCACGAATGCAATGTGCTGGGCACACAATAAGTCCTCGGTGAACATTGGTTCTTACCATATCCTCTACATGAGTAATGCATTAGAGGCAGTGTGAAATGGTGAAAAGCAAGAGCCTTACAACATTGTAAAGCAACTACACCCCAATAAAAAAGAAAGAAAAGCAAGAGCATTGCCTTCAGGCAAAGTTGGATGTGTTCCCTTGCCATTTACTAGCTGAAAGAATGTGACCAATTAATTTCTCTGAGCCTCAAGTTCTCATTATTCCCCAACTCCTGAGCTGTTATAAAGATTAAGTGGGAAAAAAAGAATAAGAGAGATGATGCACTCTTGGTAACAGTTTTGTTGAAACATAAATCACATACCATAAACATCACCATTATAAAGTGAAATGAACCGTTCAGTGGGTTTTTGTACGTGCACGAGGTGGTACACCATCGTCGGTATCTAAGTCCAGAACACTTTCATTACCCCGAGAAGAAACCCATTGGCAGTCACTCTCCACGCTCCCTTCCCCTCCCCAACTCTCCTCACCCGGCCTAGGCAACCGCTAGCATGCTTTCTGTGTCTGTGGACATGCCTCTTCTGGATATTGCATACAAATAGAATCAGCCTGTATGCAGTCTCCTGTGTCTGGCTTCTTTCACTTTAGCACAATGCTTTCAGGGTTCCTCTATGTTGTATGTCGCATGTATCATTTCTTCATTCCTTTTTGTCACCAAATAATATTTCACTGCATGGATATACCACATTTTGCTTATGCATTCACCACTGGATGGGCATTTTGGCTGTTTCTACATTTTGGCTATTGTGAATCCTCGTGCGTGATAAGGCAGGTTTAATATTTAGCATGGGGCTTGCCAAGCACCTAAGTGCTCAATACCAGCAGGTGGTTGCTGTCCATTTATTAGGGAGTGCTACATTAGGTGATGGGACCTAGGGTGCCTGGATGTCAAAAAGAGAGGTGGAAGTACCAGGGACAGTATGCACTTTCTGAATAATGTCATTGAGAGCTATCCCTGCCCACCGCACCCACATGAGTAAGGCAGCGTGACACAGAGGCATGAGCACACGTCTGGCTCCATCACTTTTGAGCTGCATGATACAGGGCAGTTCACTTAACTTCTCTCAGTCTTGTGTGAGAGAGTTGGCTATAAATACTGTTTTCTCTACATAACTCACAGCCTTGCTGCCCGGGGTCAAAGAGATAATTTAAAAATATGAAAGCACTTTGAAAATCATAAAGCATTATCATTGCAAGTCTTACATATTACAGAAACTCACACCTCTCGAATAAAATAAGGAAACATTTTGTTCTATTCATCACCTTCCTTCTCTCTCCAGATTGTTCACATTCTCTTCAACATGACATCCTGACCTTCTCACCACAGCCCCTATGGCTAGTACCTCCAAAGGTGAGCAGCCTGATCCTGGGTACAAACCTGAATTCACATCAATTAAGGGCCTGCAATGTCTCTATTCCCAGGTAGAAATCTGTTTGACCTTTCTGGTTTTCTTCAGTTCAATTCAGTTCAATCATTCAGTCGTCTCTGACTCTTTGTGACCCCATGAACTACAGCACGCCAGACCTCCCTGTCCATCACCAACTCCCAGAACTTGTTCAAACCCACGTCCATTGAGTCAGTGTTACCATCCAACTATCTCATCCTCTGTCGTCGCCTTCTCCTCCCACCTTCAATCTTTCCCAGCATCAGAGTATTTTCAAATGAGCAAGCTCTTCGCATCAGGTGGCCAAAGTACTGGAGTTTCAGCTTCAACATCAGTCCTTCCAATGGGTATTCAGGACTGATCTCCTTTAGGATGGACTGGTTGGATCTCCTTGCAGTCCAAGGGACTCTCAAGAGTCTTCTCCAACACCACAGTTCAAAAGCATCAATTCTTCGGCACTCAGCTTTCTTTATAGTCCAACTCTCACATCCATACATGACCACTGGAAAAACCATAGCCTTGACTAGACGGACCTTTGTTGGCAAAGGAACATCTCTACTTTTTAATATGCTGTCTAGATTGGTCATAACTTTTCTCCCAAGGAGTAAGTGTCTTTTAATTTCATGGCTGCAGTCACCATCTGCAGTGATTTGGAACCCCCCCAAAATGATCACAGTTTATTGTGATCCACACAGTCAAAGGCTTTGGCATAGTCAATAAAGCAGAAATAGACGTTTTTCTGGAACTCTCTTGCTTTTTCGATGTCCAGCAGATGTTGGCAATTTGATCTCTGGTTCCTCTGCCTTTTCTAAAACCAGCTAGAACATCTGGAAGTTCACGGTTCATGTACTGCTGAAGCCTGGCTTGGAGAATTTTGAGCATTACTTTACTAGCATGTGAGATGAGTGCAATTGTGTGGTACTTTGAGCATTCTTTGTCATTGCCTTCCTTTGGGATTGGAATGAAAACTGAGATTTTCCAGTCCTGTGGCCACTGCTGAGTTTTCCAAATTTGCTGGCATATTGAATGCGGCACTTTCACAGCATCATCTTTCAGGATTTGAAATAGCTCAACAGGAATTCCAACACCTCCACTAGCTCTGTTCGTAGTGATGCTTTCTAAGGCCCACTTGACTTCGCATTCCAGGATGTCTGGCTCTAGGTGAGTGATCACACCATCGTGATTATCTGTGTCGTGAAGATCTTTTTTGTACAGTTCTTCTGTGTATTCTTGCCACCTCTTCTTAATCTCTTCTGCTTCTTTTAGGTCCATACCATTTGTGTCCTTTATTGAGCCCATCTTTGCATGAAATGTTCCCTTGGTATCTCTAATTTTCTTGAAGAGATCTCTAGTCTTTCCTATTCTGTTGTTTTACTCTATTTCTTTGCATTGATCACTGAGGAAGGCTTTCTTATCTCTCCTTGCTGTTCTTTGGAACTCTGCATTCAGATGGATATATCTTTCTTTTTCTCCTTTGCTTTTCGCTTCTCTTCTTTTCACAGCTATTTGTAAGGCCTCCTCAGACAGCCATTTTGCTTTTTTGCATTTCTTTTTCTTGAGGATGGTCTTGATTCCTGTCTCCTGTACAATATCATGAACCTCCGTCCATAGTTCATCAGGCACTCTGTCTATCAGATCTAGTCCCTTAAATCTATTTCTCACTTCCACTGTATAATCGTTAGTGATTTGATTTAGGTCATACTTGAATGGTCTAGTGGTTTTCCCTACTTTCTTCAATTTAAGTCTGAATTTGGCAATAAGGAGTTCACGATCTGAGCCACAGTCAGCTCCCAGTCTTGTTTTTGCTGATTGTATAGAGCTTCTCCACCTTTGGCTGCAAAGAATATAATCTGATTTTCTTAATGTCTAATAATAGTTGGTTGGAGCGCCCTCTTGTGTCTCCACATGGTAACACCTCAGGCCTCTTCAATGAGGTGATATTTTCTTCAGCGTCAATAAAAGATGTAATGGAAATTTTTTTCTCCTCACACTTCATGGCCCACGCTTGACACTTGGACTCCAGTTAAGCCATTGCAGCTCGAGTCTTAGGCAGGCTTCCTTCTTACACTCAGGCCGAAAGATTTCTTTCTGCTCCCTGCCCACACCTTTCTCTTCAGTTACTTTGAAAAACCCTGCTCTCATCATACACAGATTTCAGCTTGGTCTTAACACCTTCTATTATTCCAAGCTTACCCAGCTCCCAAAGTAAGATCATACTTTTTTATAAAAGGGGGAAAAAGCAAATCCAAAACACTAAAAAAAGGATGTTTTAAGTGTTTACTAAATATGATTTGTTCTATAACCTAAGGAAAAGATATTCAGAATGTTAAACCTTTCACAAGGATCCCTTCATGGGAGGTCCTGACACTTGGAAAGAGGCAAATGACAACCAGAGGCAGTGATGTCTGGCAGTGTGTGCATGCACACACACATGAACACACATTTACACACTCACAGTCAAGCTCTTTTGCTCAGTGAGAAAGAAGCTTTCTCTCTTACTGAGAATCATGTGGTGATATCAGCACAGGTCTTTGGAGGAAAGGAGACTTATCATTTATATCTGGAATCTCAAGAATGTTCCCTGCTCCTGCCCTGAGGAACTTTACTTCCCGTATTTCACACAATCTGCTCATATCTGCTCTACATCCATGGATTTCTTAATATCTATATTTATTTATTTGACTGGACTAGGTCTTAGTTGTGGCATACAGGATCTAGTTCCCAGACCAGGGGTCAAATCCAGGTCCCCTGCGTTGGGGGTGTGGAGTCTTAGCCACTGGACCACCAGGGAAGTCCCCCCAAGAATTTTTCTGAATCCATGAGCTCCATTGGCAAACTCCACTGTGAGCCAGATACACGTGCTCTTGACTTCTCCTGGGGTGAATTTGCACACCTTCTCCTGCATGCAAATTAAATTTTTACAAATCAATTATGATTTCCTACCAGCCTCCAATAAGATTTCTGAGCTTTACTCCTCATCAAGGTTGATTTTCAACACTTCAGCTTAAAGTTTCTCTGCCTCCTTCCATCCTCTCTGACAGCTAAACCTTATCTGGAAAATGAAAACCCTGACCAAGGAAACATTAACAGTTTTTATAGTTTGAATATTCCTGGACAAATAAACAAACCCACAGACACACTGGACAGAGGAGCCTGGTGGGGTAGTCCATGGGGTCTCAAAGAGTCAGACACAACTTAGCAACTAAAACAACAACCACCACCACCATTCAAAATCCAAACCTTCACCCTACATCAACTTTTCAAGAGGCCATTTCCAAAGGCTTTAAGGGTTTTGCCCTATTCCCTTGGAGGGGGAGTAGCTGCCTCAGGGGATGGGCATTTTTGGCTTAGGAGGGTCTGTACTATCTCTTCTGCTTTCTGCTCTCTTTGCCCCACTCCAGAGACCTGTTGACTGAAGAAAAACACACAACCTAGAAGTTGCGAGTTCTGTCTTATTCGGCGGACTTACTGAGGACTATAGCCCGGGAGACGGCCTCTCAGAGAGCGCTGAGGAACTGTTTCAAAGAGGTAAAGGAGGAGCCAGGATATATGGAGTTCTTGAAGAAAAAGTAAAATCATGTGTTTGAATATCAAAGATTACTGCTAATCCCCCCCAAAATAGATATCTCAAACTAGTGATTTTAGCCCTTTCCTGTGTATGGCAAAATGTAAGAGCCTGGGCTTATTGAAAGTATTCCTTATATAAGCATCTAAACTCTCTAGGGCCAGTATCCTCTTTTTCTCCATCCTGAGTTTCAGTCAGAGCACACAGGGAGGAGGGATGCAGGGGGTCATTGGCTGCAGTGGCCAATGGCTTGATGGCATTTCTTTACTGGAATGACAAGCACATTCTTTGTCCACAGACCCTGTCTACTGAAACAGAGATGGGTGCTGTGGTTCTGCTGAATTGTGTATGCAATTGGTGACCTATACAAAGCACTTACTAAGTAAAGAGCTGCTAGGGCGGCACCCTGGCTTTGGTCTCTGGCAACAGTTAAGCAAGGGCACGTGCATCCTGGGTCTGTGCCTTTGCAGTCGTTGAACTGGAACCAGAGATAATGTTACTGCTGATAGGGAAGGGAACTACCTGCTTAGTGGTGAGGAAAATTAATAGTCCAAGCATTCTTCCATCCTGCATTCTCCATGCTGGCATTTTGATTAAAAAAAAATATTGTTGCAGCTGTTTGCATATTCTGGAAGTGTGTGTGGTTTGGTGTTTACAGATTTGAGGTTGTGGAGGGAAGTTTCCAGAGCAACGGAAGTAGCTGCTTGTCAGTCAGGGTTCATTTTGAAAATGAAAGCCTGAAGGCTTGGGGCCCACTCTGGGCCTGGTCTCTGAGGAATCAGCAAAGGTCACGAGGTGGCTTTGGTTAGTCAGCTTAGTGAAGCAACCACTTGTTCACCTTTTGCTTCTCTTTCACGAACTGACCAAGTCTATGAGTTGCTTTAGGTGTCCTGCAGATTCAGTCTGGGGCAGAGATGTGGGAGTGGGTTCCCCCCACTCCAGGTTCTGCGGGCAGACACCTCCCCCAACACGCATGTAACGGTCCCACCCTCACCCCAGCCACATATATACACACAATTACATAAGGTGGTTAAAGTATTTCTCACTCACCTACTAGGCACACAAGGGCAGCACAACAGAGTCATCAAAGAATTTAGTTTGATTGGCATATTAGAGTTAAGGAAGAGAAATACAACTCAGGGCAGTCTGTTCTGGCTGCCAAAGGAGTAATCCAAATAGGTGGCTGGGGGACTGAGAAGGATCACTCCCGGCGGGGGCAATCAGAGGAGGCTCAGTGGAGAAGGTGGCAACTGAGAACAACCTTGAAGGGCAGGGGGAAGAACTTCACCAAATAGAAGCTATAAGGGAGGACATTTGGGTAGAGGAGGGTGAATTCAAGATATGCTCAGGTTAGGACAAGTGCACTCATTTGGCTGGAATTTGGGACTTGTGTGAGTGATTTGCAGTTGATAAGCTTGGTTTGACTGCCAGGTCCTCTGTGCCAGAACAAAGGCTATGGTATCACCCAGACCTGCTCTTCTACTTCCTTCTGGGTGACCTTGGGCAAGCGGCCTAAACTCTGTGCAAAGGGAGGACAGTAACAATACTTAGCTCTTGAGATCCTTGGGAAGGTTAATAGAATAACACATAAAGCATTTGGCAGAGTGGCACATGAAAAACATGTTCAAAAAATGGACTATAAATGCATAGGCTGTCATGAAGGGAAGCTCCAGATATTTAGGACTGGTCTCAAATATTTGAGGGTTAAAGTGGAAAAGCCTCTGGTACCTTCCATCACTGTGAGACCCAGTAGAGGGGCCTGGCTTAGCCTCCCTTTGGCCTAGACTATTGGAACTGTCTCCTGGCTTTCTGCATCTCCCATAATCATCTTCCTTGGTGGTGGTGGTGTAGTCATTAAGTCATGTCCGACTCTTGCGACCCCATGGACTGTACCCTGCCAGGCTCTTCTGTCCATGGAATTCTCCAGGCAAGAACACTGGAGTGGGTTGCCATTTCCTTCTTCAGGGGATCTTCCCAACCCAGGAATCGAACTCAGGTCTCCTGTGTTGCAGGCAGATTCTTTAGCAACTGAGCTATGAGGGAAACCCCTAATCAACTTCCTTAAACCTACCTTAATCATAGCTGTGTCCCTCTATGGCTCAAGAACCTTCTATGGCTCCCCACTGCTCATTGACCGAACTTCCTAACCTGGGGGAGGGTGTGGGAGATGCAAGAACTACCATTTATTGAGAGAAGAAAAGAACAAAGAGGAGGCTAATGTTAGGAGTGAAAAGGTAAAACAGCCTCCTCTTTTAAAAGCCCTAAAACAATGAATTCCCAGAAATCAGCAGGTCCTTCTAGAAGAGAGCAGGATACATCTCTGAAGAGGGTAAGGCGTTCCGGGCCAATGACTGATTCACTTACTTCTTCAAGTCTAGTCAGGAAAGGTTAGAGGAGATGAGGGCGGAGAGCTGGGTAGGGAGCCCCGGGAGGGGAAACAGGATAATACTTTTGTTTAGTCGCTAAGTCCTGTCCAACTCTTTTGTGACTCCATGGACTGTAGCCCACCAGGCTCCCCTGTCCATGGGACTTCCCAGGCAAGAATACTGGAGGGGGTTGTCATGCCCTCTTCCAGGGGATCTTCCCGACCCAGGGATCCAACCCACGTCTCTCATGTCTCCTACATAAGCAGGCGGATTCTGTACCACTGAGCCATCAGGGAAGCCCTAAGCAGGGGAATAGTCCTCAGTTCCCTGAAAGGGCTCCCGCCTGGACCCTTTCTCGAGTTTCTCTGCAGGAATCCGGGGCAACTGCGGGAAGGGGTCAAGGCACAAAAGGGGAGTGCGAGGGAACCCTAGTCACATGGGGCAGCCAGGCCACCTCCCCGAAATGCGAGGCACGGGACAAAGGCGGCTCAAGGACAAAGTGCACGGAGACTTCTGAGGAGATAAGAGGGAAGGACGAAGGAAGGGGCGGGGAGCGAACCTTAAGGATCACGCTCCCGGAGGCCTTGGCTGGAAGCCGAGCTCAGTTCGCCGGCGAGGGGGTTCCCTGGATCCTCTTCACCCCGGTAGCTGTGGGGATGCAGAGAACCCGGCGTTTGGGGCAACCGGGCGGCTCCGGGCGGCTCCGGGCGGCTCTCGGAGCCCGCTCGCAGCCCGCCCCCGCGCCCGCCCCACGGTTGCCCTAGCCGGGCGGGAGGCGTGGCCGCCAGCTCACCTGGCCGTTTGGGGCGGGGACGCCCGAAACCTGGGGGGACCGAGGTGGCGGCTGCACCCCGGGCTCTGGAGAGGGGCTCGTCCTGGGGGCCGGGCCGGAGCTCCCACCCCTCCGCGTCGCCCCCACCCCCGCAGCGCCCGGGCCCTCCCTCGGATCGCTGGCGCTCTCCCTCCCTCTCCTCCCTTCCTTCGCTCCCTCCCTCCGAGCTCAATTGCTCAAGCCGCTTCCTTCCCCAAAGCCAGCGCCAGTTCCTCTCGGTGGGGCCCGGGAAGGGCAGCCGACGCTAGACATTGGGACCGCCGTGGCGGCCGGACTATGGCCGAGCCCCGAGGGGCCGCCAAGCCGGCCCCCAAGGCCTCCTTCGCACAGACCAAGCTGAGCCCGAGGAGCGCCCCGCAGCCCCGCCCCTCGAGAGTGGACGCCGGCAACCTGAGCAGGTACCGGGGCAACGCCACCGCCTCCAGGGAGCCCCCTTTACTTGGCGGGCTGATGCCCTCGGGAACAGGGTCGGCGCGCCGGCGGGGAGCGCGGCTGGAGCTGCTGGGGCTGCAGGGGGCGGCTCCCGCCGGGTGGTTGTCGGAGGAGCGCCTGGAGGAGCAGTCCCCGGGCGGGCCGAACGGACCGGGCGGTAGCAGGCTGTGCCTGGAGCCCCGGGAGCACGCGTGGATACTGGCGGCCGCCGAAGGCCGCTTTGAGGCGCTGCAGGAGCTGCTGGAAGCCGAGCCGGGGCTGCTGCTGCGGGGCGACCCGATCACGGGCTACTCGGTGCTGCACTGGCTGGCCAAGCACGGGCGCCACGAGGAACTCATCCTAGTGCACGACTTCGCCCAGCGCCAGGGGCTGCGGCTCGACGTGAGCGCCCCGGGTAGCGGCGGCCTCACGCCCCTCCACCTGGCGGCCCTGCAGGGCCACGAGATGGTCATCAAGGTGCTGGTGGGCGCCTTGGGGGCTGACCCCACGCGCCGCGACCACAGCGGCCACCGGCCCTGTCACTACCTGAGGCCCGACGCGCCCTGGAGCCTGCGGGAGCTGTCGGGGGCCGAGGACTGGGAGAGGGCAGGCGGCCGAGACGGGGACCCTAACAATGCCAACAACAACAGCAGCAACGCCGCCGCGTGGACTGTGAGACGCGCCCCGAGCGCAGTGGGCGCGCAGGTCGTGGAGAAGACGGCCAGAGCGGCGGCGGCGCCAGCCAAGGCGAAAGACTCCGTGGGCAACCGGGTGGCGCAAATTCAAGGCCTCCTCCGCCATATGTTCCCCTTCTTCCAGGACCGTTGAAGGCGACGGAAACTGGAGAGCGTGGAGGGACCCCGACGCTGCGGCGAGGCCTCTGTCCCGGGTGGTCCCGCGACCTGCCGCCCCCTCCAAAGGGAGGTGCCCGGGACTCAGCTCGAGCCGCAGCCTTGGGCGCTGGGCCTGCCAGGAGTAGACCCCCTTGGTGTGGGTCTCAGGCACCTGTCGCAGGTCTCCTACTACACCGGCCAAGAGACGCTGGAACCAGGCACCAAGCGGTCCTTGTGCCAAGTCCCCAAACTACAGGATTTAGGAGTTCGGTGCAGAAGCTTGGGACAAGGAAAGTTATGCTTCCAGTAGCCATTTCTTGGCAGGCAGAAGCTCTGGGTTTATTCGGAAACATTTGCTAGAAGAATGAGATAAGACTGTAAACCAGTGATCCAGAGGAAGTCTAACTGCAGGCCGACTTAGCTATTAACAAGTTATTTTGGGGGATGAACCAGCCCTTGTCAACCTGCTCCCGGAGACAAGCAGGGCTTACCGGTAGGGGACCCTTTCTAATGTATCCCCAATGACTTCTTTAGCATATTAAAACGGAATGCTTTCCTTTCACAGGACAAAGCTGTCATTTGAGTGACTTTTTTTTTTTTTCCATTAACCACCAAGGGAGAAGCTCCCTGTGTTTGCAGGGAGGAGGTCACCAACCCGTGGCCGTGAGCTAGCGATCCAGAACAGACTCTGGACCTCACTCTCAGAGAAAGTGGCCAAGCTGTACACCAAAGGAGCTACTTTCACCTTGGCTCTGAGTAGAGACACACTGTTTACCTGTCTCCCAGACTCTTTGGCATCTAGGTCTGGCCTCCTGTGAGTCTCAGTCCAGAGGAGCTGTCTGCAGGGAGGGGGTGTGTGTGTGTGTGTGTGTGTGTGTGTGTGTGTGTGTGTGTGTGTGTGTGTGTGTGTGTGTGTTGGCATCTAGGTCTGGCCTCCTGTGAGTCTCAGTCCAGAGGAGCTGTCTGCAGGGAGGGTGTGTGTGTGTGTGTGTGTGTGTGTGTGTGTGTGTGTGTGTGTGTTGGCATCTAGGTCTGGCCTCCTGTGAGTCTCAGTCCAGAGGAGCTGTCTGCAGGGAGGTGTGTGTGTGTGTGTGTGTGTGTGTGTGTGTGTTGCTCAGTCCTGTCCAACTCTTTGCAACCCTGTGGACTATAGCCTGCCAGGCTTTCAGTCCATGGAATCCTCCAGGCCAGAATACTGGAGTGGGTTGCCATTTCCTTCTCTACGAAGGAAGCAGAGGGGAAGTAAAAGGAAAAAGCTTCCAAATATTTTTTTTCTAATATTTCCTGGTGAGTCATGTAATTTACCTTGACTTCTGCCCTCCAATGAGACACACCCCTTGGCACTTGTCTCCAAGAGAGGGTTTTAATCATCAGCATTGTGGATTTCTTTTAATTTTATTTAATATATAAGTTGTAGTTTGGAAAATTGCTCCCATTTAGAAATACTGTGAATTGAGTAGAATACAGGAGGGTTGCTTGATTGGAGCTGAATGGACGGAGAAGTAGTGGGTGGCTGGAAATCCATGCTGTTTCTGAGAACAGCAGATTTTTGAAATAGCACTGTATCCCCGGAGGCTTGGGTGGCCCTTGCAATGGACTGCTATGTCCTTAGCCCTCCCATCCCAGTCCTTGAAGGCCAGGGAGGAACTGAGTCACCACCCCACACAGCCCAGAGACACCACCCTGAGTGCATCCATCCAGGTTTCCATCTCTGCTTGGCAGGCCTGTTTGCCTCTTCTCAGCTCAAAACGTTCCCACCTGCCCTTAATAACCCATTAGACTCTTATCCATGAAATGATCCAAATCCTTCCTATTTATTCTCAGTCTGCCCCATGTCTCTAGTAACTATACCTTAAACATTTACACAACGTTGCTGTTGTTCAATCACTAGGTTGTGTCCAACTCTTTGCAACCCCATGGATTGCAGAACACTAGGCTTCTCTGCCCTTCACTATCTCCCAGAGATTGCTCAAACACCTGTCTGTTGACTTGGTGATACCATCCAATCATCTCATCCCTGTCACTCCCTTCTCTTCCTGCCTTCAATCTTTCCCAGCATCAGGGTCTTTTCCAGTGAGTTGACTCTTCCATCAGGTGGGCAAAGTATTGGAGTTTCAGCTTCAACATCAGTCCTTCCAATGAATTACTTCCAATGAATATTCAAGGTTGATTTCCTTTAGGATTGACTGGTTTGATCTCCTTGCTATCTAAGGGACTCTCAAGTTTTCTCCAGCACCACAATTTGAAAGCATCAATTCTTCCGTGCTCAGCGTTCTTTATGGTCCAACTCTCACATTCATACATGACTACTGGAAAAACCATAGCTTTGACTATACGAACTTTTGTCAGCAAAGGAGCAAGTGTCTTTTAATTTTGTGGCTGTAGTCACCATACGCAGTGATTTTGGAGCACAAGAAAATAAATTCTGTCACTTTCCACTTTTTCCCCATCTATTTGCCATGAAGCGATGGGACCAGATGCCATCATCTTGGGTTTTGAATGTGAGTTTTAAGCCAGCTTTTTCACCTTTTTCACCCTCATCCAGAGGCTCTATAGTTCCTCTTCACTCTCTGCCATTAGAGTGGGATCATCTGCATATCTGAGGTTGCTGGTATGTCTGTCAGCAATCTTGATTCCAGCTTGGAATTCATCCAGCCTGGCATTTCACATGATGTACTCTGCATGTAAGTTAAATAAGCAGGATGACAATATACAAGCTTGACGTACTCCTTTCCCAATTTGGAACCAGTCCGTTGTTCCATGTTGGGTTCTAACTGTTGCTTCTTGTCCTGCATACAGATTTTTCAGGAGACAGGTAAGGTGGTCTGGTATTCTCATCTCTTTAAGAATTTTCCACAGTTTGTTGTGATCCACACAGTCAAAGACTTTAGCATAATCAATGAAGCAGAAGTTTTTGGGGAATTCCCTTGCTTTTTCTATGATCCGACAGATGTTGGCAATTTGATCTCTGATTCCTCCACCTTTTCTAAATTCAGCTTGTACATCTGGAAGTTCTCAGTTCACATGCTGTTGAAGCCTAGCTTGGAGCATTTTGAGCCATCACCTTGCTAGCATGTGATATGAGCACAATTGTACTGTAGTTTGAACATTCTTTCACATTGCCTTTCTTTGGGATTGGAATGAAAACTGACTTTTTCTAGTCCTGTGGCCATTGCTGAGTTTTCCAATTTTGCTGGCATATTGAGTTGCAGCACTTTCACAGCATCATCTTTTAGGATTTTAAATAGCTCTGATGGAATTCTGTCACCTTCATTAGCTTTGTTCAAAATAATACTTCCTGTAGGTCTGATGAGGTCTTTACAACCTCCAGATATTCTTTGGATTATATAACTTCATTGTTAACACTAGCAAGCGGGTACTCTTTCTACCCCCTTCTGATGCCTATGTCAGAAGCTTTCTCTATCTCCTTTATACTTTAATAAAACTTTATTACACACACACACACACACACACACACAAATAATGCTTCCTAAGACCCACTTGACTTCACACTCCAGGATGTCTAACTCTAGGTGAGTGATCACACCATAGTGGTTATCTGGGTCATTAAGACCTTTTATGTATAGTTCTTCTGAATGTAGCATTTCTTTTTTTAAAAAAAATATTTATTTTTAATTGTAGGATAATTACTTTACAATATTGTGACGGGCTCTGCCATACATCAACATGAATCAGCCATAGGTATACATATGTCCCCTCCCTCTTGAACCTTCCTCTCCATCTCACTCCTCTAGGTTGTCACAGAGCACCAGTTTGAGCTTCCTGAGTCAAACAGCAAATCCCCACTGGCTATCTATTTCACACATTTCACACACTACTCTTTCAGTTCTTGCCACCCTCTCCTTCCCCCTCCATGTCCACAAGTCTGTTCTCCATGTCTGTCTCCACTGCTGCCCTGCAAGTAGGCTCATTTCTAGATTCCATATATATGCGTTAATTTTTCCTCTTTTAAATAAACTTCTTTGGGACTTCCCTGGTGGTCCAGTGATTAGAACTCAGTGCTTTCACTGCAGGGTCCTGGGTTTGATCCTTGGTCGGGGTATTAAGATTTTACAAGCTGTGCGCCACAGCCAAAGAAAAAGAAAAAATGTAAAGGAACTTCTTTGATGTCTGCAGTGGAAGGGCAAGCATCTCCTGGCTTGTGGCATTTGGCATGGGCACCTGGTATAACCCTCCTCCACCCCCATGCCCATTTTCTAGATGCAAATTGGCTAACTGATGCAGGATGGTGGTTTCTGCTTCACAGCCTCTCCCAAGGTGGGTTGGGCTTGGTGAAGGCTGGCAGGGTGAAGGCCTTCCCTTCCTGCCACAGGGCTTAGAAAGAAGATTGGCATGTAACTTTGTCCCACATCCAAAGGACACTTCTAACAGTAGTCCGTTCTTCATAGGAAAAGTCTGAACCTCAGAATCTTAACTATAAGCAGATTCAGAGACCTAAGACAAGCATCTGCCCTATTCTGTCCAGAATGAAAACCAAGTCAGCTGCAAGATTTGAAAGCAGCTTTCTAGAGTTTTTTCCTATCGTCAGCTATTCTTCCCACAAATTTTTTTCATCATGTGATGTTGCTTAGCCTACCTCCTCCATGTAAAATTGAGGTTTGGCTGCAGGGGACAAACTCCCATGCTGAAAACTCCGCATGCCTCACATCAAGCCATTGGCATTTCTGGTATGCTCACCCCAAGAGAAAGAACAAGTTCCCTGAGAAACTTCTTTCCAGGGGAGCAAAGCAGAGTTAAGCAGATGATGCAAATCTGCATTCGAGCGGGACAGATGGACAAGAAAAGGAGACCGAAGCAGGGCTGTAACCAGGTAAGCATCAGGGTTGGAGGAAGGGATCCTGCACAGAGGATGGGGCCTAACCCAGGCCAAAAGGCTTTGGGGAGGAAGATCATACCTGATCTGAGGCTGGAGGGGTGAGCGGGAGTATGTCAGTGGAGACAGGGTAGCAGCCTCCTGGCAGGGCCACTGGAGTATGTATCAGTGCACAGAACAAGTACCAGGAGATGTAAGTCAGCCAGTTTGGCAGTAAGATGGGAGCTGGGGAGTAATTAACAGCAACTCTGGAGAAGAAGTAGACGGGGGTCCAGGTCACGAAGGGTCTTCAAGGTCATGCTGAAAGAGGAACAAGGTATTTTAACCTCGAGGTAGCTGGGAGCCATAGGTTTCTAAGCAGGGGAGTAACAGGATGGGATTTTAGAAAAATCACTCTTGGAGTCCCGTGGAGGATAGATGTGTCAGGAGAGACAAGTGGGGGAAAACACATCATTCAAGCAGTGTCTTTCAGGAGAAACACTTCAAGGAAAGCCAGGCATCTGCTGAGAAGTTCAGAGACCCCTGTGGAAGGCAGTGGCCTTCAGACTTTGTTTTTTGTTTTTTCTTCTCCATAGCCTTGGCTCAAGGCTTCCCAGGTGGCACTAGTGGTAAAGAACCCACCTGCTGATGCAAGAGATGCAGGAGGCATAGGTTCAATCCTGGGGTGGGGAAGATCCCCTGGAGAAGGAAATGGCAACCCACTCTAGTATGCTTGCCTGGAGAAGCCCATGGACAGAGGAGCCTGGCGGGTTACAGTCCGTGTGGTCCCTAAGAGTCGGACACAACTGAAGAGACTTAGCACACATGCAGCCTTTGCTCAAACGAAGCTCACCTCAGAGCCCCAGATGTAAAACTGACAAGCGAGGAGCTAGTGAGGTGAATCTGGGTTGGACCTCGCCTCCCCACCGCCTGCATCCATTTTAGACCAGTGGAGGGCGCACAGCGGCCCCTGGAGCAAAATTGCCAAAAGCACTCAGCCGAACCTGGCTTCCAACCTGCTACTCATTAGTGACCTTGAGCGAATCACTTACCTCTCTGAGCTGCAGTTTCCTCGGCAGTAACATGGGACCAATACAAGCTCCCTTGCAGGGATGTTGCGATGATTCGAGAAAACACAATGCACACCACCTAGCAATCCGCAGGACACATAGGAAATAAGAAATAACAGTAAATGTATTAATTAACAAATTTATTAAAGAATTTATTAGGAGACTTCCTTGGTGGTCCAGTGGTTAAGAATATGCCTTCCAATGCAGGGAACACAGATTCAGTCCTTGGTTGGGGAACTAAGAGCCCACATGGTGCCACTAAGACCAGATGCAGCCATATCAATCTAAATATTTTTTAAAAAGGAAAAAAAAAGAATTTACTAACAAATTCTCATTTGGAAAAATTGAAAGGTACTCAGCAGGCTCTAGTGGTGACCTGCATTGTCCCACCACCAAAATGTGTCCATGATTGCAGATTATTTTCCTTTTGTACTACATGAGTGGCTGCTCCTCAAAGGAGGTATTGGTTCCTCTGCTGATGTTGTTCACCACCTACCCATTTTTACTTTAGATACAATCAAAACAAGCTGACTTACCTTGTTCTCAGCCCATAGAAGTCAAAGCAGCAACTAAGTAATTGCCCACCAACTATTAAACAGGTTAGCTATTATTTCCAGATAAAGTCATAAACTGGACTTACAGCTAAACCTGAAATCCTCTGAAGAGAATAAAAGCATACAAGTTGCTCATCTCCTGACCCTGTTATCTACAGAAATGCCCCCTCCTATCCCAGCCTACATAGCCTGCATTCCACACCCATCCTCCATCTTCGCTCTTTCCGTTCATTTTAATGAAGGGAAGGAGCATGCCTGTCTCCTTTCAAGATGTAATGCATGCTCTCAAGCCTGCCTCCTCCCACAGCCTAATTCCATCAGTTGTCCCTCTTCTGTATCTTGGAGAGCGCCCTCAGTTTAGTTTAGTGCAATAAACACTTGTTGACCACCTACTAGGAGCCAGGCTTTTTGGGTGACAAACACTTTCCAGCCAAACTTTTTCAAAGGAAGGTATGTTCCCTTCACATCTCCATTTCCTTACCTCTCTCTCTCTCTCTCTCTTTTTTTTTTTTTTTGCTGCCTTACAGCTGCAGGCTCCAGAGCACATGGGCTCAGTAGTTACTGTGTATGGGCTTAGTTGCTCTACGGCATGTGGGATCTTAGTTCCCTGACCAGGAATCCCACCCATTGCAGGGCAGATTCTTAACCACTGGACCAGCAGCGAAGTCCCTCCATTTCCTCACCTCTTAATCACTCCTCTGCATTCTGGCTTCTGCCTCCGCCACAAAGGTCTCCCAGAACGACCTGAAGTGGAGTGAAAGTCACTCAGTCGTGTCCTACTCTTTGCGATCCCATGGACTGTGAATTCTCCAGGCTAGAATACTGGAGTGGGTAGCCTTTCCCTTCTCCAGGGGATCTTCCCGAACCAGGGTCTCCTCCTGCTCTGCGGGAGGATTCTTTACCAACTGAGCTATCAGGGCCCAGCTGCCAAATAGAAGTCCTCACCTTTGTTTACTTCTTGGCAAGCACGCATGTGTGTGTTTGTGCTCAGTTGCTCAGTTGTATCCAACTCTTTGCGACCCCATGGACTGTAGCCCACCAGGCTTCTGTGTCCATAGGATTTCCCAGGCAAGAATCCTGGAGTGGGTTGCCATTTCCTTCTCCAGGGGATCTTCCAGACCCAGGGATCAAACTTGCATATCCTGCATTGCCAGGTGGATTCTTTACCACTGAGTCACCTGAGAAGCCCATCATTTCTTGACAGCACTGACCAGTGTGAATTATTTCCTCCTTGAAACTCTCCTCTCTAGTATTCCATGACTTCCTATGGCTTCAGTTGCTGGCACTTACCAGGCTAAAGTCTTGCAAAGTTCTCTTCCCTTTACATTCTCTCCCTAAGACATTTCATTCTTTCCCCACTCAACCCACCCCCACTCTGCTCCAGCCACATAGGCCTCACTGTTCCTCAAAAGAGCTGTGTTCTCCTGAACTCTGGGATTCCTATATGCTATTCCCTTTTTAGAAACACTCTCCCTCTATTCCTTGCCCCCTTTTACCTGGTCTACTCTTACTCACCATTCAAATGTCAGTTTAAATGTCACCTCCTTGGGGAAGTCTTCTCTGACCCTCAGGCTATGTTAGAACTGCACCTTTGCTAATCCTTATCACACTTGAGAAGTTATCTATGCAGTTATTAGATTGATATCTCCCCTGCTCCATGTGTATGTACATGCTCAGTTGCTCAGTTGTGTCAAACTCTTTGTGACCCTGAGGGCTGCAGCCTGCCAGGTACCACTGTCCATGAAGTTTTCCAGGCAAGAATATTGGAGTGGGTTGCCATTCCCTTCACCAGGGGATCTTCCGAACCCAGGGATTGAACCTGCATCTCCTGCATTGGCAGGCAGATACTTTACTACTGAGCCACCTGGGAAGCCCCTCTTCTGCCCCACTAGACTTAAATCCCACGAGGGCAGGAACCAAGTCTGTCTTATTACCACATTGTCCCTAGTTCCTGGTAGATGGAAGGTGCTCAATAAATAGGTATCCATTGGCAATGGAATCATAGATTTGACCTCAAAAGCACAAGGCACAAAAGAAGAAATAGATAAATCGAACTTCATCAAAATTAAAAACTTTGGGGCCTGAAAGGAAACTACCAAAAAGAAAAAAAACAACCCACAAAGTAGAAGAAAATATTTGCAACCATATATCTCATAAGGGTCTGTGCGTGCTAAGTCACTTTAGTTGTGTCAGACTCTTTGCAATCCCGTGGACTGTAGCCCAACAGGCTCCTCTGTCCATGGGATTCTCCAGGCAAGAATACTGGAGTGGGTTGCCATGCTCTTCTCCATGGGAATCTTCCTGACCAAGGGATCAAACCTGCGCCTCCTGTAGCTCCTGCATTGCAGGTAGATTCTTTACCCCTGAGCCACCAGGGAAGCCTAGTATCCAGAATATATAGAGAACTCCTACAATTCAACAACAAAAATATAAACAGCCTGATATAAAAAATGGCAAACACTTGAATAGACACTTCTCTGAGATATGAAAATTGCCAACAAGCACAGGAAAATATGCTCAATATCATTAGCTGTTTGAGAAATCAAATCCAGAATGAGATACCACTTCACATCCACGAAGGTAACTATAATCAAAAAGTCAGATCATAACAAGCATTGATGAGGATATACAGAAATTGGAACCCTCGTGTTCTGCTGGTAGGAATGTAAAATGGTAGTCACTTTGGAAAATAGTATGCCACTTCCTCAAAAGTTAAACATGGGATTACTATATGTAATGCTGTGATTTATGGGGCTTTCCAGGTGGCGCAAGTGGTAAAGAACCCACCTGCCAATGCAGGTAGATGTGAGACTTGGGTTCAATCCCTGAGTCAGGAAGATCCCCTAGACAAGGAAATGGCAGCCCACTCCAGTATTGCCTGAAGAATCCCATGGACAGAGAAGTCTGGTGGGCTACAGTCTATGGGGTTGCAAGGAGTCGGACATGACTGAAGTGACTTAGCATGCACTCACGCAATAATATAATTTATGATAAGAAACATGTATTTAGTCTTCAACCCCATTCCTGGTGCAGAGCTGCTCCTAAAACCCTTGGAATTTCCTATGATAAGAGTGAGAAAGGTGGCTTTTGTATGTTAAAAGGTGATTTTTGGGAAAGCCCTTAGGTAACCTAAGGTTAGGGGCTGGTTGCCAGGGCAGGGGGTGGAATTTTCAGTACCACCCCTGCCACCAACCTCCAGGAGGAGAGAGGGGCTGGAGGCTGAATCAGTTATTGGCCAGTGATTTAATCAGTTGTGCTTATCTAATGGAGCTTCTGTTAGTGCGCGTGTGCTACGTCACTTCAGTCATATCTGACTCTTTGTGACACTATGAACTGTAGCCCACCAGGCTCCTCAGTCCATGGGAATTCTCCAGGCAAGGATACCGGAGTGCCATGCTCTCCTCCAGGGGATCTTCCCCTGGATCTTCCCTGCCCAGGGATTGAACCCAGGTCTCCTGCATTGCAAGCAGATTCTTTACTGCTGAGCCACCAGGGAAGCCCAATGAAGGACAGGGTTTGGAGAGTTTCCAGGTTGGTTAAACACATGGAGATTTGGGGAGCATGGCGCCTTCAGATTGGGCATGGAAGTGCTTAACCTGTTCTTCATACCTTGCCCTTTGCACCTCTTCCATCTGGCTGTTTCTGGGTTACATCATTTTATAATAAACCAGTGATCTAGTACACAGGATGTTTCTCAGAGTTCTGTGAGCCTCTCTAGCAAATGAATCGAACCCAAGCAGGGGATCTCTGATTTATAGCCAGTGGATCAGAAGTATAAGTAACAGCACTTGCAACTGGCCTGTGAAACCCAAGGGGTGTGGTAGTTGGAAGCTCCCATCTGTGGCCTGTCACTCAGAAGCACAGGTGAGAGTCTGGGGTTGTGACAACCATCTGAAGGGGTGGGACCAGGGACAGTCTTATGGGATTGAACCTTGGACCTATGGAACCTGATGCTGTCTACGTGTAGTGTCAGAAATGAGTTGCATTGTAGAACACTCAGCTGGTGTTGGAAAATTGTTCGTTGTTCATTTCAGTCAGTTCAAGTGGCTCAGCTGTGTCTGACTCTTTGCGACCCCATGGATTGCAGCATGCCAGGCTTCCCTGTCCATCACCAACTCCTGGAGCTTACTCAAACTCATGTCCATTGAGTTTGTACCAGAACCTATTTACCATATGACTGAGCAATTCACTCTTAGATATCTACCCAAGAGACATTAAAATATAAACATATGTGAATGTTCATAGCAGTATTATTCATAATAACCAAAAGATGGAAACAATGCTGTTTTCTACCAGCAGAGGGAAGGACAAACAAAATGTGATGTAGCCATACAATGGAATCTTATCCAGCCATGAAAAGTGATGAAGTACTGATTCATACCAGCTTTCCTGGTGGCTCAGTGGTAAAGAATCCGCCTGCCAATGCAGGAGACATGGTTTTGATCCCTGGGTTGGGAAGACTCCCTGGAGAAGGAAATGGCAACCCACTCCAGGATTCTTGCCTGGAAAATTCCCTGGAGAGAAGGAGCCTGGCAGGCTACAGTCCATGGGGTCAAAAAAGAGTCTGACATGACTTGGTGACTAAACCACAATTGATTCTTGCTATAACATGAATGATCCTTGAAAATATGTGCTAAGTGAAATAAGCTAGTCACAAAATTCCACATATTATATAGTTCCATTAATATGAAATGTCCAGAATAGGCAAATTCTGGAAAGAAGACTAATGGTTGCCTAGCATTGAAGAGGATGAGGGATGGGAGAGGGGTGATAGCTAAAGGGTAGGAAATTTTTTTAATCATTTTTTTTTTATTGGGACTTCCCTGGGCCCAGTGGTTAAGACTCTGCACCTCCACTATAGGAGGCAAGGATTCAACTCCTGGTTGGGGAACTGAGATCCTGCATTTGGATTCTTTCCCATTATAGGTTATTACACGATACTGGATATAGTTTCCTGTGCTGTACAGTAGGTCCTTGTTGATTATCTATTTTATATATAGTAGTGTCTATATGTTTATCCCAAGCTTCTAATTTCTCTTAATCTAATCCTCTTTTTTTTTCCCTAATCCTTTTTGGTTTGTTTTCTATGTCTGTGACTATTTCTGTTTTGTAAATAAATTCATTTGTATCTTTTTTTAGATTCCACATATAAGCAATATATTTGTCTTTCTCTGTCTGATATACTTAATATGATCATCTCTAGGTCATGTTGCTGCAAATGGCATTATTTAGTTCTTTTTTATAGCTAATTTTCCAATATATATCTGTACTACTTCTTTATCCATTCCTCCATTGATGGACATTTAGATTGCTTTATTATTGCAAATAGTGCTCCGATGAACACTGGGGTGCATGTATCTATTCAAATTAGAGTTTTCTCTGGATGTATGCCCAGCAGTGGGATTGCAAGATCATATGGTAGCTCTATTTTTACTTTTTTAATGAACCTCCATACTGTTTTCCACAGTGGCTGCACCAGTTTGCACTCCTACCAGGGAATGCATGAAGTGCAGGGAGTGCAGGAAGGTTCCCTTTTCTCCACACCCTCTCCAGCATTTAGTGTTTGTAGACTTTTTAATGATGGCCATTCTGACTGGTGTGAGGTGATACCTCATTGTAGTTTTGGTTTGCTGCTGCTAAGTCGCTTCAGTCGTGTCCGACTCTGTGCGCCCCCATAGACGGCAGCCCACCAGGCTCCCCCGTCCCTGGGATTCTCCAGGAAAGAACACTGGAGTGGGTTGCCATTTCCTTCTCCAATGCATGAAAGTGAAAAGTGAAAGTGAAGCCGCTCAGTCGCGTCTGACTCTTAGCGACCCCATGGACTGCAGCCTACCAGGCTCCTCCGTCCATGGGATTTTGCAGGCAAGAGTAAAAATTGAGTGATATTGAGTATCTTTTCATGTGCTTGTTGGTCATCTGTATGTCTTCTTTGGAGAAATGTCTATTTAGGTCTTCTGCCCATTTTTTGGTTGGGCTGGGTTTTTAAATATTTTGATTCATTTATTTGGCTGTGCCAGGTCTTAGTTGTGGCACTTGGCATCTTCGATCTTTGTAGCAGCATGTGGAATCTTTAGTTGCATGTGGGATCTAGTTTCCTGACCAAGAACTGAACCAAGACGTCCTGCATTGGGAGCATGAAGTCTTAACCACTGGACCAGCAGGGAAGTCTGGCGTTGTTTTGTTTTTTATATTAAACTATATGAGTTGTTAACATTTTTTGGAAATTAATCTCTTGTCAGTAGCATCATTTGCAAATATTTTCTTCCAGTCAATAGGTTGTCTTTTCTTTTTGTTTATGGGTTCCTTTGCTATGCAAAAGCTTTTAAGTTTAATTGGATCTCATTTGTTTATTTTGTTTTTAATTTATTTCCATTACTCTAGGAGGCAGATCCAAAAGTATTGCCGTGATTTATGTCAAAGAATGTTCTGTGTATGTTTTCCTCTAGGAGTTTTAAAGTATCCGGTCTTACATTTAGGTCTTTAATCCATTTTGAATTTTTAAAAAAAAATTTTTGGGTTTATTTTTTGTATATGATGTTAGAGAATGTTCTAATTTAATTTGTTTGCATGTAGCTATTATTCCCAGCACCACTTATTGAAGAGACTGTATTTTCCCCATTGTATTTTCTTGCTTTCTTTGTCATAGATTAATTGACCATAAGTACGTGGGTTTGTTTCTGGGCTTTCTACTGGAAATTTCTTTTTAAAGTGACAAAAATGTTCTAAAATTGACTGTGGCAATGGTTACACATATCTGTAAATATACTAAAAACCACTGAACTTTACACTTTAAATGAGTGAAGTGTATAGTCTGTGAATTGTACCTTAATAAAGCTGTTACTTAAAAAATAATTAAAAAAAAAAAAACAAACAGAAAGAAGCAGAGACAAATATCCTCTTAAATTTGAAAGCAGTGAGAACACACACAGAGTTATTGAATTAATGCAAGAGAAGTGAGGAGAGGCAGCCTTCAGAAAGGGAAAGAGGAAAAAGTATATAAATAGAAAGCTGACAGAGGAACTAAAAGAACTAGAGCAATGAGTCCCCAGATGTGGAGATAAGGCTCCTTCCAGGCCTCATAGAGCCTGAAGCATCCCTGTAAGCTCAGTTCAGTGTGATAAACGGCGTTCACATAGGGGCCCTGGGTCATTACAACCAGACTAAGTTGTTTAGTATCTCCACTGAAGAAGGCAGAGAAGTTTATGATGCTTCCTAAGTAAGTACCAGTCTAAAAGCTGGGGTTCATCAGGGTGTACTTCTCAGTCATCCAGAAAATGTACTTTATGGAACACACTCAACAGATAAGGTCCTCCTGGATTGATGGTCTTTTGATATGTCAACTTGGCAAGCCTACAGTCCCCAGTCACTCAAACACTAATCTAGGTGTTTCAGTCAAGGTATTTTCCAGATGTAATTAAAGTCCATAGTTAGCTCACTTGAAGTAAAGGAGATTGTTGTTGATAACCTGAATGGGCCTGATTTAATCAGTTGCAGAGCCTCAAGAGAAATTCTGCTGTTAGATAGCAACTTCAGCCAGTGGACGGCCGGTGCCTGTGAAGTCCTGTCTGCTTTCTTGAAGGCCTGCCCTGGGAATTCCCAGTTTGCCTCTTCGGGTCTCATAATTGCAGAAGCCAATTTCTTGCAATAAATCCCTTAACATATATCTCCTACTGGTCCTGCTTCTCTGGGTGAACCTTGACTCATACCAAAATGAACTATGTTACTCTGGGATAATAAATTTGTGATCAAATTAAAGTTTATTCAGATAGAACATGTCTAATGCCTGGATAGTGGTTTCTAAATACCATTCTTCAATAAAAGGAACCAAGGTTCCTTGTTTGCTTGAATAAATGGCGGATTCTGGGCCGGGGGAGTATTGGATTATATCATAAGTATAAAATAAGCACCCATAAGTCCATCTTGATATAAAGAAATGATAGGATAAATAAATAGGGAAAAAGAAACAAATCTCCCATGCAGAAAAATTTCAGATAATTTATGGAGATACTCAACCCTTGAAGAGTTAAAGGGAGCATAACTCCCCACTTCTTAAGAAGTGCTGACTGCATGTGCTGACTTCCCTTCAAAGAGTACAGTTGGAAAGGGGGGAAATAGAGTAACTGTACCGTGGAGAAACCTGATCAACACTGCTTCAGCCAGTTGATCAAGGTTAATATCAACAGTGATAAATCACGGTGAGAGTACATACCCTTGAAATGACCTGATAAGAACAGCCCTTTACCTCTGTGATCTTCCTTCCCCAAAACTTATAACCAGTCTCATAATGAGAAAAGCATCAAACAAAATCCAATAGAAGGGCATCCTACAAAATATTCGACCAGTACGCCTCCAAACTGTCAAGGTTGGGGATTTCCCTGGTGGTCCAGTGGTTAAGAATCCACATGTCAATGCAGGGGACATGGGTTTGATCCCGTGGAGCAACTATGCCTGTTCACAGCTCTATAGCCCATGCTCAGCAACAAGAGAAATCCTTGCACAGCAACAAAGAGCCTGTGTGCAACCAAAAATAGTCACATACATAAATATTAAAAAAACCCAACAACCTGTCAAGGTCATGTTGTTGAACCCAAGTTCATGAGCCTGACACACAGTGAGGCCAAACCAACCAAAGCATCAGTGTTTGGAGCAGAGAAAGGTTTATTGCAAAGCAAGGAGTTCTGCTTTAAATTCAGACGTTTCAGGTTGTTAGGCCTCCCTGTGCATTGGGCCCACACACTTGAGTTCAACAACAGTCATCAAAAACAAGGAGAGTCTGAGACACTGTCACAGCCAAGAGGAGCCTAAGTGTGGAGCCCTATACCCAAGTCACAGGTGTGGAGCCCTGTACCAAGGTCATAGGACAAAGATCTCAGGGAACTGTCCAGTTTAGATCCGGAAGCTCATGGCAACAGTTGCTATGGGGCTTGGTCAGTTCCAGAGATTTTTGTCCTGTGACCTTGGTACAGGGGTCCACGATGAGACCTAACTACCATATGCAAGTGGTGTCCTGGATAGGATCTTGGAGCGGAAAAGGGCAATTAGGTAAAAACTAAAAAAATCTGAGTAAACTATGAACTTTATACTATCCTCTCAACTTTTCTGTACATCTAAAACTATTGTAAAAATAAAGCTTATTAAAAAATATTAGATCAGGAAAAAATCAGATAAATACTTCTGAATATGTACTCTACAAGATGTTTTTTTTAAGATAACTAAGTTAAATTTATTTTAGTTTCTGGTCACACTGCATTGTTTCAGGATCTTAGTTCCCTAACCAGGGACTGAACTCAAGCCCACAGCAGTGAAAGTGCCAAGTCCCAACCACTGGTGTGCGTGCGTGCTAAGTCGCTTCAGTCGTGTCCGACTCTGTGTGACCCCATAGACGGCAGCCCACCAGGCTCCCCCTGTCCCTGGGATTCTCCAGGCAAGAACACTGGAGTGGGTTGCCATTTCCTTCTCCAATGCATGAAAGTGAAAAGTGAAAGTGAAGTTACTCAGTCGTGTCCGACTCTTAGCGACCCCATGGACTGCAGCGCACCAGGCTCCTCCATCAATGGGACTTTCCAGGCAAGAGTACTGGAGTGGGGTGCCATTGCCTTCTCTGGTCCTGTATCCTAGTCAATGCCAAATGAGTGGCTTTTCTACCCCGCAGAGATGTTAGCAAGTAGCCCCCCAGTAGGTAACCTCATTTTCTATTTCATCAAAAAGATAGAAACCACCTAAAAAGAATTTGTTCAACTTCCTGCAATCAAATCTATGAACTGACCTGCATGTGCACTCATTTTTCCCTTCCTGTGCTTTGATATAGTAATGACAGTTACCACTGATGCAGTGTTAACTATGTGCCAGGCACTACAGTGATGTGGACAAAAAAAATGTTGCCTGCCGTTTTAGTAAATAAAATGTCACCTGCCATCAAACCAGCAGCCACTGAAGACGCCTTGACGGCGCACCCCAAGGAGAATTCTGGAGAGAGAGAAACTGGATACTGGCCCTAGATAGTTAAGAGGCATATCTAAGAAATGACTTCTATAGCCCACACCCACGTTTTCCCATACAGAGAAAAGCACTAAAATCATTAACTTGAGATGTTTTTGTGTGATTAGCAGTAATCTTTTCCTGTTTGACTACATTTCCCCCCATTTTTTCTCCTATATATCCCGGCTCCTCCCTTATTTCTCTGGAACATTTCCTCAGAGCTCTCTGAGAGTCTGTCTCCTGGGCTATAGTTCTCAGTTTTTCCAGTGGTCAGGTATGGGTGTGAGATTTGGACTGTGAAGAAAGCTGAGCACCGAAGAATTGATGCTTGGGAACTGTGGTGTTGGAGAAGATTCTTGAGAGTCCCTTGGACTGCAAGAAGATCCAACCAGTCCATTCTGAAGGATATCAGCCCTGGGATTTCTTTGGGAGGAATGATGCTAAAGCTGAAACTCCAGTACTTTGGCCACCTCATGCGAAGAGTTGACTCATTGGAAAAGACTCTGATGCTGGGAGGGATTGGGGGCAGGAGGAGAAGGGGACGACAGAGGATGAGATGGCTGGATGGCATCACTGACTCGATGGACATGAGTCTGGGTGAACTCTGGGAGTTGGTGATGGACAGGGAGGCCTGGCGTGCTGCGATTCATGGGGTCGCAAAGAGTTGGACACGACTGAGCGACTGAACTGAACTGAACTGAATGTCCCCAAATAAAACACAATTCACATATTTTAGATTGTGGGACGGTTTTTTTTTTTTTTTTTGGAGGGGGGCTTTTTTTAGTTGACAGCAAACATATTGCATGCATTATCTCCTTTAATCATCACGCTCAAAATTCTGAGGTAGGTTCTCATAATTTCCCCATTTTGTAGTCAAGGAAAACTGAGGCTCAAGGAAAGCAAGTGACTTGTCCAAAAGTGTCACAGTCAGAAGGTAATAGAATGAAGTGTTCCAACCCAGACTTGGGAGTTTGACCTCTTAATTCCTGGAGTCTGTTTGTCTGTAAGACAAACCCCGAATCCTGAGTTCTGACTCATCACTTCTCAGCCCTTGGGAGCTTTGGTTCAGTGACTGCATACAGTCCCCTCAGTCCTCCTACTTCTTCCCTTCTGGGCCCTTCATATCATTATTCAAACAAGCTGTCACTCAGGTAAAAAAAAAACCCAACAGCTTTCTCCATTTCTCTCTTGACTCGCATCTTCACTCTCCAGCTGTCTATGGAATACCTTTACCTGAAAGGCTTACAGCCACCCCAAGCTAGATGCAGACCCCAAACTGAACCAGCTTGATTACTCACTCTACTTTCCCACCAGAACAGTATTCTCATGGTCTTTCCCTCTCAGCAAATGACACTACCATCCACCTTCTTAAGCCAGAAATTTGGGTGTCATCCTTGCCACCTCCCTCTTCCTCTTCCACTTATACTCAGTCACAAGTCTTGTTGATTCTAGGAAATCTCTCCTCTGCCCATGTAACTCTGTCTCCACTGCCTCTGCCCTAATGCTGGTCACCATCCTTTTTCACCCAGATGACAAACCACAGCCTCTCACTAGTCTACTTCTAGCCAATCCTGCCCCATCCCCAGCCAGTCTGATCTCAGCACTCCACACACTAACCTCAGTGGTTTCTTAAACCCAAACCAGATAGGCGTCTGTCAAGTTTCAATCCCTTCAGTGTTTTTCTGGGCCTCAAGATGCAATCCAATCTCTCTCTCAAGGTGTCAGGTCTCCTAGTAATCTGGCCTCTACTTATTCTCCAGCTTCCTCGTTCATCACTACTTCCTCTTGGCACCCTCTCCCACCACCCCCAAGGATGTCCCCTTTGCATACTTCTGCCACACAGAGTGACTTTCAAGTCCCTAAAATAGTTCTCCTCGTGACTGGGCCTTTTCACCATCTGTCTCCTCTGTGTAGGATATGAACACACCACACTCCACCCACCAGATCTAATTCCTCTTTGGCCTTGGGGGCTCAGCTTGCTCTTCCTCAGCCCCTCCTTCCCTCCCATGTGCAGGATAGGTTCCCAAGGACCCAGTGCCTTCCTCACCACAGCACTTAGCATCAGGGTCCCTGGCAGTCGGGACACTCGCCCGCCCCCTGCAGACTGTTAGCCTGTGAAGATGGGGACCTGTTGATACGGCTCACCACTGCAGCCCAGCACCCAGCACCCTGTGTCTGCCTCTGTATTAGGTATTTGCAGAATGAACAAGTTGGGGCTGGAGGCTTGAATTTAGATCTGCAGGCTTTTTTTTCCCTTTGGAGCTCATTTCTCTTCTGTTCCCATGCTCCCTTTGGTGAGCACTGTGGAAACACTTTTCCTAATGAATCAGATATACATTTAGAGAGTCACAAATGTGGCCTTAGAGGTTCATGATTCTCGAACCAACTTCCTCATGTTGAGTGGCAGAAAACTGAAGTCCTCAAGGTGACATGGTTTGTCAGTAACAGGCTCGTTGTAGCTGTAAAACTGGGACTAGGCCTCAGATTTCTTTTTTTTTTTTAAGATTTATTTATTAAATTTTTTTAAGCTGTGGTGGGTCTTCATTGCCACACATGGGCTTTCTCTAGTTGTGGAGCTTTAGAGTTTTAGGCTTCAGTAGTTGCAGTGCATGGTCTCAGTAATTGCAGCTCTTGGGCTCTAGAGTGCTGGTTCAGTGGTTGTGATTTATGGGTTTAGTTGCTGCAAGGCATGTGGGACCTTCCCAGACCAGGAATCAAACCAGTGTCCCTTGCATTGCAAGGCAGATTCTTAACCCCTGAACCACCAGGGAAAGCCCTCAGATTTCTTGATTCCAGTATTCCCGTGCTCTCTCTCCTGCCATGCTGTGACTGATTAAAGACAAATATGAGTTCTGTGATACTCTTCCCAATGACAGGTGGGGTCTCTATCCCCCTCCCTTGAGTCCAGGTAGGCTCCATGCTTAGACCAATAAAATACAGCCAGAGAGATATACTGGGCAGAGCCCACACTGAACATGAGAGATCCCACCAAAAAATGTATTAAGAATTTCAAGATCACAAAAGCAGAGCAGCAAACTAAGCACAGGGTCCCGTGTGACTGTGTGGGTCAGAAGCCGGGAAGCTGGTCCTCCTGTCAGTTTCTGGGTCCTTGGAGACTGGCAACAGCTCCTGTTCCTGTCTCCTGGAACACTCAGTCAAGCCAGCTGCAACCTCAGCAATTGACTACCTTGAGATCACCACACTGTGAGAAGCCCAAGCCACACAGAGAGGCCTGGTGGCTCAGATGCCATGTGGAGAGTAAGGCCAAGCAACACACCCAGGCAGCCAACATGTGAGTGTAAAAGCCAGCTTGGGAGTACACTTTCCAGCTCCCAACCCACAAAGTAAAAATGATTACAGAAACAAAATGTTGCTTTTAGGTCACTGTTTGGGGATAGTTTGTTACCCGACAATTGATAATGGAAAAACATACTATCTCTAGTGTTTTTCAAAATGTGAGTGAAAAGGTGTCTTTTAAAACACAAAGCTTTTGTTTGTATAAAATGTTGCCATTCTGGGGTCCCCAAATTACATGCTAAATATATGTGTATGCATATTACAAACATATGAGGGTCACTTTGGTGATTTCAAGATGCAAAAATGTATCTCACACTAGGGACATATACTGTTTTGGCATCGGCCTTAACCAAACTTTTTAAAAATATGTGAGTTCAGAATACTTCCCTTGACCCTGAGGAATACTTCTCTATCATTGCACTTATAACACTGTATATGTGTCTACTTCCCAGTTCACATCAGTGTTTTTCAAACTGCAGATGCAACTTATTAGTGGGTTATGACATTCATTTTTAAAATGCACTTATTATAAAAAAAATACACAAGCATGAATCACACATAAGTATTAAATCAATAAACTTGTAAGGGTATATGTGTGGCCACTGGACTAGACTATGAGATCCCTCAGGAGCGTCCACGTGTCACTTATTCACCACTGTAACCCCAGCAGCTGGCACACTCCTTGGCACATGTAAATGTTCTATAAATATTTGTTAAATGAATGAAGGTTATTCTTCCCTGTTCCTATTTGGAGATGAACATCCTCACCTTCTTGGGACTGTTTACTGTTTTCTTAGCACTGGGCTCCAGACTTCAACTTTCTCCCTAATTTAACAAGTCTTATAGCAGCTTATATTTTATCCATTCACTTTCAGTTTTCAGTTTGCACCTGAATGTCTACACCAGTGTCAGCTTTCTGTTATTTTCTGCTGAAACAGATATTGTCCATCCCCTCCCCAATCTGGTCAAAAAATAAAAGAGGAAGGAGGGGGGCAGGGAGGAAGGACAGAAACAAGGAAGGATGGATGGAAGGGAGGAAGGAACGAAAAAGAAAAAAAGAAGAAAAAATATTGGTTAAAGGTTTATACCAGGAGGGGCTTCTGCCTGCAATGAGGGAGACCCGGGTTCAATCCCTGGGTCAGGAAGATCCCCTGGAGAAAGGAATAGCTACCCACTCCAGTATCTTGCCTGAAGAATTCCATGGACAGAGGAGCCTGGTGGGCTACAGTCCATGAGATCGCAAAGAGTAGGACATGACTGAGCAACTAATACTTACACCAGAAACTCTGAAACATGATTGCTGCTGCTGCTGCTGCTAAGTCACTTCAGTCGTGTCTGACTCTGTGCGACCCCATAGATGGCAGCCCACCAGGCTCCCCGTCCCTGGGATTCTCCAGACAAGAACAATGGAGTGGGTTGCCATTTCCTTCTCCAATGCATGAAAGTGAAAAGTGAAAGTTAAGTCACTCAGTCATGTCCGACCCTCAGCGACCCCATGGACTGCAGCCTACCAGGTTCCTCTGTCCATGGGATTTTCCAGGCAGGAGTATTGGAGTGGGGTGCCATTGCCTTCTCCGAACATGATTGCTACCATTTACTAAGTCCTGGCAATAGACTAGACACTTACTCACTTCTATTTTATACATGCTCAGGGAGCTTAAGTAACTCCCCTAAAGTAGTGAATGAAAGGTACATGATATAAACCCAGACCTGCCCAGCTGCAATGCTTTGTGAGCTTTCCCTGTCACTCTGCAGTCTCCATGCAATTAACCAAAGCACAACCCAGAGGGTTATGAAAAAAAAAAAAACAGCAAACAGTATGTTTCCTCTGCCAACAAATGGGGAACTAACTCGAGTAGTCACCGCCTTAAGGTAGTTGTTTATGATGTAGACATCATTGGTGGAGCTCGACAGCCTTTGGTGATTTATAAACACACCAGGGACTCACTCGCCCATCAGCATGTCTCCTTGAGCGCTTTCAAACGCATGCTTAATCAGTCAGTTTCACCCCTAGGTTTAGGTGTATGGCTGGCCATTTTATTTTAAAATCAATGGTCCATTTTCAAATAGTTTTAGGTTTATAGAAAAGTTGCAAAAATATTACAGGAAGTTCCTATATACCTTGCATTCAGTTTCCCCTACAGTTATTTTCTTTTTTAAACATTTTTTATTCCAGCAACTTCCTTGGCAGTCCAGTGGTTAAGACTCCATGCTTCCACTGCAAGGGGTTCAGGTTTGATCTCTGGACCAGGAACTAAGAGTCTGCATGCTGTACAGTGTGACCAAAAATTACACAAAAATTTTTTATTACAACCACAATAATGAATTGATAACAACAGAAAAAGTTACCTCTACCCTTTGCTGTTTGGAACCCACCCAAATAAGTGACTCAGAGAACTCTCAGAAAGAGGTGCCAGGGTGTGTGTAAGGCAGCTACAAAGGCTCCTGCAGAACAAGCAGCTCCAGATAAGAACCTGGGACTCGTCCCTGAGTGTCTGGAGAGAGGAAACATTAGACTCTAGCTTGAACTCCGTACAACCCAAAGCAAAGAATTTGGTCTCAGGTCAAAAAGGTATGTCTTTTTCAAATCCCACAGCTCAGAGATTTATGTTTCAGGGTTATCCCTGGTGTCCTTGACATGTCATCTTTCCCATGTCTCAGTATTCTTGGAAGCCTCTGAAAATACTCACAGAAAAGAGCAAACTTAAACAGTTTGGGTGGTGGTGACACAACTGGATTCACGCTGTGAAAATTCGAGGTACACGCTTAGGGAAAGGGCACTTTTCTGTGTATATGTTGTATTTCAAGAGAATTTTTTTTAAATGGCCTGTAATTCCAGTATTGATAGTAGTGGGAGTTTTGGTGTTTTGTTAAGAGGAGAGAGTTGTTAACTTTCTTTTTCTTTGCTTCTTCTAGAAAATGCCTCTGGCCTGGCCTGTGCTGTTGGTGTTGGCTTTTTTGGTGCGTTTTTTCTATCATTTCTCTCACTCAAAGATAGGTATCTTTGTCTTTATGAAACATTTCTAAAATATCTGTATTATCAGCTCTGCTGGAATCTAAATTATTCAAATTGGTCCGGAGAACACAGTTCCATTTAGGATCAGGTGAGTCCTGTCCTGCTGCTTCTAGGTGGCCTCGTCAGTGACCAGAATTCAAGGGCAGGCGTCGGCCCCGCAGTGTGTGGTGACAAGGTACCCCAACAGAGGGTGAGTGCTGGGAAGTTCTCACCTTTCCCTACTAGTTACGCCTGAGCTTTCACGATGTGCCTGAGTCTCCAATTCGTCCCCTAGCACCTTAAACCCCAGTTGCCTAGCTACCATGCATGCACGTGCACACACACCACTGGCCTCTTTGCGAACCTGGGTGAGGCCTTCCCAACTCCCCAGGCAAGTCATCCGTCCTTCACTCCTTGTAAACACACGTCAAGGCACACATTTTGTACTGCTCTTACTCCTGTATGTGTCCCTTTCCTCATTCATTCAACAAATTTACTGAGTGCCTGCTTTCCTCACTCAACAAATATATCTATTGGGCAGCTCTGTTATGCCAGATGCTGGTACATAAAAGCAATCAGCAATGAGCAAGACTGACCTATCCTTGTAGAGCTCAGTCAAGTGAGGGAGACAGACATCAATTAACTAACCACATATAGACCTTTACAGTTACAATCGGGACGGAAAGTCAAGGGGTGATTTAAGAGGTACTAAGCAGCAGGACCTGAGTAGATTGAGGGGAGAGGGGCAGTGAGGGAAGGTCACCGCCCGAAGGTGCAAAGTAGCTTGAGATCTGAAGGATGAATGGGAGTTCACCGGGTGAAGGGGGAGAATGTTCCAAGTCAAGGGAATAACAGTGGGAAGGCTGAGGTTGGGTGGAGCTGTGCTTTGAGTGACCCAGAGGCCGGTGCGGCTGGATCCAACTTTGAGTGAAGAGAGGGTGGGAGCCACCCCTACTCCTTTGGGGCCATGTTAAGAGTGAGATTTTTCCCAAGAGTAGTGTGAAGGGTTGGAGGGGGGAGTGGTGATCCCAGCACATCTGTCTCAAGAAGCTGACTCTGGCTGGCTGCAGTGCTATTAAACCACGGTTTCTCAATTTCGGCACTATTGACATCTTCAGCCAGATAATTCTTTGTTGTGGGCTTCCCAGGTGGTAGAGTGGTAAAGAGACCGTCTGCCAATGTAGGAGACGCAGTTCGATCCCTGGGTGGGGAAGATCCCCTGGAGAAGGAAATGGCAACCCACTCCAGTCCAGTATTCTTGCCTGGAAAATTCCATGGACTAAGGAACCTGGCAAGCTACAGTCCATGGGGTTCAAAGAGTCAGACACGACTGAGTGTGCGTGAACACACATGTATACACACACATACTTCTCTGTTGTAGAGGATTGTCCTATGGATGTAAGGATGTTTAGCAACATGTGTGCATGCTAAGTCACCTCAGTCGTGTCCGACTCTGCAGAATCCTTGGCTAAACATCCTCTAGCTGCCACTGGCACCTCCCCTCCCCCCATATTTTGCAACCAAATGTCTCCAGACAGTGCCAAACGTCCCCTGAGGGGGAAAGTTGCTCCCAATGAAGAAGGATCAATTGGTTTTCTGAGGGTCTGCCACCTTCCCTCCCTGCATTCCCAGATGGGCATATGTGACATGCACAGGCATAGACTCACGGCATGCTCTCGACTGCAATACCCAGCAGGTCGTACTTGCTTCTGGCTCCTCAAATACTCATTTTACATAAGCATGGGCTTCATGTTTGCTTCTCTGGGCTAAAATACTCTCAGGGAAGTGTAAATGGTTAATATTTCACCCTGCTCTTTTCAAGAAAAATCAATTCCCTGTTCAACCTGGTTCTCATTGACATTCCTGCTGAGAGCAGTCACCTGCCATAAGTTACTCAAACTGTTAGTGGCTGTTAGCAGGAATGAGGATTGTGTAACTTTTCTTTTTTTTTTTTAACCCTGGTCGCCACAATGAAAACATCAAGTCCTAACACTAGACTGCCAGGGAAAATTTTGAGAACTGTTTCACTTTTTTTAATCTGTAAAATGGGAGGATTATCTGGTAGAACTGATCCTTTACAGACATTACCATTCAATCCTTAAAGTGCAAGTTGCTCAGTCATGTCCGACTCTTTGGGATCCCATGGACTTTACAGTCCATGGAATTCTCCAGGTCAGAATACTGGAGTGGGTAGCCTTTCCCTTCTACAGGGGATTTTCCCAACCCAAGTCTCCTGAATTGCAGGCAGATTCTTTACCAGCTGAGCCACAAAGGAAGCCCAAGAGTACTGGAGTGGGTAGCCTATCCCTTCTCCAGTGGATCTCTGGTTCAGGAACAGAGCTGGGATTCAACTAGAGGCAAGTGTAAGGCCCAGGATTTTAGCTCTTTAGTCACCCTATTCCTTTCTTTCCAAGTCCTCAAGGGATTACTCTACTCCAAATGCAAATCCTGGAAATAGAAGGGAACGGGTCTGTATCTAAAGGCTGATATACAGCATCAATTCCACACCAGCTCTGCCTGATTCCCCCATGCCAACCTGCCCCTTCCCACCATCTTCAGTCCCTGTGTCTTATTTTTGCTTTATCCAGGCTTCCCAGGTGACTCTGTGGTAAAGAATCCACCTGCTAAAGCAGGAGACACAGGTTTGATCTCTGGGTCAGAAGATCCCCTGGAGTAGGGAATGACAACCCACTGCAGTATTCTTGCCTGGGAAATCCCATGAACAGAGAAGCCTGGTGGGCTACAGTTCATGGGGTCCCAAAAGAGTCAGACTGAGTGACTGACCATGAGTACAGCCCACACCAAAAGTTTTAGTTCTGCTCACTCCCCTTTATTCTCCCTTTCCCTAGTCATTGAATCAACTGCTTCTGTGCATTATTTACTTCATTCTCAAAGCCCTTTGAGGGAGGTCCCATTGGCCCCATGTTGCAGATGACACTGAGGCTCACAGCTGGTGCACCAACAGAACTGGAATGCAGACTCTGTAGTCCTGTTCCTCCAGACTGCCAACTTTTGGCCACGACTCTGCTGCTGCCTGCTTCTTAGGTCACCACAGGGTTGACTGTCTTTCAAAACCTGATCTTACACTGCACCTCTTAAAAGTAAATGTTAAGTCCTACACGTCTCAAAGCTCCTATTCCTCCCTTCAGGAAGTAAGGGATCTGGTCCATGGAGAGAACAAATACTGGGAGCCTGGCACTGCAGTCCATGGGGTCGTAGAGCCTGGTATGACTAAACAAGGTGGTGTGGAGCCACTGGATCCAGGACCTGTCCAACCCTAGGCTCAAAAGAAACAAACCCCTTTTACTCGGCCAACCAACCCATCCAAAATGTCTATCATTTTCTCTTTCAACTTTAACCCTCCTTTTTAAGGTCTGTAGAGAAAGCTCCCTTTGCCATGTGACCTTAGCTTTTTCACAAATTCCCTGGGCTTCAGGAATTCCCACCTACTCTGATTGGTAAGGCTGAGGTATCCCTAAGACTCCAAAGTGAAAGTGAAGTAGCTCAGTTGTGTCTGACTCTGCAACCCCATGAACTGTAACCTACCAGACTCCTCCCTCCACGGGATTCTCCAGGCAAGAATACTGGAATGGGTTGCCATTTCTTTCTCCAGGGGATCTTCCCAACCCAGATCTCCCGCATTGCAGGGGGATGCTTTAACCTCTGAGCCACCAGAGAAGCCCAAATGGTTAGTAATTTCCATCACATGACTGTCAATTGTTATCAAGTTCCTCTCCTTGCTGTTCACACAGTGGCAGCTGTCTTTGAATATAAAGCAACGACTGATGCACTAAGAAGAAATATTTGAAACCTAGGATTCATCAACTAGAAAATGTGCTTCTAAGATCTGTCGGTAGCGCCCATGTTCCTAGGCTGGTTATTTGGCAGCCACTCTAAAACTTCTCAGAGAAGGCAATGGCACCCCACTCCAGTACTCTTGCCTGGAAAATCCCATGGGCGGAGGAGCCTGATAGGCTGCAGTCCATGGGGTCGCGTCGGATACAACTGAGCGACCTCACTTTCACACATTGGAGAAGGAAATGGCCACCCACTCCAGTGTTCTTGCCTGGAGAATCCCAGGGACGGGGGAGCTCGGTGGGCTGCCGTCTATGGGGTTGCACAGAGTTGGACACGACTGAAGCGACTTAACAGTAGCAGCTAAAACTTCTGGTGAGCACAGTGGTCCTTGTGGTCATGTGCCTCCTAGTGTGGTCCCAAGTCAGGGACCCCTTGGCTGTGTGTGGCCACTGCCCCCACTTGCTGCACTGACAGCTCCTGTCACTTGCTTTCTTGGCTTGCTCCAGCACAGGATCTGTACAAACTGGGTAGGCAGATAACACCAACAGGATCCCCCTTGCCCTGCTGCAGTCCCAGCCTAACTCCACAGGTAACTAGGGCATTTTAGCTCCCTCCAGTGATTAAAGAATCTGCCTGCCAATGCAGGAGATTTGATTCTTGGGTGGGGAAGATCCCCTGGAGTGGGAAATGGCAACCCTGTCTATTATTCTTGCCTGCAAAATCCCAGGGACAGAGGCACCTGGGGTCCAAAGAGTCAGACGCGACTGAGTAATTGAGCATGCATCTTTCCCAGACAGTAGCTATGGCCCATATATTGGCCTATTACTGGCCTAACATACATTTGTCTATCCATCCATTGGTTAATCCCAAGTACCTAGGAATAATGCCTGGTAGGTAAACTTGAATTTATTAAATGTCAAAAACATTTGATTTTTTTCAACCATTTAAAAATGCATAACTTTAGTTCACAGACCATACAAAAACAGGCAGATCAGTTTGCCAAACCCTGGTCCACATCATAGAATAGCATATAAACATGCTTTTTATGGGACTTTCCTGGCAGCCAAGTGGGTTCAATCCCTGGTTGGGGAACTAAGATCCTGCATGTCTTGTGGCAAGCACCCCTCCCCCCACGGTTTATTTTAAAAAGGTGCTGCCTTCAGGTTCAAGGATGACACATACGTGTACTTCCTATAACAGTAGGTGTAAGAGCTGCTAGTTATAGGGAACAATAAGACAACAAAATTTTTAAAAGCCAGTTCCTATTTTACAAGCTGTACTTCTAAGTACTTGGTAGCTAGAGAACATTTCTATCCTTGGACAGGCCCATGTCCTAACTGACAGTATTTATTCAGTACGTCATCACAAACCATATAATACAACAACAATTGCAACGTTTTATATTTATTGCTGGGTCTCAGACTGATAGTGAGGAAATAACATCATGGGCCAAGCATTACAGTAGTGATGTTTTCATTGTGATCTGGCTGCTTAAAAAAGTGGTCTACATGTTAAGACCACTTCTCATAGACCCAGCTTGCTTCTTATAGACCCAGCTTGGTTCTTCTCCAATGTCTTCTCTTGGAGTTGTACCTACACAGAAGGAAATACCAAGTTACAAAGGCAGTCTGACCTCAAATTAGTTGCTCTTACTCACCATAAACTTTGCCTTAAAAGTACCATAAAAAAGTCTTTGAAAGCAAAGGGTTCCATTTTCCCTTCTTTAGCAAGTTTGGAGTTCTTTTTGGAGAGTAAAAAATGATTTGCTAGATGTGTTAAAGAACTAGTCAAATCAATTTTTTACCTCTCAAAATGACTCCAGGCTAAGGAAAACACACTCGTTCTTTACTGGGAGTAAGTAGTAGAGAAGCTCACTTACTTTTGATTCAACAGACCTGGAGCAGACCCAGACGGAGATATATAACCCCAAGTACTAAACTAGATCAAACCAGTCATTCTACATAATGGGTTACATGTACATAAAAGCTCTTGCACAACGTTAATACATTAATATCCTCAGTCACTTCAAAGGCCATCAACTGTTCATGTCAATCTGTCATGATTTTACCCCCATAAATGGCAAAATCAAAAAACGATCAACACAGATTTTCTTTCAGCAGGATAATGTCAATACTTCCACAAAAGAAAGCACTGTAATTGCAACCTGCTTTCACTGCATTTTAAAAGTTAGACCACAGAGCAAAAGACCAGTGTCTGATAATTGCAGGCACCCCCTACTGAGCTATGCACTGAGCTTTACATACATTTCTTTCATTTCTCACAACTACAAAGGCAGGTCCTACCATCACTGGATGGGATACAGTAAACCAAAGGTTGCAATTAATTGGCCTATAAAGCTACAGTGGGTGGCGATTTCCCAGTGTCTAACTGGCTGTATAAACTAAGGAAATGGGCCTTCATTTTTAGCCCTGACAATTCACATCTCAACCTTGGTCTTCACATCAGCAAACTAATCCCACTTCTATTTGCCATACAACCAAATCAGACTTCTACACTAGCTTCACAATCTTGCACTCATGGGCTTCAGTGTTTATCTTGGCAAGGACTCACTTGCTAGGCCCACCCTACAGTGTCAGCTTAAAAATGCTTTGAAAATACTTTGGTTGAAAGAGTCTGATATCCACCTTTGTCTAGAGTTAACCTAGATGACCTTAGAGGTTCTTTGGAGAAATTCTAGTAATGTCTTTCTCTTAAAACCATCAGTTCAATTCTGTGGGGGAAAGCAAATCTTTCAATCTTCAGAAAAAATAAACACTTTCTGATCTTCTCACTGGGATGTGTAATGAGAGAGCCACCTTATGCTCTGGTTCAGAGGGAAAGGAACCAGGGAATTTACAAATATTGGAGGAGTGTCTGCCCCTAAGCCCAGCTGTGGACTGGCTGCTGTTCAGAAACCCAGAACCACATTAAAAAAAAAAAAAAGAATTGCAGAATGGTGGCACAAGATTAATAAAACTGCATGTAACTTTCAACTGTGCACCCAAAGTAATCCTAAATTTAACAAAACACATGGGTGGGGGAGTGTGTCCTTACCTGATTTTATTGCCAGTTTTCATTCGAATCCATTGAGGAATGGGACGATTCTGCTTTTGTTTCTTGGCCAGGAATCGCTTGATCCTGAAAGTCTTGTGAGAAGACTGGGAAGGAAATGCAATTAATTTAACAGAAATACCAGAACTTATTCAAAAATTAGGAACTCTCTAAATCCAACAAATACTCAAATGCTTAACACATGCCCAAAACCCTCTCAATGCTAAACCCATCACTGCCCCTTGCTTTGTTCCTCACTTCTCCGGAGGCAGATACAAGGCCAGGGTGTGTTCCAGTCTTCCCTGCTGTCACCCTAGGACTGAGAGGACCACAATCACTGAAGACTGGGACTAGAGCACATGGTTTTCACGAACAACTTGCAAGTCAACCAGCTTTAGTGCACTGTTTTGTACACCGGGTACTGGGAATCCCCTGGCGGGCCAGTGGTTAGGGAATCTGTGCTTACACCGCAAGGGGCCAGCTTCGATCCCCGGTCGGGAACTAAGATTCACGCAAGCCATGCGGTGCATTCAAAAAGAGAAAAAAACACCTTACACAAAGTCCCTAACATTTGGCAGATCTGTTCCAGCTCACCGACCATCTTGGTATTAAATCTAACTCTACTTAAAATGTCACTTTCCCAAGTTCCCGCTGTTTTTTGGCTTTCATAAAGAACTTGGGTCATCTAGTTAGTCGCTCAGTCGTGTCCGACTCTTTGCGACCCCATGGACTGCAGCCCACCAGGCTCCTCTGTCCATGAGATTTTCCAGGCAAGGATACTGGAGTGGGTTGCCATTTCCTTCTCTATTGGTCATCTAATCCAAACACTTCCCTCCCCGGTGTGCAGTAGAGTCCAGAGAAATGTCCTGAGTGCTGTTTGTCTGCCCGATGTGGCCCAACACACCCTTGCATAACAGGCGTTATTACAAAGGAAAAGACTACACTCCTCTCTCCCAGCTCATAGCAGCAACTGTAAATTTCTGTTAATAAAACTGTATAACACCAGATACCGATCCTCTCCACACCTAAAAGCATATACAGTTAAAATTTTCCAGGGTACTATCACAGGAAAAACCCAGTTTTTCCCACAGGAAAAATCCGCACGCAGCTAGCATTTTACGAAGAACGCCCGAATGACACACAGATTCACGCCGCATCACCCCTTGTCCCATGAGTTTAAACGGGGTAACGTTCAAATTCCCGAACAAAGGGCTAAAAAGTCCTATAATCTCATCAAGTCGAAGGATTCTGGCCCCCAAGTTAATAAGTCTTCGAAAACCAGCAGTCCACATTCCCTTTTCGATGACCGAAACATCCCGCGTGTCACTGACAACATCCCGAAGTCGGGCCAGTTTCTGGGATGCCCCTTCGACTTCTTGCCCCAGAAACACAGTTCGCTCTGGGAAAAACGGGAATCCCCGCCCGCCTGAGTAGCGGCCTGGAACAGAGAGGGCCCTCTCGGACCTTGCGGGGCCGGCACAGCCCGCCCTTCCCTAGGTGCTAGCTCGCTCGCTTCCCGCCAGGCCCTCAGGCTGGAGCCGAAGCCAAACTCCCTTCTCCCCTGGAAAAGGCCTTAAAAAGTGTCCCGCACCTCGACGCAGCCCGCGGCGCCGGGGAGCTAGCAGAGATCTCAGGTCTCGGAAAGCCACCCCAGAACCGATGGCAACGGATGGACTTACCATGGTGAGGAAAGAACTCAACCGCACATAGGATGGCGGAGAAGAGAAAAGAGGAGGAAGTGAGCGGAAGGACGTGTTTAGAAGGCGCCGCCGGGGGCGGGGCTTGGGTAGGTCACGCTGTGCGCCAACCAACGCCCTCTGGCGGTTCCTCTCTGCCCACGCTCCCGTTAGACCGTGGGAAACGCTTGTTCCCACGCGCTTGTTCGTGCGAAATGGAATTTGCTTTGCTTCAGTTCCGTAACTGGGTTCCTCAGGAGCCTGTTAGTGTGCCAGGGGCACCTTGTGTCATGGGTGAGGCAGACGGTCCACGATAAATGCCAAGGGAGAAACCCTTCCGAAGGCGGGAGGAGCAAGGGGGCGGGGCTGTCTCCAAAGAGGGCGGGGGAGACGTCATGTTCCAGCGCAAGGGACTTCGGTCCTCGGCTAGGGAGGGAGCACGCGAAGGGGCGGGGGCGGGGGCGGGGGCGGGGAACGCCCAACCAGGGAGGGCCAGTGGGATTTTCACCCACACCTGCTTCTCTGCGGGACTACCCTGGTGGTTAAGTGGCAGAGAACACGCCTGCCAATACAGGAGATGAGGGTTGGATCCCTGCGTGGGGAAGATCCCTTGGAGAAGGAAATGACAAACCACTCCAGTATTCTTGCCTGGAAAATCCCATGGACAGCGGAGCCTGGCAGACTGCAGTCCCTGGGGTCGCACGGAGTCGTGTTAGCGACTAAACAACAGTTGTTTCTTGGCAGTCGCTTCTTTTTCTTCTCCCCATTTAAAAACAAAGACCTCTATCTTTTCAATCACTTCAAGCATTTTTACAGTAATAGATTTAGGTAAGGATTTTTAACAGCAGAAGTTTAGTTACTTTAATCCCACTTAGTGTTTAGGTTCTGGAGAAGGCAATGGCACCCCACTCCAGTACTCTTGCCTGGAGAATCCCATGGATGGAGGAGCCTGGTGGGCTGCATGCAGTCCATGGGGTCGCGAAGAGTCGGACACGACTGAGTGACTTCACTTTCACTTTTCACTTTCATGCATTGGAGAAGGAAATGGCAACCCACTCCAGTGTTCTTGCCTGGAGAATCCCAGGGTCGGGTTGAGCTGCCGTCTCTGGGGTCGCACAGAGTCGGACACGACTGAAGCGACTTAGCAGCAGCAGCAGCAGCAGTGTTTAGGTTCAGACCCTCATACAAATTTACATTTGATTCAAGTGAGACCTCAGGCTTCTCACCTTAGATTTTTATTATTTATTTAAGAGCCAGTATTTTATTTTTGGTGGCCAGAAGGAGCAACAGATAAGCCTTTAATACATGAATTTTCATTCATCATCATAGCTACCATTTCCTCAGGTTTAGAGTGTGACTGACACTGTGCTAAGAGCTTATATAAATCATTCTTTTAATTCTTACAGCTTCATAGGGCACTTGTTCTGCCTGGTTTTCCTTCTACCTTGGATGCCACTCTTTCTGAGTTTCTTTTGCTGATTCTTCCTTATCTCACTTCCTTCTCTCTCTCTCTATCTCTTTTTTTTAAACATTGTAGAGCCCTGAGGTTCAGATTTGGACTTCTTCTCTTTTCTATATACACTCTCTCCTTTGGTGACCTCACCAAATATCATGGCTTTAAATACTCTCTTGGACTTCTTCCTTGGAAGTCCAGTGGTAAAGACTCTGCACTTCCAATGCAGGGGGCATGGGTTCCATCCCTGGTCGGGGAACTGGGATCTCCCATGCTGCACAGTGCAGCCAAAAAATAAAAAGGAGTTGGTGGTTTCTGGTAGATCGTGGAGAGGAAGGCAGGAAGGAGAGACATTAAAGATGCAGGGAAACCCAGGTTTAATAGTGTGGGGGTCTCAGCGGACACAGTGGGCAGGCTGGAGAGCATCAGGACAACAGTTGTTTCCCAAGTTAGGAGGGAAAAAAGATGGATGAAGAAAAAATTTGTTTTTGTAAATTTAATTTTGTTTTTTAATCATGTAAGTATTTTCCATGGTTCCACTTACATTCTATATGGCCCTACATTTCCTCTCCTACATGTTTCTCCAGCAGAAAGGTGAACAAATATGCATCAAGAAGTATGTACTGGGACTTCCCTGGTGGTCCAGTGGTTAAGACTCTGTGCTGCATGCAGGGGGCACAGGTCAATCCCTGGTCAGGGAACTAAGGTTCCACATGTCATAGGGTGTGGCTTTAAAAAGTAAATATATATATTTATTTTTTTTTATTTGAAAAAAGGCATGTACTAAATTGTTTATAGCAAAATTATTTCTAACAACCCCAAACAGGAAACTATCTATCTTCAACTGAACATGTAAAGTGTGGTATATTTACCAAGGGCTGTTGTACAGCAGCAGTTTTCAAAGTGTGATCCAGGGAACTCTGGGAGATCCTTAAGACCCCTTTCAAAGGGCCTGCAGGGCCAAAGTGTTTTTATAATAATACAAAGAAGTCATCTGCTTCTTTTACTCTTGTCCTCTCACGGGTGTTCTGTGGGGTTTCAGAGACTCGGTTCGGTTCGGTTCAGTTCAGTTCAGTCGATAGAAATAATCCACATGAAGGCCCTTTGTGAAAGTGTTAGTCGCTCAGTCATGTCTGATTCTTTGCAACCCCATGGACTCTAGCCCGCCAGGCTCCTCTGTACATGGAATTGTCCAGACAAGAATACTAGAGTGGGTTGTCATTTCCTTCTCCAGGGGATCTTCCCCATCCGGGGATCAAACCTGGGTCTCCTGCATTGGCAGGCGGATTCTTTACCATCTGAGTCACCAGGGAAGCCCTAAAGGCCCTTTGGAGTCCTTAATAATTTTTTTCTGGTTTTATTACTGGTAGTTTATTGAACATGTTTTTCTGCATCAAAAACGTATCTGCTAAAAGGAGAAACAGGTGTGTCTGAATTCAGATTTTCCTCAGACCTCTAAATCCACTCATCTAATTTTAAAGTAAATATAGTTCTTACACAAGACAATCCAAACTGATGCAAAATATTTATTCCAAGTTATTTTATGCAGTAGTTTTCCCCCTCAACTGACTTGTGATAACCACATCTTTTAAATCTGTAAATAATGTTATCAAAATAATCTTAATCTTTGAAATCTCACAAAAATTTATATTTTCCAATCCACCCTGAATATCAAGGCTGCAAGAACAACACAATATTTCCTATATCCAAATATTTCATAGCTGTACCCAGAAAGGGAAAAAACCACATATGCTTGGTTAAGGGCTAACATGACCTGAGCAGCCAGAAGTAAAATAAAATATCCAAATTATTAGCATTAGTTTAATACAATTATAACTTCAGTAGTCACTTTGTCATTGACAGTGATTGCTTGAGCACAGGGGTGAGTTCCCCAAGGGCTGGTAGTAGAAGCTGTTGCTGCAAACCAGTGTCTCCTCCTCACTCAGGACTGCCAGCTCCCACCTGTGCATTGCACCATATATACTTTGTGTATGTGTGTGTGTTTTAAAAATTCTTCCCACCACACAAAGTTCTCTCTATTAAGCAGATAACAGGGAAGAACAACGACAAAAGCTAAACAAGCCAATTGCTCACTCTCTCTTTGGGATATGATTATTTCCCTTGTGCATGAAGTATTCAACAATAACATAGGAAAAGGAAAAGAACGATTTCTTCTGTATAACCCCTAAACACACAAGCTGAGTTTACTGGGTCAGATTTAACTGTGAGCATTTATATGCCTACTTTCAGGCATTGTCATCAGATGTCTCACTGCTACTTGTCTCCATGGCCAAGTCCTCAAACTCTGCTCTGCAAGTGCTTCTCGTAGGAGAGAATAGGTTGGAACTTCGACTCTGCAAGAAGCCATTCTTTCCAAAGCCATTTCTTCTCAGCTGCTCTGTCTTCATGTGGAACTCTCTGAGCTCATCCTCTGTGAAGGGAAGGCAATTCTCATCATTTTCAGGATACTCCTGCCATCCCATTGCTTTCAGTAACCTGTGCTCTGCTTCCAAAGAGTGAAAGAGGACCTTCCCTTCCTCTTCTACAGGGAGAGCAAGACCATTCTGATGACAGTCTTCCTCTCCATTTTCCTTTGGTTCAGGTGTGCTGTTGTCCTCTGAATCTTCCAACTTCTCACACTGTCTGCTCTCTGAGAAGTCTCCATTCTGGTCATCCTTCAGAGTCTTTGGGAACTCGCTCTTCCTGTCAGTAGTTCTGTGGGTCAACTTGGTCAGACGAGAGGAGCTGATCTCAGGGGAGTGGTGCTGGCGGGGCTGTCTTTGGGAGAGGCTAAAACTACACCAGCAGCCAGTACTACTGGTTTGGTAACAGAGATTGGACTGGTAAAAACAGACTCAGCTAGAGGAAAGGGATCCTGATTTGCATTCCATTCCGTTAGCTTTCCATGCACTGGCCTTGGATGGAGGTGGTACAGGCTTAGGAACCAGGTTCTTATAGACACTTGGAACCATGGTTGACGATTTGTTTCCATTTGCATGGTGAGATCCTGGTGAGGTGAATGCAGCAGAGAAGGCAGCAGCAGGATCTTCTCTGGAAAGTTTTTTGATGACTAGCATTTTGGAGGGCTGCATGGCTCTAGGTGGATTTTCCCACACTCCAGAAGGGGTCCCAATAGGTCTGCATGGCTGATTCTGTTTGCCAGCTTCTGGATTCAAAGAAGCAAAGTCTTCCTCTTCAAACTGCAACTTTTCTACCTTCTTTATTCTCTTCCCTAATATCTGCAGGATGGCTTTTCCTGAAAGGCACAGCCTTTCTGGGAGTGGAAGCTGCCATTCCAGTGGTGATGGTTTCCTGTGCCACCCCTACTATGCTGGCTCATGCCATCATAACCTCGTGAAGAGCCATGCCAACCAGATAGGTTCCCTATGATTCCAGCATATGCTCCCTTAGAGGCACCAGAGTCTACAGAATCATGGCGGAACAGGGAGGGCTGGTGCCAAGAACCTCCTGTCATTCAAAGAGATCCATTGTTGAAAAAGCCATCAGAGGAATTATGTCTACAACGGCTTACTCCAAATCTACCATCTCCTTGGGGTAGGTGCTCTCCATGTTTTTCGAAATTCAATGTAGGTGACTTAGCTGACTGTGGTGTTGAGAAATTTAGCCAAGCAGGAACAAAGTCATGCTGCACCATTTAGGTCCAGTGTCTCTTTTCAACAAGGTGAGGCATCCAACCTCATGACCAGGATCCCAGAGTATAACCTCTGTGGTCCTGCTTCCTGAAGTTCTTGAGTTGCCAGCTGGATTTTCATGAGATTCTGTTGTTAAAAGGGTACTTAATTTAGGTTGGCCACCAGAATGCCTTATGATGAAGCACAAAGAAGCCAGGCTCTTTGTGGATCAATCTCTCAGTCCCCTCAATTGCTCATCTTAAACTATCTAGTTCCTGACACGTTTCCCAAAGGGGAGGGGGAAAGGGAAGGGGAACATAAAAAGTATTTGTTACATTTAAAAAATGGGGGGAAGGGGAAAGAGCTATATCAATGTTCACCTCATTCAACTTCCTTGAGTGATGGCGCTATGATGTTGCTTAAATAGATAATGCACGGACATTTGCACAGTAAATACAGATACTGTTCACAACAAGGTCATAGCTTAGAAAGACAGAATGACTTCTGTTTGGTCAAATAATGTCATTGAAGTGATAGATCAAAAATAAAACATTGAAGAGCTATAAAAGATTTTTTGAGTAGTCAACTCTAGTAGCAAAACATCTGCATTACAAAGCCCTTAATTTACAAATCTCATTATTCTTACACAGCTGTAAAAGTAGTCTGCAGGTATGAGTTTATGTCTTATCCTTCAAAATCTAAGGACGTAAGAAACCTTGTTAAAAAGAAAAAAGATAGGAACTTGATATGCTTTTCCCTCCAAGAATAGCAGCTTTAAAGGCAAATTTCTTTGTATAAAGCTCCCAAATGTTTTTTCTGTTTCTTTGGTCTTCACTATTTATAAATTTACAGCAAAATTAAAACAAGTAGAAAGGCAGGGTTTAAGAATAGTCATGGAGAAAGTTCCAAAGTGAGGTTTTCTTCTCTTCAGTTTTCTGTACTTCACTCTTTCTGTCCGTTCCCAAAGAGTAAATTGAATTAATGGAAGGTAATAAGAATCTTCTGCTGCAGTAGAGAAGTCACTTTGGATCCATTTTTATTGTTATTCAATCATTTAAAAGGCCACAGGAATCTATCATGAGCAGTGGAGGGGCTACATTTAGGGACGAGTCACGGCATCTGAGGGCTCGTCCCCAGCTTCCGGTTCTGGCAGAGGTGGAGAGCCCACAACCATAACAAAAGTCTTCCCACTTAATAATTTTTAACTGTAAAGGGGTCCTAAAGACTAAAATGTTTGTGAACCGCTCCTATAGAGCAATGAGAATAAACAAACTACAGCTACCCACAATGGCATGGATGGATCTCACAAACATCCACTAATGAGGAACAAAGGAAGCCAGACACAGAAACATGCTTACTATATGATTCCATTTATGTCAAAAAACCAAAACTGGGCAAGACTAATCTGTGCCTTTAAGAGTCAGCATAGTGGTTGTCCTTGTTGGGAGAGGAGACGCTGGACACATTCTATTTCATGATTTGGGTGCTAGTTCTATGGGTGTGTTCCCTTTGTGAAAATTCATCTAGCTGAACACTTTGGGTTTGTGTGCTTTTCTGTATGGGTGTTATATTTCAACATAAAGATACTTTTACATGGATCCAAAGATAAAATTATAGATGAAATGTAACTCGGTCCCCTGCATTGGACTCGAGGAGTCTTTTTTTTTTTTTAATATTTATTATTTGGGACTTCCCTGGTGGTTAAGCAGTTAAGAATCCACCTTCCCATGCAGGGGATGTGGGTTCACTCACTGCTTGGGGAACTAGGATCCCATATGGTGCAGAGCAGCTAAGCCCCGCATGCCCACGTGCCACAACTAAGACCCAATGCAGCCAAATGAATATTTTTAATATTTATTATTTTTATTTATTCATTTGGATGCACTGGGTCTTAGTTGACTAAGCACATGGATTCTTTTAGTTGCAGCATGCGAGATCTTAATTGTGGCATGTGGGATCTAGTTCCCGGATCAGGGATCGAAACCGAGTGCCCTGCATTGGGAGCACAGAGTCTTAGCCACTGGACCACCAGGGAAGTCCTTTTTTTCTTTCTTTATTGCCTAACTCCCTCCCTAGAATGTAAATTTCATGAGGTCATAGATTATGTATTTTGTTCACTGCTGTCTTCCCCGAGCCTTGCATAGTGCCTCACACATGGTAGGTGCTCAGTAAATATTTGATGAATGAATGAATGACCTTGGTTTGGTGGTTTAGTTGCTAAGTCGTGTCTGACTCTTGCGATCCCATGGACTGTAGCCTGCAAGGCTCCTCTGTCCATGGGATTCTCCAGGCAAGAATACTGGAGTGGGTTGCCATCTCCTTCTCCCAGGGGATCTTCCTGACCCTGGAATTGAACCCAGGTCTCCTGCATTGCAGGCAGATTCTTTACCAATTGAGCTACAAGGGAAGCTTAATGAATGACTGCTGCTACTGCTTAGTTGCTTCAGTTGTGTCCAACTCTGTGTGACCCCATGGACTGCAGCCTACCAGGTTCCTCCGTCCATGGGATTTTCCAGGCAAGAGTACTGGAGTGGGTTGCCATTGCCTTCTCCTAATGAATGACTAAGTGAACTCAAATACCTCAGACAGACAAAATAGAAGGACAGGCCCCTCAGGGCAGTGGACAGTTTCAGTGTTTGGCCTGGATACTTCTTGTTTGAGGAACCCCTAAAGCACTTCTGCCTAGCCAAGAGGGTTTCTCAGAGTAGAGCTTCAAAAGGAGTGGAAACAAGGAGACCCACAGGGGCCGCTGCTGCAAGTCCCAGCACAACCATGCGCTCTTTCATTGCAGTGTCCCCCAGCCTCTCCCACCCATTCCTTGCAGACTTAACTCCTGGCTCACTGCTGCTCTCTCCAGCACTGTTCCTGTCATGATTTCGGGTGAATTCAGCATCCACTTGTAGCCTCTTGTTCCTTTGCCCTGCCTTCAACCTTACAACGATCCCACTCTCTGCTCTCCTTGCAGCTAACTTCCTGTAGCATCCCAGTACTGACGATGCTCCCACCTCACCAGGACCACTCAGCCATTGAACCTACACCCTTTCCCTATTCCCTCCACTGCCCCGCCATGCCTCCTCTTCCCTCCTTATTTCACTTAAATTGTATCAGCCACTCAGTTGTCCACACCCTGCCCTTTTTTGTACTTGCTTGGAGAAACTGTAACCCTGGTAAATCCAGTTCTCCACCTCCTTGACAGCCTGTGCCTCTGGCAGCTGAATGAGGCTGAAGAAGACCGACAGGCCTCCCTTGAGGTTCACAACCACTGACTTCTAGTGGGCTCTCAGTGCTGCCCTGCAGCTCTGCACTCCCCCAGTGTAGCCACCCTCTGGCTCTCTGAGAGTAGTGCTCTTCAAGATTCAGTGTGCACACAAGTCACCTGGGAAATTTGTTGGACATGGACGACAGGTTCTCTTTTTTTTTCCTTTTGGTTAAGCTGGGTCTTCGTTTCTGCACTTGGGCTTTGTCTAGTTGCAGTGAGCGGGGGCTACTCTCTGGTTGCAGTGTGCAGGCTTTTCATCACATGTCTTCTCTTGTTGCGGAGCACAGGCTCTAGGCATGCAGGCTTTGGTAGTTGTGGCACACAGGCTTAGTTGCTCCATTGCATATGGAATCTTCCCGGATCAGGAATTGAACCCGTGTCCCCTGCATTGGCAGGCAGATTCTTATACACTGTACCACCAGGGAAGGCCAAGATGAGAGGTTCTGAGTCTGCATTTCTGACAGCTTCCCAGGTGACCCCTGGTCCCAGAAAGGGCCTTGATCAGGGGGCTGGCACACTGTTTCTGATAGCAAATATTTTAGGCTTTGCAGGTGACATACGATGTTTATTACAGCTAGTCAACTCTGCTGCTGTAGCTACTGTACATAAACTAATGGGTGCGATCAGGTTCGAATAAAATTTTAGTTACAGAGACTAAAATTTTAATTTCATAGAATTCTTTTATATCACAAAATATTATTCTCTGTATTTTTTTCCATTAGTTATAAATACAAACCAGTCCATCCTAAAGGAAATCAGTCCTGAATATTCATTGGAAGGACTGAGGCTGAAGCTGAAGCTCCATCACTTTGGCCACCTGATGCGAAGAGCCGACTTCATTGGGAAAGACCCTGATGCTTGGAAAGATTGAAGGCAGGAGAAGGAGATGACAGAGGATGAGATGGTTGGATGGCATCACCGACTCAATGGACATGCCTCTGAGCAAGCTCTGGGAGATGGTGAATGACAGGGATGTCTGGCATCCTGCAGTCCATGGGGTCACAAAGAACTGGACACGACTGAGTGACTGAAAAATAACAACATAAATACAAAAGCCATTCTTAGCTTGCAGGCTGTATACAAATAGGCAGTGACCAGGCTTGGTCCCCAGTTTGTCCACTGTTGGCCTGGATGACTGTCTCAGCCCTGCTTCTTCCCTTCTCACTCTCAGCGACAGCCTTCCTTCCTAATCATTGAGAAAACTTCAGCAATCACAGGAGAACTCCACAACTCACCTACCATATGCCAGCTACCAGCACTGTACTCCAAACCTCTCTACCTTTGTCCTGTTCCTACAATGGATCCTAACCCCTGTTACCTATTCAGAAATCTGCCTCTGGCTGTTTCTCCCTTTCTGTCCCTGCTTTTCCCTGGATTGTTCCCATCAATGCACAGATAAATACATGTTTGTTTCTCCCATCTTAAAAATCCACTCAAGACAAAAACCTGGTCTTTACCACAACTCCCTAACTACTTCTGTTTTCCTTCCTTTACAACAAAACTGTGAGATTTGTCTATATGTACTTTTCAATTACTCTCCCCATCCATTTTTTTTTTTTTTGAGCTATAGTTCATATACCATAAACATCACCATTTTAAAGTGTATAATTCAGTGGGTTTTAGCACATGCACAAGGGAGTACAACCATCCCCAGTATTTAAGCCCAGAACATTTTGATTACCCCGAGAAGAAACCTGTGCCCATTAGCAGTCACTCTCCAGTCCCCTTCTCCTCCCAGGCCTGGACAACCACGTTCTATTTTTATGGATTTGCATATTCTGGACATTTCATATAAATGGAATCATACCTTATGTGACCATTTGTGTCTGGCTTCTTTTACATAATGTAACTTTTCAGGGTTCTTTCATATTGTGATATGTGTCAGTACTTCTTTCCTATTATGGCTAAATAATATTCCACTGTGCGGCCATATCATTTTGTTTATCCATTTATCAGTTGATGGATAGTAGGGTTGCTTCTGTGTTTGGGGCTCTTATGAACAGTGCTATAACACTGGTGTGCAATTATGTTTGAGTTGTTTAGTTGCTAAGTTGTCTCCAACTGTTTTTGCTACCCCGTGGAGTGTAGTCCTCCAGGTTCCTCTGTCCGTGGGATTTCCCAGGCAGGAATACTGGAGTGGGTTGCTATATTCCCAACCCAGGGATCAAACCGCATCTCCTGCATTGGCCAGAGGATTGTTTACCGCTGAGCCACCGGGGAAGCCAGTATGTTTGAGTACCTGTTTTCAGTTATTTTAGATATATATCTAGGAGTGGAATTGCTGGGTCATATGGTAACTGTTTAACCTTTTGAGTAACTAGTGGGGTTTTCCACAATGGCCGTATCATTTTACATTCCCTGTAACACTGCATAATAGTTCAAATTTTTCTACAACCTCCCAAATGCTTGTTATTTTCTATTAAAAAAATTATAGCCATCCTAGAGGGTACCCATCCTCTCAGGAGCCCAGTCCAATTAGGTTTTCACCTAGCACTCAAGCTGAAATTGTCCTGAGATTATCAGTGACCCCTGTGTTGTGAAATCCTCATTTCTCTGATCTGATGTGACCTGTCAACATTTGTCTTAGCTGACCTCTCCTTAGAATGCTTTATTTACTTGACTTCCAGGACAGCACATTTGGCTTGGTTTTCTTCCTATCTTACTGACTGCTCCTTCAGAATCCTTTTTTTCTGGTTTTTCTTTATCTCATTTCCTTCTCTTTATTCAAAAGTCATCTTCTCATGGAAGTCTTTCAGCCCCCATCCACGACCATACTCCTTTCCCCCCGATTTATTTTTCCCCCTAAGTGCCTGTCACTTTCTAACCATAAGTAGTTTGCTTCTTTTCTCTCTCCACTTTAATGTAAGCTCCATGAAGGCAGGAAGTTTGTCTGTTTTGTTCACTGATGTAATTCTACTATCTAGAACATGAATGGCATATGGTGTGCGCTCAGAAAATGGTGAATGACTAAATGGCTGCGTGAATGCTGGCAGCCTGAACCTGGGCTACAGAGGGCTGGAGAGGGCAGAATGACTGAGTGGCCGTGGGGAGTGAGGATGGAGTCAGACCTGATCCTCAGTGCTGAGTGAGTAGGTGGTTCACATCCTTTGCAAAACCGGATGGGAGGAACCTGAGTTTACTTTGTGGCCAGAGATACTTGGGGTCTTTGGATGACGTCCAGGGGATGGATTAGTCAGGGCTGGAGATGTGGAGGAGAGTCTTAAAGTCTGGAAATGTGGATAATACATCAGGTACCACAGTAGCAATGAACTGTTATGTATTTATCCATGTCTCCATAGCAGGAGCTGAATCAGTATTTGGTAGATGAATAAATGAACTCTGTGAGATTTTGAAGGATGGCCGATCCTATATATTGTCAGTATATGCTTTCTAAGAATTCACCAAATGTCAGCTTATCTGTTCCCTGCTTCCTTTGTAAGGATATAAATGGTCATAATACATTTTCATGGTGTAGAGGACAGTCCCAGAGATAGTAAATTCTGGACTGCCCCATAAAAACATGTTAACACTGAGCTTCTATATACCCAGAAAAGGCCACAAAACTCTAATTAATCTCCTATGGAACTAAAGATAAGGTCAAGTTAGATCTTAATTTATAATCAGTTAAATGACTGCCTCAGGACTACTTTGTATATGCCTGCTGGGCAAGGGGATATAGTTCCTGATTTTGAAGGCATGAAAGCCTCATGAATGTATAGGCCACTCCTTTTTCACTGCCCTGTAGGTACCTATTCTCACTACCTTCGCTCCTTGAACTTTTCCTGCCTATTTTCCCTTAGCATCACTTCTCTCCACCAGAGCAGCAAATTCTTCAAGGCTGTCAGCATTAGGAGGGCAGGGACCTTATTCACAACTATGGCCTTAGTGCCAACATACAGGAGGTGCTAGATGAATATTCAGATATCCAGTGTCTGAACTGTCTCCATCCTGTCTTTATTTTTAAAGAAATCAAACCTGTATCTGAAGAAGGCAAAAATGCAATCAGTTGCTTCACAGGAGGGAGGGCCCTCCTGTAGTCTCAGCAGTTAGTCTGGTTTAGGGATTTTCTTCAGCAACACTTGGCAGCCTAAGGGCAGATCCCCACTCCAGGCTGTCACCACAGTCCTTCTCACATGGTGCACTGTGCTCTGGTTATTTCTGGTTGTCTCTTGACACCACTGGCCGGCCAATGGTTCCTCAAGGACAAAGGCTTGAGTCTTTGAATTCCAGGGCTTAGTACACAGTCAGAGACTAGTCAATGTTTGTTGAAGTGAGTACATCAATGGATGGAAATTTAACAGGGGATAGGTAAGTATGGTTTAATGAGTTGGACTGGCAGGGCCAGCAGAACAGAAGAGTGAGGTAGTGACACAAAAACAGCCATGAGGGCTGGAAACAGGCCCCAGGCTGGGTACAGAGGCAAGTGATACCAACTCATGACTGATAGTTTGGGGTGATACTCCTGCAAAGGCCAACTCCTCTACTGGCAACAACCTCGGCTGTCAAGAGGCTCCCTTTTCACCTGCCTTCTCCGGAAACCTAATTGGTTCTCTCTTCCCCTGGGTATTCATCTCTTCTCATATCTTTCCTTTGGGCTTCTAAAAATGCTTTAGTATTTGTCATATTTAAAAAAAAAAATCCTTCCCCAATACCCTTTATCTATCACCATTTTTTTTAGATTTCTCTGAAGAGCTGTCTATGCTGTTTCCGTTCTCAGGGCAGTCTGGCTTTCATTCCTTATCTTTCCAGGTCATCAGTGATTTTTAAGTCACTGAATTCCATGGCCTCTCTTCAGGCATCATACTTGACCTTCCAGCAGCATCTAACCCTGATGGCCACTCCCCTTTCCTTGTTCATTCTTTTCTCTTGGGTTAGGTAATACTGGTCTTCTAGTTTTTCACCGACTTTCTGGCTACTCCTTTTCCGTCTTTACAGATCCACTCCTTTACCTGTGTAGCATCCTTAAGAGTTCTTTAAGGCTGGGCTCTAGGTCTATTTCTGTTTTTTCCCTACTCTTTCCAAGTGATTAAATCCAGGCCCATGGCTTCAATGATCACCTAAAAATAGATGAATTCCAAACTGGTATCTACAGTGCAAATCTCTCCTCTGAGCTCCAAGACCCGTATGTCCATCTGCCCCCATCTCCACTTCCCACCTGCCACTCACCCCTCACTATAACTGGTGAGGTTTCTGCCTCACCAATTCACACATGCTTCAATACTGCCAAATCTAGTGAACACTGCATGTTTCTTGTCTTCCTTAATCTCCTCTCCCTGTGGCATGGGACACTGCCAGACATTCTTCTCCTTGAAAATTCCTCTTCCTTTGTGTCAGCTGAGGACCATTCTCTTTCAATCACCTTCAATGTCTCTTCCTCTTTATCTGCCTTTTGGCATTCTGGTTTCTAAAAGCTGAGTAAACATAAAGCAGTGACTTATTAAGTAAAGGCACACTGGTGCCATAGTAGGAGAAGCTGGCAAGATGGAAATGAAGCAGCAGCTCAAGGATGTCGTCCAGACAAATTCTGGTTCTTATGGAACAAGAGTGATGAACCACGATTTGGTCTTCTTTGTGGGCAAAATAAAAGCATGGTGCTGGTGAAGGCAGAAACAATATCATCCATCCACTTTCAAAATTCCCAAAAGATTAAGTATCAAAAGTTTAATTTCTCAAAAGTAATAGCTATTTAGTAAAGTTAATAAACACACTTAGCTTCATACTTGAGTGATGTTGATATTTATTGACATCAATGCAAAACAAGCTAAGTTGCTATTTAACAGGAACAAATATTGGTGCAGTTTCCTTCCTGGAGAGGGTAGGCACTCAGCTCATGAGACCTAAAGTCAAACAAAGACTGGATTGTCAAGAATCAACTAAGGGTTAAACTTTACAAATACAAAAATTGCTAAAGGCAAAAGGAGATGTTTAAAAAAAATTTTTACACTAATCTCACGTAAGCAAACAAAGAACTAAACTGAAAGTGAAAGTTGCTGAGTTGTGTCCAACTCTTTGCAACCCCATGGACTACATAGTCCATGGAATTCTCCAGGCCAGAATACTGGAGTGGATAGCTGTTCCCAAAGTAATCCTAAAATTTTAGGACATAAGATATCGACATGACAAGACTATTTAAATTTCTGCGTAAGTGAAAATGTGTTATATCCTTCACTGTACTTTTATTACAATTACATGCTTCTTGCTTCTACACTACACAAAGTCAACAGTTATCACCAACAATGACTATAACTAGATCTGAAAGAGACTTCACAGTGACTCTGCTCCATTGAAATTTTAAGAAAATTCAATCCAGGATTAACAAAACCTTTTGATTTTAAAGCCAGTTCTTCTATCTTCTTCTCGTGTCATACCTAAATAAGTCCTCTCATATTTCTTGCCTGCAAACTGCAACATGTGTCCTCTCCCCCTCAGCTTTGTCTGACACTTTAAAATTGTAGGAACTGCATAAAAAATGAAAATTGTACTTCCAATCTGAACCTGCAATCGGGTTCCTGCTTTAACGCAAAACATACTCCTCTGCAGTGTACCCCACCAGCACAGCGACCCCCTTTCTCTCTCTCTCTATTCCTTTGCCCTGAAGGCACTTCTGGATTGCTTAATTCGTGCTCTTTGGCTGCCTAGACAGTCAGGACACCTGAGGCCATTTGGACCTATCACTCCTCGCTTCCTTCTTTTCTATGGCTAATACCACTTTCCTGCTTTTTTTCTACGGCTGAATCTCCAGACTTGGTGCTGTCATCAGTGGGACAGAGTCGATTTCGGCTTCGAGCTCCTGGCTGGTAAAGCTGCATCGCCGGACGATCCTAAAGTAAAATGAAATGCTCATGTTACAAAACTGCTACTAAGCATGTCCAGGGGATAAAATATACCAGTGACAGCCCACATGAGATCAAAATTTGAGGGCACAGTACATAACAATAAGTGTCGATGGTTATTTGGCTTCAAACTGCCTGCTTCCTTTCCCCTACCTACAAAGAAAAACAACTATTTCACAACTATTTATTTTTATAAATAAAAAACAACTATTTATAAGCAATAGTTATCAAGTATTATTTTATATGCCCAGAGTAAATTTTGATAAGTTTATGCCTAATTTTCTTTACTATCTCAAGATGAACTGAATCAGCTTGAATAGTTTTTACTTAGAAACCGTGGTTGTTGTCGCTCTCTCCTCCCCATCAGTAAATGGATTTTAAAATGCACCATCTAAGAAAACTTTAGGAGTGAAAATAATAAAGAACACCAATTCTTAATAATGCAAAGTCCCTGAAGTTATGAGCTCAAACACTAGTAACTTAGCACAAATATGACTCTCTCTTAATTCAGATTTGACAAGGTGACAACCCAGCTTGAGACTCTCTAGGTAACACTTTAGATCTCAGGTTCCTAAATAGGCCTCAATATCATCACCAGGTACCTCTCAGTTCAAGTACTGTGTTTGGTTTATCACAATATGACCCTGAAAAACTTAAATGTATAGGCCTTTTCTAATTCAACAAAAGACAACATGAGCCTTCCCTGTCCTTTCTCCCTGACATATGAAAGAGCCTTAAAGCATTATTCTTAAGTGAGTAATTCCAGCAAAACATTTCACTGTTTTAACAAGATGAAACATTAAAACAGATGCGACTGCCACATAGTATTTAGAGAAATGGATGATGGGGCTCCCAGTGTGCAAAGATGGGACAAGTTAAACGTCAACAAGGGCAATAACTGATAACAACAAGTTGGAGTTCACCAAGTATTTCTAAATCCACAAGTTATACAATGTCATTAGGAGAAAGGCTGATAAAAAATTTTATAATATATGGATCAGGCTTACAATACCTGAGCTAATTGATCAGCTATTTTTCCAACTTTTTATCTCAAAAAATTTTAAATCTATAGAAATGTTGCCAAACTTGTACAATGAATACCTAATACCCTTCTCCTAGATTCACGATGATTAACATTTTGTCATATATGCCTTTTCTGTCTCTAGTGTGTATGCGGGCACACATATATATAGATACATTATTATTTTTGCAGAACCACTGGAGAATAAGTGCAGACATCAAGACCCTTCATCACTAAACATTTCAGCTTGTGTATCCTCAGAGCAAGGACATCCTATCACATAACCATAATACCATTATTATTGATCATATGATTCTTCATTGGTAATATTTCAGCTTGTGTATCCTAAGAGCAAGAACATCTTATCACATAACCATAGTACCATTACTATTGGTCCATCGTAACATCACAATAAACGGATACCAAGACATTGTATGCTTCCTGATAACAATGCAGTAGGAACTGCACACCACCACCTATCAAGTATTCTTGCCAACAATTGAGTCTGAATATATTAAGGCCTCTAAATGAGGGGGCCACCCCCATCTTTCTGTGAAAAGTTTGACTGGCTCTCAGCCATGCTTATTCTTTTACATGCTATCTATGCCTACTTTCCTACAAAGCTTACTGGTTTTGACAGAAACCACATGGCCCACAAATTATTTTTGGGCCTAAAATATTTACCATCTGGCCCTTGAACGAAAAAAATTTTCTGACCCTGCTCTAGATATGACTACTGGTTTTCAAGGAAACATAGAAGGTAGAGGAACATGTTCAATGTTACCACAGGGATGTAATTAGCCACTCTGGACTATTAGACGCTCTATAGGGCAAACTGGTTTCTGCAACAAAGAAATGGTAGAAAACGAAAGGACGAAGAATTATTTAGATTAAAAGAGACTTAAGGGAACATTTCAAACAAATACAATTTGTGGACCTTGTTTAGAGCCTATACAAAAGATGTTAATGAAAAGAAGTGTTAATGAGCAATTGGGAAAATCTGTACACTGGGTAGACAGGATGCTAAGGAGTTATTGTCAGAAATTCTTCTTCTGTCTGGTGTGAAAATGCTATTAGGGTTATTTTATTAAGAAAAAGAATACTAGGGTTATTTTATTAAGAAAAAACCCTGGCAATCCAATGGTTAAGACTCCACACTCCCACTGTAGAGGGCATGGGTTTCATCCCTGGTTGGGGAACTAAGATCCCGTATCCCATATGCCTCACAGTGTGACCAAATTTTTTTTTTTTTTAAAGTCTTTACTCTTAATACTGACATATTTAAAGAAGAAATTATCTGTCTAGGTTTTGTTTGAAAATCATCCCATAGGAGCAAGATGGGGTAGAGTAGAAAGAAGATTGGCCATAAGGTGATAACTGCCAAAGCTGGGTGATAAGTACATCCTACTACTCCTCTGTTCTCTCTACTTTTGTGTATGTTTGAAAAGTACTGCTGCTGCTGCTGCTAAATTGCTTCAGTAGTGTCCGACTCTGTGTAACCCCATAGACGGCAGCCCACGAGGCTCCCCCGTGCCTGGGATTCTCCAGGCAAGAACACTGGAGTGGGTTGCCATTTCCTCCTCCAATGCATGAAAGTGAAAAGTGAAAGTGAAGTCGCTCAGTCATATCCGACTCATAGTGACCCCATGGACTGCAGCCTACCAGGTTCCTCCATCCATGGGATTTTCCAGGCAAGAGTACTGGAGTGGGTTGCCATTGGCTTCTCCGTTGAAAAGTACACACAAACTTTAATAAAAAGGACCCCAACAAGACTGAAAAAAGGTACAGATAAAGTTCCCCTAAAATTCTGTTAACAATGAGTTAGCCCTCTCCTTTATACTTGCAGGAAAAGACAAAGAAAATCCTCATGAAAAGAAGTTTAATGAAATGTAGCACCTTGTTTCTTATGCGATCTCTCTTAACCACTTCTTCTTTCTTTTCAGTTTTTTCTGAGCTGCCTACTGGCTCTGTACTTTCAGGCTTCTTTCCTTTATCCCGAAGTGTTTCTTTCTCCTTCTTCATTTCTTCTTCCTTTCTCTTGAAAGCCTTCTCTTTCTCATAGCGCTCCTTCTGCCTGCGGCGCTCTTCTTCCTGCCGCTTCAGCCTCTCTCTCTCCCGCAGGATGCGCTCTTGGTCTCGATCATAATCCCGCTCCCTCTCCCTGTATTCTCTGCCACTCTCATCTTCAGGTCTGCACGAAAAACAAATCTGAGAATGCACCCTTGAAGCTCTTCTAATCACAAAGGCAGGAATACTCTGATCCTGCCTTGGCCACTACAATGAGGTTGAACTTTCGGAGCAGCATTAAAAAAAAAATACTAGTATTTTGAAAAGCAATTTGGGAAAAAACACCCAAAAGTCATTCAACCAGATTAAGATACTAAAATACTTGAAACCTGTCCTCCTCATCCCCATACCCCTCATAAAACCCAGTATCTTGATTCACGTACAAGTCCAGAATGCAGCAGTAAAACTAGCAGCCAGAAACAGGTCGAAAACAAATGTACCCAAGAGCCCTCGACTACCGACCTCTTAGGTTTTTCATCTTTAAATTCACCCTCAGAACGCTTGGGCAATGTACAACTTTGCCCACTGGCTCTTTCATCACTCAGATTCTCTTTGTCCAATTTCTTGAGCTTTTCTCTTTTGTCCAATTCTTTTTCATCTCCTTTTTCTGGCTTCTTGAGCAGCTTTAAAGAGAACAAACTTAGGTTTATTTTGAATGATGGGATTGTCTTCTGATTCTCGCAAAGAAAACAATATAGTAAATATTTTCAATTCAGGCTATTGAAGGCCCCGTCTCTGCAGTACTCAAACTTTCAGGTGAACAAATAGTGCACAAAGAGCAGTAATTTGCTAAAAGGGTGCTATTAATGTGAAAGTGTTATGCACTCCAGTGAAGTGGTTTAATCACTTTGTGGCAATAGGATCAAGACTCCTTTGGCTTTAAATGGGTCAACCTTTGAGTAGACCAACGCTTACTTTCAAGTATGCCTTCTGTAGCAAGCCAGCATGTCAGTATAACTTGATAGGAAAGTACGGTACAAATTAAAAATGCTAGCCAGGTCATTATTGCTGGACTATTTTTACAAAGTTATTAGAATAACAAATACCTTGTCACCAAAGGAGAGATCCATTGCAGGAATAATTTTGCCTTGAGTCTGAGAGTAGCTACATACTTATGATGGTACAATCATATTATCATTAGAGATGAAAAGCAAGAATTATTTGGCATTTGATTTAAAAATCCAAATATCTCATACAACAGAACTGTGAAGTTCCATCTCTACTGAACAGGAACTCTGTTCAATGTCATATGTATATATGACAGAATGCAATTCTAAAAAAAGTGGTTTATAAAGTTCAAATTGCTGACAAAGTTTCTTTCTCATGCTGCTTCTACAAATCTCTCTAGAATACACCCCCAAGTGTTGGATATTCAGAGAGATTTTTAGGAATTTCCAGTCTCAGAGTGAAGGCATCATACAGAGTTTCATCTCATTGTGAAGGCATCATACAAGCCACGAAGCTAAAGGCAAAGCAGCACGCATGAGACTTAAGCGTGAAGTGTTTCAGCACACAGCCAGCCACTGGAAACAGGGAGTCCAGAGTGCACACCATGAAGGCGCCAGTGCAAAGTGAGGGGGACATGTGCAGGTTTCATTGCAAGTGCTCTGATTTCTCTAGTGAACATCTTCGTCAGGAGCCAAGATGTTCATTACTCTAATAAGACTATTAACGAATGTCTCTAGCATAGCCAGCTTGACCTTCTGCCTTGCTGACAGAAATAGCAAGTCAGGTTGCTTGAAGCAGGGTGGACACAGAGATCGATAGAAGGAATTAAGATGAGAACCTCCCCACCCTGCCACCGCCAAGCCCCTTATCACCAATGAGTCCTGGAGAGCCTCGGGGCGCCCTAGCGACTTGACCAGCTGAATTCTGAGGAGGTAAAAGGAGACTTGGCCATCATCTCTGTGAGATTTTCTCTGCCATACTATGTACAAGAACTTCCCTGGGCAGTTCACTGGAGCACAGGCTGCCCGAGCCAGGCCCCTGGAAGGGAAGCAGCTAGGCTGGGGTCTTTCCACAGGTTTTCCTCTTCCTACATGCAGTGTGTTAATCAGAACCTGCTGCTCACAGATTCCCAGGTAGACCCAAGAAGGTAACATGGGGAATCATGTGAGGGGAGAAGATGCATATTCCGAATACTCCCACAAGGCAGCCAGGTATGAGAGGTGTATAAAGGAAGAGGAGAGAAAGAGCTCTTAAGGCATGGCTGTCCTCTCACTGCACATTGTTGAAGCTTCTGGGTATACAGCAGAGCATCAGGAAATCATCTGGGTTTCTTTCTAAATCAGGAATTTAAAAGGGTTCAGCTTTTAGGACTCAAGTCAGCCTGAGGGCGTTTTCTACAGGTACCACTACCACCGCCACCAAAAGGACTTATTAACTAAGACCTGTGTGTGTGTGACATGATACTAGGTGCTCTGTATCATGTACTTGGTCCTTACATTTTTCTGATTCACAGCTTGTAACAGAAACCTGTGTACCTGAAGACAGTGGAAAACAAACAGATGAGGCAACTTCATGTATCAAATATGAAGGAAAAGCTGAATAAAACCCATAATTCATGCCAGCCAGCCCTAAGCCCTTATATATGAAGAAGTGAGAGAATAATAATCCAAAATTGAACATTTTCAATGATTATAAATAACACTGCACTGAAGAAATCCCATGTAAACTACTTAATCTTTTAAATTATCTTAAATTAAGAGTAATACATGAATATTATAGCAAAGATTCACTCCCTCCCAAAAAAGACAAAAACAAAACTAAACCAGTTTACACCAATACAAGATGCATGCATATTTGAAGAAGTAGATATAGTACATGCAATTTTCAGTAACATGCAGTCAGTTTAACTTATGTTCATACCTTAATCTTTGGTTCATCCTTTAATTTGTCCCTTTCTGGAACTCTGTCTATCTTCTTTAGCTTTTCTATATCTTTCCGTTTTCGTTTCTCTTCTTCTTTCCACTTTCTCCTCTCTTCTTCTCTTTGTCTTTTTCTTTCTATTTCTCGCCGCCTCCTTTCTTCTCTCTTTTCTTCTCTCATCCTCTGCAAAGAAACATCAACAGAGCCTTCAGACAAGATAATTATCACCGAAAACATAGTTCAGAAAGTACGGAACATAGTTCAGAAAGTACGGTGGGCACCCACTTAACTGTATCATCTTTCCTTCCCACTTTCCACTTCCTTAACCCCCTCCCGAGTCCATTCAGAATATGAGAGAGAAAAAGACCACAGCCTGCTCGTATCAGTCTCCCACTGCTGCCTTGCTACAGTATCCAAAGGCTTTCAGGAAATCAAGAGTGCCTCTGGAACAAGCTAAGGAACCCCTAGTTCTGCAGAATCTATGGTCCAACAACCAGAGTGAAGGAGCAGGCCAGACAGTGAGGCCAATGAGCCAAATATTTAAAGAACAGTGGTAGAGAAAGCAGCTCTCCCTACTGTATGATCCCAATGCTCTTAAATTTACAGAATGCGAACCAATGAAACAGAAGTATTGTGAGAACCAGAAAAACAAAAGGTTTACCTGCTTGTTTTTCAGGAAGCTCAAAAGTGGAGTTGTCTTTTTAGCTACACAAATGTAAACAGATTATTAATAATACTTAATTGAACCCTAGAAAGGAGTCCATTTTCTGACATTCCCTGCCAACCACCCGAGGTGGGAAAACTATACCCCTCAAACAGTAAGTTCACAACTATCTTATTGGAAAGAAGTTTTACAATAGTCTACTTAAATTCTGAAGGTTTAAAATATTAAAAGTTAAGAAATTTAAATTAAAACAATAAAACAATTTTTAAAAAGAGCAATTCCTGGTGTCAATGAAAATAAAGTGCAAAGGACATTCTCTTGTTTTACAGATGGGAGTATAAATCTGTTCACCCAGGAAGAAACTGGGATAAGGGGCTAAAAATATCTAATACTTTTGACCCCATAATTCCACTTCTGGGAATTTATTCTATGGAAACTATCAGAGGTAGGCTTATACTATGAAAGTGAAAGTCGCTCAGTTGTGTCTGACTCTTTGCAACCCCATGGACTATATAGTCCATGGAATTCTCCAGGCCAGAATACTGGAGAGGGTAGCCTTTCCCTTCTCCAGGGGATCTTCCCAACCCAGGGATCAACCCCAGGTCTCCTGCATTGCAGGTGGATTCTTTACCAGCTGAGCCACCAGGGAAGTATCCATTAAAAAAACGAAGTTTTAAAAGAATATTTAATTCATTTTTCAGTATTCTGAACAATGCTATCTAATCTTATAGCTAGCTTTTTGAAAAGCATACTTCCTTTGGAGAAATTCCTAGGAGTGGAAATCCTGGGCAGGTTGGAGGCTATGCTCATGTTTAGAGCTGATACAGTAGTGACAACTTAATACCAAAACCAACATCCAAGCTAGAATTTCTCAAGAGGTTTCCAATTCTGCAGTAACCAATTTCATTTTTTTAAATATCTTCAAGTCAAATTTTCTTTTTTACGAATATGAACTTATTAGTAGAAAACACCAACTAATCTTCAAAGACTCATTAACATCTTAAGGTCCCATATAGCTCTTCAAATTTTTATACTAACATTTGTGTGGCACTAAATAAGTCAGAGGGGGCTTCCCAGGTGGCTCTACTGGTAAAGAACCCGCCTGCCAATGCAAGAGATGTAAGAGACCTGGGTTCTATCCCTGGGTGGGGAAGATCCCCTGGAAGGCATGACAACCCACTCCAATATTCTTGCCTGGAGAATCCCATGGACAGAGGAGCCTGGCAGGCTATAGTCCATGTGGTCGCAAAGAGTTGGACACGACTGAAGTGACTCAGCACGCATGCAAATAAGTCAGAGAATATTTCCCATCTTATAGATGGATTCTTATAATCCCGTGAGTCAGCTATTATCTGTACTTTATAGTAGAACGAACAGAGTCTCAGAGAAGTTAGTGCCTTTCCTATGGTCACATAACTAGCAAATGACGGAAGTGGGAGTCTGACAGGTCTTCTGATGAAAAAACCATAACACTTAATTCCTTTTGCCCACTTACCTATTAGTTCTCTATTTTTTGCTTCTATTTCCTCTAGCAGTGTCTCTGGAGTAGATGTCATTTTCTCATTATCTGCAGCATAGCTCTCCAAAAATTTTCTATATTCTGGATCTAAATAATTATTTAAATAAATAGAAAATATAGCAGACTTTAAATAAAATAAGAAATATTATCCAGGATAGTTACTTATCAAAGAAGATAATTTTCTGCTTCATGGAAGATTGAAAATAAACCCAACTATACCCATAAGATAGACTATTTGGGGGCTTTATTGGTCACTTACTCTGAGAACTCCTATTAGATATACCGACAGAGTCAGGCAAAGTGAGACACCATGCATTGTAACACAACCTCCAGGGATGTTAAGTAGTTTGGTTTTAAAAACCACCACTCCTATTAATCCAGAGTCATACTTATGGGAGAACTGCAAGCTATAGCTATGGGACCCTCAGAGAGTATCATGTTGAGCATGTAAGCAGTTCCTGCATGGGTACACCTCACTTTAATGAAACTCAGAATATGAAAATTGGGTGTTCCAAACAGATAAATGAGGGGGGATGTCCTAGATGTGGCACTAGAGGTGATGGTAACATCTGGAAAGGGAAGCACATCTGAGTCATTATATTGTATGTGGAGAATACACTGTGGAGCATGTTACCTGATCTAGTCTTCAACATCTGAATCTATGATATAGTCAATAAGCAGCTGTGTGTTGAGTCTTGCCTGTGTTTTCTTTATAAAATACACATTATAGTAATAAATAATAATGGAAACCAAACTAGGTGATTCTGAAATACCAATCTGATATAAAATATTGTGGCTAAGTCCTTAACCAACACAACCACATTACAGAGATCTCAAAACCTGGATCCAGTTTACCATAAATGGCAATTATTTGTTTTTTAGTTCCAGTATTTCAGTTCAATGTAATTACCACGTGTGCAGTTAACTGCATATTCAAAGCCTAGAAACAGGATTAGCTACTTCTGTTACTTTATGTTGTTACTCAAGTACAGAAATTTTTCCATCACAGTTCTCAATGATAACTCTTCCTCTTTATACAAATGGAAACCAAAAGTCAAATAAATAATCATAAGAATGGTAAGGGGCGTTAAGGAGTTGTACTTTGAAACACCTGACTTTTTCCATTGTCTTCTAATGAATATACCTAAGGTGATTTACTACTCAACAGTCAACAATATATTGTTTAATGGTGAAGGAATGAAAAGCCATTAGCCAATAACTAGAGGAAACCCATCTCCATTCTAACAAGCAAAGCTTTCATCAGTGAATTACATTTCTCAAGAACTTTATTTCATATGTTTTCTTAATTTAAAAGACTGGAATCCACTCAATTCCCACAAAGCTAATATATTCTTTTAAAAATCTATGGTCCTACTATATAGCACAGGGAACTCTATTCAGTATTTGGTAATAATCCATACGGGAAAAGAATCTGAAAAAGAATGGATATATGTATAACTGAATCACTTTAACACAACATTGTAAATCAATTATTAATCGAAGATTAAATTAAAAAAACACATGGCATTAGCACATTAAGTAACTAGAGCTATACTATACCATCATCGATAGTTCCAACTTTAGTATCTCTTTTCTTAGTCTTCTTTTTTGCAGCTTTTTGAAAAGGTGCAAATTCTACGATGGCAGGATATTCCTGACCTGTTTAGAAAAAACAGCACACTTGCTAAAAGAAAGAAAATGTCAAAAATGGATACAAGAGACTCAACCTCCTGCTCTCTAGGCTTCCTTTGATGACAGTGATCTGAATAGGGTCTCCCAAAAGGCATAAATCTCATTGGCACAACTAAAATCAACATGATACCAAAGCAGTCCCCAATTCATACTGAAAAAACAACAAAAATATATGGGAGGGAATTAAAATATTCATTTAAATTCAACCTTTAAACTCTAATATTGTGATATGTGGGGGAAAAAATCTACAAACTAATTTTCATTTAAAAAATACATCAAAGGGAATCCTTGGTGGTCCAGTGGTTAATACTTGGCACTTTCACTTCAGGGGTCCAGACTGGATTCCTGGTGGGGGAACTAAGATCCTGCAAACTGCATGGCACAGCCAGAAAGCAAACAAACAAAAAACAAACCAAGATCATGATACTGACTATACAGGGGTATAAATATGTCAAAAGTCACCAAATGCACATGTAAAATGGATGTATTTTAAATGAAAATTATACCTTAATTGATTTTCTTTACAAAACCAGAAATCTCTATAATAAGTAAGGCTAGAGATAGAAGGTAGGTTAGTGCTTATCTAGAGATGGGGTGTAACAACTAATGGGTACGTGGGGTGACGAATGTGTTCTAAAATTAGATTGTAGTGATAGCTGCACAACTTTGTGAATATACTAAAAAACACTGAACTGTAATTCTTTAAAAGGGTGAATTTTATGGCATGTGTATTATATCTCAGTAAAGCTGTTATTAAAAAATACAGCAGGAGACGCCAAAAGCACAGGCAACAAAAGTGAAAACCAGATAAACTGTGCTGCATCAAGAACTTCTGTGCATCCAGGGACACAATCAACAGAGTGAAAAGGAAGCCTACAGAACCGGAGAAAATATTTTCAAATCATATATCTGATAAGGGGTCAATATACAGAATATGTAAAGAACTGTAACTCAACAACAACAAAACCCCAAATAATCTGATTTTAAAATGTTCAAAGGACTTGAATAGGCATTTCTCCAGAGATGATATATAAATGGCCAATAAGCAAATGAAAAGATGCTGTGTGCTTAAGAATGTGAGGATTAAAATATTACCTCACTAATCATTAGGGGAATGCAAATCAAAACCACAATGCAATATCACCTTATACCTGTCAGAATGATTACTATTAAAGGGGGAAAAAACCCCAGAAAATCACAAGTGTTGGCCAGGACATGGAGAAATTAGAACCCTCAGGCATTATTGGTGGGAATATAAAATGGTGCAGCCACTATGGCAAACAGTATGGTGGTTCCTCAAAGAATTAAAAATAGAATTACCACATGACCCAGCAATTCCACTTTGGGGTATATATTCCAAAGAAGTGAAAGCAGAAACTTGAACAGATGTTTGTACATTTCCAGCAGCAGCATTCACAATAGCCAAATTCTCTCAAAGGATGAATGGATAAAGAAAATGAAGTATATACATACAGTGGAAAAGGAAATTCTGACACATGCTACAACATGGATTAACCTTGAGGACATTATGCTAATTGAAATAAGCCAGTCACTAAAAGTCAAATACTATTATTCCATTTATATGAGACACCTAGAATGGTCAACTTAATAAGAATAGTGGTTCACAGAGGCAGAATGTATTAACAGCTGTCAGAGGCTGGGGGGAGGGAGAAATGGGGAGTTGTTTAATGGGCAGACTTTCAGTCTTACAAGATGAAGAAGTTCTAGAGATTAGTTGCAGAACAATGTGAATGTAGTCAGCACTACTGAACTGCACACTTAAAAATGGTTAAGATGATAAATTTTATTTATGTGTATTTTACCACAATTTTTAATGTCAAAAAACAAAAAAAAGCAATGAGACAATGATACATACTATAACATGGATGAACCTTGAAAACATACTAAGTAAAAGAGGTAGTTACAAAAGGCCATATATTATATGATTTAGCTCATATGAAATTTTCAGAATAAGGAAATCCATAGTTAGTAGATTAGCCGTTGCCAGGGGCTGGGGGAGAGGAGAATGGGAGATGACTGCTAATGAATACAGGATTCTTTTTGAAGTGATGAAAACATTCTGGAATTACCCAGTGGTGATAGTTATAAAACTTTGTGAATATACTAAAAACCACTGAATTTTATGGTATGAGTTATATCTCAATAATACTTTTTTTAAAAACCTAAGTGATTACTGGAAAAATACATCAAATCCTTGCTATAGAATAATGTCATACAAGGTATAAAATACCATCTTTACACCTTCGGTGTGTAAACATAAGCCAGGATAAATTACTAGAACTGACCATTAGATATCACAAAGCAGTCACAGAGGAAACAAGATTTTAGAAATCCTAGTCGAGTGCAGAATCATATTACCTTAATAACTGATATACCTGAAAAGGAATAGATAAACCAGACTGAAGCAAAAGGAAATTGTGGAATATAGGCAAAAAAAAAAAAATTAGAAGTGAGGCCAAACAATGGGGGATGCTGTTTATCTGACTAAGGAATTTGGACTTTTTTCCCCACAACTGCTGTCTTAAGTCACTATCTTCAAAAAGATTATTTTCATGGCAAAGTAAGACTAAATTATACAGAAAATGGAAAATTCTATAAGTTTAGAGAGAGTGCTTGTCTAAGCATTAGGTGATGAGCACATGTGAAAGTATTACTAAGTCTAACGTCCTCAGTCTAGATGAACAAGATATTAAAAAGCAATAAATTGACAAAATCCATCACTTGTTTAAATGTAAGGGATAAAGAGAGGAAAAAGTTAAACACAACTCAGATTTTCAAGAAATCACTTGCTTTCTACTGGAATAAACTTGTGGAGCAGAAAAGTAGCTGGTTTGGGGGGATTAATAAAAACTGGACAAACAAAGAAGCAGTTCTTCAACTTTTACTGGCATATTCCCTGACAAAGATTTCATTTTTTACCAACTCTGAAGTAATACTGAAAAATATAATCTAACAAAAACACACATCATTCAATATTGCAAAGCCAAAAGAAAAGTAGCAAACAGCTTGGACATTCTCTGGCTAAATGTTGCAAGCAACAGATAATAAAATGAGGGTTAATGCAGAAGTTTTTCTTCCCTATAAACTCCTGGATAGGAGGTAGGAAATCATCAAGCTCAATGGTTTAATTACATACAATTTAGAATGTTAAACAGTACTCCAACTGGCAACTATTGACATAAAGGATCTGAATTAAATAAGTATTGGTCCTTGAAGCAAGATGAGAAGTAAATATTTAAAACTTGTCATACAAGTTTAAAGAGTCACTTGTCAGTATCACTTAAAACTAGTAAATACTCAAGACAACAGATCACCTAAAACAGGGCAAAAGAACTGTCACAGGAGGAGAAAACAGTGGCATTTTCCTTTGGTTGACAAACTACAGAAATAATAGGTTAATACAAATACTTGTAAAAAGTCATTATCTATTTATAAGGCTGCCATAAGCTTATCAAATGCGTAAAACTCTAAATGTTGCTCATCTTAGCACTCAGGATTTTAGAAACACTATGAAGGCATCAAGAGAACAGGGATACATTGTCTTAAACATACAAATGACAAACTCCCCTTCAGTTAAAAGGACTCACCTTTATTGTCAAGGAATACATAACCATCAAAACGATCCCTGAACAAAATAATGTCCTCTTGGTTTTTAAAGTTGATGTATGCTCTTGCATACATATGAGGATACAAACTGCAGGGAGGAAAGCAATTATGTGAATGTGCTTGCAGGTGTCTGGCTGAATTACAAGTATGCATATATTAAAAAGGCTCAAAAATCAAACAGAAATCATGAGTAGGATTAAAAAAAAGAACGGAAGAAACCTTTTTTCATTTACCCCTCCCTCTTATTTTACCTAGTATCATTAGAAAAAAACTCAAAATAATCATGCTCAGGCATAGGCTGAAGATGCTCCTGAAGCTGCTCCTTGGTCAAAGTGGGCGGTAATCTCCGAATTACCACCTTAAGAAATGAATAAGGAAAATAAAATTAGTACAAATCAATTTTCTGTCATACCTGAACCACTGTCCCTGAAGAAAGCTGGCCTTTAAAAGATGAGATCATTTCTAAAAACCCAAGAGAATGTTCAGAATGCTCAGAATGATTAGTCAAACGTAACAGTAACATGGCACCCCACTCCAGTACTCTTGCCTGGAAAATCCCATGGACGGAGGAGCCTGGTGGGCTTCTGTCCATGGGGTCGCTAAAAGTCGGACACGACTGGGCGACTTCACTTTCACTTTTCACTTTTCTGCATTGGAGAAGGAAATGGCAACCCACTCCAGTGTTCTTGCCTGGAGAATCCCAGGGACGGGGGAGCCTGGTGGGCTGCCGTCTATGGGGTCGCACAGAGTCGGACACGACTGATGTGACTTAGCAGCAGCAGCAGCAACAGTAACACAGTTTGGTCAAACAGTAACATAAGTTTAAAAAAAAAAAAAAAACTCTCGGAAACGAGAATTGCCTGGAGCAAGGAAATCTTAGGTTCTGTTAACCCGAAGCCCCAGTTTACTAGGTTTTCGCCTCATTTTCTGTCACCCATTTTTCAGTAGTGGTAAGAAATTTGTAAACCATCCCTGGTCTTTTGTGGGTGCCAGGAATTCTTGATTGATAAAGTCCTTATTCAGTCAGCATAAAGAATTCAAAATTCTAAGAAATATCCCCAATTCCCTCATTGCTCCCCGAACAGAATGTACCCGATTTGGCCCAAGACCATTAATAGTCGCCACCCACCCATTCCCTCAACTAACCTCTGTTAATATTCCTATCACGTACTACTCCCGCTGGTGATAGTACCTTCCTGTTTAATATTCCCCCTCAATTCCTCATCCTTTTCGCTATCGCCGCTCCCCCCGCCCATCATCATCTCACGGCTCTGATCTAAACCCTTCTAGTCAGGGATTCCCCCCGCCCTTCCTCACTCCCATCCCGGGGCTCTGCCGGGAAGGGGACCCCCATTTTGGGAGAGTGGATGAGACAGGTTGATGCGATTTTCACTCAAGTGAAGAAACAGAGGAAGAGACTGGGAGAGGAAGAGGGCAGCCCCATTCCCAACCATCTTTCTCGGATGGTGGAACCGTCCCGCCCTCTCCTGGGCCAACAGCCGGCCAGACACCTTGCTCAACGCCTCTTTCTTCTCCTTGTTCCGATCCTGCTTATCTTCCCCTTTGGTGCTGTCTCCCGAAGCCCCACCGCCGCTGCCTGTAGCACCTGGGGGAGTCAAGAGGGTTACTCGCTTCTCCTTAGGCCTATGCTCCTTCTCCTCCTTCATGGCCACAGCTTCGCTCCTCACCGCGGTAGCTCGGCCTAAACGCCGCTACGCCGGGCACCTACCCCTCCCGGCCCGCTCGGGGCAAAGCTCCGCCCCCAACAAGCTCTCCTAGTGATAAGCCGACCCCAACGCTCCATTGGGCCCCTCCAGGATCTCGCGAGACTTCAGGGCATCCGGCTTCCTTCGCTGGAAAGGTTGTAACACCTGGTCTTAGCTTCCCTCCCGCGGAATCCCCGCATCGCCCAATCCCCTCGCGGCCCAGACTCCCGCGGGGCAGTTCATTAGCATATCCGCCATCTTGGTTAGGACGAGTATTTCACGGACTACAAATCCCGGCATCCAAAGCGGTTACCCTTTTCTGGCTGAGTTCTGGAGTCGTCTTATTTCAGGTTCCCTGTTTGTAAGTAAATGGAATCTTTAATCTTGAAAGGTTAATGTTTTTCAGATCAAAAGATACATTCTGCGGGCTTCGTTTTCCAGAGATTAAAACCGATGTTATCCAAAGTTTACCTCACTGAGGGAACGACTTGTATTTTCTATTATTGGTTGTAAAGTGAGCTTTCAGAACCTTTAGAATTTCTTTTCCTTATATTTTTTTAGGATTCACAGACACTTAATGCACAAAACACTGACATTTAAAGGAGCATTATGACCAAAATGTGTGAGATTTGTTTTCACCACTCTTTTTAAAAGTAATAGGAATATATCATGATACTGATGCCCTGTAGGTAGGAGAAAATAAAATCCAACTCACTTTAGATAGGATTGACCTCCTTCCCGCTTTTAAAAAGGCTAGTTATGCATTATTTATAATATCTCCAAACTGGAACAACCCAAATGTCTGTCAACCCACTAATGCATAAACAAAATGTGGCAATCCATAGAATGAAATACTACTTAATTAAAAATGAACCCATACATCCATCCACATTAATGAATCTCAAAATGATCATGCTGAGTGAAAGAAACAGAACACAAAGAGTACATGCTGTATGATCTCATTGATACAAAATTCCAGACAAGGTAAAACTAGTGAGAGAAAATTCTTAAAGAGATGGGAATGCCAGACCACCTGACCTGCCTCCTGAGGAATCTGTATGCAGGTCAGGAAGCAATAGTTAGAACTGGACATGGAACAACAGACTGGTTCCAAATCGGGAAAGGAATAGTCAAGGCTGTATATTGTCACCCTGCTTATTTAACTTATATGAAGAGTACATCATGAGAAACACTGGGCTGGATGAAGCACAAGCTGGAACAAGATTGCTGGCAGAAATATCAATAACCTCAGATATGCAGATGACACAACCCTTATGCCAGAAAGCAAAGAAAGAGCCTCTTGATTGATGAAAGTGAAAGAGGAGAGTGAAAAAGTTGGCTTAAAGCTCAACATTTAGAAAACTAAGATCATGGCATCTGGTCCCATTACTTCATGGCAAATAGATGGGGAAGCAATGGAAACAGTGACAGACTTTATTTTTGGGTGCTCCAAAATCACTGCAGATGGTGACTACAGCCATGAAATTAAAAGACACTTGCTCCTTGGAAGAAAAGCTATGACCAACCTAGACAGCATATTAAAAAGCAGAGACATTACTTTGCCCACAAAGGTCCATCTAGTCAAGGCTATGGTTTTTCCAGTAGTCATGTGTGGATGTGAGAGTTGGACTATACAGAAAGCTGAGCTCCGAAGAATTGATGCTTTTCTTTTTTTTTTTTTTTTTAGAATTGATGCTTTTGAACTGTGGTGTTGGAGAAGACTCTTGAGAGTCCCTTGGACTGCAAGGAGATCCAACCAGTCCATCCTAAAGGAAATCAGTCCTGAATACTCATTGGAAGGACTGATGCTGAAGCTGAAACTCCAATACTTTGGCCACCTGATGTGAAGAACTGATTCACTGGAAAAGACCCTGATGCTGGGAAAGATTGAAGGTGGGAAGAGACGAGGATGACAGAGGATGAGATGGTTGGATGGCATTACCGACTCAATGGACATGAGTTTGAGTAAACTCTGGGAGTTGGTGATGGACAGGGAGGCCTGGTGTGCTGCAGTTCATGAGGTCGCACAGAGTGGGACACGGCTGACCAACTGAACTGAACTGAGTGAGAGAAGGGCTTCCCAGGTGGCGCTAGTGGTAAAGAACCCGCCTGCCAATGCAGGAGATGCAAGAGATGGGCTTCAGTCCCTGGGTTGGGAAGATCTCCTGGAGGAGGACATGGCAACCCACTCTAGTATTCTTGCCTGGAGAATTCCTTGTACAGAGGAGCCTGGCAGGCTACAGTCCATGGGGTTGCAGAGTCCTGACTCGACTGAAGCCATTTTATCATGCACACAAGCAGATCAGTGATAGCCAGGGGCAGGGTTGGAGAGAAGGGATGGACTGAAGAGGGGCTTCAGGAAACATTCTGGAATAATAAAAAATATACTTTTTATCATGATTGTGGTGGTGGTTTCGTTTGTGTAAACTCATTGAATTGTACACAAAATTGGCAAATGGTATTTTATGTGAATTATTTTTCAAAGATCAGCCCCTGAAATGAAAAGAAATGCAAAATTTGAAAAATATTGCTCTGCAAAAGTCTCAGAAGGCTCCTTAGGAGAACGGAATGGAAGACCCATGTGTCTCCCTCTCCAAACCCAAGAAAAATAAATCTTTTTCCATGGAGGAGCTAGTTAGTAGTGATCTTGAAGAGACAGCTGGCAGTGGAAGTCTTTTAAAGAGGAAGAACTCTTTCCCCAAAGAGGAACCAGTTAGTGACCCTGAGGAGTCAGGAAACAAGAGGGTCCCCAAGAAAAAGAGGAAATTCTCTTTCAAGGAGGAGCCACTCAACCGTGGACCTGAAGAGGCTGCTGTCAGCAAGAGCAGCAGCTCTAAGAAAAAGCTCCAAAAAGCTATTCCAGGAAAATTATTAATAGAATGGACATTTCCCTGGTGAGGAATAATTTGCAGACCCCTATATCCCAATAAAAAGGAAAAAAAAGGAGAAGTATTGCTCTAAGTGGTAGAGCATTTGTATTTCATCAAAGCTAAGATACTGTTGAATCTAAAACCATTATTTTATATACAAAAAAAAAGAAAAAAATTCTGCCAATTGAAATATGGCATACCATTAATTTTAAGATGCATCTTGGTTTCAGAGGTGTTAAAATGTGAAAAAAAAAAAAAAAAGTCTTACGGAGAATGAACTTGTGGTTGGGGCAGGGGAAGAGTTAGGGAGTTTGGGATGAACATGTACCCACTGCTGTATTTTAAATGGATGGCCAACAGGCACCTACTGTGTAGCACAGGGAACTTGCTCAATGTTACGTGGCAGCCTGGATAGGAGGGAAGTTTGGGGGAGAGTGAGTGCTCTGTTGCTTCAGTTGTATCCGACCCTTTGCGACCCTATGGACTGTAGCCCACCAGGCTCCTCTGTCCATGGAGTTCTTCGGGCAAGAATACTGGAGTGGGTTGCCATTTCCTTCTTCAGGGGATCTTCCCAACTCAGGGATTGAACCCGCATCTCCTGTATTGGCAGGCGGGCTCTTTACCACCAGCACCACCTGGAAAGCCCCTGGGGGAGAGTGAATACATGTGTACGTACGGCCGGAGAGCTCTGCTGTGAGCCTGAAACTATAACAGTATTGTTAATCGGCTATACTCCCAATATAAAATAAAAAAGTTTTAAAATGTGAAAAAAGTCTTAGTATGAATTGAACATATTATATCTGTATTATGTGCCATTAAGGTAAAAAGAGGTAAAATGGGAGAGGAGGGCAAATGATAAGCCAGAGTAAGATACAGACACCCACAGCAGGCAGGAATCAAATTAAGGATGTAATAGAAACACAAAACAGAAAGCTGGCTCAGGGCCAAGGTTCCATTTTTTGCAGACATCTGGAATTTATTACCCAGATTCTGTACTTAAATTTTCTTACCTCTGTTGCCAAGCATATGTTTGAGTTCATAATTCCTGTTGCCATGACTGTTTTCCTTTATTTGAGATCTGTCACTCACTCTTGCCTCCAGTATCTGCCCACTCTTACAAGCCTAGCCAAGTATCTATCTGCCTCTGACCTCCTACTTAGCCCTGCATTTATATCTTGGTATATGCCTGTTTTGGGGCACTTGCTAGATTTAAACAACTCTATTTCAGTTGTCAGAGTTGGGTATTCCAGGGCTCGGTTTTTAGACCTCTTTTCTATCTGTGCTCACTCCTTTGTTACTATCATCTGTTCTTTTGGCTTTTCTCTCTTCACTGACAACTCCAAAATTTACACACCAGCCCATAGTTCTCCTGTGAATTCCAGACTCATGTATCTAACTGCCTACTTTGACATCTCCACTTAGATATCAAACACATTGAGATTCTCTGAACATGTCTGAAACTGAACACCTGATCTCTCCTAACATGGCCTGTATTAGTTTCTTATTGCTGCTGAAACAAATTACCACACATTCAGTGGGTTAAAATAACACAGTTTTATCATCTTACAGTTCTATATGTTAAAAGTCCAACAGGGATGTCATTTGACTAAAACTGAAATGATAGCACGACTGAGTTTTTTCCTGGAGGCTGTAGGAAAGAATCTAGTTCCTTGTCTTTTTCAGATTCTTCGGTTCAGTTCAGTTCAGTCGCTCAGTCGTGTCCGACTCTTTGTGACCCCATGAATCGCAGCACGCCAGGCCTCCCTGTCCATCACCAACTCCCGGAGTTCACTCAGACTCACGTCCATCGAGTCGGTGGTGCCATCCAGCCATCTCATCCTCTGTCGTCCCCTTCTCCTCCTGCCCCCAATGCCTCTCAGCATCAGAGTCTTTTCCAATGAGTCAACTCTTCACATGAGGTGGCCAAGATACTGGAGTTTCAGCTTTAGCATCATTCCTTCCAAAGAACACCCAGGGCTGATCTCCTTCAGAATGGACTGGTTGGATCTCCTTGCAGTCCAAGGGAGTCTCAAGAGTCTTCTCCAACACCACAGTTCCAAAGCATCAGTTCTTTGGTGCTCAGCTTTCTTCACAGTCCAACTCTCACATCCATACATGACCCCAGGAAAAACCATAGCCTTGACTAGACGGACCTTTGTTGGCAAAGTAATTGCTTCTGCTTATATTCCGCAGCTTGTGGCCCTTTCCTCCATCTTCAAAGCCAATAACATGGCATCTCTCTCTAACCCTGCTTCATCTATGTCTCTTTCACTCTCTCTTCTTCCCACTTCCACTTTTTTTTGGTTGTGCTGGGTCTTCATTGCTGTGCAGGCTTTTTTCTAGTTGCAGCGAGCAGGGGCTACTCTCTAGTTGTGGTGCGTGGGCTTCTCATTGTGGGGAGGCTTCTACTGTTGCAGAGCACAGGCTCTAGGGTGTGTGGGCTTCAGCAGTTTTGGTGCATGGGCTCAGTAGTTGCAGTTCCTGGGCTCTAGAGCACAGGCTCAATAGATTTGGTGCACAGGCTTGGTTGCCCCGTGGCATGTGGGATCTTCCTGGATCAGGGATCGAACCCATTTCTCCCACACTGGCAGGCAGATTCTTTACCACTGAGCCACCAGGGAAGCCCCCTCCTTCCCCTTTTAAGGACTCCTGTGACTTCGTTGTGCCCACCTGGATAATATAGGATACTCTCCCTATGTTAAAGTCAGCTGATTAGTAACCTTAATTCCCTTTGCCACATAATTTAACATAGTCACAAGTTCGGGGGATTAGGGTGTAGACAATTTGAAGGGAGCATTGTTTTGTCTACCACACACTGTAAAGTTTCTTTTTAATTAAAATTTGAAAGTGTAGCACATGCACAGATAAGTGCACAAAAAATAAACATATAGCTTGATGTATTTTCACAGAGTGAATACGCTCGTGTAATCAGCACTGAGATCAAGAAGCAGAACAATGCCAACATTCCAGATGCTCTTTGTGTTCCTTCCCAGTCACTTCCCCCACCAAGACCATGGGTTAGTTTTGCTTAAACTAGTTTGCTTAAACTTTAGGTAAACTGAATCCCATAGTATGTATTCTTTTATGTTGAGCTTCTTTCTCTCGATTTTTATCATTAATTAATTAATTACTTTTGGTTGCACCACGTAGCTTTCAGGATCTCAGTTCCCTGATCAGGGATTGAACCCAGGCCACAGCAGTGAAAGCCCAGAATCCTAACCACTAGGCCACCAGGGAACTCCCTTTTTCAATTTTTATGACTATGAGATTCATTTATGTTGTCCTGTGTAGCTTTGAATTGTTCACTCTCATTGCTGTGTAATATTCCATTGAATGAATCTACCACAATTTATCCATTCCAATATTTGAGGTGCAACTCTGAACATTGTAGTACATGTTATTTGGTGATCATAGGTATGCATTTACATATCTATGGATACATATCTAGGAGTGGAATTGCTGGATCATAGAGTAAGCATACACTTCACTCTATTAGATACTGCCAAATAGTTTTCCAAGAGATTGTACCAGTTTACACTCTCACAATAGTGTGTGAGAGTCCAAGTTGCTTCACATCGTTCCCAACACTTGGTAGTGTCTGGTGGATGCATAGTGGTAGCTCATTGTAGTTTGGGGCTTCCCTGGGGCTCAGATGGTAAAGAACTCCCCTGCAGTGTGGGGGACCTGGGTTTGATCCCTGGGTGGGGAAGATCCCCTGGAGAAGGGAACAGCTACCCACTCCAGTATTCTTGCCTGGAGAATTCCATGGACAGAGGAGCCTAGTGGGCTACAGTCCATGGGGTCACAAGGAGTCAGACACAACTGAGCGACTAAGCACACATTGTAGCTTTACTTTGCATTTCTCTGATGATTAATTCAGTTGAACACCTTTTCATATATTTTTTTACTGTATGCCTTTTTAACCTTTTGGTTATTGCACCATGTCAATATATTATTTATTCTAAAGCAAAAGAAAAGAACATAACCATGGTGAAGAGGTGTTATGGCTCCTTTTCACCAGTTAAGGGAGAGCAAAAGAGAGACAGAAAGAACTCTCCCCAAAGTTCCTTACATCACTGATTCTCAGCATTTGGTTGAACATTGCAAGATCCTTCTTCCAGCTTTCCAAGCGGGCAATATCATGGTAGGGACCCTACTGTAGAAAAGCAGAAGGAATTTTGTCTGTCTACACATAGAAGAGAAAAAGTCTTACTTCAAAATTCTTCCCTGGCCTTCACTGAGCAGGCAGCTTTTTTCAGTTGTATTTTCCCTTTTCTATTAACTCCTTTCACAGACAGCATGAGGAGTGGCAGGGGGGAAGGACCATAAAACCCTGCTCCATTTCATAAGGACTTAAGGTCTCATAATATTTTACTAAAGAACTTGTCTTTACCCATCTTATTTTAGGCATGTATTAGCTCCAGTAGCTTGTAAAACATGTTTTGGAGAATTTGGTGATGTCATAAATATGTCTATTGTAGAAAATAGTTCTGGCTCACAAATTGTATGTTATAAATCACTCAAGTCATGGCAGAGTGATAAACCACAAATAAATAACAGCTTCCAACAGGATTTATTCACAATGCCACATCTTGTTCTTGCATATACTTCTCCTTACCCCATTTAGTTTTATGTTTTCATTTAATCCTAATTCAGTGTTAACAGTATTTGGTTTTTTGTTGAGTTGCTCAGTCCTGTTCAACTCTTTGTGACCCCATGGACTGTAGCCTGCCAGGCTCTTCTGTCCACAGGATTTCCCAGACAAAAATACTGGAGTGGGTTGCCATTTCCTTCTCCAGGGGATCTTCTCAACCTAGGGATCGAACCTGCGTCTCCTGCATTGCAGGCAGATTTTTTACCACTGAGCTACGAGGAAAGCCCTGTTAACATTGACTATGTAAATGTTGTTCCTAGCTGAGACATATAACATACTTTTATTATTCTTCCTTTAGTATATGACATTTCCCCCCTGGAGTTATTAATTACTTTGCTTATTTTATTTTTCTGGCTACACCCTGCAGCTTGTAGGATCCTAGTTCCCTGACAAGGGATCAAACACACGCCCTCAGCAGTGAAAGAGAGGAGTCCCAACCACTGGACTGCCAGGAAATTCTTACTTTGGTTATTTATTTAGTTTGACTGATTTGTCTCCTTGTACTACTTGTTACTAATTTTTCTGCCAAACCCATCCAGAGATGTAAATTCATATTCCATAAGGTCAAACAAATCAGGTCATTTACTAGGTTTTTTTTTTTTTTTTCTATTTGGAGACATATTTCTTCCTGCCATCTACCATTCTACTCCTGTAAGGATCGATTGATCTTTAGACCTGCTACATAAATGTTTTCCTGGGACTTCACTTTGCCTTTCTTGGATTCCCCTGTCTATTGGATGTCATTCTGTGTTTGACTATTTGGGTTGTTTTCAATTTTGGCCTATTATGTACATTTTTGTAATGCTGTGTGCAGGCTTCTCATTGTGGTGGCTTCTGTTGGGGAACACGGGCTCTATGCACTCAGGCTTCAGTAGTTTCGGCTTGTGGGCTCAGGAGTTGCAGTTCACTGGCTCTAGAGCGTTGATTCAGTAGTTGTGGCTCACTGTCTTAGTTTTCACACAGCATGTGGGATCTTCCCAGGGGAAGGATTAAACCTGTGTACCCTGCATTGGCAGTCAGATTCTTAACCACTGGACCACCAGGGAAGCCCCTCTTCAGCACTTTGAAGATATTATTTTATCATCTTATTATTCTATCATCTCTGTTATTTATTTACTTTTTTGAGAAGCCTGTTATTCTGTAGTTATTCTGCTATTGTTACTGTGTGGGTAATCTATCTCTCTTATCTTTTAAAATTTTTTTCTGTGTTTTTGATGCTCTGCAGTTTTACTACAACATGTCAGATGTGGATCTGTTATTATTTATCTTGCCAAGTACGTGAGGTTGCTCCTTTAGCTTGAAGATTTACTTTCTTTCTAAAAATTTACTTAAAAGTTTCTAAAAATTTACTTTATTTCTTAAAAATTTCTCAATTGTTATTTCTTCAAATATTGTCTGTCTCTCATTCTCTCCTTCTTGACTCCCTATTAGATGTGTGTTGGAATGTCTCATTCCCCCTACCATCTAACCAGGTTTTCTTTTTACTGTTTTACTGTGTTAGGTTCCAGGTCCTTTATTCTGATCTGTATCCCAATTCAGTGACTTTTTTCCTTGGCTGTGTCTAGTGTATCCATTTATAAACTTTGTTCAAAGTTTAATGATTATTTTTTAGTTGTTATCAGTGCTACTGGCATGTAGTGGGTAGTAGACAGAGATCCAATTTCCCTTTGGATATTTTTCAAATCCATCTTTTTTAGTGCTTTAACATTTTTTTGTATTATGGCTCTTCAGTTCAGTCGCTCAGTCATGTCCAACTCTTTGCGACCCCATGAATTGCAGCTCACCAGGCCTCCCTGTCCGTCACCAACTCCCGGAGTTCACTCAGACTCACGTCCATCGAGTCGGTGGTGGCATCCAGCCATCTCTTCCTCTGTCGTCCCCTTCTCCCCCTGCCCCCAATCCCTCCCAGCATCAGGGTCTTTTCCAATGAGTCAACTCTTCGCATGAGGTGGCTAAGATACTGGAGTTTCAGCTTTAGCATCAGTCCTTCCAAAGAATACCCAGGGCTGATCTCCTTCAGAATGGACTGGTTGGATCTCCTTGCAGTCCAAGGGACTCTCAAGAGTCTTCTCCAACACCACAGTTCAAAAGCATCAATTCTTCAGCGCTCAGCCTTCTTCACAGTCCAACTCTCACATCCATACATGACCACAGGAAAAACCATAGCCTTGACTAGACGAGCCTTTGTTGGCAAAGTAATGTCTCTGCTTTTGAACATGCTATCTAGGTTGGTCATAACTTTCCTTCCAAGGAGTAAGTGTCTTTTAATTTCATGGCTGCAGTCACCATCTGCAGTGATTTTGGAGCCCCCAAAAATAAAGTCTGACACTGTTTCCCCATCTATTTGCCATGAAGTAATGGGACCAGATGCCATGATCTTAGTTTTCTGAATGTTGAGCTTTAAGCCAACTTTTTCAATCTCTTCTTTCACTTACATCAAGAGGCTTTTTAGTTCCTCTTCACTTTCTGCCATTCTTATCCCTTCCTTTTCCCAAAAGCTCTTTTAGACTGCTCTATTATCCCTAATTATATAAGCAGGGTGACAGTATACAGCCTTGACATACTCCTTTTCCTATTTAGAACCAGACTGTTGTTTCATGTCCAGTACTAACTGTTGCTTCTTGACCTGCATACAGATTTCTCAGGAGGCAGGTCAGGTGGTCTGGTATTCTCATTTCTTGAAGAATTTTCCACAGTTTGTTGTGATCCACACAGGCAAAGGCTTTGGCATAGTCAATAAAGCAGAATAGATGGTTTTCTGGAACTCTCTTGCTTTTTCAATGATCCAACAGATGTTGGCTATTGGATCTCTGGTTCCTCTGTCTTTTCTAAATCCAGCTTGAACATCTGGAAGTTCACAGTTCACATACTGTTGAAGCCTGGCTTGGAGAATTTTGAGCATTTCTTTGCTAGCATGTGAGATGTGTGCAATTGTGTGGTAGTTTGAGCATTCTTTGCCATTGCCTTAGTGATTGGAATGAAAACTGACCTTCTTCAGTCCTGTGGCCACTGCTGAGTTTTCCAAATTTGCTGGCATATTGAGTGCAGCACTTTCACAGCATAATCTTTTAGGCTTTGAAATAGCTCAACTGGAATTCCATCACCTCCACTAGCTTTGTTCATAGTGATACTTCCTAAGGCCCTCTTGACTTCACATTCCACGATGTCTGGCTCTATCTAGGTGAGTGATTACACCATCTTGATTATCTGGGTCATGAAGATCTTTTTTGTACAGTTCTTCTGTGTATTCTTGCCACCTCTTCTTAATCTCTTCTTCTTCTGTTAGGTCCATACCATTTCTGTCATTTATTGCCCCCATCTTTTCATGAAAAGTTCCCTTGGTATCTCTAATTTTCTTTAAGAGATCTCTAGTCTTTCTCATTCTGTTGTTTTCCTCTATTTCTTTGCATTGATCATTGAGGAAGGCTTTCTTATCTCTCCTTGGTGTTCTTTGGAACTCTGCATTCAGATGGGTATATCTTTCCTTTTCTCCTTTGCCTTTTGCTTCTCTTCTTTTCATAGCTATTTGTAAGGCCTCCTCAGACAACCATTTTGCCTTTTTGCATTTCTTTTTCTTGGGGATGGTCTTGATCACTGCCTCCATCCATAGTTCTTCAGGCACTCTATCAGATCTAATCCCTTGAATCTATTTGTCACTTCCACTGTATAATCATAAGGGATTTTATTTAGGTCATACCTGAATGGTCTAGTGGTTCCAATGGGGAACTGGTTCCAAATTGGGAAAGGAGTCCGTCAAGGCTGTATATTACCACAATGATTATTTAACTTATATGCTGAGTACATCATGAGAAATGCTAGACTGGATGAAGCACAAGCTGGAATCAAGATTGCCGGCAGAAATATCAGTAACCTCAGATATGCAGATGACACCACCCTTATGGCATAAAGCGAAGAAGAGCTAAAGAGCCTCTTGATGAAAGTGAAAGAGGAAAGTGAAAAAGTTGGCTTAAAACTCAACATTCAGAAAACTAAGATCATGGCATCCGGTCCCATCACTTCATGGAAAATAGATGGGGAAGCAATGGAAACAGTGACAGACTTTATTTTGGGGGGCTCCAAAATCACTGCAGATGGTGACTACAGCCATGAAATTAAAAGATACTTGCTCCTTGGAAGAAAAGCTATGACCAACCTAGACAGCATATTAAAAAGCAGAGACATTACTTTGCCCACAAAGGTCCATCTAGTCAAGGCTATGGTTTTTCCAGTAGTCATGTGTGGATGTGAGAGTTGGACCATACAGAAAACTGAGCACTAAAGAATTAATGCTTTTCAACTGTGGTGTTGGAGAAGACTCTTGAGAGTCCCTTGGACTGCAAGGAGATCTAACCAGTCCATCCTAAAGGAAATCAGTCCTGAATACTCATTGGAAGGACTGATGCTGAAGCTGAAACTCCAATACTTTGGCCACCTGATGTGAAGAACTGATTCACTGGAAAAGACCCTGATGCTGGGAAAGATTGAAGGCAGGGGGAGAAGGGGACGACAGAGGATGAGATGGTTGGATGGCATCACCGACTCGATGGACATGGGTTTGAGTAAACTCTGGGAGTTGGTGATGGACAGGGAGGCCTGGTGTGCTGCAGTCCATGGGGTTGCAAAGAGTCAGACACGACTGACCGACTGAACTGAACTGATTATCCCTAGTTCCTCAGATGTAAATTATCCCATTTGTTGCCTCTTCTGACTCCTCCCTCAAGCAGAGGGAAGATTTCCTTATGTGGTCTATAATCTTAGCTATAAGCCCATATTCACTGGGCTTGCTCTCTGTAGAAGTCTCACGTGTCTGGGTATAAGAGTTTCCTTACAGATAAATGTTATGTTTGCCTTTACTGGGTCCCTTGATTTCTGCCAGTTCAGATCTGTTTTCCTGTCATTTTTGTTGTTACTATTGTTTGTTTCTCAGCTTGAGGGACCCTGCACTTTGCAGGTGTGAAGAATTTAAACTGTACTCCCAAGCACCTCTGGGCCTGATGCATCCTTGATGTTGAACCCCTTTTGCAATTGTTTGCTGCTGCTGCTGCTGCTAAGTCGCTTAAGTCGTGTCCAACTCTGTGCGACCCCATAGACTGCAGCCCACCAGGCTCCCCCGTCCCTGGGATTCTCCAGGCAAGAACACTGGAGTGGGTTGCCATTTCCTTCTCCAATGCATGAACATGAAAAGTGAAAGTGAAGTCGCTCAGTCATGCCTGACTCTTAGCGACCCCATGGACTGCAGCCTACCAGGCTCCTCCATCCATGGGATTTTCCAGGCAAGAATACTGGAGTGGGGTGCCATTGCCTTCTCTGTTGCAATTGTTTACCCTATGCAAACTACCTCAGGCCTCCTGGGATTCTGTTTTGCTCTTCTGCTTCAATCCGATCTTGTCTGCTTTTGGTCTTCCCAACTCAATTACTTAAGATTAAATGTAATACTTTTTAAAACAAGATAAAAGTCTATTTGTTTCTCCTATAAATGAAGTCAGAAAGCATGAAGTCCAAGGTGGGAATAGTGGCTTCATGTTCATTAGGGACACAGGCTTGTTCTCTATTGTTGCTCTACCATCCTTAGCATGAGGCTTCTGTTTCATGTCCAAAATAACTGCTTGAAAACAAACAATAAGTCCCCAAATAGCTGCTTGAGCTCCAGCCATTTCATCTGCATTCTGCCAAAAGGAAGGAGGAAGGTAAGAAGAACATGCCCTCCTCTTTTAAAGAACACATACCACTTTCACTTATATCGCAAGACTAGGACTTAGTAAGGGAGGTTGAGAAATGTTTTTACTAGGCAGACATCAGGGCTTCTTTTATTCAAGACAAAAGGATAGAAAGGATAATGGAGGATAATTAACAGTTTCTGTCACACCCATTAAATTGTAAACCACCCTAGAATTAGGATCCTGCTTTATACCCTTTATGAAATTCAGTGCTCAAGGAGCTCAAGAAAAATCTCTTAATAATGATGATTAATCCTTTTAGCAAACATTTATTCAGCACCTATATTTTAATTTTACCTTTTCTTCATTCAGCACCTACTCTATGCCAGGGACTGTGTTAGGCACTGGAGCTTAAAAAAATGGAATTAAGGTGGTCCAGTGGTGACTCTGCACTTCTAATGCAGGGGTCACAGATACGATCCCTGATCAGGGAGTTAAGATCCCACATGCTGTGTGGCATGGCCAAGAAAAAAGAAAAGAAATTAACACAGGAAACAAAGACTTTACCCAAGAAAGGTGTTTTAAGCAGGTATTTGAACCATTAACAAATGTCAGGCAGAGGAGGAGGCGGGAAGATATCACAGATGAAGGAAATAGTTTATGCAAATTATCCAAGGTATGAAACAGCATGTCATGTTAGGGAATGCAGGCTGGCTGGTATACCTAGACCTGTGGTTTCAACCAGGGGCTGTTTTTCTAGAAACAGGTGCTAACCTCTCTGCCACAGTGACTTAGTTTCCACTACTCCAAAATTAGGACCCCTGATCTGACAAGTTTGATTTCGTTTTATTATCATGAGATAATATTTATTAAATGCTAGCCACGCGTGTCTCTATAAATAGTAGCAGTTGTATGCTGCAGAGAAATAAAATAAGGCAAATTCTAAAAACTGTAATTTGGAACTGGGTTATACTTTAGAAAAGTATAAACCTTTTGTTAAGGCTGGGTGACCTTAGCAAAAGTCATTACAGTGGAGTGCTGAATTTGGGGGGTTCAGATGCAAGTAATAAAGCAGAACTGAAAATACTGTGTAAAGATGCAGAGATCTATAAGAATACAAATGCAGGTTTGCTTGTCTTTGAAGTTCAAAGAGAGGAAAATAACCTAACAGCAATTATGAAGGGAGTGGGGTGGGTTAATAAGGAAGAGGGGAGGACAAAGGCCTTTTTAAGTTTTGGGATATTTGAACTGTGTGAATGTATTGTCTATTCAGACAAAATTAATAATCATTTAGCCCTACATCTGTTGAAATTAACCTCAATTCTTCATATACTGACCCCTCCCCAGCCCTCCTTTCCCCAGGCTCAGGACTAACCTGATTCCCCAACACTTGAGGCTCTATTTTGTTTACTTGACCTGCCTGCCCTTGTCCATGGGGAAATCCAAGGTTCCTGTTCTATGTCCATCCCCCGCATTGCTCCATCTGATGTTAATTTGGTATAAGTCTCGTGTTTCTGGCTGATTGATCCTAAAACTGTAGTCCACCTTTGCTCTGACTACACCACTAGGGTCCTGGGGATTCCTGGGGACCCTAAGGTACTATAGGATGTCCGTCCCGTCTGTGTACCCAGGACCAGCTTTTACGAACTCTGACCATGTGCCAGGCACTATTATCTAGGTGCCTGAGATGTGGAGTCACCAACTTGTCCCCATCTGCCTAAGACCTTCCTGGTTCAAAAACTAAGTATCACATTCCAGGAACCCCCTCAGTCTTCATGTCTGCTAGCCTGTGTCCTCTCAGCTTCACTCCCCTCCCCAACCTCGGTGCAGGTGCTATCATGATGCCCTTTATAGAGATGGGAAAACCAAGAACCAGGATGTGCATTCGACCTCAGGAAACTCAGTGCAGGAACCCAGGCTGCCAACTATACCCAGCCAGGCTCACCAGTCTTTCTGCCAAAGCATAACCTAGGAAGGCCTGGACCTGCTTCCACCCCTGACCTGACTGAGAGGCAGGAGCCCCCAAACCCAGGTCCCTAACTGGCGTCCAGGCTGTGAAGTTGTAGGAGGGGAACTTGGGCCAGAGTGGGGATCTGCAGAGCCAGGAGGGAGGTGCCTCTCAGCCCCCATTCCAGTAGGCGTGTCTGAGCAGACCCCAGTCCCCGATGTCAGTATGGGACTGCTACCCCCAGCTTTCAGCTATTCAGCTCCCTCTCTTCTGAGCCTTGGTAACTGGCCTGAGGATTGCCCCTATCTAGAGCTTCCCAGGGACTGGAATGGGTTCTGAGGGTGGCCAGGGACAGTGTCTGAGCTTCATGTCCTCAGGGACCTTCAGACCATCCTGAGGTGGGGGATTTGTGTCTCTTCTACAAAAGGTAAAACAGGCTCAGAGAGGCTAAGTAACTTGCCTATGGTCACACAGCCAGGGAGACCTTGGGTTTCAAACCTAGTTGTCCGTGTTTAGTCACTAAATCATGTCTGACTCTTTGCAACCCCATGGACTATAGCTAACCAGGCTCCTCTGTCCTTGGGGTTTCCCAGGGAAGAATACTGGAGTGGGTTGCCATTTCCTTCTCCAGGTGAATTTTTTTAACTTCTTTATTTTTTGGCTGCACCACACAGATTGTGAGATCTCAGTTCCCCCAACTAGGGATCTAACCCAGGCCAAGGCAGTGAAAGTGCCAAGTCCTAACCACTGGACCACCAGGGAATTTCCTGGAATGCTGAATTTATCAAGACAGGGTAGACGATGGTGCAATACAGACAACACCAGAAATTTCAGTGGTGTGAGACAAGACTGTCCCTTTCCCTAAGTCTGCATCAGGTCCAGAAAACTCATCAAAACAGCTGTCCCCCCTGGGGTGACTAAAAATTGATTATGCTTTGATATGTTAACTTCACCATCTCAACAGGAGGCTTCCAGGTTCACTTGGGCAGGGGAAGGGAGAAACTGGAGACTCACATAGAGGCTTTGTGCAGATATTGCTTCTGTTCACATTTCCTTGGTCAGATCTAGCCATGTGGCATTGTGTAATTCAGGGTATTTAGAAGTGTAGTCTCCTGTGCCCCAGAAGGAAGGGAAACAAGATATTGGTCCTCACTAATAATGTCCCTGAGAAATGGTAAGGCCAAAAGAAGGCTTTTTGGTGAGCTAAAGAGGAAATGGGAGGAAAGACTGAATTCTTATAGATGGCATGAGGAGCTCCATGGACCCATTCCCCAGTGAAACTGGTGGAGATTATTAAAAAAAAAAACAAAAAACAACCATTTACAGTCTCTGGAAATAATCCTAAGAGTATACACCAAATGAAGAAAATACCTGTCCAAGAAAATCTACTGGGACTTCCCTGGCCGTTCAGTGGTTAAAACTCCATGGTTCCACTTCAGGGGGCTCAGGTTTGATCTCTGGTTGGGAAACTTAAGTTCCCATGTGATGCAGCAAAAAGAAAGAAGGAAGGAAAGAAAGAAAGATCTACTAAGATTCTATAAGAACAGCAAGAGCCTATGGTATTTGAACCAAGGCTGCTCTCTTCCTCCCACTTCCCAGCTCAGTGAGATGGAAGCTCCATTCCAGACTGGTGTAGCCAAGAATACAGGGCTCCCTCTCTTTGTAGCTCCCATAGAGGGCTATCTTCCTCGGAAGGGCAAGACATTGCCATTTCTCATCCTGCCTCTGGCTACCTGTTGCTATGGCTAAGTACTGGGGTAATGTGGCTGAAAGGTCGGGGTCCCTTCTTTCACCCAGCTCCCTCTGGTGGGACAGAGGCTCTATCTTGAGCATGGTGGGGCCGAAAATACTGGGGCCCTGATCACCACTGCCCTGGCTGATATGGTGGTTCCATACTGTTAGAGGCAAGCTGAGAAGACCTGAGTCTATTGCCGCACCTCTACCTAGCACTCAAGTCCTAAAGTGTGGCGGTTGCACAGAAAGAAACAACCTCAGCCCTCAACTCCAGAGTCTTGGCTTGGAGCTTTTTCTTTGGGGGAGGTCACAAAACAGTTGGTAATCTCATCCCAAAGGAACTGAATTCATTAGCAACACGGGATGAGGAAATTTGAGCTTTAAGGGTATTCTCAAACACAGTGGCTGCTGCTGATGCTGCTAAGTCACTTCAGTCGTGTCCGATTCTGTGCAACCCCATAGACGGCAGCCCACCAGGCTCCCCTGTCCCTGGGACTCTCCAGGCAAGAACACTGGAGTGGGTTGTCATTTCCTTCGCCAATGCATGAAAGTGAAGAGTGAAAATGAAGTTGCTCAGTCATGCCTGACTCCTAGCAACCCCATGGACTGCAGCCCACCAGGCTCCTCCATCCATGGGATTTTCCAGGCAAGAGTACTGGAGTGGGAAACACAGTGGAGGTCATGGTAAAAGGAGGAGTTTGCTCTTTGGGAGGATTTAAGATTATTAGATTCAGTGGAGATATAAACTAAACTGTAGGCCAGCTCCTCTAAGAAGAGAACTGTGTAAGGAGCCCTCCTAGGTGCAGAACAAAGCTCAAACACTGACCTCAGGAACTGGTCCTCCAAAGGAGCTCTCGTTTGATTGGGGTGGACAGTAGAGCAGTTTATGCCTCAGGGTGCTGTAGAAGACAGTAGAACAACAATCTTGCAAATAAAGGAGTCTAACAGCTGGGTACTGTCAGGAAAAGAGACAGAGAAACCTGTCAAAACCACTGTCATCTTGGGAGACTACGGGTTCACCAAGGCCATACTCCTTGAGGACCAACATGAGAGGTGTACGCTGGGAGGGTACAGTGGGGCATGGATAGCAAGGAGAGGCTTCATTAATGATCCAGCCTCTCAGTAAGCAAATAACAATAAGAAGCCCAGAGTGGTGGCTGGGGAGCCTACACCCAGAGTCAGTATATTACCTAAAACACCCAGATTCCAATGAAAATATTAGGAGATATACAAAGAAACAGAAAAGTATTACCCACACATTTGGGGAGCAACAGGTAACAAAAACTATCTGTGAGAGTAACCAGGTGTCAGATTTTAAAAAAATATTTATTTATTTGACTGTGCCAGGTCCTAGCTGTAGCATGTGGGATCCAGTTCCCTGACCAGAGACCAAACCCAGGCCCCCTTGCATTGGGACCACAAAGTCTCAGCCACTGAACCACCAGGGAAGAACCAGGTATCAGATGTAACAGACTTCAAAGTATCCATTACAAATACATTCAAAGAACTAAAGAAAACCATGCTTAAAGAAATAAAAGTATGAGACGATGTTGTATGAAATAGAGAACTCAACAAGAATAAGTTATATATAAAAAAAGAATTGGAAATGCTGGAATGAAAGGTACAGTAACTTACATGAAAGACTTACTAGAGGGTCCTATATGAATTACCTTTGGCAGGCAAGTTCTTTACCACTAGTGCCACCTGTTGTCATTGTTCAGTCTCTCAGTCATGTCCAATTCTTTGTGACCCCGTGAACTGCAGCATGCCAAGCTTCCCTGTCCATCACTATCTCCCCAAGTTTGCTCTAATTCATGTCTGCTGAGTTGATGATGCCATCCAGCTATCTCATCCTCTGTTGCTCGCTTCTCCTCTTGCCCTCAGTCTTTCCCAGCATCAGGGTCTTTCCCAATGAGTTGGCTTTTCACATTAGGTGGCCAAAGTGAAGTCACTCAGTCATGTCTGACTCTTTACAACCCTATGGACTGTAGCCCACCAGGCTCCTCTGTCCATGGGATTTTCCAGGTAAGAATACTGGAGTGGGTTGCCATTTCCTTCTCCAGGGGATCTTCCCAACCCAGGGATCGAACTCAGGTCTTCCACATTGCAGGCAGACTCTTTACCATCTGAGCAACCAGGGAATCCCATCAGGTGGCCAAAGTAAGCCCTATATTACCTTGCTAGGACCGCCATAACAAAATACCACACACTGGGCAGCTTAAACAGCAGATACTTACTTTCTCACAGTTCCGGAGGCTAGAACTCCAAGATCAAAGCATCAGCATGTTTTATTTCTGAGGACTCTCTCCTTGGCTTGCAGATGGCTATCTTTCACTATGTTCTCACATGGTCATTCCTCTATGTACATGCACCTCTGATGTTTCTTTTTTTTTGGCTCTGCTTGTGTCTTCCTTGCTGTGCACGGGCTTTCTCTGGTTGTGGTGAGCGGGGGCCACTCTCTATTTATAGTATGCAAGCTTCTCATTGCAGTGGCTTCTCTCGTTGTGGAGCTTTAGAGTGCAGGCAGTAGTTGTAGCACTCAGGCTTAGTTGCCCTGAGGCATGTGGAATCTTCCAGAAGCAGGGATCAAACCCATGTCACTTCCACTGGCGGGCAGATTCTTAACCACTGGACCACCAGGGAAGGCCCCTGATTTCTTGTTGTATCCACATTTCTTCTTCTCATAAGGATATTGCTCAGTGGTAAGTAGACTTATTATGGTGATCATTTTGAAATGTATATACATATGGAATCACTATGCTGTATACTAGCAGCTAACCTAATATTGTAGGTCAGTTAAACTTCAAACAAATTCACAGAAAAAGATAACAGATTTGTGGTTACCAGAGGTGGAGGTGGGAGGAGGGGGAGTTGAACGAAAGTAATCAAAAGGTACTGGAAAAAACACAATGTAAAAACCGTGAGTTAAATCTATTCTGACTCTTGCTGAGGACTGTAGCCCAGGAGACAGCCTCTCAGAAAACTCTGAGAAATAGTTTCGAAAAGGTAGGGGAAGAGCTAGTACATATAGTGCAGTCAAGATCTTGGTGAAAGTTCACTGCTCATGAGGATCAAGTATCTCAGTTAATGATTTAGTATGGGAAGATGCAAGAATAATGGGGTCATTGAAATTCTTCCTTAGATATGCATTTTAACTATCTAGGGGCCCATATATCTAAAACACACAATGTTTCATCCTAAATTCTTTGAGGGTGCCTTGTAGGTCAGTGACTGCAGTGGCCAATGACTTGATCCTTGTAGAACTGGAATGGCACTCCACATTGTCTGTTTACAGTACAAACTTCAAGTTATAAGAAATATAAATATAATTAACACTGCTGTACATTATATATGAAAGTTGTTACGAGAGTGAATCTGGTGGGTGGATGCGGGATTTACTCAGCTTGCAGCTACTCAAGACAAGCCTCCTATGTAACTTCCCTTGCTTATTAAAACTGCAACCTGAAAATATGGAGTGGTCTGCCTCTTTTATTGGTCTCTCCTTATGCTCCATGTAAGGGGGTCAATTTCAGATTTCACTCAGGGAACTCCTGAGGTTACAAACCAATAGTAGTTGTATAATAATTTTTTTTTTGGTGGGGGGGGGCTCCAAAATCACTGCAGATGGTGACTGCAGCCATGAAATTAAAAGACGCTTGCTCCTTGATAGAAAAGCTATGACCAATTAGACAGCATATTGAAAAGCAGAGACATTACTTTGCCAACAAAGGTCTGTCTAGTCAAAGCTATGGTTTCTCCTATAGTCATGTATGCATGTGAGAGTTGGACCATAAACAAAGCTGAGCACCGAAGAATTGATGCTTTTGAACTGTGGTGCTGGAGAAGACTCTTGAGAGTCCCATGGACTGCAAGATCAAACCAGTCAATCCTAAAGAAAATCAGTCCTGAATATTCATTGGAAGGACTGACACTGAAGCTGAAACTCCAATACTTTGGCCACCTGATGTAAAGAACTGACTCATTGGAAAAGACCCTGATGCTGGGAAAGATTGAGGGCAGGAGGAGAAGGGGATGACAGAGGATGAGATTGGTTGGATGGCATCACCGACTCGATGGACATGAGTTTGAGCAAGCTCTGGGAGTTGGTGATGGACAGTGAAGCCTGGAGTGCTGCAGTCCATGGGGTTGCAAAGAGTCAGACACGACTGAGCGACTGAACTGAACTGAATTATTAAAAAACAGTATAAATGTGCATTTCTTCTCCCTTCTTCTCTCAACCAATTTATATATTAACTGTATAAAATAATACATCTGTACTGTATTGTTGGGTCTACAACAGAAATGTAATATATTTTCCAATAACAGCACAAAAGAGGTGGGTGGAACAAACATGTATTGGGCTAAGAAAATGACTCCAGATGGCTTTTCAGATCTACCAGAATAAATAAAGAGAGTCAGAAATGATAAGAAGAAGGTTAATATAACAGAAGGTATAAATATATAATCGTTTTCATTTCTTAGGTCCTATACAAGTCATAAAAGTATACAAATAATATAATAACACAGCAGTCCCCAGGGGCCAGTTTCATGGAAGACAATTTTTCCATGGACCGGGGTGGTGGTAGGGGTGGTTTCAGGATGACTCAGACGCATTACATCTATTGTGCTTCTCTGAGAATCTAACGCTGTTGCTGATTTGACAGGAGGGGGAACTCAGGTTCATGTTCCCGGGGAACAGCTGTAAATCCAGATGAAGCTATGTTTGTTCACCCAGCACTCACCTCCTGTTGTGTGGCCTGGTTCCTAACAAGCCACAGGGTGCTATCAGTCTGTGGCCCGGGGGTTGGGGACCTCTGTAATAATGTATTGTTAGTTTGTAACATTTACAGATGTACTATGTATCATGAAAAGGGACAGAAGAGAAGAGAAGTATATAGGAATGCTTTGTGTCTCACTGGAGTTAAATTACTCTAAATCTGAAGCTGATTCTCATGCACTAAGACATGAATGGTGGGCTTCCCCGTGGTCCAGTGGTTGAGAATCTACCTGCCAACGCAGGGGTTTGATCCCCTGGTCCAGGAAGATCTCACATGCCCCAGAGCAACTAAGCCTATGCGTCACAACTACTGAGCCCACGTGCTGCAACTACCGAAGGCCGTGTGCCCTAGAGCCCGTGCTCTGCAATAAGAGAAACCACCGCAGTGAGAAGCCCGCACACCACAACAGAGTAGCCCCCTCTCACTACAACTAGAGAAAGTCTGAGTGCAGCAACAAAGACCCAGAATATCCAAAAAAAAAACGCTGGAAAAGTGTATTTTCCAACTAGACCTAAAGCAAGCATTAGGAAGGCAATAATAAAGACTAGAAGGAAAGTAATGAAAGAGAGACTAGAAAAACAACAGAGAAAAATCAATGAAACCAGAAGTTGGTTCTTTGAAAAGATCAATAAAATTGGCAAACTTTTAGCTAGATTGACTCAAAAATAACAAAAGAGAAGAGGATTCAAATGACTAGAATCAGAAATCAATAGGAAATTTCCTGACAGTCCAGTGGTTAGAACTTAGCATTTCACTGCCCAGCCTGGGTTTAACTTATATCCACAAGACATGCAGCATGGCCAAAAAAGAAAAAAACAAAGGAAATGAGGAGGGCACATTACTGCTGATCCTATACAGATAAAAAGGATTAGAAATGAACACCTTGAATAATTGTAAAAGAAATTAAAGATTAAAATGAATGGAAAACCATCCTATGTTCACTGAGTTTGATTAGAAGATTACTATTAATTAATATTGTTTATTTATTTATTTTTGGCCTTGCCAGCTTTCAGCTTTCAGGATCTTAGTTCCTGACGAGGGGTCAAGCCCAGACCCCATGCAGTGAACGCATGTAGTCCTAACCACAGGACCACCAGGGAATTCCCTATATTAGCTAACATTATTTAGATGGAAATAATCCCTAAATTGATTTACCGATTCAGTGAAATCTCTATTAAAATCCCAGCTGATTTATTTGTAGAAGTTGATGAGCTGACTCAAACATTCATAAAGAATTTTGGAGATCCAGAACATCCAAAACGATAGGGAGGTTCACACTTCTGATTTTAAAACTGTCTAGAAAATGACAGTAATCAAGACCTTGTGGTACTGGCATAAGAATAGACATATAGGTGGATAGAGTAGAACTGAGAGTCCAGAAACAAGCCCACTTGGCTACAGTCAACTGATTCACGTTAAAAGAGTGCCTGGAACATTCAATGGTTTTTCAACAAATGGTGCTAGACCACTGGAGAGCCACAGGCCGAAGAACGAAATCAGACCCTTATCCCATGCCGTACGCAAAAATTAAAATGGATCAAAAACCTAAATGAAAGAGCTAAAACTGTAAAACTCTTGAAAACATAAGGGTAAATTTCTATGACTTCAGATTTATCAGTGTATTTTCAGATGTGACACCAGAAGCATGAATAACAAGAAAAGTGGTTAAATTGTACTCCATCAAAATTAAAAGCTTTTGTGGTTCAAAGACTACCAAGAAGAAAGTAAAAAGACAACTCAGATTGGGAGAAAAATTTTGTACATTATATATCTGATATGGGCCAGAATATATAAAGAACTCTTACAACTGAACAACCCAGAGTCAAAAAACCCAATTAAAAAATCTGTAAAGGACTTGAATAGACAGTTCTCCAAAGATGACATACAATGGCTAACATGCACATGTAAAGATGCTCAGTCATTAGTCATTCAGTTCAGTTCAGTCGCTCAGTCATGTCCGACTCTTTGCGACCCTATGAATTGTAGCCAGGCCTCCCTGTCCATCACCAACTTCCGGAGTTCACTCAAACTCATGTCCATTGAGTCGGTGATGCCATCCAGCCATCTCATCCTCTGTTGTCCCCTTCTCCTCCTGCCCCTAATCCCTCCCAGCATCAGAGTCTTTTCCAATGAGTCCACTCTTCGCATGAGGTGGCCAAAGTATTGGAGTTTCAGCTTTAGCATCAGTCCTTCCAAAGAACATCCAGGACTGATCTCCTTTAGAATGGACTGGTTGGATCTCCTTGCAGTCCATGGGACTTTCAAGAGTCTTCTCCAACACCACAGTTCAAAAGCATCAATTCTTTGGTGCTCAGCTTTCTTCACAGTCCAACTCTCATATCCATACATGACCACTGGAAAAACCATAGCCTTGACTAGACAGACCTTTGTTGACAAAGTAATGTCTCTGCTTTTCAATATGCTATCTAGGTTGGTCATAACTTTCCTTCCAAGGAGTAAGTGTCTTTTAATTTCATGGCTGCAGTCACCATCTGCAGTGATTTTGGAGCCCAAAAAAATAGTCTGACACTGTTTCCCCATCTATTTCTCATGAAGTGATGGGACCAGATGCCATGATCTTAGTTTTCTGAATGTTAAGCTTTAAGCCAACTTTTTCAGTCTCCTCTTTCACTTTCATCAAGAGGCTCTGTAGTTCCTCTTCACTTTCTGCCATAAGGGTGGTGTCATCTGCATATCTGAGGTTATTGATATTTCTCCTGGCAATCTTAATTCCAGCTTGTGCTTCTTCCTGCCTAGCGTTTCTCATGATGTACTCTGCATAGAAGTTAAATAAGCAGGGTGACAATGTACAGCCTTGACGTACTCCTTTTCCTGTTTGGAACCAGTCTGTTGTACCATGTCCAGTTCTAACTGTTGCTTCCTGACCTGCATACAGGTTTCTCAAAAGGCAGGTCAGGTGGTCTGGTATTCCCATTTCTTTCAGAATTTTCCACAGTTTATTGTGATCCACACAGGCAAAGGCTTTGGCATAGTCAATAAAGCAGAAGTAGATGTTCTTCTGGAACTCTCTTGCTTTTTCGATGATCCAGCAGATGTTGGCAATTTGATCTCTGGTTCCTCTGCCTTTTCTAAAACCAGCTTGAACATCTGGAAGGTCACGGTTCATGTATTGCTGAAGCCTGGCTTGGAGAATTTTGAGCATTACTTTACTAGCATGTGAGATGAGTGCAATTGTGCGGTAGTTTGAACATTCTTTGGCATTGCCTTTCTTAGGCATTGGAATGAAAATTGAGCTTTTCCAGTCCTGTGGCCACTGCTGAGTTTTCCAAATTTGCTGGCATATTGAGTGCAGCACTTTCACAGCATCATCTTTCAGGATTTGGAATAGCTCAAGTGGAATTCTATCACCTCCACTAGCTTTGTTCATAGTGATGCTTTCTAAAGTCCACTTGACTTCACATTCCAGGATGTCTGGCTCTAGGTGAGTGATCACACCATCATGATTATCTTGGTCATGAAGATCTTTTTTGTAGAATTCTTCTGTGTATTCTTGCCACCTCTTAATATCTTCTGCTCCTGTTAGGTCCATACCATTTCTGTCCTTTATTGAGCCCATCTTTGCATGAAATGTTCCCTTGGTATCTCTAATTTTCTTGAAGCGATCTCTAGTCTTTCCCATTCTGTTGATTTCCTCTATTTCTTTGCACTGATCACTGAGGAAGGCTTTCTTATCTCTCCTTGCTATTCTTTGGAACTCTGCATTCAGATGCTTATCTCTTTCCTTTTCTCCTTTGCTTTTTGCGTCTCTTCTTTTCACAGTTATTTGTAAGGGCTCCCCAGACAGCCATTTTGCTTTTTTGCATTTCTTTTCCATGGGGGTGGTCTTGATCCCTGTCTCCTGTACAATGTCATGAACCTCCTTCCATAGTTCATCATAGGCACTCTATCTATCAGATCTAGTCCCTTAAATCTATTTCTCACTTCCACTGTATAATCATGAAGAAAGCGAAAGTGAAGTCACTCAGTCGTGTCCGACTCTTGGCGACCCCATGGACTGTAGCCCACCAGGCTCCTCCGTCCATGGATTCTCCAGGCAAGAATACTGGAGTGGGTTGCCATTTCCTTCTCATTAGGAAAGTACAAATCCAAGCCATGATGAGATACTGCTTCACATCTACTAGGATTGCTATTAAGAAAAAGGGAAATAACAAGTGCCGGTGATGTGGAGAAATTGGAGCCCTCTTACACTGCTGGTAGGAATATATTGGGTTGGCCCAAAATTTGTTCAGACGTAGAGGGGTGGGAGGGAAGTTCAAGAGGGAGGGGACATATGTATACCTATGGCTGATTCATGTTGACGTATGGAAGAAACCAACACAATACTGTAAAGCAATTATCCTTCAATTAAAAATACGTAAATCAAAAAAAAAAGTTTGTTCGGGTTTCCTAAATAAAATGCCTTAGCTGCTAAAAGAAGACAGTTTGCCAGTGCTTCAAAAAGTTAAAGATAGCATTACCATATGACCCAGCAATTCTACTCCTAGGTGAATGCTCAAAAGAATTAAAAAACAGGTACTCAAAGATATATACACTCATTTTTCAGAGCAGCACTATTTACAATTGCCAAAAGGTGGAAAATACAAAATATCCATCAATAGAAAGATGGATAATAAATTGTGGTATATACATACAATGGAATATTATTCTGCTTCAAAAAGGAAGTGCTGATACATACACATACTACAATGTGAATGAACCTTGAAAACATTGTATTAAGTGAAAGCCAGACACAAGACTATATACTGTATGATTCCTTTTACATGAAGTATCTAGAATAGCTAAGTCCACGGAAACAATGAAGATTGGTAGTTGCCAGAAGATGCTGAGAGGAGAGACTCGGGAGCATTTACTTAATGGGTATGAGGTTTTCTTCTGGGATGATGAAAATGTCTTGGAATTATACAGAGCTAGTAGTTTCATAGGGCTTCCCAGGTGATGCTAGTGGTAAAAAAAAACCTGCCTGCCAATGCAGGGGACATAGAGATGCCTGGGTCAGGAAGATCCCCTGGAGGAGGGCATGGCAACCCACTCCAGTATTCGTGCCTGGAGAATCCAGTATTCTTGCCTGGACAGCAGAGCCTGGCGGGCTATAGTCCATGAGGTCACAAAGAGTTGGACATGACTGAAGCGACTGAGTGCACACGCACAGTAGTTTTACAACATTGTGAATGCCACCAAACTGTTCACTTTAAACTGGTTAATTTCATGTTATGTGAATTTCACTTCAGTTAAAAAACAGTTTTTAAAAGGTTAAGCAGTTAACCATATAACAGCATTTCCACTCCTATATATCTCCCCAAGAGAAATGAAGATACACCTAGACACAGAAATATGTGTCCATGAATGTATCATTACTCATAATAGCCAAAATGTGGAAACAATCTAAAGTCCATCAATTGATAAATGGATAAACAAAAGGTAGTATCTCCGTAAAATGGAGTATTACTCAGCCACATCAAGGAATGTATTGATATACTCGACAACATGGATGAATCCTGAGAACATGCTAAATGAAAGCAGGCAGACACAAAAGGCCACACATTGTATTGGGTTGGCCCAAAAGTTCAGTCCAGGCTTTCCATAAAACACCCAAATGAACTTTTGGGCCAACCCAATATGATTCCACTGATATGAAATGTCCAGGAAAGGCAAATATATAGAGACAGAAAGATTGCTGGATGACTGGGGAGATGGAGAATGACTGCTAATGGGTATGCTTTTCTTTTTTATTATTAGCAAATTTTTTTTAATTTTAATTTTATTGGAACATAGGTGATTTACACTATTGTGTTAGTTTCAGATATAGGGTATGCTTTTCTTTTTGAAGTATTGAGAAAATGTTCTGAAATTATAGTGGGGATGGTTGCACAACCTTGTGAATATACTTGTGAATAAAAGCCACTCAAGGGCATATTTTAAAACGGTGAATTATATGATATGTAAGTTGTATCTCAGTAAAGCTGTTATAAGAAAATGAAAGATACTAAGTATACATTATTCTTTGCTTGGCGAGAGGGAAGGAGAGAGAAATAGCTAAAGAGGAAGATCAATGGAAAACGAGCAAGGGAGTGATTACCATAAAAATCAGCAGAGTGGTTACCTGTGTGTGCCATCTGGAGAATCCGGATACTTGAGGGGCTTCTTGAGCATTGTTATTTTTGTATTTCTTGACCTGGGTGGTGGTTATGCCAATGCTTCCTATGTAGCTACTTGTTATACTGCAAAGTTGTGTTTTATGTACTTTTCTGTATGTGCCTCTCTTCATCTCACTAAATGGTACCACTTTCCACCCAGTTACTCAAGTCAAAAATCTTGGAGTCACCTTGACTCTTCTCTTTATCTTACACCTCATATCTAACCTGCCAAGACACCTTGTCAGTTTTACCTTCAGACTACATCTAGAATCTGACCCCTTCTCATCTCCACCTGGTTTGGGGCACTTACCATCTCTTACCTGGACAATAGCAGTAGCCTTCTGATCTCTCCGCTTCATCCCTTGACCTGCCTACCCTGGAGTATTTTCTATATAGCAACCAGTTTCTTTTTTCTCCTTTGACTTGAAGGTATTTCTTAATGAAATATTAATCACATACAGTGAAATGCACATACATGTACATTCCAATGAGTTTGACAAATGTAGACACTAGTGTAACATACACCCCAGTTAAGATATAAAACATTTCCACTACTCCCCATAAGTTCCAGAAGGATCCTCTCTAAAGCCAGTGTCAGATCATGTGAGTCCTCTGCTTAAAACCTCCCAGTGACCCTCCTTGTCACTGACAATAAAACCTCAAGTTCTTGCAATGGCTCATAAAGCTGTACACAGTCTGCCCTCACCCCCATTACTTCTCTTATCTCATCTTAGAGTTCTTTCCTCTTCCTTGAGTTCATTCTGTATGGGCTCCCCAAAACAGATCATTAAATTTCTTCCTCACTGTTCTCAGGACAAATTGGGCACTTTCCTGCCTCAGGGCTTTTGTACTGAGTGTCCTCTATCTGGAATGCTGTTCTCCCAGATTATCTGCTTCATTTAGGTCTCTGCTCAAATGTCACCTTATCAGAAAGAGATCCTCCCTGACCACCCTATATACAATAACATGCCCCCTCCCTGCTGCCCACTGCTCTCTCATCCCCTTACCTTGCTCCAGTGTTCTTTATAGCACTTAGCTCCATTTATTATATATTATGCACGTGCGATTCTGCTATGCTCTCTCATGTAAGTTCTAGAGTGTGGGGATTCGAGTGCCTTTGCTTTGGCTGTATCTGCAGTGCATACCACCTGACTTGGTGGCTCAGAGGGTAAAGCGTCTGCCTGCAATGCGGGAGACCTGGGTTGGGAAGATCCCCTGGGAGAAGGAAATGGCAACCCACTCCAGTACTCTTGCTTGGAAAATTCCGTGGAGGAGCCTGGTAGGCTACAGTCCAGGGGTCGCAAAGAGTCGGACACGACTGAGCGACTTTCCTTTCCTTTCCAGCGCTTAACTCAATGCCTGGCATATAGTGGGTGCTCAAAAGTATTTATTAGGCCAGCGGGAGCCCCGGAGGTCGGCGGTGCAGCCGAGGGGCCAGCGCAGACCGCGGGCGGCCAGGGCGTTGGTCCTGGGCCGCGCCTTTCTCCCTGCTCGACCTCTCCGGAGCCGGGGGCGGGCCGCGCGAAGGTGACTTAGGGACCTTGCGGTGTCACCCTGGATCGCGCCTCCCGGCTGGGCTGGAAAAAAGGCGGAAGGACAGACCGAGCGCATTCGTGCGGGAGCCTCGAGCAGCCCCGGGTGGCGCGAGCCGCACCGGGCGGAGTGCGCCGCCAGGGAGAGCCCCGGCCCCAGCCCAGGGAAGGAATTTGAAATTGGAACAGGAACAAGAAAAAAACCAAAATTTTATCAGAAGCGCTGGCGACTCTAGCCACTGAACATCACGAATTAGAGCAGTCTCTGGTCAAAGGCTCCCCGCCTCTGAGAATCTCTAGAGAGGGCGAGTTCTGTCCCTGAGCAGACTGGAAGCAGTGACTGACCACGCACTCCTTGAAAGAGGAAGCAGAGCACCCGAGCAGTAGACAGCACAGAATGTCGGAAGGCAAGGACTCTGGTGGTGGAGACGCATTCTTCAAAGGCATCAAAAAACACAGAACAAGCCTGCCCTCCCCTATGTTTTCCAGAAATGACTTCAGTATCTGGAGCAGCCTCAGAAAATGTATCTGAACGGAACTCTCCAAGATCACCATGCCAGTTATATTTAATGAGGCTTTGAGCTTCCTCCAGCGACTCACTGAATTTATGGAGCATGAGTACCTCATCCACAAGGCCAGTTCGTTTGCAGATCCTGTGGAAAGGATGCAGTGGGGAGCTACCTTTGCTGTCTCTGCTGTTGCTTCTCAGTGGGAATGCACTGGAAAGCCTTTCAACCCACTTCTGGGAGAGACTTATGAATTAGTTCGAGATGACCTTGGTTTCAGACTCATCTCTGAGCAGGTCAGCCATCACCCACCCATTAGTGCATTTCATGCTGAAGGATTAAACAATGATTTCATCTTTCATGGCTCAATCTATCCCAAACTGAAGTTCTGGGGGAAAAGCATAGAAGCAAAACCCAAAGGAACCATAGCACTGGAGCTTCTTGAACACAATGAAGCATATACGTGGACAAATCCTACCTGCTGTGTGCACAACATCATTGTGGGAAAGCTCTGGATCGAGCAGTATGGGAATGTGGAGATCACAAACCACAAGACTGCGGACAAATGCATGTTGAATTTTAAGCCATGTGGCCTTTTTGGTAAAGAATTACACATAGTTGAAGGCTACATTCAAGATAAAAGCAAAAAGAAGCTCTGTGCTCTCTACGGGAAGTGGACAGAATGTTTATACAGTGTTGACCTGGCCACATTTGATGCTTACCAAAAAAATGATAAGAAAAATACTGAAGAGAAGAACAGCAAACAGGTGAGTGCTTCTGAGGAGTCGTATGAAATGCCAGTGCCAGAATTCCAGAGCATGTTTGTCATCCCCGGGAGCGTTCTCCTGTGGCAAATAGCCCCGCAGCCTCCGAATTCGGCCCAGATGTATAATTTTACTAGCTTTGCAATGGTTTTGAATGAAGTAGACAAGGAGATGGAGAGCATGCTTCTAAGACAGACTGCAGGCTGTGACCTGACATCAGAGCCATGGAGAACGGGGAAATGGATCAAGCCAGTGAAGAAAAAAAGCGACTCGAGGAGAAACAAAGAGTGGCACGCAAGAACAGGTCCAAGTCAGAGGACTGGAAGACGAGGTGGTTCCATCAAGGCCCTAATCCCTACAGCGGAGCCCAGGACTGGCTTTATTCTGGCAGCTACTGGGACCGAAACTACTTCAATTTGCCTGACAGTTACTAAAATGTAGACAAATTGGGGTGTTTTGGCTCATCCACAGATAAGTTTTAAATCTATATTTTCTTCCTTAGTTTCTCCTTATCTTTTTTCAAAGGGAAAAACCGTCTCATGATAACTTGCACTTCACCCAACAATAGTGGGGCATAGGGTGATACTGGTGATGGAAGTCTTAAGAAAAATGGGTAATTCTGCTATCCAGTCATGCTTCTTTGGAATACTATTTTATACAGAGGTATGGGAAACTGCTGGCAAATATGCTTTTGATGTTTGCTGTTGCCATATTTACTGAAAGTTTATACTTAAATGTAACTTTAGCTTTATGGAATTATATAGTAACCCAAATCAAGTTTTTTGAATATTTTTATGCTGTCATGCTTGAATGTTTTAGATTTAACTTTGTAATGGTTAGAATTCTCCTATATGAGGTTTATATGCTCAAATATAGAGAAGGTTTTATGTCATTTTTGTAAAGACTACATTGAAAAGATGGCTTTTCTTCACACTAATCCTATCAATTTTACTCCTTCCCATTCCTAAAAAGAAAAAAAAAATGCCTGAATGTTTGGAAGAGACAGTCCTGATTTGAAAATTCTAAACTGGAAAAAGTATTTCATTTGCTTATTTTAGTACTCTGAACTTACTTGTACAGTTTTCTATAATTAATGTCATTAGAATTAAAAAGTGAATAAAACCTAGCAATTCACAAAAATACCATAGAAATAGAGGTTTTAGGCACCATCATTACATAATGACAAACCTTTTTAAATGCTTCAACTTCCATTGACAAATGCCACCAGAGAAACTCAGTTGTATCCATGTATTATAAATATCAAACTATATACAAGGAGGTCTTGTGCATTTCAGGTTTGCAAGGCACCTGTGTACTTAAGATATGTATGGAGACCTACTGTACAGTAGCTTTGCTCCTTTAATTGGGGTACATTAATCTTTTGGTATTTATCTACCCAATCCCAGACTGAGATTTTGCTCCTATGGGCCTTAGGTAACCTCCAGCAAGTTATTTCAATGGCTGTCTTGAAGTTAAGAAGTTATAATGAAATAATCTACCTGATGCTAATAAAGGCTTTAGAAGGGTAAAAAAAAAATAAAAAATAAAAAACTATTAAATGAATGTCTGCAGTCCCCAGGCTAGTCCAGTCTGCCATGATATCATGTGGACTGGTGCACCAGCCTCCAGACTGATCTGTCTTGTGTCCAGATTCTACAGTCCATTCCCCACACTGAAGAATTATCTTTTTAAAATTCAAATCTGATCAGCTCACTTTCTTTCTTAAAACCTTTTGATGGCATCCCGTTGCCTTTCTGATAAAGTCCAGAGTCCTTAACATGACAGCAAGGTGGCTGTTCTTTGGCCCTGACTACCTGGCCACCTTTTTCCTCCAGCATCCTGGACTGCTTGGAGTTCTTAGCTGAAGCCAGTCTCTCACTTCAGGTCCTTGGTATATACTGACCCTCTGACTTGGATACTCTTCCTAATCCCCATTTACAGGTCTCCAGTTGAGGGTCATCTCCTAGGGGAGCCTCCTCTGAACTCTCAGACTAGGTTAGCGCCTTTAGGGTCCAGCTGCAACTCATCTCAGCTGGCATGCTCTTTATCTCCCCATATTTATTTATTTATTTTTGGCCATGCCACAAGGCTTGCGGGATCTCAGTTCCCTGACCATGAATTGAACCCAGGCCATGGCAGTGGAAGCCCAGAGTCCTAACCACTAGGCCACCAGGGAACCACCCCCGTATTTAATTTTTTTCTAATTTGTAAGAAGAACTATTTAGTTTTCACCTATGAAGTTGCACCATTTAATTAGAGTAATAAAAATAGTTCTTTTAAAAATTTTAATCATAAACTTTGTAAACATGAAAAATACCTTGAGCATACCACGATTTTTGCTACTCATTGTCCTGTTTCTTTCCATAACACTTGTTAGAACACTGTTTCCTTTGCCTTCCACCTCAGTGTGTGTGTTAAGACTCTCTGTGACCCTATGGACTCTAGCCCGCCAGGCTCCTCTTTCCAAGGGATTCTCCAGGCAAGAATACAGGAGTGGGTTGCCATGCCTCCTCCAGAGGATCTTCCTGACTCAGGGATGGAACCTACATCATTTTACATCTTCTGCATTGGCAGGCAGTTTCTTTACCACTATGCTATGCTAAGTCACTTCAGTCGTGTCCGACTCTGTGTGACCCTAAAGACAGCAGCCCACCAGGCTCCCCCGTCCCTGGGATTCTCCAGGCAAGAACACTGGAGTGGGTTGCCATTTCCTTCTCCAATGCATGAAAGTGAAAAGGGAAAGTGAAGTCGCTCAGTCGTGTCCGACTCCTAGCGACCCCATGGACTGCAGCCTACCAGGCTCCTCCATCCATGGGATTTTCTAGGCAAGAGTACTGGAGTGGGTGCCATTGCCTTCTCCGTCTTTACCACTAGCGCCACCTAAGTTTCTCTTTCTTCAATTGTCTCTACAACTTTTTCTTTCCTGTTCTCCTGGTTTTTTTTTTTTTTTTTGTCTCATCCCTTAAATGCTGTTTTCTGTGTCATACTTTCTTAAGCCTTCTTCCCGCTAGGCTTCTCATGTATCCCCACTGTACTTAATACATTCTGTTAAGAATATATGACATTGTATGAAATGACTTTGATTCTGAATTCTCTCAAGGGCTGGAATTGGCTTAATCCTGAGAGGTCAGCCCAGTGCACTTTGTTTTTGTACTCATCAAACCTGCACTGTGTGATGTCCAGCTCCATGAGGTCAGGGGCTATGTCTATCTTCTTTGCTAATATCCCGTATGCTAGGCACAGTGCCTGACAAGGGTGGCTCCTCAAAGAATATCTTTAAATAGATTAATGTATATGAATATAAAAACTCTAACCCACAATTTATTCTTACATCTTTCCCCTGGGGGTCAGCCCAAATTCTAGTCAGATCAATAAAAATTTACTAGTTATTTGTCCTAACTGGCCTCCCTGCCTTCCATCTTGCTGCAGTCTGATAGCCTGTAACCATAGTTACATTAAAAAAAAAAAAAGTTTGATTGTGTTCCCCTCCCCAAATCTCTTTACCTACAGAATATAGTCAAAGCTCCTCAGCTTGGGTTCAAGGCTTTGGCCCCAATCTCCTTTTTCAGACCTCTCTGAGTTTATTTATTAAGTGCTTATTATATGCCAAGCACTGGCCTGGTCACTGAAGAATTCACAGGCTAGTTGGGAAAACAGGTTCATAGATTAATAGGGCATGATCAGCTCTATGAAAACACAGTTTCAGACACCAGATTATAAAATATTAGGCTTTTGCCTTCTGCAGGTTCACAAGTTCAGTCCAGAACTGCATAGGGTCACTACCAGCTACATTTCAAATGTTCAACAGCCACATGAAGCTAGTGGCTATCATATTGGACCCTGGAGCACAGAGCATTTCAATCATCCATGGAAGGAGTTACCTATGCTTCAAGGAGAGCAAGGAGCAGTGCCCATACACAGGTTGCAGGGCTAGCTAGCAGTCCCCAATCCTAATTCTCCCACTCTTACTGCTCCCCCAACCCCTAACACACACACCTTGGCTGGGGTGTATTTTGAAGTACTATAGGCTCCCAAAAGATCATGCGTGAAAATACTTTCGTAAATTATTAAGTGATGCATAATTGTGATATAATAAATAGGCTCAGTTCTTGTTTTTATCACAGCTTTGGTCACTTCAAGCAAATTCTAGCTCTTTTGTTGAATCCCCCAAATTTATGTAAAAGGGTTATGAAAAGTAACTGTTACACACAGGCAGCATTTATGCCAGGTAAAACTCCAGATTTTACCTACCTCGATGCTTTTGCAAGCCATCCATCCAGGACCCCACTTCACCACCCACCTTTTCTTCTCACTCACTTTCCCTAGAAAGGAAGGACGAGAGTTAAAATTTCCAAAACAAAACGTTTATTTTGAGATTTGAGAATAATGGGAAAATTTAAGTAATGGGAACTGGATCCTCATCGGGGTCTTCTGGGAAACCTGAAGCACCACCTCCTTCTGCAGCTCGGTGCTTCTCCAGTTTAGCAATCAATTCTTTCGCTGGATTGAAGACGCCATTGGTCTGCTGATCACAGACATAGCAGCGCGGGGTGGTGCGGAAATGCTGCAGCGCGCAGCTCTCGCAGAAATAATGCCTGCACTTGGTGACAACTGGGTTTTGGAAGGTCTGGCGACAGATGAAACACTTGAATGGTATTTCCTCCTCATCGCTTCCCACTTCATAGTTTTCGTCCTCATAGACACCATAGCGACCCTCATCAAGCTCGCGTTCGATCTGCCACCCGTGCTTGTAATCTGAACGGTCATGGAGGAATTTGCAGCTGTCTCCGAAGCCGCAAAAGCCAGTCTCCTTGTAGTCCTTACAAATGTCGGGCTGGTAATCCCAGCGCACGGTGGCACGCAGATGCTCGGGAGCTCGGATGGGGCCCTTCCTCACCATTCCGGAGGAAGCATTGCCCATAGACGTATCCTTGGGTTTCATGAATTTTTGATAATTATTGATTCCCCGATAGATCTTGTCATCTTCCTTGCCCCTCAGCTCCTCCTGGATCTTCTGGCTGCGCTCAAAGATGGCTTGTGCGTCACGCTCCTTCTCTGTGTCTAGCTCGTAGACAGCAGTCGCCCCCATATCTTCTGGCCCCACGGGTTTCGCCGAGCGAGTGGACTTATAGACCACGCCGAGACTCTCGGATTTGTTCTCCTCCTCCTCCTCGCTACTCAGGTCGCCGTAAGCCACCTTCTGTTTACCACTGCCACGGGTCTTCTGTATCATCGGATTGTGGACCGCTCGCTTCTTTTCCGGGCGAACCACAGTGTTCCCTTCGTCACTGCTGCTGCTGCTGTCTCCGGACTCCTGGTTGCAGATCGGGCGCTTTCTGCGGCCTGCAGCCACTTTTCGCCCAGGCTTTTTGAAAAGAAAGGTGCACACCTGGTCTGTCGTCTTTCCTGGGGAAAGTTGCTCGGCCATTTTTAGAGTCTTGAGGTCCGAAACGGCGATGATCTGCTGGCTGGCGCGGGGCTGGCTGGCGTTACTGCACGTCGGGCGCACGACTGCAAGTTGATGCAAAATCTGCTGCAGAAAGAGGACTGCGGGAGCAGGGAGTGTGCGAGAGCGCAGAGGATTGCGGGAGCAAGGAATGTGCGAGAGCGCGGGCGCGCGCCCCTCTTGAGTCCTGCCGCGCCCCGTCGCTTCCTCTGGAGGCTTACGTTGCTCCTACCCCGCTCGCGCGCAGCCGCGGAGCTTACCCGGAAGAGATCGAAGCCGGGTCACCTTTAAGGGACCTGGAAGGGAGTGTTTGGCCTCCGGAACGGCGTCGCGATGTGGTTCGAGGTTCTTCCCGGGATCGCCGTTATGGGCGTGTGCTTGTTCATCCCGGGAATGGCCACCGCGCGCATCCACAGGTTCAGTAACGGCGGCAAGGTAAGACGGCTTCTCCGGCCCGGCGGCTGATTCCATCGCTGTCGTTACGTAATGGATGGTGGCGTCGGGAGGCCCTTAGGACCCGGAGGCTCTCTCCGAGATGGTAATACTGAGATCCGTCCTTGCCAGTCTTTTTTATTGCCTAAAAGCGGAGAGTTGCGGAACGAAACCCGTCCGGAACCATATTCCACTTTAGTAAGGATTTAGTAAGGTTGCTGGGTGAAGCCAGGGCGGGAGGGTGGAGCAGAGACTGGGGGCTGGAAAGGTAGGAGATTAAAAGAGGTTAAGTCCGGACTCCTAGGCAGAGGAGAAAGAACATTGAAAGTATTAGTCGCTCAGTCGTACCCGACTCTGCAATCCCATGGACTGTAGCCCGCCAGGTTCCACTGTCCATAGAATTCTCCAGGCAAGAATACTGGAGTGGGTTATCATATCCTTCTCCAGGGGATCTTCCCGACCTAGGGATCGAACCGGGGTCTCCTACATTGCAGGCAGATTGTTTACCGTCTGAACCACCAGGAAAGCCCTACCTAGGCAGAGGAGAGAGGCGTCAATTAGTCTTGCCTCCACCCCAAGTCTCTTTTCTGGCTGGATTTTGATTTTAATTTTTCGCATCCATATCTCGGTAGCTTCTCGTTTTTCACTTTTTCCTAGCCTTGATTTAATTAGTTTGTTTTGTTTTGTTGGCCCTGACGCGCTGTTTGCAAAATCTCCTTTCCTCGATCAGGGATTGAACCCGGGCAACTGGCTGTGAAAGCGCCAGGTCCTAATCACTGGACGGCCAGGGAATTCCCCTTAATTAGGTTTTTACCTTGACTTTTTTTTTTTACCCCCCACTTTCTCTTGCAAGTCTTTAGGAATTTAGCTCAAGCTCCTGTTTTTCACTTTAGGATTGTGATTTTCTTCTCTAACTAGTTCTTTAATCAAGTCAAGTGAAGTCGCTCAGTCGTGTCCGACTCTTTGCGACCCCATGGACTGTAGCCTGCCAGGCTCCTCTGTCCATGGGATTTCCAGGCAAGAATACTGGAGTGGGTTGCCATTTCCTTCTCCAGGGTATCTTCCCAACCCAGGGATCGAACCCGGGTCTCCTGTAGGCAGATGCTTTTACCGTCTGAGCCACCAGGGAAGTCATAAATTATCAATGTATTTGGTTTCTGGCTTTGTGATTGTCTTTCACTTGTGACCTACCGCTGTTCTTTCATCTCAGTGTCCCCAAAAGGAACAAGTAGTCATGACTTTAAAAAAAAAAGAGGAAAGAAAAAAATGATGCTGGTTAAAACAGAAAGTGTAAGAAATCATGGTTACCGTCTTAATTCTAAAGTTTAGTGGTCCGATTTTATTTAAGATTCTATCTTAATTTGGTTTTTATATGAGTGATGATTCCATTTTTCTGGAACGTCACTTATTAATTAAAGTTCTAATATCTCTCTATTGGCTCACTCACCTTCATAAACTGCAATAATGATTTCCTTTCATTGTAGGAAAAAAGGGTTGCCCATTATCCATATCAGTGGTATTTGATGGAAAGAGATAGGCGCGTCTCTGGAGTAAACCGTTCCTATGTGTCAAAGGTAAGATGGCTCTGATGCTAGCTCACCTGTCAGGGTTGAGGTGCATTCTGGTTAACGTTTTCCAAAGGGCTTACAGCAGACTGGGAAAATGCAAATTAAAGTAGCACAGTGCCTTTTACATACTTAATGATCATCTTATTCTCTGCATTGTCTGCCTATATCCTTTCTTGTTCTGTTGTCTTTTTTCTTTTTGATTTATAAAGGTTCTTATTATACATTACGGATGTTAATCTTTTGTCTCTTTTATATGTGGCAAATATTTTTCTGTCTGCTGTCTTTTTTACTTTATCCTGGCTTTCATCAGATATATTTTTAATCTGGATGTTTTGTTTATCATAGTTTACATTGATACAAAGGACTTTTGTATCCAAGATTCTAAAAAATATTTCTACAGTTTCTCCAAATACAATTAACAGTTCTTTCCCCTTTTTCACAGTTAGTACTCTGACCTGTCTACGGGTCATTTGGGGGTATAATGTGAAGCAAGGGTTTAACTTTAGTTCTTTTCCAAGAAACAGCCAGTTACAAGAATTATCTTATAGAACAGTCCATTTTTTTGTTTGTTTCAGATACCACTCTAGTAAACTAAATTTCCATATACACATGGGCCTGTTTCACTAATGTACTCTTCTGTACTCCATTGGTTTGCCAATTCATGCACCAGTATATTAAAGAATTACTATAATTTATATTTGAATCACGAAATGACTTTTTGTGGGTCAAAAATGGTCAGACAGTAGCATTTTCATATGGTTCGGCCTAATAGTATGTTCTTATATGTTGTAGAAGTTTGCCCTCATTCTTTAAAAAGATTATTCCTACAACAGAAACAGAATACGTGGACTGTGTTATTTTAACAACCTGGAAGAAATGTCATCACTGATGACACTTTTACTCTATAGTTTCTGAAGCGTTTGGTTGTGAACTGAGTGTGATAGAATGGTCTTCTGAACAGTGTCATCCTTACAGGGCACAAGTTCTGCGAGGGGGCGGGGGAGGGTGGTCCCTGAACTTGAATTCTGACTCTACTACTTCCTGACTGACTTAAGCAAGGGATTAACCTGGCTGAGCCTCCGTTGTTTGTTTTTTTTTTTTGTAACTTTTTTCATTTGTAAAAAAGTAGAATAAGGCTAATTATCTCTTCCTGATGTTGGCTGTTGTTTTATAAAACAGTTTTAAGTGATATGTTTGCTACTGTCAGAAAATGAAAACTAGGAATCATTACAGGTTCTAGGAGTCATTGCACATCTTTGAGAAGAACAGAATTCTCTCATTTTCCTTTTTAAACTGTTTTTCAGGGTTTGGAGAACATTGATTAAGGAAACGTTGTCCTGGTTGATGAAGAACAACCCAGTCATGCTCTTCTATCCCTGCTAGTAGATTATGCAGCATATTGTGTAGCATGCATTGTATTTTGTAGTGTGTAATAAAAATAAAAAATAAAATCAGAGGTTTTCTTTACTTTTTAAAATAGTACGACACAAGATCAGGACGTCTACCCGATGTAGCGTTATCACTTAAAAAAAAACTAGAAGGCAACTGAGGCTTGTAAAATTACAGCTGTAATGTACACCAAGCACCAATAACTGCCCAGCACACGATGTGTCACAAAGGTAGTTCCTACTCTTGTAGTAGATATTAAAATATTGGAAAACAGTGTTTCTTCAGAGATTGCTAGAAGGATACAGAAAAAGTAGTACTTTTTTTTCCTCGTTCCTTTTCTGAGTGAATCCCTATATGCTTAAAATTCCAGACTGCACCTTCATCGTCCGTGCATCCTGTATCCACATACAGTAGTCACTTAAGTGTTGATTCTTATTTTAGCTTATTATGTAGAGCAGCAACAATGATTATGTTTATTAAAATGAATGTATTTGAAATAAAGAATTGCATGTCCAGTGCTAAAGGTAACCAGATAATATTAAGATCTGAAAAGGTGTAACTACTGTGAAGAAGGTGATAATCCATGTGTATAGATCAACACCCCAGGTGACCACGGAACCTCTAGGTGAGAAAATTAAGTTACCTTTCTTCTCCATCTTTTATCCCGGCCTTCCCCAGATGGTAAAGAATCCACCTGCCAATGCAGGAGATGCAGGTTCGATCCCTGGGTTGGGAAGATCCCATGGAGAAGGGAATGGCAACCCACCCCAATATTCTTGCCTAGGAAACCCCATGGACAGAGGGGCCTGGTGGGCTACAGTTTGTGGGGTCGCAAAGGAGTCAGACATGACTGAGCAACTAACAACAACAACAGGTTTTTTTTTTTTATCCAGTTTAACATTTGATCTACTGATGGATTTAAACACACCTGCACCATATGGCTTCTGTTGACCTCATCTTACAGGATAGGCCTTACAGAGGACCGAGGTGGCAGTCACACCCAGAGGAATACTCTGTATCGTGCCACCTTAAAGGAAAGCTGTGGTCATGATTACAAATTTAATACAACCTCTGGTCTTTATGTAATGCTATTACACAGGGCTCATTTTATGATTGTTATGAGAACTATCTGGAAAGGAAGAGAGAGAGCAGGTAGTACAGAGAGGAATACAGGAGACTTAACAACATTACTAAATCTGTCACTAAATGTGTTGATTTTTAGGTCTGTTCTCTGTCCATGGGCCTCTAGGTGGGGCCCATCCAGTAGCAGATTCATCCTTAGATAACTGTCAGGGCTTGCAGCAAGGAGCTGCAAAGTGACAGAAATCAGTTGGTCAGGTTCAGCATTAGCATCTGAATTCTTCAACTCCCTTTTTGGTAGCACTTGCTATGAAACTTAGCTTTATTTTTATACTCTGCTGCCAGGGAGTGAACCAGATTAAAACACTTTGAAGCCAGAAGACTATAGTGATGCTTTGCAGCCCATGTTTCTCTTGATTTTTTGAAAGTGCAGTTAGCCGGAAGGGTTTTCTTACAGCAGCTCTGACAGGTGTGGTCTGGCTACTGACCTCAGATTTCACTACTCACCTGCTTTTAAGGCCAGTTGAAAGGACGCTTGAGAAATGATGCCATTCATTTGGTTTTATTACCTTTTTGATTGAAGTATAGTTGATGTACAATATATAAGTTTCATGTACACAACAAAGTCACAATTTTTAAAGGTTATACTCCATTTATAGTTATAAAATATGGGCTATGTTCCTTGTCCTGTACAAGGCATCCTTGTAGCTGATTTTATACATATGGTTTTATTCTTTAATTTTTAAAATAGATACCATACATAGCTCAAAAATCTGACAATATAAGTTATTCAGTGAAAAGACTGTTCAAGTTCCCTGCCCATCACCTACCCCACTGTCACACTACCCTGATGGGTTTCTATGCATGGAGAAAAATAAACACATGTTCTTCTGTCTTCTGTGATGGTAACACTTGACACATTTTACCTCTGTCACTTGTTTGGAAGAATGGTTCTTGTTTGAAATTATATTTACCAGGCTGCCATCATTATTTCTAGGGTCAAATGAAATCATCACTAGGAAAAGACTTTGAAAAAGGTTAGAGGAAGCCATACACTTTCAGAAGGGAGAGGAAGAGGATGGCCCTACCCTTTTTTTGGGAAACACTTTTAAGTGAAATATTTATGGGAAAAAAAGACAGTCTAGAATCAGCAATTCTAACTTACAAGGACCCTTAGACATTTAGTCCAAATTCTGATTCTTCAGATGAGGAAACCGGTTCAAGGATGGGGAGCAGTCACCTGGCTAGCTAGTAGCAGACCTAGGGACTGGAATCCTGGTGTCTTGACTCCCAACCTCCTGTGCTTTTAGTCTTTGTGGCTCACTTCAGTAAACCCTTCCTTTTATCTGGGCTTCCCTGATAGCTCAGTTGGTAAAGAGTCCACCTGCAGTGCAGGAGGAGACCCGGGATTGATTCCTGGGTCGGGAAGATCCCCTGGAGACCGGAAAGGCTATCCACTCCAGTATTCTGGCCTGAAGAATTCCATGGACTGTATAGTCCATGGGATCGCAAAGAGTCGGACTCGACTGAGCGACTTTCACTTTCTTTTCGCTAAACCCTGCTGAGTGAATGCCACACCAGGCACTATGCCCCAGATATGAACAAGACACAGCCCCGCCCTTCCGGAGCTCAGTCAGTGGGACTGCAAGGCCATTACAGGACGGGGTGCTGAGTACTGTGACAGGTCTGCAGAAGGTGCTGCGAGCGCAGAGTAGGGGCCTGACCCAGTCTTCGGATGGGGGGAAGGGAAACGGCTTCAGGTAAGTTCCAGGTGATGCCCACAGCAAGCCAAGCCTTGAAGGTTGGAGAGCATTTAGGAGATAAGCAACTGAGGTGAGAAAAGAAGCATGAGTGCGGGCACATCACACTAGCATGGCTGCGTGGGAAAGTGCCACAAGTCGTGCAGAACTAGAGCCCAGAGGGGCGTGGCAGGAAGGAGAGGAAAGAGAGACTGCAGAGGCTGACCTGTCTTCCGCGGGTGTTGGGCTTCCTCCCGGGCAGCTGGGAGCTCTGCGGGCGGCAGGCAGGAGAGTGAGGTGAGGACCCGCCTCCGTCTGCGGGGCTGCTCTACGGAGCACCAACTGACTGCAAGCCGCGGTTCTCAGCCAGGGCGTTTTTGTTCCTAGGGACACGTGAGGTGCTACTGCCATCTAGTGGATAGAGGCCGGCAACGCTCCTCAATAGCCTCAGCGCAGGGGCTGGCCCTCCCGGGGTAGTTTTAGGAAGTCCATGATGACATCAACACTGCTGAGATTGAGAAACCCTGAAAACAGCCAGGTCTCCATCAAGTAACATGGCTTCTTCCTCCTGTTCCTTGTCCTTTTTTCATTCAAGTTCAGATCCCAGATTCTCCCTTGTGTGTGCGTGCTAAGTTGCTCCAGTCGTGTCCCACTCTGTGCAACCCCATGGGCTGTAACCCGCCAGGCTCCTCTGTCCATGGGATTCTCCAGGCAAGAATACTGGAGTGGATTGCTATGCCATGCTCCAGGGGATCTTCCCCTCCCATGGATTGAACCTGAGTCTCTTTACGTCTCTTGCATTGGCAGGTGGGTTCTTTACCACTAGCGCCACTTGAGAAGCCCCGGTTCTCCCTTCGCTCATCTGTAAACCTGAACTTTATCCCATCCTCGGAGGCTTTTGTTTTCCCACAGGTGTATCCCAACTCGCCATATGTGACGCATCTCAGGTCGAGAAGGGCAAAGAACAAACCGTTTCTTTTCCGAAGGGCTGTGAAGACTGTGAACACTGAGGGTACCAGCACATCAGGAGGCTCTGCCCCCTATCAGCTGTGTGACCTCAGGCAAGTCACTTCACTACCCTGAGCCTCAGATCTCCCATCTTTTAAGGGAGGATAGTCGGCGCTCTGCACACATCCCTGGGTATCTCTGTCCTGACATCTGTCAGGACATCGTGTCTGTGGAGTAGTTTGTAACTGGATGGCATTGTGCCTGTGGAAGCTGTCTAGTCTGCCCCCAGCTGCCCCAAAGGCACCCAAATGTGGTGTCGGGAGGACCCTGAGACCCAGGGCGTAACCAGGTGTAGGCAGTGGCAGCAGTCTTGGCTTCTCTCTTGGAACCTGTGATTACAGCCTGGGGGTTCACAGAACATTGCAGCAAAGATGGCACTAACCTTGATAAGGACACGAATTGCTCTGAAGTTGTGTTCTGAAAGAGAGAAAGATGCAATTTGCTGCCACTGTGCGAACCCAGGTCCTGGTTTACCCCTCCAGGTAGACGCTGCCTGCTCTGTTCCAGGGGAAGGTGGTGACTGGATGGGACTGAGGCTTGTTGTCCTCAGCAGGAAACTTCAGGATGGGGGGGAGAGACTTAAACATCACTTGGTTTTCAAGATTTCACATCACCCTGATGCTTTTGTGACCCAGAACTCAAAATTATTCTATTACACTTTTGTACTTTCACACTTTTTTTGACACACAAGACATGTGAAACGACTATAGAGGTTTTTCTTTTCCAAGTGTGTTGATGCAGATTTTGCGTGTCTAAAGACATTGACTTCCCTGGCGGCTCAGCTGGTAAAGCATTCGCTTGCAATGTGGGAGACCTAGGTTCAATCCCTGGGTTGAGAAGATCCCTTGGAGAAGGGAACAGCTACCCACTCCAGTATTCTGGTCTGGAGAATTCCATGGACTGTATAGTCCATGGGGCCGCAAAGAGTTGGTCATGATTGAGTGACTTTCACTTTCAAAGACACTAGCATTCAAGTTCTTGATTTGAGTCTCTGTGTGCTTGTATAATGCTGCCTTCCTCCCCCCACCACATCCACATACTCCTGACCAAACAGCTCACCTCTGAGGTTCGCATACTCGGGAATGCTCTTTTTGGGATATGCTCTTCTTATGCTTCCCAGATGAAGCTGGAGTAGAGTCTGAGCTGGGGAGGAGAATGTTCTTAGGACCTTCACAGTTTGATGCATGGTTGAGAAAAGACAAGATGAGGACATTTCTGGAAAGAATCAATCCAAGGCTATGTTTGCATAATCTTTCATCGTTAAAGGTTTCTTTGGTATATTTGCGTGTCCTCTGTGTCTGATGCTGTTGGCCACCCCCAAAGTCTCTTTGGCAATAAAGAGCCAAATCACCAGTTTGGGGATTTCCACAAATCTTCACTGAGGACTAAAGACCTAATTGTTCTTTTCAGGGCATCATTGAGAAAATGGCCTAGCAGATCTGACTTGTGTTAACCCATGTAAATGCTGCTTTATTTGTTTGCAGGCATTTTGTTTCATCTGTTGTTTTGTTTCGTAGCAGGTGTCTTCCTCAATTCCAGAAAACATGGAGAAATCGATTATTAAATGGGCTAGAGGGTGGTTGAGAAATATAATTTACAAACAAGTATGCAATTTCTTTTTTAACTTTATTTTTGGCTGCAATGGGTCTTCGTTGTAGCAAGCGGGGACTACTCTCTAGCTGAAGTGCACAAGGTTTCATTGCAGCGGCTTCTCTTGTTGTAGAGCATAGGCTCTGGCGCACATGGGCTTCAGTAGTTGCAGCATGCAGACTCAATAGTTGTGGCTTGCAGGCTTAGTTGCTCCGTAGCCTGTGGAATCTTCCTGGACCAGGAATCAAACCCATGTCCCCTGCATCAGCAGGGGGATTCTTATCCATTGCACCACCAGGTAAATCCAACAAGTATGCAATTTCAGTTATGACATCAAAAACTGTAATGCCAAAGGCAGTAGGAGAAAAGGGAAGACAATGGAAACACTGAGTGTCACTTGCCCCCAAGAAAACAAGAAGCTTTCCTGTGTGTTTAAGATTTTCTTTGGCATACCTGCCTGTCCCTCTGTGTGCCACCTACCACATGGCTGAGGAATGTCTGTTTCACTTAGCAGACAGACTGTTTTCCTTTTAGGCTTAATACTCTTTGTTTCTAGAGGCCAGAAAACAGTGCAGGCCCCCAGAAGCCCACTCCCATCTCTTAACTTTAAGATCCTAGTCTGTGGGTCAAGCTGGATCAAGTCTCTAGGGCAACTCTCGAGTTTTCATCCAGTGTCTGTTATGGGCGGCCCAACGTGGGGATGACCATCTAGGCATCCCCATCAAAAGGCCAGCCATCTGGGAACAGTTTGCCAGTATCAGACCTGCATGCTCAAGGACTGCTGGGAGGTCTGTGACATCACAGCTCTCAGTGATCTGCCCACCTGGGACTGACAGGCACAGTACTCAGGGTGTGTGGCCTTTATGGATGGAGAACAGGCCTCCGTTTAGGAAAGGCCCTGGGCTCCTATCACCTCCTCTCCCTTCCTGGGGCAGTCTGGTCAGGCCTTTTACGGTGGAAGTGAAGTCAGTCAGCCACACTTGCTGAGAAGCTGCCCAAACCCATGGTGCCTTGCTACATTTGACTCACTTCTTCTTTTTTCAGGTAAGCACAGTTTATCCTCCCAACTAGACTGTAGGTGCACTGAGGGTGGGAAACTTGTTTCAGCTTCACTTCACTTCAGGGTTTGCAGCACTCAGAAGAGCCGTGCTAGCTGACTGGGATCACTTGCCAGGGCATCGTCAGCATATAGCATGAGCTTCATCTCTGAGAACAGGCTTGTGGGGCATAGGCTGGGGTTGGGGGAGTAAGAAGATAAACAAGGGAAGGGGATGACAGGCTTAGCATGAAGGTACCAGGAGAGGTGAGGGCAGGAGCTGAGAGGGAACGAACATGACTGAAGGGCTACACTGAGGCCGTCTGATCGCGGGTTGGAAAAGAATTTCCAGACACAGGCCATTTCAGAAGGGAGTGAGTTTTTATTAAGAACAAAGAGCAGAGATAATGTGGGCACTGTGAATGCAGTGGGATGACCTCCTGACAGAGGAGGGAAAGCTGACAGTTTTCATGAGTGAATAGCCAATTTTTATAGCCTCAAGACAAAGAAAATTCCTGCTGGAAGGCTGGCGTTAGGTGATGGGTTGGGGCGCTATGGGGTGTTTAGCGGAGTGGGCACCTTGGCTTAATTGGGAGTCAGGAACTTATTAATGATGATCAGGGGGGCTTTTGGCAACCATTACAAAGGGGCTCAGTCGGCTTGGGAGGTGTCCTTGGTTCTGGGCTTCGATTCTGTGGCCTTGGGCAAGGCCTCGCACCTGTGGCCTGGGACAAGCCTCAACAGGTTACAGGTGGGAAGGAAGAAAAGCCGAGGCCCAGGGTGTGGCTGTCCTTTCTCCTGCGCTGATGTCATCTACCCCTGCTGGACCCCCTGCCCGCTTCTGCCCCCCTCCCCAACTTGTTCCTCCCCTAACTGTCCTCAAGTCAGAAAGAAGCTGACAGCGACCAAAGCAACACCCCCCCACAGAGCACCGCATCCTGGGTACCAATCCACCCCACTTTCCACACGCGGGGCAAGCGAGGCCCCGCCCCTTCTCCCTCCCCTGGCTGGAGCAAGGGACGAAGCCTGGGAGACTGCGCGTTTCTGACCCCGTGTGACCCCGTGTCCAAGGTCCACCGCAAGCAGACCGAGCACACTCACCAGGCTGCCCGCAGGGTCTAGAAGGGCCCCCAGGCGGGGCCGCGGGGCATGTCTTTGCACATGTTCTCGAAGGCGCAGGCTGGCGCACGGCTGGAGCAGGTGCTGCACCGCCCTCCCCCACGCCGGGCCCCGCCCCAGCTCCAGTGCAAGAGCTTGGGGACCGGGGTGTGTGAGAGGGGAGCTGCCAGAGGCTTATTTCCTACTCTTTCTTCTCCTGCCCCACCTGCTTCTCTCCCATCTGCGCCCCCACTTACAAACCGCCCCCTCCCCTCAACACTCTTGTGCGGCGCCTCCTGGGGAGGAAGCATCCGAGGAGGGCGGAGGGCATGGTTTGGAGGACCCTGTCCTCACTGCTGATGAGGGTTCAAAAGGTCTCTCAATCTGTTAGGCCCAGAGGCCAGAGTTTGTCGCTTCAGTGAGGGGCTTGGCTGGGGGTAGAAGGTGACGTTCTGGCCACCCACTTGAAGCTTTTGCCTCAAAGAGGAGCCTTTCTAATCAGCTGGGAAATCTTTCCTGGCTCCCCCTCGAGAACATTTTTACCTTCTAAGAGCGTCTCATTGGTGGATTGCACGTCTCTCTCCTCTGGGCAGTTAAGAATCCCACTGCCCACCCTGGGCCTGGCACCAATGGCCCCAGGGCTTCTTAGGTCTTGCCGCGTACAGGCGGCTGGAGCTCTGTCCTTTTGGAGTGCAGGTGCCACCTGGCCCAGTGTTTCCATTTCCCCCTCTTTCTCCCAGGGAACCCAGGAGAAGGGCAGGGCTGTGGATCAGGGCCTGCTGAGGCACTAGAAGGTTCATGGCAGTTGGTCCGATGGGCCGTATGGGAGTCAGATCAACAAACAGAACCCAGGCCACTCCTCATCATCCAGCGTTTTCACAGCTCATGAACCTCTGTGCTCCCCAATGCCAGTGTCCACACAAGCCCTCCTCCTGCCTTGGCTCTGATGTACCAAGCACTGTTCTCAGCCTTTTCTGTAAAACTGTGATTTGATCCTCATTAAGAATCCTATTCCATAGGCACTGTCATCCCCATTTTATAGACAAACTAAGAAATGTTAAGTAAATTGTTCCTGGGTATGTGCTGATAACCATTACAATATAAGCTGGTCCTGGATTCATAAAAGACATCTTTGAAAACAATCAGGCACACAAGGGAGATCCTAACCTCAGAAGTTGGGAATAAATAAGTAAAAGCTCAGTCAATGAAGGTGGACAGCTCTGGGTTTGAGTTTTAGCCAACTTATGTAATACACTCTGTGCCCCTGCTCAACTCTAATGAAAACACCAACACCTACTTCTTGGGGCTATTGTGATGTATCACTTCCCAGTGACTGGCACACAATAAGGACTCCCAGTATATACCAGCTGCGAGGCTCACTACTCCTGGCACAGCCCTGCAATCCCACCTGCTGGGGGGAAGCTAGCTTGGACAGGACAGCCTAGTCCTGATCCATAGGTCAGATTGCTGCTGTGACTGGACTAGCCCCCTCTCTCACTAACAGAAGAAGTCAATCATTTGGGCTTTGGTTCCTATTGGCTGAAATTGGTGTTGCCCTGGTAGCACATGTAAACATTCCAGCCGGGAAGCCTGGGGAAAAGCTGCCCAGCGACTCTTTCTGAGGCTTCCTGGGCCGCTGCCATTTCATACGAGGATCCAGGATCCGAGGATCCGGTCACTCAGGTATTGAGGGTTAGGAAGGGTGGGAGGGCTCTGCAAAAGGGGCCTGCCCTTGTTTTCCCCATTTGTCACTCACACCTCAAACTTGACCCCAAGCCTTCATAGCCATTCTGGCTTCTGGCCTCTCATTAGGAAGGGGAGGGAGAGAAAGGGCTAGAAGAGGGCGGTGGGAGGGAGGCTTTGGGTCTGTGGTCCACAGGCATGTGAGGATAAGATGGGAACTGCCTCCTGAGCCCTGCTCCCCACTGGAGCACAGGGTTCCTGGGGTCCTTCTATAGACAAGGCCCCTGCTAATTTGGTGGGTTTGAAGGGCACAGATTTGGCTTCCAGTAAATTCATCAAGAGGCAATTTACTGAAAGTCAAGTCACCAAATGACCAGGTAGCCAAATGGGCTGTTTTCTGAGGGATCACATTGCTGGATGGGCTTTATGACAAACTGCTTTGGCCAAATTGGCATAGGCCTCAGGGTGGGAGAGCCAGTTCTCGAGGGCTAAGGGCCTCCAGACACCCTTACCCCGACCCTTCAGTCCCTCCTCACTCTGGGATGGGCTGCCTGGGAAGATTCCGTTTTCCCCCAAAGGATGACCCTGTCCACCCCTCCACTGCACCCAGGGGAGCTGGGTTGCCTAGTACAGCACCCACCACAGTCTGGGACCAGTGATGACATCCAGAAAGGGAACAAAGGATGACCTTCTTGAAAGAGGCTAACAGTGATGAGGTCATCACTCATTGTGAAGCGTGGAGGGGAGGGAGGAGGGCAGGGTGGAGAAGAGGCAGGCTGTGGAGCTGGATGGCCTGGTGTGAGGTTGGCTTCCTGGTTCATGTGAGTCCTTTTTATGATTCAGGGCCCCAGTGGGGAAACTGCTGGCATACAGAAAGTCGGAGAGAACGGTTAAGTCAAGGGGATATTTACACAGGTATTGGCAAAGGGTAGGGAAAGGAGGGTGGGATGGCTCCTTGGGGCTGGTGATAGTGGGGCCATGACATTGAGGGGAGAGGATGGTTACCCTCACCAGCCTGAGAAGTGAGCAAGCTGCCCTGGGACTGGTGGCCACCTCCTCCATGCAGCCAGTCAGGGGTGACCCGGGAGGCAGAGAGCCCCGGGGAATACCTGCCTGGAGCTCACTTTCCTTCTTTCAGCCTGATCTCCCCATTGTGTGGCACCGCCTGGAAGCCAGAGGGCGTGGACAGCCCACTGTTACAGTCCTGGCAGTTCAGTGTTCCCGGCTGGAGAGCAGGGGAGGTGGGGACAGTGGGCCTAGAAGGCATAAGATTTTATTTATTTATAGAGAAATAAATAGCTCCCTTAGGAGCGAGAGAGCCACTTTCAGGCAGCACTGGCCAAGCAGGGATTGCCTGCAGGGGGTTTATAACTATGCTAGAAGTGAGTACACCTCAGTGAGGAGACTTCAGCATAGCAGGGAAAGAAAGACTCCAAGACTCAAGGGAAAAAGATGGAAAATGTGCAAAGACTTCTAGCTCTGTGATGAACCCTTCACAGTCATGATAACTAATTTCCACAATCTGGATAAGTGTTAAACACACTTGGGAAATTTTAATTATCTCTTACAAACATCTTAGGCTTCCCTGGTGGCTCAGATGCTGAAGAATCTGCCTACAATGTAGGAGACGTGGCTTTGATCCTTGGGTCGGGGAGATCCCATGGAGAAGGGAATGGCAACCCACTCCAGTATTCTTGCCTGGAGAATTCCATGGACAGAGGAGCCTGGCAGGCTACAGTCCATGGGGTCGCAAAGAGTCAGACACGACCGAGTGACTAACACACACAAACATCTCACTAAAATAGGAGCAGCTGCTGCTGCTGCTAAGTCACTTCAGTTGTGTCCGACTCTGTGCGACCCCATAGATGGCAGCCCACCAGGCTGCCCCGTCCCTGGGATTCTCCAGGCAAGAACACTGGAGTGGGTTGCCATTTCCCTCTCCAATGCATGAAAGTGAAAAGTGAAAGTGAAGTCACTCAGTCGTGTCTGACTCTTAGCGACCCTATGGCAGACAAATATTTTCTTAACAAATTTCAAGCTCTGAGCCAGCATCATACTTACTGAGGCCACACCAAAAAGCACACCCCTTGAAGCCTGAAGCAAAAGAAGCCACTGTCTCGTTTCCCTTCCATTTTTCTGGAAGTGTTACCCAAAGCTAACACTTATATATTGCAGGGAAAGAGATGGCAAAAGAAAAGGTAGTTTCTGACAGATAATTGCATATCTGTAAAATCCAAGAGGAAAAAAACTGAAAAGCAAACTCCTCCTCTACTGTACTGCCTCGAATCCTTTTAATTCACTTTATCTTCAAAGAGCCACATGCCCTCAGTAGCCTAAAGTGGGGTTTGAAGTTGTTGTTGTTGTTTTATAATTTTATTTATTTATTTTTGGCTGTGCTGGGTCTTCATTGCTGCACAGGCTTTCTCTAGTTGCCACAAGTGGGGGCTCTTCTTTGTTGCAGAGCACGGGCTTCTCATTGTGGTGGCTTCTCTTGTTGCAGAGCACCCGCTCTAGGGCCTTTGGTAGTTGCAGCACATGGGCTCAGTAGTTGCGGCTCCTGGGCTCTAGAGCACAGGCTCAATAGTTGTGGCACAGGAGCTTAGTTGCTCCGTGGCATGTTGGATCTTCCCAGATCAGGGATCGAACCTACATCTCTTGCATTAGCAGGTGGATTCTTTACCACTGAGCCACCAGGGAAACCTGGGGGTTGAAGTTCTAATAAAGACTCAACTAGAAATCAGTACTGTTAGAACTATAAGGAAGTTAGGAATCAGTTGGCTACACCTTCCTTGACTTAAGTCTTCATGGTTATGAGAATCAGAAAATCCTTGGTTTTCAGGAATAGGGGATCTCAGCATCCAGGCACAGAAGGTAAACTGAGAGACCCCTCCTACTCTAACACCTAATACCCTCTCTAGAGGCAACAACCGTTTCCTGTGTCTTGTGATTCTTCAAGAGATAGTCTGTACTTAAGATGAGTTTATACAGGCATGCACGCACACACACACGCACACACACACACACACAGAAAGTAACTTCTTGAGTTTCTTTTTCCAGTGAAAAGAAAATGAATGTGACCAAAAATGTCAAATTTGAGAAGGAAGCAAATGAGGATAAAGGTTCTACAAGCCAGGCGATGGCTACAGAAGATCCTCAAGACATAACAAAAATAGCTCTAACTTTAGCCAAAGATGCCATCACTGCTGCTGTCAAATCTGCAGAAGGTAGTAAACCTGTCTGGGTGCCTGTGGTCTCATTAGGTAATGCTTCACTAGGAAGTAACTAATACATTCATACTTTGTTTGCAGAAGCTGAAAACCCCGTCAAAAATATCGATTGGATCACCCATGGTGAGTTCACAGAAGAAAAGGGCCGTCAACAAGTTGAGGAGTTTGTTTTGGTAAGTTCTTTGGCCACTCCAGCTTTGCACACAAGGGAGAAGAATGACACAAAGGCTCCTGTTTGATGAAAAGTTGGAAGTCCTGCTAGAAAGCCTAAGTGATGATACCACAGGCGACTTGAATAAATAAAAACTGTCTCATCTGGATTTCCAAATCAAGATGGGATAGTCTTTGAAGGTGAACAGCACAATCGTATTCCCAGTGTTTGTATTGTCTTCACCGTACACTTCCCTAAGAAAATCAGATATTCTCAGCTAAGCAATTTTCCCATGCCACTGCCCTAAATGGGGGCCTAATGGCCTAAGAAGGAATTGTTGTTTAGTTGTTAAGTTGTGTCTGACTTGTGCGACCCTGTGGACTGTAGCCCACCAGGTTCCTCTGCCCACAGGATTTCCCAGGCAAGATTATGGGAGTGGGTTGCCATTCCCTTCTCCAGGGGATCTTCCCAAACCAGGGATCGAACCTGCATCTCCTGCATTGGCAGGCAGATTCTTTACCACTGAGCCACTGGGGAAGCCCTTCTAAGGAGGGAGATGCCTCTCTAAAAACAGGGGTTCTGTAGTCCCAGCTCTAGAGTTCTCACGTTAACAGAGGGGATGTAGAGAGATCACAAGGCGTTTTGCCTTAGCTCTGGAATGTGTTCACTGTACAGTCAGATGCACACGCTCCTAACTCCTTTTCTTTTTCCTCCTGGTCTTGGCTCTGACCTATTTGTGGGGCTTATCCTGGCAGCTCTTGGGAGAAGGCCCTGGGTTGCTTTGCGTACTGGCGGGGTGGAGGAAGAAGACTGGTCTGAAACCCCCACTTGCTCTATTTCCTTGGAAGAGAAACCAGTTGAAACTGGTGGAGGCAAACTTCTGGAGCCTGGAAGAAGTGTCCAGCTGTGTCTGTTCCTCTGGTCAGTCCATCCAAGCCTTCTGGCCTAAGGGCACTTTCCCAGCCCCAGGGAGGCCCCAGTCAAGTGGGAAAGAGGAAAGGTCAGGGGTTTGGGACTCCACACCCTCCATTTGTGATCCAGTCGTGTTGTTGCCATTGCAAGGGCACCAGGAACACAATGAAGACAAATGGTGCGAAGTTCTGGTTCCCCTTGGGCCTTCCCACTCGGAGAACATCTCCCACTTGGGTTTGGGCCAAAGGTTCTGCCTGCTGCACCCAGGGCTTATGAATCAGACTGAATGGAACAGAGAACAAGCAGGAGAACGTGCCTCTGGAGATCCTACTGGTCCCGAGTAAAAGGCTAAAAGTCAGTCCTGCCTGGGCTGCAGGGCCCCATGTGATCCGAGTCTCCATCCCCGCCTCCTCCCAACTGACTGCTCAGACCCCATCACCTACCACCTTCTCCCTGGTCACCTTTCTCACTCAAGTTGTACTTGCAGTTCAACTGCCAGGCATGCTCCCACCTCAGGGTCTCTGCACTTGCTGTTCCCTCTCCCCTGAGATCTACTCTCATGGGTCATGTTTTCCCTCTCTTCAGGTTTTTGTTAAGATGCCTTATGCTCAGAGGCCTTTCCCCGCCACCTGATTTAAAATTGCACCCATTTCTCCTCTGCCTTATTTCTTTCCCACCAGAACTCAGCTCTATCTAGGATATTAGATTTTATTTACCCTATTGCCTTTTATCCGCCATCAGAACACATGGTCCATGAAGGCAGAGATTTTTGTTCACTGTCATGTCCCCAGGCCTTAGAAAGGTCAGGTACATAGTAGTGAAAGTGAAAGCCGCTCAGTCATGTCCGACTCTTTGCGACCCCATGGATTGTATAGTCCATGGAATTCTCCAGGCCAGAATACTGGAGTGGGTAGCTGTTCCCTTCTTCAGGAGATCTTCCCAACCCAGGGATCGAACCCAGGTCTCCTTCATTGCAAGCAGATGCTTTGCCAGCTGAGTCACCAGGGTATATAAATATGTGTTGAATATATGAACAGATTTATTCTCTGTGCCATTATTTCTTCACAGATGAAAAGCTAAGTCAAAGTATTTGTCTTACTCATTGGTAGGACTGTTGTGAGGACACAGACAAATTAGAAAGTAGAAGGTGATGGAAAAGCTAGAAGCTCTATGTAACTCCTGACATAAAACCACCATTTCCAGTCCTACTAATGCAGCAAGCTCTAGAAGTAAAGTCTACCATCTAAGTGCCAGGCATTTCTAATGGAGCACTTTCTCAAGCTTACTGAAGATTTCTTAGAGTTCACCACACACCAGGGGATGGCAAATTAGGAGTTATTACCATTTACTGAGCGAGCACTGCAATGTGCCAAGCACCGCTAAGCACTTCACATGCATTATCTCATTTAATCCTCACAACAAACCTGGGTATAGGTACCTCAGTGTACCCATTTTACAGATGATGAATCCTGAGGGTCAGAGAGCTTGGGCGATCTGTCCAAAGTCTTTCTGATTAATCAGCAAAATGAAGTTTTGACTGTAAGTCTATCTGATATACTTTTCTCACCATAATAGGAAGAGTCCTTTTTGATGCCAAAAATAATACAGTTTACTATCAATGAAAAGTGCAAATTCAAAAGATTTTAAGGTATTACAATGTGAATAAGAATGATTCAATCTGGTATCAGAAGGCTTGTGTGTTTGTGGGGAGGGAACAGGTACACTTATACACTACCAGTGGGCATAACTGGTTTATTTTCTTCAGCAATGCAATGTGGTAACAAGAACACACAAAACAGTTCTTTAAAAAAATTGTTTTTAATTTATTTTTATCTTTTGGTGCACTTCACGGCATGTGGGATCTTAGTCCTCTGACCAGGGGTTGAACCCATGCCTCCAGTGCTGGCAGCATGGAGTCTTAACCACTGGACCACCAAGAAGTCCCAAAAATACACAAAGAAGTTCTTTATACAAGAAAACCTGGAAAACCCTTCATGCCTATCACACACTTACAATATTTTCATAATAAAATTAAGATATCATTATTAAAAAAAAAAACTCAGTGAGCTTTTTGCTCACTGACACAAAGTAGACAATGAAAACCCCCTTCTAACCACACAAAATCCAGTTCTACTCCCTCAGATGTCACTTACCAGGGATAACAGTTTTGTGCATATACTTCCAGGTGCATGTTGATTTTGAGTCTAATAGTATGTAATTGTCTAAGCCATCCATGGCAGAATAGCACAATGAAATACTCTTTTCCTGGAAGTGAGTATATAAAGCAACGTTATGTAAAAATGACAAAACATGGGATAACACACACTCACAGCATAGAGATAAAAATGGGAAGATTGGCTTGATGGAGACAGCTGAATTTACTGTGTCTAAACCCGCTTTAGAATATCCTAGAGCTGAGACATCTGATGGGGTGGAGAGAGCACTGAGCTGGCTGCCTGGGAGCCTGGGTCCCAGTCCCAGCTGTTTTGTTTGTCCTTTGCTATTTCTAGGTGCCAGGATCCTTATATGCAAAGCGAGGGGCTCTATTAGATCATCTTTAGGGACCACTCCAATGCTATGGAGCCTGTGACTGTGTGACAGATTATTTTTAAAAAAATCTTGGCTGTGCTGAGAGGCATGTAGGATCTTAGTCCCTGACCAGGGATTGGACCCATACCCCCTGCATTGGAAGTACAGTCTTAACCACTGGACCATCAGAGACCATCTGTGACATTAAACATTAGGCCTAAAAAAGTGTATCAAGTATAACACAGAAAGGTTGAAAATAAAAGGCATGCTCCAATGGTCCTCATAGGGTTGACTGTTGACTCCTTAATTCAAAGGAATAATGATCTATGTAAGAACACACAGACCTGATCTCAAGAAATTTAGAGTCTGATGTTCCTCTCTGGCCAACTCTAACAGCCAATTGGGTATAAGTTTGAAATAAAATCAGCTGAGGCAGAAGGCCAGCCTATAGTTTTTCTTTTTATTATTGTCTGCCCTGGGTCTTTGTTGCAGCATGCAGGTTCTTTGTGTGGCATGCAGTCGCACAGGCTTTAGGTTCCTTGCAGCATGTGGCATCTTAGTTCCCCAATCAAGGATCAAACCCACGTCCCTTGCATTGGGAGATGGATTCTTAACCACTGGACCACCAGGGAAGTCCCAATATTTATTTTTTAAAGGCGGCCTGAAGTTTTTTACCATCTCCTCCCAAACTCTCTTCTGATAGATATCACTGGGATTGTTAGAAAATCCTACTCCTGTCCTTCTGTGGACCTTCATCTTAATTTAGGATCTTTTCCAATTTGGAAGCTTTCTGTGCCCCAACAGCCAGAGCAAGGGGATTTCGTTGAACTTGATGAATATCTCCGGCTTTCAAGGCCTGGTACTAAGGCTCAAGGGTGCAACGTGACTTGTGTGGACCTGAGGTGTTATTAAGGTGTGTGCTTTGGAGGGGGAAACTTCTCCAAGCCATCTGGATGATCCTGACCTATTCCTTTTCTAACCTTATTTTCCTTACCACTTAGGGCTGCAATGAAGTGAGTCTGGTTTTCCCAAACAGGTGATGAGATCAGCCTCATCACTTTCCTTTTATTTTTTAAAAAGTCTTTATTGAATTTATTACAATATTGTTTATGTCTTATGTTTTGGGCCACGAGGCACGTAGGATCTTAGCTCCCCGACCAAGGATCGAACCTGCATTCCCCTGCATTGGAAGGTTAAGTCTTAACCCACTGGACCACCAGGGAAGTCCCAGCCTCATTACTTCCTAGTCACACATTTAGGTCTCCTGGAGTGAGCAGAACACATGTCCTAAGCACTTTCTAATTTGCCAATTAACCAAACTCGCCTTCCAAGTAAGGGTCCGGAAGGAAGTCACTGTGGACATGCATGCAGTGTGTATGTACACACACCCGAGTGTGAGCCCCTGTGCTCCAAAGTCCAATCTCAAGCAATGTCTGCAATACTAGCTTATTTCCCATTTTAGCTCCACCTTTTCTCTCCTCTACCCTTGGAGATAAGTGAGAGTTGACTGTAGTTTGAACCCCGGTCTAAAAGGTTAGAAATGGATTCCACAAGTGGGGCTATAATCCCTACTGTTGTGTGCTACCTTCATCGCAGCGGTCCCCAACATGCAGGCTACAGACCGGAAGGTACCTCCAGTCAGATCAGTGGCAGCATTAGATTAGAAATAAAAGTGCCCAATAAATGTAACGCACTTGAATCAGCCCCAAACCATCCCCACTCCCCTGGCCGTGGAAAAACTGTCTTTCACGAAACTGGTCCCTAGTGCCAAAAAGGGTGGGGTGCGCTGAGAGGACTTGAACAGAAGTCTGCTTTTCTTCCTCTGTGTGCTTTTTCTTTTCCCCTGTGAAATAGAATTGGGAGTATCAAGGCCGCTGGGAGCACTACACAGAGTTTTTAAGGAAGGAAGATGTGCTTCACAGCTTCTACTACATCTACTGTGTACGGTGGAGCATCCCAACTGCTCGGAGACCCATAGCCCAAATCACTGCCAGTGTGTACTTCACCATCAAGGTCAACAAAAACAAACCTCTGGTAAGCGCTTCCTTGGCTGCCCTGTTCCCTTCAGTGAGACTTCAATGAGAACAGACTTCGCATGTCAAGGCCATTGATGGCCCCTTCCTTGTGAAACTGAACAGTCATATTTCTGTCTTCAATCTGGTGGAGCCCAGCTGTAGCACTTGCCATCACTGATCACACCCTCCTCTGTGAAATGTTTCATTTGGCTTCTAGAACAACAACATTCTCTCCTGGTTTTCCTCTTGCCTCACTGACCACAGTTTACTCTACTGGTCCTCTGCTCTCTTTCTCTCACTGACCTCTTCATGTTTGCATGTCCTGAAACTCAGCCTTTGGGTATCTTCTCTAGCCTCTTTTCTTGTACAGTCTTATCCAGTCTCCTGGCTTTAAATGCTACCTCTAGCTTATTTTTTAAAAACATTGATTTTTTTCTACACTGGGTCTTTGTTGCTATGTGTGAGCTTTCTCTAGTTGTGGTGAGTAGGGGCTACTCTTCATTGTGGTGTGCAGGCTTCTCCTTGCGGAGCACAGGCCTAGGGTGCATGGGCTTAGTTGCTCTGCAGTATGTGTAATATTCCCGGACCAGGGATCGAACCTGTGCCCCCTGCATTGGCAGGAGGATTCTCAACCACTACACCACCAGGGAAGCCTCACCTCTAGCTTGATTCCCAAATTTCTGTCTCCAGACCAGACTTCTGTCCCTTGGATATTTAAACATCTCCCTTACTGTATCCAAAGCTGAACTTCTGATTTTCCTTTCAAAGTCTGACCTATGCCTTCCTCATCTCAGCTGATGGCCAAAATCCTTGTCATCTTCCTTGACTCTTCTTTTTCAGTCACATCCATTAGGAAATCCTATTGGCCCTACCTTCAAAGTAGGTGCTCAATCCAAGCCTCTCTTCCCACTGCACCTCTACCACCTTGGGCCAAGACACCATCATCCCTCACCGAAGTTATTTCAATAGCCTTCTAGCCAGTCTTTCTGCTTCCACCTTTACCCGCATCCTGTCTCTTTTCAGCTAGCCAGAGGGAGTCTTGGAAAAATGAAATTATGTCACACCTCGAATGTTCCAACATGCTTCTCCAACTTCAAAATGCATGTGAATTACTCAGGGATCTTGTTAAAAGGAAGATTCAGATTCAGCAGGTCTGAGCTTCTGCATTACTAAGAAGCTCCCAGGAGCTGCTGATGCTGCAGATCCACAGACGACACCCTGAGTAGTGAGGGCCTACAGCCCTTGTGTGATCTGGTCCCTTGTTATTTCTGCTTTCCTATTACCCCTGCCCCTTCACTTACTCTGGTCCAGCCACTCTGATCTTGCTACTCCTCAAATAAGCCAGGTAGAGTCCCACCTCAGGGCTTCCGTACTTGCTGTTCCTTCTGACTGAAACCCTCCTTCCCTCCCTAATACTTTACCATCTTCCGATCGTCTATGTAATTTCTTACCTTGTTATAGTCTGCAACCCCACCAGAATGTAAGCTCCATGAAGGCAGGGATTTTGGTGCTGCTGTAAAACAAGACCTGGCAAATAGCTGCCACTGAGTATTTGAAGGAATGACTGCTTGTCACCACTAGGTTGACTGTGAATATGAAATATGCTGACAGCTGCTGTGAAAGGAGTCCAAATGACACCCATGAGTCCAGGGTTAGGATCCTTAGAACCAGGGTGGTACTAACCATGTCTGGAATACAGGAGACATAAAAGTGTTACTTCCCCTTTGCCTTCATCCTTTCACAAGCTATTTGAGGCTCTCCTGACTCTAAGGATGACCACACCATAGTCAGCCAACCATGTCCTATATTTATCCTATCCTAGTACAAACTTACCTATTTGGAGAGTCTGGAACCTGGAGTGATCTAAAGAGGTAGACTACAAGGAGTTCTCATTTCTCCTGGTCATACAGTCTACCATCAGCTATCTTGCTAACTGGCAAGCTCTAAGATTGGAAAGGGAGACTGCTGGAGGTACATGAGACCATGAAGAGAGAAGACCTGGGGCTGAGCAAGAGCCTGGCTCAGAATTCCAAGTATAATTTTGGAGGGGACACTGGATGGGGGGTCACTGAGACAGAATTATAACTGTAAAAGACATTTTAAAATGTCTTTGAACCGTGTTCATCTATATGGTTTCATTCTTAGGCTGTCCCTACAAGGTAAGTTGGTTCTGTTGACTGAGTAAACTGGACCACGTAAAGAAGGCACATGACTTCCTCATGCTCCTAGTAATGAGAGCACAGCCTCCCCTGACTTGTTTTCAGTTTTGTGGAGACTCTTAAAGTATTTATTGCCTAAAAGATCTTTTGGGGGAACACAGGTTTGAAGTGACAACTACCACCCACAGATCTCCAATTCACAGGGAAGATGAATTCTAGAAATTAAAGAGTATACTTGTGGATACATATAGCAATGTAAAGAATCATGAGTTGGTATGACTGGTCTTGGCTGACAGTTGTCTTTTTCTCTTAGGACACACCCATTGATGTCTCTTATGTCTTTGAGGGCCATTCATTAGTTCACAGGTAAAGAAAATTTAGAGATTTTAAAAGGGTAGTAGGACAAGGTCATCACACTCCAAGAAGCCAGCAGGCCTGTTTTGTTGTTGCTGTTGTTTAGTTGCTACATCGTGTCTCACTCTTTTGTAACCCCATGGAGTGTACCCCATGGAGTGTAGCCCTCCAGAGCCCTCTGTCCTTGGGATTTCCTAGGCAAGAATACTGGGAAATCTTTCTCCAGGGATCTTCCCAACCCAGGGATTGAACCTGAGTCTCCTGCATTTCAGGCAGATTCTTTAGCACTGAGCTACCTTGGGAAGCCCTCAGCGACAGATAATTTATGTAATGGTCACTTTTCTTCTTTGGACCACCTACTCCATTAAGATGGGCTGAAAGTAAGAATCTGCTTTTGTTCTAGAAAATGGATTTTATCTGTAATGTCTTGCTTTTCAGTGACTAACAACTTGAGGTTAGTTGCTGGAGTAAGGTGCGGCCAAAGGAGGTCCCGTCTATCGTTTCAATGGGAAACTTCACAATCACATGGAACTCACTCATAAATAATATTCAATAATTCCTTTTCTTTGTACAGCAGCTCTCTTACAGAATCTTTACATATAAACTCACCCTTTTATTGACTGGGCCTAAGGAATGGAGACAATCTTTGCCTCCACCCCCAAAAGGCATTTTGCTCACTAGGAATGTAACAGAGTAAACAGGGAATCAATGGATCCCTGGCTCAGTGTTTTGTTTCCCTTTAAAAGCTTTTGTTGTGTTTGTTTTTCCTCCTCTGCAGACCAGGAGAAATTCGCTTTCGAGAAAAATGGCTAAGGGACATTATTGAGGCCAAATATGTTTTAATGAATCCAAATATCTTCCAATTCAACAGTATTGGAATCTTCCAGAATATTTTAGGAGATTTCTAATCAGAGCATATTAAAAATATGATACTGTACATCAAACCACAGAATATTTATTGAATAATAAATTTGTGGCATACAATCTAGCTGCATTGTTTTTCTTTGCATTCATTTTCCAGTTGGCAACTTCCACTACATTAGCAGAGTAACCACTAAGTTGTCTTCTATTTTCTAAAAGGTTTTTCCCGTCACTATCTGTATCGCTCAGAGTCTTTCAGATACAAAAGCTGAGTTTAGGGAGTAGATAAAATTCACCTGTCAGACCAAACTGAGATTGGTCCTTGGCTCTTTGTTCCCCCATTTGAGCCTGAGTCTCCAACCTGAACATACCTCTTTCATGGGCACAACCGGGGAACAGAAAAATGGCAACAGTTCTACAGCTCATAATATAACCAGTCTGAAGGGTTTGCCTACTCACAGTTGTCTTTATTTAATGCAAGTTAAGCCTCATTGTTCAACAATACATTCTGAAATTCTGCAACTGGACATGCTGCCTGCCACAAGACAGCGTCACAACTGTGATGGCACCAGGGTGGCTTGAGGGTTGGCTTGATGAAACAGGGAAGGTTCAATCACCACCCTTACTATTTATGGCCTTCTTCCATTCTCACACCAGATCATTTCTTCCTACCATGTCTGTGAAGCTGTCTTGCCTGGCTGTAATATCTTAAACATCAAAGACAAAATTATGAGTGATTACTTATAGGTATATCAGAATACGTATTTAGGTAGACAAGCACTGGAAAGGAACACAGAATACTAAAGACAATTGATGGGGTACAACTGTGGGTAATTTTTCTTTCTTCTTCTTCAACTGTTACATTTGTGAAATAAATTGAAAAGGAGGGAAAATCTTATCAGAGCAACAGGTGAGGAGGTGGGAGAACTAGGTAAGTCTCCTTGGAGAACAAAAAAATATATTTCAATTACAACAGCCCTCCCATTTGACTTATGGCTCAAGTGACTAAAACACAGTTTGAAGCAGTAACTCTAATGGGCTGAAAATAAAACACTCTTAGCCATTTTATTCTTCCCTCCTCTTTCCCAAAGAATATGCTACCGAAGCTATTCTTTGGCAGATCTTTCCTGAAAAAATCTTAATGAAAGATATGATAAAATTCTGAAATAAATTAATATATTTTCTTTCACTTACTCAATAAGCATTTATTGAGTATCTACTCTGTGGAGGATACAGGAGAATCCAATGGACATCCATAATATTCACATATCACAAAATTGTTACATTTAGGGGGAAGGATGGGGGTAAGGGTTAGGGAGTTTGGAATTGACACATATATGCTGCTATATTTAATAATGGATAACCAACAAGGACTACTGTACAGCACAGGGAACTCTGCTCAACGTTATGTGGCGGGCTGGATGGGAGGGGAATTTGGGAAAGAATGAATACATGTTTATGTATGGCTGAGCCCCTTTGCTGTCCACCTGAAACTATCATGACATTGTTAATCAGCTATAGTCCAATACAAAATAAGAAGTTTTTAACAACTGTTGCATTTAAACTACCTTGCCTACTGAATGAAAATCAGAGAACAACCCCATTCAGTCTCTAGGAACTAGTAACAAAAACTAATGTTCTTAGAGAACAAAATTTTAAAAAAATGTGGCCCCCTTTTGCACAGTTTGTGGCATCTCAGTTCCCTGACAAGGGACTGCACTTGGGCCTTTAGCAGTGAAAGCACAGAGTCCTCACCACTGGACTATCGGGGAATTCCTGAGAATAAAATTTTTAAATGGGAAATAAAAATTATGTTTTATTACACAGGGAAATGGACAGATTATGACTCACAAATTTGGGACCTAGTTTCAACTTTTGCAAAGAACAGATGTATTAGGCTAGGCAACAATGATGATAGATCACAATCACTTCAAATTCAGGCATCATAAATGTTGCCACGTGCCAACTGGCTGTTTAGTTCATTAATTGTGGGTTAAAGGTAGACATTTTCCTAGAATGTATGTTAAGTAGTAAACTTTTTATCTATACTTTAATAAAGTATATCAAGTATACTTTCACTGTTTTGTTTTAAAACTTAAAAAAAAAACCTTTCAACTATTATAATACTGGAGTGGGTTGCCATTCCCTTCTCCAGAAGATCTTCTTGATCCAGGGATCGAACCCAGGTCTTCTGCATTGCAGGCAGACTCTTTACCATCTGAGTCATCTGGGAAGTTAGCTTATAAGGAGAGAGGGTCTTTTGTAACAGCAGAGTCTGAAATTCCCCATCATTCAGATAATTTATACTTATCTTAGGCACATAATAATGCAGTTCAAAACAACCTTAACAAAAACAGCCAAAACTTCTATTATCCCCTTCCCACTTCCCTCCTATGTCTTAACAACTAAACTTGAACAAAAGGAGGGAAGAAAAAGATCATGATCTCACAGTCCCAGAATTTTTCATTTTTCCCAAAGTCAAAAGTCAATAGTAGCCAAAAAAAGTGATAAAGTGAGAAGTTAACCTGAATGACAGATGTAAAAAAGAAACTGAAAAGTTTAAGCATGTTTAAAATGAAATGAAGTACAGACTTTAAAAATTTTTAATATCACATTATCTTCATCCTTATGACATAATGAAGTTAAAGCAATGATTCATTATATTTTTCCTTATTAAACTCAAGATTATTATTGATTCCTATTCATTTACAATGTTCAAATAATGATCTAAACACAGTTCAGATGGAAATAATGTACTAACATTTACACAATAGACTTCCCAATATTTATATTTGAAAGAGCCATTCTTAAGTAACCTGTTAGGAATTTTAAACTTAATGTTCACATTTTCAATTCAGTAAGTCTATGGGTTAGACTTTGCTGTTTGGTCTGTTGGTTGGTTTGGGGGTGGAGGTAGGGACTAAAATCAAAATACATTATTTCCAGAGCAGACAGCATATTGTAATAAACAAGTCAATCTTCCAATTCTAGATTTGCTTTTTTTCAGCCATGCCTTCTTTCTGTTAACAAAAGTGGCCTCCTGTATCAACACAGAGGAATGATTAACTTCCACAAGTTCATTTGGGGTGGGCATCATGTAGAACTCGTGGCAGCACTGTCCCATAATATTAAGAGTTCAGTTCCTCATTTCACCAGCACTCTCTCTCAATGCCTCCTCCCCCAACACAGTAGAATTTCACTCATAATTTGGATTTTTAAACCAGAAAGTTGTTTTGGTTAATCCAAAATAACCCAAAGAGCTTGCTAAAGTTATATCAATACGCAGCTTTTTTATAGGACTGAAAGAATTAAATAGAAGGCACAGTAGCACTGTAAAGCTTTTTCAGATCATAATCTTTTTGTGTGTGTATATATGGAACCCAAACTTTCTTTTTTGTTGTTAAAAACGTCTGATGAACAATCAGAAAATCCTTATTTGTCCTCTTTCCCTTTAGTTTTTCTGTATACCATCTCCCGAAAACTGGCCAGGATCTTGTTTTCTCTCTTTCGTCTCTCTTCTTGGTTAAAGGATGCAAGGGCTCTCTTCTCATCAGCACTATAGATCTGGTTCTCTTTTCGCAGACGCACAGCTTCCATTCGGCGATGCCTGGAGATAATTGTATTTTTGGCTTAATTTCTCAGTAGTTATTCTCATAGTGCTTCCTCACTAATCCTTTCCTAATACAGAGTGGTCAATTTAAAATGCTGACAAATAGAAACTTTCTCTAATGGGTTAGATTTTCCAAGGATCATTCATTTTATCTGCTGACATGTCCTTTGATTAATTTCTAGTAAGTAAATAATGATCTCTGAGGTTCTGTCAATAGAGTGAGTTATTAATTTCAAATTCTAAGGGCATAAGTCTAGTTCTGATGTTTCCAGTAAGAAAAGCAAACAGGCAAATTATTAAACTTCCTAAGTGGTAATGCAGACTTGATAGTAGGACAGATAAGATTTAAGTTGTCATCTAGCTGGTAGAACTTCAGAGTTCTAATTTATCCTATAATCAAAAGAACTAGGTTTAAATCTACAACTGAATCTTTCGATGTTTTGTGGGTGGATTTAACTTCCTTAGAATCCAGTAGCAGTTCACAGAAAAGAAAGAAGGGATTTTAGCCCAAGGGCCAAATCAGGAAAGCATAGGCTCTGAGGCAGAGGGAAACTCTTAGATCATCTTTAAAAGGTCTGCTTATTTAGAAGGAAAACTTCACGAAAACCTGCTGCTTTTATGTGTATGTACGCAAACCTACACAATCAATTACAGATGAAGCTTGAACTATGCCTAGAAAAACAGAGCAAACTGAGTAAGGTGAAGAGGGGAGACTCATTTCAGGTTAGTGTGAAGGTGGGGGAGTGGCAGGTCAAGGAGTCAAGGAGATGACACTGTATTTAGGTTGCTCAGGGTATAGTGAGTAGAGGAAGTGATCTGGAACAGAAAGTGCTATATGAATAACGCTGTAGTAAACATCCATATACACATCTCCTGGTACATGGGAAAGTCTTTCCTCTTGGGTACACAGGTATGGAATTGCTGGGTCATAAACTATGTGAATGCTCAACTTTCCAAGACAACATCAGACTGTTTTCCAGAATGGTTGTTACCAGTGTATACCACCACTAGCAATACTTAAGAGATCCTATAGACTCACATCCTATCAAATGCTTGCAGTTGTTAGAACTTTGAACTTCTATTGAATGGGTGTAAAACCATATGTCCATAAGTTGATTTCCATTTCCAATGATTATGAACATCTTTTTCAGTTTAGTTCAGTTCAGTTGCTCAGTCATGTCAGACTCTTTGTGACCCCATGGACTGCAGCATGCCAGGCCTCCTATGCATCACCAACTGCCAGAGTCTACCCAAACCCGTGTCCACTGAGTTCGTAATGCCATCCAATCATCTCATCCTCTGTCGTCCCCTTCTCCTCCTGCCCTCAATCTTTCCCAGCATCAGGATCTTCTCAAATGAGTTAGCTCTTTGCATCAGGTGGCCAAAGTATTTGAGTTTCAGCTTCAACATCAGTCCTTCCAATGAACACCCAGGACTGATCTCCTTTAGGATGGACTGGTTGGATCTCCTTGCAGTCCAAGGGACTCTTAACAGTCTTCTCTAACACCATAGTCCAAAAGCATCAATTCTTCTGTGCTCAGCTGTCTTTATAGTTCAACTCTCACATCCATACATAACTACTGGAAAAACCATAGCCCTGACTAGATGGGCCTTTGTTGACAAAATAATGTCTCTGCTTTTCAATATACTGTCTAGGTTGGTCATAACTTTCCTTCCAAGGAGTAAGCATCTTTTAATTTCATGGCTGCAATCACCATCTGCAGTGATTTTGGAGCCCCAAAAAATAAAGTCAGCCGCTGTTTCCCCATCTATTTCCCAGGGAGTGATGAGACCAGATGCCATGATCTTAGTTTTCTGAATGTTGAGCTTTAAGCCAACTTTTTCACTCTCTTCTTTCACTTTCATCAAGAGGTTCTTTAGTTCTTCTTCACTTTCTGCCATAAGGGTGGTGTCATCTGCATCTCTGAGGTTATTGATATTTCTCCTGGCAATCTTGATTCCAGCTTGTGCTTCCTCCAGCCCAGCATTTCTCATGATGTACTCTGCATAGAAGTTAAATAAGCAGGGTGACAATATACAGCCTTGACGTACTCCTTTTCCTATTTGGAACCAGTCTGTTGTTTCATGTCCAGTTCTAACTGTTGCTTCCTGATCTGCATACAGATTTCTCAGGAGGCAGGTCAGGTGGTCTGGTATTCCCATCTCCTTCAGAATTTTCCAGTTTATTGTGATCCACACAGGCAAAGGCTTTGGCATAGTTAATAAAGCAGAAATAGATGTTTTTCTGGAACTCTCTTGCTTTTTCGATGATCCAGAGGATGTTGGCAATTTGATCTCTGGTTCCTCTGCCTTTTCTAAAACCAGCTTGAACATCTGGAAGTTCTTAGTTCACGTATTGCTGAGCCCTGGCTTGGAGAATTTCGAGCATTTCTTTACTAGTGTGTGAGATGAGTGTAACTGTGTGGTAGTTTGAGCATTCTTTGGCATTGCCTTTCCTTGGGATTGGAATGAAAACTGACCTTTTCCAGTCCTGTGGCCACTGCTGAGTTTTCCAAATTTGCTGGCATATTGAGTGCAGCACGTTCACAGCATCATCTTTTAGGATTTGAAATGGCTCAACTGGAATTCCATCACCTCCACTAGCTTTCTTCGTAGTGATGCTTCCTAAGGCCCACTTGATTCACATTCCAGGATATCTGGCTCTAGGTGAGTGATCAGACCATCGTGATAATCTGGGTTGTGAAGATCTTTTTGTACAGTTCTTCTGTGTATTCTTGCCACCTGTTCTTAATATCTTCTGCTTCTGTTAGGTCCATACCATTTCTGTCCTTTATGGAGCCCATCTTCGCATGAAATGTTCCCTTGGTATGTCTAATTTTCTGGAAGAGATCTCTAGTCTTTCCCATCCTATTGTTTCCCTCTATTTCTTTGCACTGATCACTGAGGAAGGCTTTCTTATCTCTCCTTGCTATTCTTTGAAACTCTGCATTCAAATGGGTATATCTTTCCTTTTCTCCTTTGCCTTTTGCTTCTCTTCTTTTCATAGCTATTTGTAAGGCCTCCTCAGACAGCCATTTTGCTTTTTTGCATTTCTTTTTCTTGGGGATGGTCTTGATTCCTTTCTCCTGTACAATGTCACAAACCTCTATCCATAGTTCATCAGGCACTCTGTCTATCAGATCTAGTTCCTTAAGTCTATTTCTCACTTCCACTGTATAGTCATAAGGGATTTAATTTAGGTCATACCTGAATGGTCTAGTGGTTTTCCCTACTTTCTTCAATTTAAGTCTGAATTTGGCAATAAGGAGTTCATGATCATGAACATCTTTTTATGTGTAGCCATATATTTTTTTATTCTGACAAATGCCTGTTTGTGTAATTTTCTCACTTTCCTTTTGTTTACAGAAATTCTTTAAATACTCTCTGTACTGACTCTTTATCAGTTGTGTGTATTACAAGATCTTATCCCAGCTTGGAACTTGTCTTTTCACTTATTTTAAGATGTTCTGATGAACAAAAGTTGTTGCTTTTATCTCAGGTAAAGTTATCAATATATTATTGTGTGGTTGGTGCATTTTTTGGTCTTCTTTAAGAAATACTTCCCCACCCCAAGATCTAATAGATATCTGTTCATATTCTATACTAAGAGTAATGAAGTTGTTTTTGACATTTAAGTCCATAATCTACCTGCACTGACTTTTAAATATAGTGATAAAGGGTTCTACTTTCATTTTTCTCCATACAGGTGACCACTTTCTTCCTGCTCCATTTACTGCCTAGTTCCTTCTTTCCCCACTGATTGGAGAAAGCAGCTCTTTCATGTAATGAAGTTCCATACATGAATTAACTCTACCAGGCTCTCTATTTTATTCCACTGAACAGTTCATTTGTTTCCCCACTCTTTGTGAAGTGCTGCAAGCTTCATAATAAACCCTCATATCAGTAGGAAAAATCACCTTCCTGCTCTTCTTCAGAAATGAGATGGCTACTGTTGGCCCTTTAGTCTAACATTTTAATTTTGCAAGAACTGATAACTCTACAGTATTGCCTTCCTATTCATGAACATGGTATCTCTCCATTTATTTAGGTCTTCTTAAATGTCTCAGTGTTTTATAGTTTTTCCTATAAAGATCTTAGACTTCTTTTGTTAAGATTTACTCCTAAGTCCTTCATATTCTCTGATGATACTGTTATAAATGTTTTCCTTTCATTTAATTATATTTTCTAGTTGTTTGTTGCTGGTACACAGAAATGCAATTGATTTTTGTGTATTAACTTTATATCTAACCATTTGTTAAACATTCCTGTTATTTATAATTCATCTGAGGATTTCTTAGGATTTTCTATCACTCACAAAAAGTGACAGTATTATATCCTTTGTTCCAATTTTTGTGCCTCTCATTTCTTTTTCTTGTCTTATTGGTTCTTAGATATAATGTTTTCAAATGTCAGTCCTCAGAATTCCAAGATTCTGAAGATGCTTCAGGGGTCCTGCAAATATTTGCCCACTTTTAAAAGTTTATGAAGTTTTAAAATTCAGCTTGATCTTGGTATTGAAACCCTATTAGTTCACTCTCCTTGTTCTTCCTGGTATTTTGCTTTTTCTTCCCCATTTTATATTCCTTTTCTCACACTGAAACTGACCTCTGTCATATCTTTTTTCACTCTTCATTCTCAGTATCCAGAGGACTAGGGAGTCCATGTTCTCCACAGAGAACTACAGGCAAACTCAGAAACTTTTACTGTCTTATGAAAATGCTTTTTTAACTACCAGAATGCCACATTGCTCATGCGGCACTGATAAGTAACCAAATTTAACTATCTCCTCCAGAAAATAAACTATCTGTATCAAACTATGAATGAGAAAACAACACTGGAAAGACTAATTCTTTGACGCTGGAGATACAACTGAGTTGCATACCTACCTGGAATTTTAGACAACTATATTTATACCAATAAAACCAATAAAAAACCAACATTTATACTCTACTTTTCGTTAGAAATGGGCACTTAATGAACATACCTGCTACCACTCATTACATAACCTGAACATTCAAATGATGCAATTTCTTCACTTGTCAAGCCAATTTCACCTCTTCGTGGGATACGTTTTCCAGCTTTTACATATTCAGCCATAGCTGCACCTTCACCGGGTAACAGAGCATGGCCATAGCTACAAAGTAATATAGAATTAAGAAAGGGTTCATTATAAAAGAAAGCACAAAAATCATTTCTCTCAGAAAACAGTAGGAATAACAGTTACTGGGCAGCATGCTGGGAAGCCTAATGTAAACTACCTTAATTTAATTAGGGAACACTGCACTGTGACCTATATTACTAACCCAGAAATGCAGAGATACTTTGGAAGAATAAAAGGACTGATGTTAGTGAGCATATATTCATGGTTTACAATTATGGATCAATTTTCCCTACAGCTGTTGTCTTTATTGCTTCTGCCTCCAGTGAATTCCTTTTCCCTTTAAATACAAAGCAGAGAAATAATATATCTCAAATTAACATATTTTTAAAACTTATGGCCAATAATAATGCTATACAGTAACAGTTCTCTATTAACTTTCATTCAAGGGGACTTTGAAAACTGCCATCCTGGGACTTCCCTGGTGGTCCAGTAGCTAAGACTCCATGTTCCCAGTGCAGGGGGCCTGGGTTTGATCCCTGGTCAGGGAACTAAACCCCAAATCCCACAACTAAGACCTAGTACACTTGAAGAAAAAAATTTTAAAACAAAAAACAAAAACTACCACCCCTTCATTCAATTCACTAAATTCTTCATATCTATTAAACTCAAAGCTTGTAATATACAGTAAAAATAATCTCTGTTCTTGTGGAATTTATACATTAATAAGGATATAACACTAATACAATGTAGAATATATATTACAATGCACAAAAGAAAATGCTGTGAGTACTGAAGAATTAAAGAGGGGTAGGAATCACACCTACCTGTAGAGGGAAGGTATTGGGAATCAGCACATGCCCCTCCTTTTGAAAAGGGCTTTGAGAAATGTTAAGGATTTTAACAGGAAGGAACTGGGGTTAACGAAGAAACCAGGACTGGGAAAAGAAGGGAAGCCATGTTGGAGGAAGAAGGTGAAAGTGCACAGAAACTTTGGGTCTAAATAAGGGAGTAGTGAAAGATATACTTGGAAGAGTAAGTTAGGACCATACTTTTGGGAAGGCACTTCAGAGATTATAAACATGCTCCTACTTACTTTAGAGGTTTATCATCTTGAGAGGCAAGTGTTTTGGGAGCCTCTGGGCCAATCAAATCTGAGGGCTCTTCAGGCTCTGCAGGAAAGATATTCAGAAACATATTCACATTTTGACTAATCAGTTAATTCAGTGTTTTATCTGTTCTGAAGTCAAACTCTATCAGAAGAACCTACTTGATCGATCCTTCCAGGGATTCTCCAGAAACTCTTCTTGGGACTCTTTAGAACTTGAGTCACTGGAATCTTTTCTGCTCTTCTTAGACTTCTTTTTCTTATATTTCTTCCTGCATTGATTATAATTTGATATAAATTGATTTAATATTCCCAGGTTAAAGGGCATCTTACTTTTTCAAGGCAGCGAAAGACTGATTGAAATGATTTGGATGCTCAGCTTATTCAAATGTGTTAGAGAAGAATTTGTATTAAAAAATTTAACTTATTTATTTCACCATAAGCTGGCTCAGACAGTAAAGAATCTGCCTGCAATGCAGGAGACCCAGGTTCGATTCCTGGGTTGGGACGATCCCCTGGAGAAGGGAATGGCAACCCAATCCAGTAGACTTGCCTGGAGAATTCCATGGACAGAGGAGCCTGGTGAGCTACAGTCCATGTGGTCGCAAAGAGTCAGATAAGACTGAGCAACAAACACTTTCACTTTCAAGGGAACAATAAAACATAGTTCTCATGTTGTACAAAGATAGCAGAAATAAAGCAGTTTAAGAAAACAGCTCTTATCAATTTGAACATCAGTAATTTTCAGTATAATGGATTAAAAAGCATCATATATGTTTGAATCCTTGGGCTCATGATGATAAAAACCTCAAAAAACCTCAACTCATTATTTTGAAAACTCATAAAACAAGTAAGCAATTATTCCACCCTTCCTAAACTTCAGGGTAACCAAATAGTTAATGAGGGTAGGCTTCTCATATAGAATTATTTTACCTAATAAATGAAGAATCATTTTGCAATCCCTAATGAAGTAAGGGACCTCAACAAAGACTATTGATACAGGTTAATATGACAAAAAGAGATGCCCAGATATTATCTGCCTCCTGCTGGAAGTACACAGTACTACTTATGAAGTATTCCTACCAAAAACTCAAATCTGAACCTTATCAAGTGTCTAGACCTAACTATCTATCAATCTACAGGAAATATAAAGGACAGAAAGCATGTTAAAAGGATACCGTAAGAATACAACCAGCAACATCCACACTCTAGGAAACTCTCCAGGGCAAATGATATTGTTTCCTCTACAACTAAACTGCAGGAACAAAAAGGGAAGGGAAAGCTATCTATTTAAAAAGATGGAAAAGACCTACCAACCAATCACAATTCATGTACATTGTTTAGATTCTAATTTGAGGAAACTATTTGAAAAACTGCTGAGACCTGAATGAAGAATTATTATTAAATATTTTATGTGGATTAATAGTACTGTACTTTTTTTTTTTTTAAGAATGCCTATCTTTTAGAGAAACTTGCAGTTTTATGGATGAAATGATATCTGGGACTGGTTTCAAAGTAACAGTGGGGGTGGACAGCAGAGACTGTCAATAAGTTGATAATTGTTCAAGCTGAGTGATAGTTAATAGAAGTCCATTATACTATTTTATACAATTGTACATATTTTTAAAATTTTCCATAATAAAAATTAAAGAAAAAACTGACGATCTGTGTTTCTTCTTCTTTTCCTTTTTCTTGGCTTTCTTTGCTCTCCTTTTTGTATCTTCATCTGCAAATTAAAGCATATTATAATTAAAAAATTTTTAACTCTAAAACCTTAATACTTCTGAGTAGATAAATACCTTATAACTCTTCTATTTGTTGTTACAGAGGATTTAATTCATTCAAACATTTATTCTTAGGAAATGTGCAAGGAATGAGGGACATAGAAATTAAAGTTGCACTAAGCATTTGGTTCTATAGGGTATTATTATTAACTTGATTGCATGAGATAATAGTATTGTGATTAGATAGGAAAATGTCCTTATTGTTTAAAGATGTACACAAAGATATTTAGGGTGGCAGTGTGATATTTTAATTTACCTTGAATATCTCAACAACAAAAAAATCCATATTTGAAGCAAACATGTCAAAATGCTAACAGATGGTACACCTGAGTGACAAGCACTATATATGGCATTAATGACACTACTCCCTTCACTTTTCTGGATGTTTGAGTGTCTTCATGATGTTTGTGTTTGGGGGGATGATTTCCAGGAGCTCAGTCTAGTGGAGGAGACAGAGGAAAGGGGGTCAGTAGAATCCGAGTGACAGGGAAGTGGGGGGCGGTGTTCTGGGCGCACAGAGGAGTCTCACCATCAGGCTGGTTTGGAGAGGGTGGGTGAGGAATGGTTGACCGTGAAAAGGTGACTCTTAAGCTAGTTCTTTCTAAAGTCAGCTTTATTACAAAAGTAATACACGTCCATCCATGCAGTGAGTAGGCCAAGCCACATGCAAGGAGAGACTGGCACTGTAGGCAGCCAGATTCTGTACTACATGGCAGAGTCAGGAGAAAGGACGTGCAATATGTGGAGATGAAAGTCACTCTCAGGCCACACAGGACGCTGCAGGAGAGTGACAGAGTACCTGTGATGAGAAATCCACAGAAATGTGTCCCCAGAGGAGGCACCCTCTGTCAATCACCAGCCATGGGAGGGCACCAAAAGACGGCTTTGTTGTGATGCAGCCCCACAGGAAGTGTCTTCTAGAAATCAACTGCTGGCCTGAAGGGTCCCCTATGTTATGCCTCTGAAAATCACACAAAGCTGACTGCTGAGTGTGAGAATCTCACAAAAGAGATGCTCCACTGGGATGATGCAGCCCCCTATGGCCTGGTTTGGCACCACATGTCTCAAAGACTGACCCCAACTTGGTTCGGTGCCACACGCCTTGTGCAGCTACACACAACCACTCTGGAGTCACACCGCTTAGCTCTGAATCCCAACTGTGTGACCTTGGGTATGAGCAGACTTATAATCTGCTCGGGTCCTCTGTCTCCCCAACTCTAAGATGTGTCTGACAGTGACTGTGTGGATTTAACAGCAATAATGCCTATCAGGCACTTAGCAGGGTGCCCGACACAAAGTCAGTGCATGTTCAAAACTCTGGGTTATTATTATTTTAAAGAACCTTTTTCTAGCAAAAGCTTTGGACTTCCTTGGCGGTCCAGTGGTTAAGAATCTGCCTGCCAATGCAGGGGGAAAAGGTTCAATCCCTGGTCCGGGAAAATCCCACGTGCTAGGGAACACAACTAAGTCCATGCGCCACAACCACTGAGCCTGCACACTCTAGAGCCTGAGCCCCACAACAAGAGAAGCCGCTGCAATGAGAAGCGTGTGCATCGCAATGAACAATAGCCTCCACTTGCCACAACTAGAGAAAGCCCCCATGGAGGAACGAAGATCCAGCACAGCCAAAAATAAATAAAAGTAAAATAAACTTTAAGAAGTAAAACTAGTTTTGAAGCAAGGCGGGCAGAATGATATTGGCTTTCTTACCACTGGAGTCTGTGTCAGAATCAGAGTCGCTGTCACTATCATCAGAATACTTCTTGTGTTTTCTTTTAGATGATTTTTTCTTCCTCCTTTTCTTGGATCTTTCTTTTGAATGACTAGACTTCTTCTTCTTCTTCTTTTCTTCTACATAAAAAACAAATAAAATTACTTCTAAAGAAGTATTTCTTTTTAAATTTTTTTAAAAACTTATTTTGTACTGGGGTATAGCCAACTGACAATGCTGTGATAGTTTCAGGTGACAGTGAAGGGACTCAGCCATACATATACAAGCATCAGAAGTATTTCTGAGTATCGATTTTATTGTATTTGAAATACTGAAAAGGAAATGATGACAGGCAATTTGAGTAAAAGTAAAGTCTAATGTTCAACTATTTATAAATGTATTTTAAAAAATTTCTCAATAAAAAAGCTCTCAATTAAAAAAATACCTTCTGAAGTAGAAGCTGAACTGGTGCTTTTCTTTGGCTCTTCATCCTCTACTGGTGTATGTTCATCAGAGCTGAATTTAAAGAAAATGGTAATAAGAATCAGAAGAGTGTTAAAGGCAACCTACTGAATGTTGTTGTTCAGTCACTCAGTTGTGTCTGACTCTTTGCAACCCTGGGGACTGCAGCATGGACTGAATGAGAGACACCATTTGCAAATCATATCCGAGAAGAGATTAATATTAAAAAAAGAAAAACCCAAAACCCCCAAAATAATGTGATTTTACAAATAGGCAGAGGATCTGAATAGACATTTTTTTCAAAGAAGACACACAGATGGCCAATAGGTAATGAAGAGATGTTCAACATCATTAATCATTGGGGAAATGCAAATCAAAACCACAATGAGATATCACTTCACACTTGTTTGGATGAATACTATCAAAAAGACAAAAGATAACAACTGTTGCTGAGGATATGGAAAAGAGGGAACACTTACACTCTGTTAGTGAGAATATAAAATGGTACAGCTATTATAGATTCCAGAATGGAGGTTCTTCAAGAAATTAAAAATTGAACTTCATATCACCTAACAATCTCATTTCTGGATATGTATCTGACGGAACTGAAATCAATATCTCAAAGAGATATCTGGACTCTCATGCTCACTGCAGCATTACTTACAATAGCCAAAATGTTAAAACAACCAAATATCCATGAATGTATGAATGGATAAAGGAACTATGAGAAACACACACGCATACCCCACAGCAGAATATTATTTATCTTTAAAAAAGAATGAAGCTTGCCATTTTCAACAACATGGACAGCCTGTGAGGGCATTTGCTAAATGAAATGTCAAACAGAGAAAGATAACACATGATCTCACTTATATGTGAAATCTAAAAAATGAAAAACCACCACACCACAGATACAGAGAACAGAGTGATGGCTGCCAGAGCGCAGAAGGTGGGGGCAGGGCATGGGTAAAACACATGGTGGGGATCCAGAAGTACAAACTTCCAGTTATAAAAGAAGTAAGCCATGGGGATGTGATGCACAGCACGGCGACTGCAGTTCATAATGCTGTATTGCATATCTGACAGTTGGTAAGAAAGTAAATCTTAGAAGTTCCCATCACAAGAAAAAACTTTTTATAACTATACATGGTGATGGATGCTAACTAGACTTACTATGGTGATCATTTTGCAATATATACAAATATTGAATCATCATGTTATAACATGCCTGAAACTAATATTGTATGTCAAATATATCTCAAAAAATTATAGGGGGTGGGAAAAAATAACAATTTTTTAAGAAGAAAAAAGAACTTTCAGATAATAATGCTTTATCACCCTGTCGCAAATTACAGGTTTACCTGTCAAGCACCTTGTCTCAACTCTAAAGAAAACACAGAAATAGAGCAAAGGGTAGATGCAACTTCTGAATGGCACCAAAGAGAAAAGCCGCAGTCCATAGGGTCGCAAAGAGTTGGACATGACTGAACAACAACACAGAGGAAAAAAAAAAATAAGGAAAAGGAAAAAGCATTAGGCCTTTAATAATACTGAATACAGGAAACTAAACAGACTCAGTATATTCATTTTTAAAAACTTTTTGTAATGTTAATGTCTGACATTTAATCAGTTACTGGATTGAGAAAAAATAATTCAAAATAATATAAATGTGTTTGTTTCAACACTGAACCCTTTTATGAATAAGAAATTAGCATCCCATGAATTACAATTTAAAGAGAACAATTAGCATGCTAAAATCCACTAGGAGCATGTTTTAATCCTAAGGTATGTTTAATGTTTTTAAAACTCAAGGCACAGAATAGCATAAATCACAAGAAAGAGGGAAAAAAAGAGCTATAGTTAAGGTTCTTCACTTAACAAAAATTTTGACCATAGACTCTGATTTAAACAAATGTTGCATTTAAAAAAATATATATATATATATTTAAATTTTATTTTTATTAATTGAAGGATAATTGCTTTACAATATTGTGTTGGTTTCTGCCATATAAAAGATGCATTTTTTAATCACTTACTCTGGTTCTGGATTCTTTGGAGAAAGTCCCCACACTTCAGGAGCTCCCAATTCTCCAATCCTCTCTCTCTCACTTAGTCTCCTAGAAGAGATAGGCAGGTAAACTGTTTCCTAAATGTATTATAAGATTCAAAGGGGTCTACTTAAGTCCTGTTTTCCCTCTACATTTTAAACTTTAAACTAATAATAACTTGGTTTAAACTCAAGAACTTCCCTGCCAGTCCAGTGGTTAAGACACTGTGCTACCACTGCAGGTGATACAGATTTGATCCCAGGTTCAGGTACTAAGATCCTGCATGCCACAAGAGGTGGACAAATTTTTTTTTTAAAGTAAACTCAACATTAGGATCTAACTCAATATTAGGATCTAATGTTCTGATGTATCTGATGTTCTACCAAATAGTACAAACTACAGACAGCCCGATAGGCCTGGCCAAGATTCAGCCTGGGAGGCTGTCCAGTGTGTCATTTCCAGTACATGCATCACACAGCTCCCAACTGCTCATTTCATCTTCTGCAATATGTGACAAAAATGGTCTTACATTTGGAAATAACTTCATTTGTTTATGTATCCTTATGAAAGTAAAGAGAATTCTCTACTTCTGACAAGGTCAAACCTTCGTTTTCAAAAAGTCAGGAATTAATGAAGAAAATAAAAATGAAGCATTAGAAGTAGAAAATAAAGGGACCTCTGAAAGTAAAAGAAAAGTTTTGACAAAACTTTACTTAATGAGATATAGTGTTTGTTTTCTGTTTTTCCCCTAATTATTTTTTTCAAAAAGGAGTAAATTCTCTATCCTTGGAAGACAAAATTATTTTATGTTTGTGATTTCTTCTCTTAATTTTTGATATTCCTTATAAACACACAAACAATACACAACAAAAACTAAGGTTTACTTCTTTAAACGTCAGCTGCTGTGACTCCACTTGTTTAAAAAAAGAACCTTACTGAAGAAATAAAATCCTTTTTGATTTTTTAAAACAAATGATTTTTTTCTTCCTTATTCAGGGGAAAAGGTACAATTGTGCAGAGTTAGACTCAGGTTTCCTACTTGAAGTAACACAAAATCTAATAGAGGACATACTTATAGCTAAACTTTGAATACATACATACAGGATGAAGAATGCTTGACAGGCTAAAAAGACCAAACAGTAAAGTTCTTATCCCTCCTGCCACCCAACTTCGTGGATACTTTAAAATTATTTATCCTCTAAATGTACAAATGCAAATTTCATCCAAGGAATTCTGACATCTATTGGTGAGGAATGTCTAGTATGGAAACTGGATGCTTTTTGATGGACACAGCCTGGGGGTAACTTTCTGGAAATTTTAATTTGGAGAAGTTAGTCTCCAATCTATCTTAGGACTGTTTTTACTGTTTCTGTTCCCATGCACAAAATACTAACAGCTAACACTTAAGGGCAATTTATTGTGTTCCAGGCACTAAATCATTACATCTCTAAAAAGCTTTTGTACTAATTTTTCCCTTTTACATGGTGAAGAAATCAAACTAAGAGAGGTTAAGTAACTTGCCCAAGGTCACACAAGTATTAAGTAACAAAGGAGGGCTTCAGACTCAGGCAGTCTGATTCTGGAGCCTGTCCTCTTAATTACTAGACTTTAGTGCTTCCCACTTTTGGAAGAAAAAGATTCAAGCTATCTCCCAATTGTTGAAACCTTAACCTGCCCCTCAATGCCTGCTACACTTTTTAATTTCTTGTACTTTTAAACACATACAGTATGATCAGTACAGTGTCTGACACACAATTTAACACTCAATAAGCATTAGATATTAAGAATTACAAAGCACATAACTGCTATAAATGAAGTGTAACCTTTAAAAATAGTGAATCACTATATTATTGTACACCAGTTACTTAAAAACACTGTATATCTACTATACTTCGATTTTTTTAAGTAAAAAAATTAAAGCTTACAAAACAGTAATTATAATTCTTTTCCTTTCTCCTTATTCATTTTCCTCTCCAATACTCACTGTCATTAAACGAGATCTGATGTCAATCTGACCTCATTTTTCATGGTCAAGATTGAGACCGCTTAAGATCTTTCTCAATGTAGTCCAATCTTATAGTTTAGCAGATCATTTTTTCCTACATTTAGTCAAACATCTTGTTTCAGAGGTTCTCCTCCCCTCCAATTTAAACCTTGTATCTCAACCTTTCCCAAGTCACTACAAAACAACTCCACTCACTTATCCTATTGTCTCAAACCTGTTTGATCATTCAACAAGCAATGGCTGCGCACCTACAAAGTGCTCCGCACTGTAATTTTGTGATCAATAATCTGGGCTCTTCCAAGGGCTCAGTCTACTGGGGAATGAAAACGTGATCACTAATGACAACGACACAACCAAGTAAATGCTGTAATTCCCGCAGGTCCGAGGCTCTTGACCATGCCCGCAACAAGCCAGGAGGCTGGAAGGGGTAGCGGGAAGGAGACCAAGGCATTAGATGAAGGGGCCGAAGGATGAGCGAAAAACCTAACGATGGAAAGGGATGAATAAGGCGTCATCGTGGGTGGACTGAAGGAAGGGATGAAAACGCGCGCCAAGTCAGGGAGAGAGAGCGAAATGCGAATAGTCGGGTGCGGAATGAACGATAAATCGGACTCTAAAGGCTGGTGGGCTTGCGAAAGAAAGTGCGTTCGTCTCACTCACTTCTGCCGCAAGCTCTCCTCCCTCTCCTTGTCCAGGAGGCTAGGCCACGGCTTGTCGCTCCCGTAGGGGCGTGAGTAGCCGCCATAATAGGCGGACGAGGAGGCAGAAGCGAAAGGGGCGCCGCGCGGTGCGGAGGGCCGCTCTCGAGAGCGTGACCGCGAGCGCGAACGGTAGGACTGGTTTCGGGAGCCTTGGCTGGGGCCACTCAGCTGATGGCTGAGGCCATTCCGGTCCCCGGACCGAGAGCAAGAGCGCGAGCGCGAGCGGCGGCCGCGCGGGGAGCGAGAGGATTTGCTAGGCTTAGGGCTCTTCGAAGAACTGCGACGCTTCCCCCCGGAGCTCGAGGCCTCCCACTCCGGGCTGCGGGAGCCAGACACCGGAGCCATCGCTATTGCTGGGTCCCTGAATCCGTGGGTGAAGGGGGCGCTCGCGCGAGCCCGGAAAAATTCTCCGTTGCCTTGGCTCCCAGGACCGGCAGGCTTATCACCGCCAGAACCCGAGGAAACCTTGGAAACAGTTCCGGGTACGTCGGCAAATTCCTTCCCCAGACCTAGGCGGTCCTACTGACTCAGGGACGGGATGTGTGTACTCTTGTAAGGAAGCCGGTGGGGCAACAAGGTTCCCTCATCCTTCGGGTTCCGAATGAGGCTGCTCAATTCTAAGCTCTACATGAGACTGTACTTTTTTCATCGTTGACTTGAAAGACTTAAAGGGAAGGACGACAGACCACAGGATACGTGTCACTAAACAACTGTATGAACAATAAGTACTGTGTAACTAAGTAAGTAAATAAACAATTGTATGTCTATGTATGTATGCATGTAAGTATAAGTTCCCAGGCGGCGCTAATAGTAAAGAATCCACCTGTCAGTGCAGGAGACATAAGAGACGTGGGTTCCATCCCTGGGTCAGGAAGATCCCCTGGAGGAGGGCATGGCAACCCACACCAGTATTCTTGCCTGGAGAATGCCATGGACAGAGGAACCTGGTGTGCTACAGCCCATAGTGTCACAAAAAGTCGGAAACGACTGAAGTGACTTAGAAGGCACAAACACACACACACAGGTTGTTTTTTTTTTCCAGTTCCAAGCAAATTAAAGGGGATTTATCTAAATTGACAAAACGTTGTCCACTGGAAAAGGGACTGGCAAACCACTTCAGTATTCTTGCCTTTAGAACCACATGAACAGCATGATAAGGCAAAAAGATAGGAGGACACTGAAAGATGAACTCCCCAGGTCAGTAGGTGCACAATATGCTACTAGAGATCAGTGGAGAAATAACTCCAGAAAGAATGAAGAGACAGAGCCAAAGCAAAAACAGCACCCAGTTGTGGATGTGACTGGTGATGGAAGTAAAGTCAGATGCTGTAAAGAACAATATTGCATAGGAACCTGGAATGTTAGGTCCATGAATCAAGGTGATAGAGTCCACATGGGGGTCTTACTGATAAGATGGCTCGTTATGTTGACCTCGCAAGCAAATAATAAATCACAGTGATCCTTGAGACTGACCAAATTGCCCAAATGGCATCCTGTTATCGCACTGGTACCTATCTTCACAAAGCTGCGAGACCACCAGATTCCAGACCTCTGGCTACATGACCATCCCTTCAGAGAATTTTTCATTGGTGGGGCATAAGAAAGACTCCATCAGAAAGGGAGGACTCTGGTTCTCCTTAAGGGCCAGTCACCCTCTCTTTTCCCTCTAATAAAATTTCCCTTTTCTTGCCTGACTGCCTGGCTTGCTCTCTTTTTCTCTGCACTCACCTTACATTCTGGTGCTGAAACCCTGGAGGGAAGATCCAACGCAACTGGGTGGACTCCTCTCATGAGCCCACCTCCGGTGGTCCCCTCCCTCAGACCTTGCTGAGAAACTGAGGCAAGCTCAGGAAGGGGACTTTCCACTTGCCTTGCTGGACTGACATCCACACACTGGCCCACATTTCATCCGTCGGTTACAAGGGTGAGTGAAATCCCATTCTCTTGGATCCTGTGTCTCTCGCCTCATTTCCAAGTCCTAGCTCTAGGCGGGAGGATCCCCACAGCCCTCGGGCCCTTGGCCTTGTGCCCCGTCTGACTTTGAAATAGGGGACACCCATTTCAAAACAGACTATTATTACTCTCTGAGAAAGTCCTGAGTACGGGGACACCTTTTCTCTGGGACCTTTCTCCTCGCTTTCTCTCGCCCTTGTCTAACCTCCCTATTCAGCCGCAATGGGAAATTCTCAATCCCAGCCCTCAAAATCTACTCCTCTAGGATGCCTTCTCCGAAACCTAAAAGCTTTGGGCTTCCAAGAGGAGATCAGACCAAAAAGACTTATTTACTATTCTAACACTGTCTGGCCACAATACAGACTTGATAACAGGTCCCAGTGGCCAGAAAATGGAACTCTTGATTATAATACTCTATGGGACATCAATAACTTCTGCCTCCGCAAAGGCAAGTGGTTAGAAATCCCTTATGTTCAGGTTTTCTTAGCTCTCCACTCTTGATCCTCTCTCTGTGAATCCTGTTATACTTCTCAAATACTCTTGGCCCACTGTGGGCCACATCCTCCTAATACAATGTCTTCTGATCCCTGTTCAGACTTTTCTTCTTCCTTCAACCCTTCCGACCACAGCCCACCCCATAGCACTCCCAATCCCCTTTGCAGCAGCTCCAGATCCAGTTCCACAACCTCCACCTTACGTCCCCTCCTCCCTCCCTCCTTCTCGAGTGCAGGCCTCCACCACAGCAGCTCCCAATCCCCCTCCCCAGCTTGTGCCTGAGATAAGCTCTGAGACCTCAGCCCCAACCTCTACCCTGAAGGTCCCAAGGCTTTACCCCAACCTCCCTAGATCCCCTCCCGTACTGGTCCCGAACAACTTTAAAACAGGAAACTTCACCACAGGACCCCGCTCCTTCCCCTGATCCATTGCTCCCTTTAGGGGAAGTAGCTAGGGCAGAAGGCATTGTTGGGTTCATGTCCCATTCTCCCTCACTGATCTATCTCAGATTGAAAAGTATCTTGGCTCCTTCTCCTCAGACCCTGATAATTATCTAAAAGAATTCAAGTATCTTACCCAGTCTTATGACTTAACTTGGTATGATATTTACATCATACTTTCCTCCACTCTTCTCCCAGAAGAGAAGGAACGAGTATGGCAAGTCTCTCAGGCACATGCTGATGAGATACACAGGACAGACGACACTAACCCTGTAGGGGCAACGGCTGTCCCCTGAGATGATCCCAACTGGGATTATCAGGCAGGGAGACCTGGACAAGCAGCCCGTAATCATATGATTACTTGCCTCATTGTGGGTCTTCAAGAGGCAAGGCATAAAGCCATCAACTTTGATAAGCTCCAGGAAAGAACTCCAAGACTAGATGAAAACCCAGCACAATTTCTAGCCAGGTTAAAGGAAGTGCTACACAAATATACAAAATTAGACCCCACTTCGGCAGAGGGCACCATTGTCCTTAGCACCCATTTAATCTCCCAGTCATCCCCAGATATCCTAAAGAAACTGAAAAAGGTAGAAGAAGGCCCTGAAATCCCTCAACGAGACCTTTTAAATTTAACCTTTAAGATTTTCAATGACCAGGAAGAACAGGCAAAACTAGAGAAGGCCCAATGAGATCAGGCCAAATACCACATTTTAGCCATTGCCCTACATGGCTCCAAGCCTCCATCAACCAACAAAGAAAGGAAGCCACCTGGGCCCTGCATCAAATGCAGCAAAGAAGGCCACTGGGCCTGCCTATGCCTAAAGCCAAGGCCCCCTCCAGGTCCATATCCCAGCTGTGGCATAAAGGAACATTGGGAGGTCGACTGCCCAAATCCCCCTCCAGGGACCTGGACATCCCCTCCTGGTCCTGAGCAGGAGTCCTCCGACCCAGCTCTGCCCAGCCTCCTCGAACTTGCCACTGAAGACTGAAGTTGCCCAGGGCTCCAGGCCCTGACTGTCATTACCTCTACGGAGCCCAGGGTAACTTACTGTGGCAGGTAAGCCAATCTCCTTTCTCATTGACACAGGGGCCACTTACACTGCTATGCCTGCCTAATCTGGAAAAACCAAGATCTCTCAGGTCTCTGTTATGGGGGTTGATGGTTTAATATCTACACTATGAATAACCGAGCCTCTACCTTGCACACTTCAAGATACCCCATTATCCCTTTCTTTTCTCATACTCCGAAAATGCCCCACTCCTATTCTTGGGAGAGACCTTCTCTCAAAATTCAAAGCCTCTATTACTATCCCAAGTCCACCCTCTGATCTAGCCTGGCTACTGCTTCTTAACCCCCCCCTCCTCTTCCCCCACCCCATTGCCCTCCTCGTCCATACACACCATAGTTTGGGATACAGACAACTCATCTGTTGCCTCTCACCATGGTCCAATTCATATCCATCTCAAAGACCACTCTAAATTCCCCAATCAACCACAATACCCCATCTCCGAAAAACATCAACAAGGGTTAAAGCCTATCGTCACTAAACTCCTACGTCAGGGCCTCTTGCACCCAACTCACTCGCCCTATAACACCCCTATCCTATGTGTCAAAAAGCCAAATGGCTCCTATTGCCTGGTCTAGGACCTGAGACTTATCATTGCGGCTATTATCCCCATACACCCAGTAGTTCCAAATCCCTATACTCTTCTCTCTCTCATTCCCTCTTACACTACCCACTTCACTGTTTTAGACCTCAAAGATGCCTTCTTTACTATTCCTTTACACCCAGACTCTCAAGACCTCTTTGCCTTCACCTGGACTGATCCAGACAATCATCGCTCCCAACAGCTGACATGGACAGTCCTCCCACAGGCTTTCGTGATAGCCCTCATTTCTTTGGCTAAGCTCGAGCATCAGACCTAATCTCTCTTGACCTTACTCCAAGTACTGTCCTCCAATATGTGGATGATCTCCTCCTTTGTAGTCCTTTGCTTACATATTCTCAACAACACACTATACAATTCCTTAATTTTCTACCTGATCGAGGCTATCGAGTATCTCCCATCAAGGTTCAGCTCTCTCTTCCTAGAGTCAGCTATCTCGGAGTCCTTTTAACACCAACAAAAAGATATATTACTACCAATAGAAAGTCCCTTATATCCACCCTACGACTCCCTACATCAGAAACAGAGATCCAGTCCTTCTTGGGGTTAGCTAGATATCTACGCCTCTGGATTCCTAATTTGGCCCTCTTGGCACAACCCCTATATCAAGCTGAGGAGATCTTTCAGAACCCCTAGAGGTAAAATCAAATATATGTTCAGGCTTTAACAACCTTAAGCAAGCCATTCTCTCAGCTCCAGCTCTAACAGTTCCTGACCTTTCTCGCCCCTTTATACTCTACACTACTGAGAGAAACAAAATTGCCCTAGGAGTTTTGGGACAAAATCAGGGCCCTCCTTTACCCGTGTTGCTCATCTGTCAAAGCAATTAGATACCACAATTCAAGGATGGCCAGCCTGCCTACATGCTCTGGCAGCAGCTGCACTCCTTGCTCAGGAAAGTACAAAACTTACTTTTGGAGCACCCACTGTCATTCATTCACCAGATGACTTTAAGGACTCACTTTCTCACAAATCCATGGCCCTTCTATCTCCTTCAGGCATTCAACTAATTCATGTCACCCTTCTCGAATCTCCTGAGTTTTTCTTTGAACGCTGTCCTACTCTAAACCCTGCCACACTTATCCCTAATTCTTCTGAGCCCCGTATTCATACTTGCAAAGAGGCATTAGAAGACCTGATGCCCCATTTTCCCCACATTTCCTCAACCCCTTTAAATAACCCTGACTTTACTTGGTATATTGATGGCAGCTCCTCTATGACATCAAAAGGAAAAAAAAGTAGCTGGATATGCAATTGTCTCTGACACCGAAATTATTGAATTCCAACCTCTCCCTTGAGGAACCCCTTCCCGAAAGGCAGAACTTATTGCACTAACTAGACCCCTTACACTTTGCACATCATATACTCACATGCTGCCATTTGGAGGGAACGAGGGCTCCTATCTACTAAAGGTTGTCCCATAACTAATGCCCTGCTTATACTCCAACTTTTAAAAGCAGCTAACATGCCAAGTGAAGTAGGCATCATACATTGCCGAGGTCACCAGGTGGCCTGAGGCTCCATTTCACAGGGCAACAATGCCGCAGACAGAGAAGCAAAACAAGCCTCACTCCGATCACCAGCTCAACAACTTATAGTAATCCCCAACATAAAGCCCCTTTACCTCCCTGAAGTAAAAACAATTATTACAAGATTGTTACAAGAGGGAGCACAACCACAAGGAGACTGGTTACAAAAAACAGGGCCACCATGTCCTTCCCCAATCTCAGGCCACAGAGATTCTTCATCAGGCCCTGCACGTAGGCACTAAACCTCTTTATCATCTCTTAAAACCTCTTATCACCTTCTTTCACTCCTACAGCAAATCACTCACTCTTGCTTTATCTGCTCTTCAGTCTCACCACAGAGAGCCTTAAAGCCTATTCCCTCATTCCCAACAAATGAGGCTCGAGGTCATATCCCAGGAGAGGACTGGCAAATTGACTTTATTCACATGCCTCCAACACGAAAAATAAAACTCATACTCACTCTAGTAAACACATTTTTAGGGTGGATCAAGGCTTTTCCTATGAGATCAAAAACTGCCTCAGAGGTTAACACAGTTTCTCATACGAGAAATCATCCCTCACTTGGGCCTCCCACTCTCCAATCCGATAATGGGCCAGCTTTAATCTCCCAAATCACTCAACACGTAGCCCAATCCCTTGGCATAACCTGGAAATTACATATTCCTTACAGAACCCAATCAACGGGAAAAGTAGAAAAGGCAAATTCTATTCTCAAAATGGACCTAAGCAAACGCTAGAACTACAAAGGCCATGGACTGAACTCCTTCCCATGGCTTTGGCTCATATTAGGGCTACGCTGCATGGACTCCCTTTTCTCTTAGGTCAGTTCCCTACTGCCAGCCCCTTGCTGGAGATTATCTTCCCATTCTTAACCTTATTAGACACCTCATGAGAGAACAGGCAGATCGCTCTCTCTTAAAGCCTCATCGAACGAATTCAGCTGACTTAACACTCATACACAGGGACCTCAGTCAGTCAGTCAGTTCAGTCGCTCAGTCATGTCTGACTCTTTGCGACCCCATGAACCGCAGCACGCCAGGCCTCCCTGTCCATCACCAACTCCCGGAGTTTACCCAAACTCATGTCCATTGAGTTGGTGATGCCATCCAATCATCTCATCCTTTGTCATCCCCTTCTCCTCTGCCCTCAGTCTTTCCCAGCATCAGGGTCTTTTCCAATGAGTCAGCTCTTTGCATCAGGTGGCCAAAGTATTGGAGTTTCAGCTTCAACATCAGTCCTTCCAATGAACACCCAGGACTGATCTCCCTTAGGATGGACTGGTTGGATCTCCTTGCAGTCCAAGGGACTCTCAAGAGTCTTCTCCAACACCACAGTTCAAAAGCATCAATTCTTCAGCACTCAGCTTTCTTTATAGTCCAACTCTCACATCCATACATGACTACTGGAAAAACCATAGCTTTGACTAGACGGACCTTTGTTGACAAAGTAATGTCTCTGCTTTTTAATATGCTGTCTAGGTTTGTCACAACTTTCCTTCCAAGAAATAAGCATCTTTTAATTTCATGGCTGCAGTCACAATCTGCAGTAATTTTGGGGCCCAAGAAAATAAAGTCTCTCACTGTTTCCACTGTTTCTCCATCTATTTGCCATGAAGTGATGGGACCAGATGCCTTGATCTTAGTTTTCTGGATATTGAGTTTTAAACCAGATTTTGCACTCTCCTCTTTCACTTTCATCAAGAGGCTCTTTAGTTCTTCCTCATTTTCTGCTATAAGGGTGGTGTCATCTACATATCCGAGGTTACTGATATTTCTCCTGGCAATCTTGATTCCAGCTTGTGCTTCTTCCAGCCCAGCGTTTCTCATGATGTACTCTGCATAGAAGTTAAATAAGCAGGGTGACAATATACAGCCTTGATGTACTCCTTTTCCTATTTGGAACCAGTCTGTTGTTCCATGTCCAGCTCCAACTGTTGCTTCCTGACCTGCATACAGCTTTCTCAAGAGGCAGGTCAGGTGGTCTGGTGTTCCTAGCTCTCTCAGAATTTTCCACAGGTTATTGTGATCCATACAGTCAAAAGTTTTTGCATAGTCAGTAAAGCAGAAATAGATGTTTTTCTGGAACTCTCTTGCTTTTTCCATGATCCAGCGGATGTTGGCAATTTGATCTCTGGTTCCTCTGCCTTTTCTAAAACCAGCTTGAACATCTGGAAGTTCACAGTTCACGAACTGCTGAAGCCTGGCTTGGAGAATTTTGAGCATTACTTTACTAGTGTGTGAGATGAGTGCAATTGTGCGGTAGTTTGAGCATTCTTTGGCATTGCCTTTCTTTAGGATTGGAATGAAAACTGACCTTTTCCAGTCCTGTGGCCACTGCTGAGTTTTCCAAATTTGCTGGCATATTGAGTGCAGCACTTTCACAGCATCATCTTTCAGGATTTGAAATAGCTCAGCGGGAATTTCATCACCTCCACTAGCTTTGTTCGTAGTGATGCTTTCTAAGGCCCACTTGACTTCACATTACAGGATATCTGGCTCTAGGTGAGTGATCAGACCATCATGATAATCTGGGTTGTGAAGATCTTTTTTGTATAGTTCTTCTGTGTATTCTTGTCACCTCTTCTTAATATCTTCTGCTTCTGTTAGGTCCATACCATTTCTGTCTTTTATTGAGCCCATCTTTTCATGAAAAGCTCTCTTGGTATCTCTAATTTTCTTGAAGAGATCTCTATTCTTTCCTATTCTATTGTTTTCTTCTATTTCTTTGCACTGATCACCGAGGAAGGCTTTTTTATCTCTCCTTGGTATTCTTTGGAACTCTGCATTCAAATGGGTTATATCTTTCCTTTTCTCCTTTGCTTTTTGCTTCCCTTCTTTTCACAACTATTTATAAGGCCTCCTCAGACAGCCATTTTGCTTTTTTGTATTTTTTTTCCCTTGGGGATGGTCTTGATCCCTGTCTCCTTTACAATGTCATGACCCTCCGTCCATAGTTCATCAGATACTCTGTGTATCAGGTAAGGGAAACCCAAGTAAGACGGTAGGCGCTGAGAGAGGGCATCAGAGGGCAGACAGACTGAAACCACAATCACAGACAACTAGCTAATCTGATCACACAGACTACAGCTTGTCTTACTTAGTGAAACTAACCATGCCATGTGGGGCCACCCAAGACGGGCGGGTCATGGTGGAGAGGTCTGACAGAATATGGTCCACTGGACAAGGGAATGGCAAACCACTTTTGATTCTTGCCTTGAGAACCCCATGAACAGTATGAAAAGGCAGAAAGATAGAACACTGAAAGATGAACTCCCCAGGTTGGTAGGTGCCCAATATGCTACTGGAGATCAGTGGAGAAATAACTCCAGAAAGAATGAAGGGATGGAGCCAAAGCAAAAACAACACCCAGTTGTGGATGTGACTCATCATAGAAGCAAATTCTGATGGTGTAATGAGCAATATTGCATAGGAACCTGGAATGTTAGGTCCATGAATCAAGGCAAGTTGGAAGTTGTCAAACAGGAGATGGCAAGAGTGAACGTCAATATTCTAGGAATCAGCGAACTAAGATAGACTGGAATGGGTAAATTTAACTCAGAAGATGACCATTCTATCTACTACTGTGGGCAGGAATCCCTTAGAAGAAATGGAGTAGCCATCCTAGTGAACAAAAGAGTCCAAAATGCAGTACTTGGATGCAATCTCAAAAACGACAGAATGATCTCTGTTCATTTCAAAGGGAAACCATTCAACATTACGGTAATCCAAGTCTATGCTCCGACCAGTAATGCTGAAGAAGCTGAAGTTAAATGGTTCTATGAAGACCTATAAGACCTTTTAGAACTAACACCCTCAAAAGATGTCCTTTTCATTATAGGGGACTGGAATGCAAAAGTAGGAAGTCAAGCGATACCTAAAGTAACAGGCAAATTTGGCCTTGGAGTACAAAATGAAGCAGGGCAAAGGCTAATAAAGTTTTGCCAAGAGAATACACTGGTGATAGCAAACACCCTTTTCCAACAACACAAGAGAAGACTCTACACATGGACATCACCAGTTGGTCAACACTGAAATCAGATTGATTATATTCTTTGCAGCCAAAGATGGAGAAGCTCTATATAGTCGGCAAAAACAAGACCGGGAGCTGACTGTGGCTCAGATCATGGACTCCTATTGCCAAATTCAGACTGAAATTGAAGAAAGTGGGCAAAACCACTAGACCATTCAGATAATGGTGACCTTCTTCAAAAGATCCCATGCATGTAGTGCTACACTCAGTGCCCCCAACCCTGCAGCAGGCCACCATTGACCCATGCCTCCTCTGGAGACTCCTGGACACAAACAGGCAAGTCTGGGTCACTCTTGTGAGGTCACTGCTCCTTTATCCTGGGTCCTGGTGCACAAGGTTCTGTTTGTGCCCTCCAAGAGTCTATTTCCCAGTCCTGTGTAAGTTTTGGCAGCTCTATGGTGGGGTTAATGGCGACCTCCTCCAAGAGGACTTATGCTATACCCAAGTCTGCTGTACACAGAGCCCCTGTCCCTGTGGCAGAAAAACAAATATCGATAAGTAAAACAAAAATAGATGTATTGGTTACTAATTGAACTGGGATTTCCCTTACTTACCTTATTCACAATAGGACTTTACTCTGTGTCTCCCCCTGAGTGGACTATTATTCTAAAGCTTTCCCTCTGTTTTACCTACTTCTCCATAGTTCTTGTTTTTTTGGACGTGGCCCTCCTCTACTGTGATCAGCCTAGATGAATTCATTATCCACTTGCCTTCACATAGTAACACAAGCCCTTACGTTTCCTGGAAACACCACTGTTACTGATCTCCCCTTATTCCTTGACTTTATAACTGATCTTTGGCTCCAGGGAGATTTCATAGAGTTCACATCTACCCAGATTGATTTCTACACCTGGATTCTTATTTTTATCATTTTCTCTCCTTAGACATGAGACACCACATCATGATTTTACTCTTACTCCCTCTTCTTTTACAGTCCAAACTTCACATTAATACCCTACCTATAACTCACCCTGCCCCAAACCTTGCCTGCTGCTGCTTCTGCTGCTAAGTTGCTTCAGTCGTGTCTGACTCTTCGACCCCATAGACAGCAGCCCACCAGGCTCCTCCGTCCCTGGGATTCTCCAGGCAAGAATACTGGAGTGGGTTGCCATTTCCTTCTCCAATGCATGCATGCATGCTAAATCGCCTCAGTCGTATCTGACTCTAGGCGACCCTATGGATAGCAGCCCACCAGGCTCCTCTGTCCACAGGATTCTCTAGGCAAGAACACCGGAGTGGGTTGCCATTTCCTTCTCCAAAACCTTGTCTACCTATTTATAACTTTAAATCTGACCCATCATTTACTCAGTACATCAAACCCAACCCTGGCCAGTCCAATGAAGTAACACGTTTCATATCAAAGGCATTGCTTTTAATACGAAGAATTGATACTTTGGACTGTGGTGTTGAAGAAGACTCTTGAGAGTCCGTTGGACTGCAAGGAGATAAAACCAGTCAATCCTAAAGGAAATCAGTCCTGAATATTCATTGGAAGGACTGATGCTGAAGCTGAAACTCCAATACTTTGGCCACCTGATGTGAAGAATGGACTCATTGGAAAAGACCCTGTTGCTAGGAAAGATTGAAGGTGGGAGAAGAAGGGGATGACAGAAGATGAGATGGTTGGATGGCATCACCAACTCGATGGACATGAGTTTGAGCAAGGTCTGGGAGTTGGTGATGGACAGGGACACCTGGCATGCTGCAGTCCATGGGGTCACAAAGAGTCAGACATGACTGAGCAACTGAACTGAACTGGATTTGGAAGTACCACACAATTTTGATTGTAGTAGATTTATAGTGAGTCTTGAAGTTGGATAGTGTCAGTCTTCTGGCTTTGTTTTTCTTCAGTATTAATTTGACCATTCTGGGTCTTCTGCCTTTACATATAAATTTTAGGATCAGTTTGTCAATTTCTCCAGGGTAACTTGCTGGAATTGTGATTGGGATTGTGTTCAATCTATAGATCAAGTTGGGAAGAACTTACTTCTTAACATTATCAAGTCTTCCTATCCATAAATGTAGAATATCTCTTCATTTATTCAGCTCTACTTTTGACTTCTTACATCAGAGTTTTATAGTTTTCCGCATATAGATATTGAGATACTGCATATATTTTCTTAGGTTTATACACAAGTATCTCAGTTTTGAGGTGCTAATATAAATGGTGTGTAGGTTTTGTTTTTAAGGTTAAGCTTTTAAAAATATATATATTTATTTTTATTTATTTGTCTTTGATGGGTCTCAGACATGGCATGCAGAATCTTTAGTTGCTGCATTTGGGATCTAGTTCCCTGACCAGGGATTGAACCCAGGCCCCCTGCATTGGAAGCTCAGAGTCTTAGCCACGAGACTATGAGTGAAGTCCCATACCTTTTAAATTGTCTACAGTTCTTGTATATTCTTTTCTGTTTTTTTTTTTTAATTCTTTTTTCTCTTTGCTTATCATTTTGGGATATTTCCATTATCATATTGGGATGTTTCTATTGTTTTATATTTTACCTCACTGATTTTTACCTGCCTCATCCAGTCTTTTGATAAACCCATCAAAGATATTTTTCATTTCTGTCACAGTGTTTTTGATTTCTAGCTTTTTCTTTTGATTCTTTCTTAAAGAGAGTTTTTATCTCCAGCTTACATTGCTCATCTGTTCTTGTATCTTGTCCACTTTTTTCATTACAACCCTTAGTATATTAATCATAGTTATTTTAAGTTCTAGATTCAATAATTACAAAAATCTCTGCCATAATTTAGTCTGGCTCTGATGCCTGCTTTCTCTCTTTTGAATGTTTCTTTTTATTTTTAGCATGCCTTGTAAATTTTTGTTGAAAGCCAGTCAATGTACTGGATAAAAGAACTGAAGTAGATATATTTTTCTTGTGAGGTTTGTTTGTGTGTGTTTATTTGGCTAGGAATTAGGCTGTGTTTACTGTTAGTGGTAGGTGTCAGAGGCTAAAATTTCCACTAGTATCCTTATTCATCTCCCCTGTCATCTTTGCATTTCCTTAGAGGCTTCTTCTTTTTTTTTTTTTTTTAAATTATTTATTTACTATTTGGCTGTGGTGGGATCTTTGATGGATCATGGGGGATCTTTTTATTGTGGTGCTTGGGCTCAATAGTTGTGGCACTCAGGCTTAGCTGCCTTGAGACATGGGGGATCTTAGTTCCCTGACCAGGGATCAAACTTGCATCCCCTGCATTTCAAGGTGGATTCTTAACCACTGGACCACTGGGGAAGTCCCTAGAGGCTTCTTCTTAAACAGAGTCAGAGCTTGCAGTTCTTTCAGCTGTAATCCACTTTTATTATACAGGAGCACTATTGATGTGGTGGTAAGCTTGGGGGGCAGGGGAAGCAGTCTGTAGTCCTATGATTGAATCTCAGTCTTTTAGTGAGCCTGTATCCCTGAACTGTGACCTTTACAAGTGCTTCTCAACTTTCACACCCTTCCCTTTAGCAGAGACAAGAAGGCTAGAAGGAGGTTGAATTGGGTATTTCCCTGCCTCCTGGTCAGCTCAGCTTTAGCAAAACCCAAGGATCTAACAGAAGCAGAAGTGATTAAGAAGAGGTGGCAAGAATGCAAAGAAGAACTAGGCAAAAAAGATGTTAATGACTCAGATAAACCACAATGGTGTGGTCATTCACGTAGAGCCAGACATCCTGAAATGTGAAGTCAAGTATGCTTTAGGAAGCATTACTACAAACAGGGCTAGGTGATGGAATTCCAGCTGAGCTATTTCAAATCCTAAAAGTCAATGCTATTAAAGTGCTTCACTCAATCTTTCAGCTCAAAATCCATCCTACAAGCTAGGCTTCAGCAGTGTATGAACCAAGAACTTCCAGATGTACAAGCTGAATTTAGAAAAGGCAGAAAAATGAGAGATCAAATTGCCAACATTCACTGGATCATAGAAACAGCAAGGAGAGTAGAAAAACATCTACTTCTGCTTCCCTGGTGGCTCAGATGGTAAAGAGTCTGCCTGCAGTGTGGGAGACCTGGCTTCAATTCCTGGGTCAGGAAGATCCCCTGGAGAAGGAAATGGCAAACTACTCCAGTATTCTTGCCTGGAAAATCCCACGGATGGAGGATCCTGGCAGTCTTCAGCCCATGGTGTCCCAAAGAGTTGGACATGACTGAGTGACTTCACTTTCACTGCTTCAGTGATCACACTAAAGCCTTTAACTGGGTGGATCATAACAAACTGTGGAAAATTCTTATAGATGGAAATACCAGACCACCTTACTTATCTCCTGAGAAACCTGTATGCAGGTCAAGAAGCAACAGTTAGAATTGGACATGGAACACCTGACTGGTTCAAAATTATGAAAGGAGTATGTCAAGGCTGTATATTGTCACTGTGCTTATTTAACTTATACGCAGAGTACATCATGTGAAATGCTGAGCTGGATGAATCACAAACTGGAATCAAGGTCGCTGGGAGAAATATCAACAACCTTAGATATGCAGGGGCTTCCCTGGTGGCTCAGACAGTAAAGAATTTGCCTGGAGTGTGGAAGACCTGGATTTGATCCCTGGTTTAGGAAGATTCCCTGGAGGAAGTCATGGCAACCCACTCCGGTATTCTTACCTGGACAATCTCCATGGACAGAGGAGCCTGGTGGGCTACAGTCCTTGTGGTCGCAAAGAGTTGGACACGACTGAGGGACTACGCACAGATATGCAGATGACACCACTCTAATGGCAGAAAGTGAAGAGGAACTAAAGAGCCTCTTGATGAGGGTGAAAAGAGGCTCAAAGAGGAGAGTGGAAAAGCTGGCTTAAAACACAACATTCAAAAAACTAAGATCGTGGCATCTGGTCCCACCACTTCATGGCAAATAGATGGGGAAACAATGGAAGCAGTGACACACTTTATTTTCTTTGGCTCCAAAATTACTGCAGATGGTCACTACAGCCATGAAAGATGCTTGCTCCTTGAACGGAAAGCTATGACAAACCTAGACAGCATATTAAAAAGCAAAGACATCACTTTGCCAACAAAGGTCTGTATAGTCTCAAAACTATGGTTTTTACAGTAGTCATGTACAGATGTGAGAGTTGGACCATAAAGAAGTCTGAACACCGAAGAATTGATGCTTTCGAATTGTGGTGCTGGAGAAGACTCTTGAGAGTCCCTTGGACTGCAAGGAGATCAAACCAGTCAATTGTAAAGAAGATCAGTCCTGAATATTCATTGGAAGGACTGATACTGAAGCTGAGACTCCAATACTTTGGCCACATGATGCGAAGAACTGACTCACTGGAAAAGACCCTGAAGCTGGGAAAGACTGAAGGCAGGAGGAGAAGGGGAGGACAGAAGATGAGACGGTTGGATGGCATCACTGACTCGATGGACATGAGTTTGAGCAAGGTCTAGGAGTTGGTCATGGACAGGGAAGCCTGGCATGCTGCAGTCTATGGGGTGGCAAAGAGTCAAACACGACTGAGTGACTGAATGGAACTGAGGCAGTGGAGAAAAAAAGAAAAAAGAGCTCTGGGGACTTCCCTGGTGGTCCAGTGGCTAAGACTCCTCACTCCCAATGCAGGGTGCCTCAGGTTCAACCCCTGTTTGGGGCACTAGAGTCCACATGCCACAACTAAAGATTCCTTCATGCCGCAACTAAGATCAAAGATCCTGCATGCCACAACCAAGACCTGAGGCAGCCAAATAAATAAATTAAAATAAAAAGAGCTGTGTTGCTTGACCTTGTGGTGAGGGCTGTGGAAGGAGATGTAAGGAACTCACGTGCACATGAACCTCCGTCCTGTTTCTCTTTTCTCTTACAAAACCCAGCTGGCCAGAGCCATCTTCTTGTACCCTTCTGATTGCTATCCAGAGGCAGTGCCGAGGTGCCAGCCTGCCTCAATACTCAGCTCCCTAACCCAGATCAGTAGCTCTGGGCCCAGCTGTTGACATAGATTTCTTTTTCCTCTGGAGCTTCCTTTTCCACTTACAATGAAAACACACCCTTTGTTTCATCCTTTGTGTCTTTTGTTCAAGGGAGAGGTGGACAGAGACTTGCTTTTCTTTGGGTCTTACCTATCTCATCTTTCCCCTAGATCAAGATTCTTGGACCTGAAATAGGAGGACCTTATGCTAAAGAACCTGCAGTTCTCATAACAGCTCTAATTTTGTCTGGGGCCTGTGCTTCAAACAGTCTAGGCATATCAGTTATGTATCCATGTCTGAATGCCACCATGTCAATGTCTGGTGTCCCTTGATTTTGAAAGCGAGAGTATATGTAAGAGGTGTGTTTTGTATGTCTAGAGTCTAAAGTATTGGTATGTTGGGGCTTCCCTGGTGGCTCAGTGGTAAAGAATCTGCCTGCCAATGCAGGGGACATGAAGATCCCACATGCCATGTGCCACAACTATTGAGCCTGTGCTCTAGAGCCCAAGAGTCTCAGGCCTGTGCTCCACAACAAGAGAAGCCACTGCAGAGAAGCCCCCACTCCTCGCAACTAGAGAAAGCCCTGCACGGCAGTGAAGACCCAGCACAGCCCCAAATAAATTTATAAATTAATTTTTAAAATAATAAAAGATTGGCATGTAAATATTAGACATTTACCTGCAGACCTACCGTTTGTGTGGTGATGGTGTGGGGTGGGTATGTGGATACAGCTCATTGCAGTTGAAAATTATATTTATACCATCACACCTAATTTCCCTGCCCCATAGCTTCATGCTAATGTCTGAGAAGGAGCAAGTGTGACATTGATCAAGGCAAACCATAAATTATCAATTTCAAAATGAATATTAATTTCCTAGTGATAATTTCGGGGCACTGGCTCAGTGGTAAAGAATCCACCTGCCAAGGCAGGAGACTCAGGTTTGATCCCTGGATTGGGAAGATCCCCCTGGAGAAGGGAAATGGCAACCCACTCCAGTATTCCTGTCTGGGAAACCACGGGACAGAGGAAGGAGCCTGGGGGCTACAGTCCATGGGGTTGCAAAAGAGCCAGACACAACTTAGCGACTAAACAACAACAACAACGACAGTTTCCATGCTGTTATATTAATATTACTTTCCTAAAAAAGCTAACTCAGTGTAAGCTCAGGGCTGGCTCTTGGTCATGCATCATGCTGGTGGTTGGCAGACTTGGCTTTGCAAGGAGATTGCGAGAAATGAGGGCTGTTGTAGTGGAAGCACACTTGGGCTTTTGTGCTGCTGTTGCTGCTGCTGCTGCTGCTAAGTCACTTCAGTCGTGTCCGACTCTGTGTGACCCCATAGACGGCAGCCCACCAGGTGCCGTCCTTGGGATTCTCCAGGCAAGAACACTGGAGTGGGTTGCCATTTCCTTCTCCAATGCGTGAAAGCGAAAGTGAAAGTGAAGTCGCTCAGTCGTGTCTGACCCTCAGCGACCCCATGGACTGCAGTCTTCCGTGAGGAGGGTACAAATCACATCCTTCTCAGGACCTGAAACTGTGGACACCAGGAGGCCAAATGCCTCTGCAGGGGAGGTTGATTACTTTTCCTAGAGGTAAAATGACTTAATGATCAGGCTTTGGTGGGAGCTTTGAATCTGAATGGGCAGTGGTCATACTGGATGATACAAGGCCCAGCAGACAGCATGGCCACCGAGAGGCTGGCCTTCTCTGGGATGAACTCTGTGCTTTCTTGGGCTGGCCACTCCACTGCTCTGGGCCTGTGTCCCAAATCTGTAAATTGAAGGGTGTGAACTGATGACCCTTGCAGTGTGGAGACCACCAGGGTTTCTTCCTTTAAGCTGGGTACAGAAAACAAAGGCACTTTGCTTGGAAGAGCCACAGGATCCAATGGGACTGGTTCTCTGTGATTGATTATTACTGAAGGGCTCTGGGAATATTTGTCTCATTTGTCAAATGAAGATATCTTTTTGTTTCAAATTTCTTATTTTATATTGGAGTATAGTTGATTAACAATGTTGTGATAGTTTCAGGTGTACAGCAAAATGAATCGGTTATACCTGAAATGAAGAAATCTCGCGTGAGGGTTACACAAAGGAAAATGAGAATACGCCTGCTGAGAAAAACGACCTGGCTGATACAGGGCAACTAAGCCTGTGCACCACAACTACTGAAGCCCATGAGCTCCAGACCCTGTGCTCCCCAACAAGAGGAGCCACCACAGTGAGAAGCCTGCACACCACAGCTAGAGAGTAGCCCCCACTTGACACAACTAGAGCAAAGCTCACAAAGCAAAGAAGACCCAGCAGGGCCAAATCAATACAATTATTAAAAAATTTCTCTTAAAAACAACCTGGCTTTCATTCATGTTGATGTATGACAGAAATCAAACCAATACTGTAAAACAATAATCAATCAATTAAAAATAAATAAATATTAACAAAGAAAAAGAAAACAACCTGGCTGAGGCAAGGATTCCCTCTCATTGGAACACCCTAGTGCTTTGGTTTAACAAAAGGAAGTGTAAGGAAAGTCTCCAATGAATCCCAAAGTGAAAGTAATGTCAGGCAGCATTCTTAGGATGAAGGTTATGTAATGAGGGTTATGTTGTCATAGTAACTGACTCCTGAGGTGTCCGCTCAAGGTTTTCAAAACCCCAGTCCATGTCGTGGGCTACACGAAGTCAAATGAGACCAACTGGGCTTACCAGTCAGGAAATCCAGTGAAGAACTCTATTTTAGCTCCACTTGCAAGATTGCAACATTTCCTAGAGGGATCACGTCAGCACCAAATGATTGCCTGGTAAAACAGTGCTTCCTGTATGTGCTCAGTTGTTGTTCAGTCGTGTCTGACTCTTTGTGACCCCATGGACTGGAGCCTGCCAGGCTCCTCTGTCCATGGGATTCTCCAGGCCAGAATACTGGAATGGGTTGCTATTTCCTTCTCCAGGGCATCTTCCTGACCCAGAGATTGAACCAGCATCTCCTGCGTTGGCAGGCGGATTCTCTACCACTGAGCCACCTGGGAAGCCAGGATGCTGGGGGAGGATACAACCCTTAATCTGTTCTTTGCTGGTGTGTCACTCAGTTTCATTTAGAACAGTTTATGTGCTCAGAGCTGCCCAATTATAAGCCCAACAGCCTGATCAGAACTCAGGTAAGTATACTTCTATTCTTAAAAAAAATAACACCTCAGAACAAACTCCATTCCCCTTCTTTGTATACATTTAAGGTAACTCTTTATTTAAAAATTCACTTTTCACAGCTGTCTCGAAAGAGACGTATTATTGGATGTGAAACAACCTTAGAACCTTTAGAAAGCAAGATATAAAGTTTTTTAAAGTAATTATTAGATTATTGTAAGATGCTGAAACTACTCCTGTCTTTCTGAGATTGTTTATAACTTTTCAGCCAAAAGTAACCTCAAGAAGGACCAGCGATCTTGAGTAAATCTACTTGATGGTAGACAGTGAAGTGACTTAGCAGCAGCAGCAGCAGTGTTAAAGACCGGAGAGGGCAATGGCAACCCACTCCAGTACTCTTGCCTGGCAATTCGGAGGAGCCTGGTGGGCTGCAGTCCATGGGGTTGCTAGGAGTTGGACACGACTGAGTGACTTCACTTTCACTTTTCACTTTCATGCGTTGGAGAAGGAAATGGCAACCCACTCCAGTGTTCTTGCCTGGAGAATCCCAGGGACGGGGGAGCCTGGTGGGCTGCCGTCTATGGGGTCACACAGAGTCGGACACGACTGAGCGACTTCACTTTCACTTTCATGCATTGGAGAAGGAAATAGCAACCCACTCCAGTGTTCTTGCCTGGAGAATCCCAGGGACGGGGGAGCCTGGTGGGCTGCCATCTATGGGGTCGCACAGAGTCGGACACGACTGAAGTGATTTAGCAGCAGCAGCAGCAGCAGTGTTAAAGACTGTTTTTACAAATCAGTGTTAATTTCCTTATATTAAAAGAATTAATTTATTTACCTTTGTGGTATTTGAAGTACACATTAAGAGAAATGCTTTTTTGTAGGACTCATTTTAAAAGACCTGTCCATTTTAGACCTTAGACTGAGGGGAAATTACTCTCTGTAGCGATGTTTTGGATATTTCCTCTGCTTCATCTCGCCATCCTGCCTTAATTCTTCTGGAACCAAGAAGAAGTAGAGATGCATTACAAATAGTATATTTGTCTTTTTAAAACCTGGCAGTTATGGAGAAGGGTATCGGCTATTCTTCCAGGTAGTCTGAGTCTTTGCAAGTGTGTCAGACCAGGTATGTGTATTAACTGCAGGATCTTTGCTGAATACTGTCTGACTTCCAGTCTCTGTATGGCAAAGCCACCTGCTCAGCTGTCAACAAAGACTAGCAGGGTTCAGAATTCAGTCTGATAGTGTCCGGTGGCTTTTGTTTGTACAAGATGCTGTAGTTGTATTTTTGAAGTTTGAGGAATCTGATGTTTAAAATGAAGGTCAGCGGTCAATACTCAGAAATGAGAAATTCTGTTTGCAAAAACATCTGGTGAGGATGGCAATGTGCACACACTGGGGCCCAGTTGTTCTTCTCTCCCAACAGAGGCTGGGCCTCAGGGTGCACTCCCCTCCTCTCTGTGCAGAAGGCCCACATCACACACAACCATGGTGCTGATGTCTGACACACAGCCACAAGTGCAAAGGGAGAGAAGAGAGAAGGGAAAGTAGCAGAAGCACAGCCTAAAGCACATGCTTTCCCCCCCAAAACAGAGCCTCTCTTTCCACTGGGAGCATCCAAGCTGTGAAACTGGTCTGGGATGAAGCCTTGTGAGAGGAAATTCCAATGTAATCAAGGCACTTTATCTCAGCAATCACTTCACAGTAGGACCTCAGTGTTCACAATTAAACACATTTAACAGAAACCACCTTAAACAATTGATGCTTTTGAACTGTCGTGTTGGAGAAGACTCTTGAGAGTCCCTTGGACTGCAAGGAGATCAAACCAGTCAATCCTAAAGGAAATAAGTCCTGAGGATGAGATGGTTGTATGGCAACACTGACTCGATGGACATGAGTTTGAGCAAGCTCTGAGAGCTGGTGATGGACAGGGAAGCCTGGCGTGCTGCAGGCCATGGGGTCGCAAAGAGTCAGACATGACTGAGCGACTAAACTGAACTGAACTGAACAGTAAAGAAGCCTTGCACTGCTCCGAGCCAAGGCTGTACTGAGAACTTAATGCTTTTTAAAAAGTGGGCCTGAGGATGCTACTCGGGAAGCTGCTCTTCTTCCTTTGCACAGCACTAAACCAAAATAATCCATTTTGGTGTTGAATTAGCAGGAATCAAGGTTCTCTCAAGGAAGATAATACATTTGAAGGTGTGATTGCTTTTGAGGAAGGTGCAATATGCCTCACTGTCCTTATGGGGTCTCCTCTGCGTTGCCTTTGAAGCAGCAGAACCCATTCCCCCATCTTCTCCCCAGAGAGGACAGTGAACAAATTTGGAGCATTTGGGATGAATGCTCGGCTGCCACCTTCCCATGAATCCCTGTAGTGTAGCCTCTTAGGAAGCTTCCCTTGTGTCCAGCATTGGGCTGAATGTTTAAATTACCATGGGTGGGACTCTACCCTGCCTGGAAATACACTGTTCTCTCACTGGGGACTCATCCCACCCCATCTTGCATGTGCATGCAATACCAAAGGGTGAGGGTGAGGATGGGATAATGGAAGGTGGAGGGGAAAAAAAAGTATAAGTCAGTATAAACATACCTTGGGTACTTGGAAAACTTTTATCATGCACACAAGCCCACTGCCAATGACTGGGGAATGGCACCTCCTGATAGGAGGCCTCCTTGCCATTCTGTGTGAATGACATTCCCTTAGAAATTCCCATCTGTTCACACTTAACCCCATTTGACACACAAAAACAAAGATGCTGAGAATTCACCTCTTTATTGAAAAATAAAAAAATGTGCCCTACTTTAAAAGGGGGGCACTGACTTTTTGCATTTATTCAACTCATTTAACAGGCATTTGGTGAAGTGCTCTTGGTACTGTGCTGTGCATAATGGGAACCTGGCAGAAAAATACTTCAGAAAAACTGTCATAGAGACCATATCTTAGTCATAAGGGACTACAGCATGGTCGCAGGTGACAGGGGATGATTCTGGGCCAACTTCGGCCTGTTCAGAGGGACACAAGGGCAGAGGAGGCATGGATGGCACAGGCCGCCTGCATGACAGTGGCTCCAGAAGAACCCTTCTCCAATCGGGCTCCAGAACAAGGATGGAATTACAGGGCCCATCCGAGATTATGCCCACAGAGGGCCTGAGGGGGGAGTCATATTTCTGAACATTAACGCCCTCTGACATCTCCTCCCCTTGACCCTCATATTCTTAAACCAAACCTTCAATTAGAGAGGAAAATAGGGATTGGTTTACTATATTGAGCAATTTATGTCATAGTAACCACTCCCCCACACACAACATGTCACTGTTTTTTTTCTTCTTTTATAATTGAGTTTTTATTGGTTGTTTTGAGGATCACGACAGAGACATTTCAGTTAGTACACAATTCTTCACATACGTACCCGAAATTGAAAAAATCATGTAATTGTGATTCTTAACAGTTATTCCAGTGATTTTCCAGCTTAAAATTTGGAGCAAATTTTCCTTAACAGGATATCAAGTACCAATTATCTTCAAATATTGATATTCTGTTATATCATACGTCCCACTGATTCACAATTTAATATCATATACACTACATACTCAAACTGTCAATCGTTCACAGCACATTAACCAAGTTACTAGGAAACCTGAACTACCACGACCAAAGATATTATAGAGAGCACAAAATTCTGACCAGGAGAGCCAAGATCAAGGAGTAGTTTGCTGTAGGAAATAATTCTACCAAAACAATATGGGAAGAGAAGTAATTTAAAGTTTTCAAGATATTAAATGCACAACTGACTCCAAATTGCCATTTAGTATGCTTTTGTATTATAAGATATAAAAGCTACCCCCATGTATGGAATGTTAAGCTGACACCCAAGACAATCAAAGCCTCCCATATCCAATATCCCACTATTTTCTGGTTGTACCAAAAAATAAACAATGAGCAAATGTCATGTATGGATGTGAGAGTTGGACTATAAAGAAAGCTGAGCACAAAAGAATTGATGCTTTTGAACTGTGGTGTTGGAGAAGACTCTCGAGAGTCCCTTGGACTGCAGGGAGATCCAACCAGTCCATCCTAAAGGAGATCAGTCCTGGGTGTTCATTGATAGGACTGATTTTGAAGCTGAAACTCCAATACTTTGGCCACCTGATGCAAAGAGCTGACTCATTTGAAAAGACCCTGATGCTGGGAAAGATTGAGGGCAGGATGAGAAGGGGATGACAGAGGATGAGATGGTTGGATGACATCACCGACTCGATGGCATGGGTTTGGGTGGACTCTGAGAGTTCGTGCTGGACAGAGAGGCCTGGCATGCTGCGGTTCATGGGGTCGCAAAGAGTCAGACACGACTGAGCGACTGAACTGAACTGAACTGACTGAAATGATTTCACCTCTTTAAAAAAAAGCATTTACACTTAAAAAATGGGATGAGGTGGGATTTCCTCCTTTTTAAAAAAGTTTCAGAGCTACTAAAAAACTTGCATTTACAAAATAGTTGATAAAAATATTCCTCTGGATTGTACAAGAAGGGACCACCAACCGGACTGGGTGTGCCGCATTAATCAGACTTGGCTTCTTTTTCTGCTTCATCAGAGGTTGGGCTCTCCTCAATTTTAGTCTCCATTTTCTGCAGGTAAGTCTTCTTTAGTCTCTCGGTTGGCCACTTCTACCCTTTGCTCCTCTTTTCCCTTTTGTTTGCATTTTTTTGTCTGAAGATTTATCCTTTCCCGCAGCCTTATTTGGCTTCCGTTTTTGCAGGAGCCGGTTTAGCTGACAACCTCGCCGATCTGCCCCCTCTGCAGAGCTGACCTACCTCTTGGGCATCGTGGTGGCGGGGCAGGTGAGAGCTGGGAGCCTGAGGGCTGCGGCGCGCCAAGAGCCTTCACGAGGCCGAGTAGCCTGACTGCTGCCATTCTTCCCGCTGCCCACTAGGAGAAGCTGTTTCTTTTTCTTTTTTTTTTGAAAAGCTGTTTCTTTATTGATAAAATATCTTAGGAAAGTTTCCACCACAGCCCCGTTCCCTTCAGTTTACCCTTGGTGAGTGTTAAGTGTCAAGCTTCCCGATAACCAGATGTCTTTTGGCTTCCACTTTTGCTTCCATTTTTGCCTTCCACTTTTTCCTCCCACTCTCAACACTCGTTAGTGGTTTTTCCAGCTCTTAGGTGCTAGTCCAGCTGATGGATCACACGCAGTCCTTTCTGTTAATGCTGTGTCTGGTACAGGATGGAGAAATGTATCTTGACAGTGGATCCTCAGTGGTCCAACATGCAGAGCAGGTAAAACATTGAGGACATGCTTAGTAGAGTTAAGTCACATACTTCATTTGGGCTTTTTTAAAATAGAATTGAAATCAGGTATTTCCCCCAAACATTCTAGATAGAGGATGCCCTTTCCCACAAATTTTACTAAATATAGATAAATATGGTTAGCAAAACTATTCTCTCACTAGCAATTTCATTAATGCCTCAGCTTCCTGAAGTATAAGTGGGAATATTGACAACAATTTCCTCGTAGATTTTGTTTTCAATTAAATGAAGCAGACCATCTAAAACACTGAGGACATTGCTTAGCAGTCTAAGTAACATACTTAATTTTGATCTTTTTTTCAGAAGAATGAGTTGAAATCGAGATTATTCCCCAATAATCAGGACCTACAATGAACTTTCCCACAAAGTTTCCTAAGTGTAGATCTGTACACTCCCCTAAAAGCATCTCTTTCACTTTCTAGTAACTTCATTCATACCTCTGGGCCTCAGTTTCCTCATCTATAAAATGGGAACGTTGATTCCACCTTCTGTGTAGTTTTTCTTTTTAATTAAATGCAGGCAAGCAGGTAAAACAAGACAGACTTTGCTTCGTAGATCTAAGTATCATATCTAATTTTTTTTTTTTTTCTAATAGATGGAGTTGACATTAAGCTTTTTTCACCAACAATCTACAGACAGTGCCATTTCTGCAAATTCTACTGTGTCCATAAATACTCTCACCATAAAGCATCTCTTTCACTTATTAGTAACTTCCTTAATGCCTCTGTGCCTCAGTTTACTCATCTATAAAATGGGAGTGCTCTTTTTCTTTTAATTAAATGAAACAGAGCATATGACACATCCAGAATGTTACTTAGTAGATCTAAGTAAAATACTTCATTTCTTTTTTTAGAAGAGAGAGTTGAAATTGAGTGTTTTTCTCCAACAATCTAGATAGACAATGCCCCTTTCCACAAAGTTTATTGAGTGTAGATAAATAAACTCTCAAAGACATCATCCGTTTCACTTCTTGTAACTTCATTACTGCCCCTGTGCCTCGGTTTCCTCATCTGTAAAATGGAAATATTGACAACACCTTCCTCGCAGATTTTCTTTTGAATTACATGAAGCCTAATATGTAAAACACTCACCATTGCTTAGGAGATCTAACTAACATACATAATATTGTTTATTTTTCCTTTAAGAGTGTTAAAATCTTTATTTTTACCCCACAGCCTTGTAGATTTTCTTGGACCTTACTGATTCTTATTTTTCATTAAATGAAACAGAGCATGTAAAATACGCAGAATATGCTTAGTAGAGTTAAGTAACATACTTAATGTTTTAAGAGAATTGAAATTGAGTTTTTTTCCCCCCAAAATCTAACAGACAATGCCCTTATCAACAAAGTGTAATAAGTATAGATAAATAGGCTCACCGATACACCATCTTTCACCTAATTACTTTCTTAAAGCCTCTGTGCTTCAGTTTCCTCATATATAAAATGGGAATGTTGATAACACTTTACTTGTAGATTTTCTTTATGATTAAATGGAGAGGAGCGTGCAAAACAACCAGGACATTGCTTAGAAGATCTAAACAACTCACTTATTTTTTTTTTTAATACAGAGAATTGAAATTGGATTTTTTCCCCAACACTCTAGCCAGACAATGCCCTTTCCCACACAGTTTACTAAATAGATAAACACGCCCAACAAAAAGCATGTATTTCCCTAACTAGTAACGACAGTAATGTCTCTGTGTCTCAGTTTCCTCATCTATCAAATGGGAATGTTGATAACACCTTCCTCGTGCATTTTGTTTGTAATTAAATGAAGCAGAGCATGTAAAACACTGAGGGCATGCTTAGTAGAGTTAAGTAACATACTTCATTTGGGCTTTTTTTATAATAGAATTGAAATCAAGTTTTTCCCCCCAAAATTCTAGATAGACGATGCCCTTTCCCACAAAGTTTACTAAATATAGATAAATATGCTTAGCAAAACCATTCTCTCACTTACTAGCAATTTCATTAATGTCTCAGCTTCCTGAAGTATAAATGGGAATATTGACAACAATTTCAGCATAGATTTTGTTTTCAATTAAATGAAGCAGACCGTCTAAAACACTGAGGACATTGCTTAGGAGTCTAAGAAACATACTTAATTTTTTTTTTTTTTCAGAAGAATGAGTTGAAATCGAGATTTTTCCCCAATAATCTGGACCGACAATGCACTTTCCCACAAAGTTTCCTAAGCGTAGATCTGTACACTCCCCAAAAAGCATCTCTTTCACTTTCTAGTAACTTCATTAATACCTCTGGGCCTCAGTTTCCTCATCTATAAAATGGGAACGTTGATTCCACCTTCTGTGTAGTTTTTCTTTTTAATTAAATGCAGGCAAGCAGGTAAAACAAGACAGACTTTGCTTGGTAGATCTAAGTATCATACCTAATTTTGTTTTTTTCCTAATAGATGGAGTTGACATTGAGCTTTTTTCACCAAAAATCTACAAGGCTGTGGGTTAAAAATAAAGATTTTAACACTCTTAAAAGAAAAAAAAAAAAACAATATTATGTATGTTAGTTAGATCTCCTAAGCAATGGTGGGTGTTTTACATGTTAAGCTTCATTTAATTCAGAAAAAAATTTACGAGGAAGGTGTTGTCAATATTCCCATTTTACAGATGAGGAAACTGAGGCACAGGGCAGTAATGAAGTTACAAGAAGTGAAACGGATGATGTCTTTGAGAGTGTATTTATCTACACTCAATCAACTTTGTGGAAAAGGGCATTGTCTATCTAGACTGTTGGAGAAAAACACTCAATTTCAACTCTCTCTTCTAAAAAAAAGAAATGAAGTATTTTACTTAGATCTACTAAGTAACATCCTGGATGTGTCATATGCTCTGTTTCATTTAATTTAAAAAAAAAAAGAGCACTCCGATTTTATAGATGAGTAAACTGAGACACAGAGGCATTAAGGAAGTTACTCATAAGTGAAAGAGATGCTCTAGGCTTCCCTGGTGGCTCAGAGGATAATGCATCTGCCTGCAATTCAGGAGACCTGGGTTCGATTCCTGGGTTGTGAAGATCCCCTGGAGAAGGAAATGGCAACCCACTCCAGTATTCTTGCCTGGAGAATCCCACGGACAGAGGAGCCTAGTGGGCTACAGTCCATGGGGTCGCAAAGATTCGGACACGACTGAGTGACTTCACTCACTCACTCACTCATGGTGAGTGTATTTATGGACACAGTAAAATTTGCAGACACGGCACTGTCTGTAGATTGTTGGTGAAAAAAGCTCAATGTCAACTCCATCTATTAGAAAAAAAACAAAATTAGGTATGATACTTAGATCTACCAAGCAAAGTCTGTCTTGTTTTACCTGCTTGCCTGCATTTAATTAAAAAGAAAAACTACACAGAAGGTGGAATCAACGTTCCCATTTTATAGATGAGGAAACTGAGGCCCAGAGGTATTAATGAAGTTACTAGAAAGTGAAAGAGATGCTTTTTGGGGAGTGTACAGATCTACGCTTAGGAAACTTTGTGGGAAAGTGCATTGTCGGTCCAGATTATTGGGGAAAAGTCTGGATTTCAACTCATTCTTCAAAAAAAAAAAAAAAAAAACCAAAATTAAGTATGTTACTTAGACTGCTAAGCAATGTCCTTGTTGTTTTAGACGGTCTGCTTCATTTAATTGAAAACAAAATCTATGAGGAAATTGTTGTCAATATTCCCATTTATACTTCAGGAAGCTGAGGCATTAATCAGGGATAGAGTCACCCTTGGTGTGGGGGAAGCTGAGCATATTACAAGTTCCTTTTACTTGTAAAAGAATGAAACTGGAACACTTTCTAAAACCATACACGAAAATAAACTCACAATGGATTAAATATCTAAGTGTAAGACCAGAAACTATAAAACTCCTAGAGGAAAACATAGGCAAAACAGTCTCTGACATAAATCACAGCAGGATCCTCTATGACCCACCTTCCAGAGTAATGGAAATAAAAGCAAAAATAAACAAATGGGACCAAATTAAACTTAAAAGCTTTTGCACAATGAAGGAAACTATAAGCAAGGTGACAAGACAGCCTTCAGAATGGGAGAAAATAATAGCAAACGAAACAACTGACAAAGAATTAATCTCAAAAATATACAAGCAGCTCCTGCAGCTCAATTCCAGAAAAATAAATAACCCAATCAAAAAATGGGCCAAAGAACTAAAAAGACATTTCTCCAAAGAAGACATATAGATGGCTAACAAACACATGAGAAGATGCTCAACATCACTCATTATCAGAGAAATGCAAATCAAAACCACTATGAGGTACCATTTCACGCCAGCCAGTCAGAATGGCTGCTATCCAAAAGTCTACAAGCAAAAAATGCTGGAGAGGGTGTGGAGAAAAAAGAATACTCCTACACTGTTGGTGGGAATGAAAAGTAGTATAGCCACTATGGAGAACAGGGTGGAAATTCCTTAAAAAACTGGAAATAGAACTGCCATATGACTCAGCAATCCCACTGCTGGGCATACACACTGAGGAAACCAGAAGGGAAAGAGACACGTGTACCCCAATGTTCATTGCAGCACTGTTTATAATAGCCAGGACATGGAAGCAACCTAGATGTCCACAGCAGATGAATGGATAAGAAAGCTGTGGTACATATACCCAATGGAGTATTACTCAGCCATTAAAAAGAATAAATTTGAATCAGTTCTAATGAGGTGGATGAAACTGGAGCCTATTATACAGAGTGAAGTAAGTCAGAAAGAAAAACACCAATTCAGTATACTAACGCATATATATGGAATTTAGAAAGATGGTAACGATGACCCTATATGCGAGACAGCAAAAGAGACACAGATGTAAAGAAGTCTTTTGGACTCTGTGGGAGAAGGAGAGGGTGGGATGATTTGAGATGGTAGCGTTGAAACGTGTATACTATCATATGTGAAGTGGATCGCTGGTCCAGATTTGATGCATGAGATAGGGTGCTCAGGGCTGGTGCACTGGGAGGACCCTGGGGGATGGGATGGGAAGGGAGGTGGGAGGGGGGTTCTGGATGTGAAACACATGTATGCCCGTGACTGATTCGTGTTGATGTATGGCAAAAACCACTACAATATTGTAAAGTAATTAGCCTCCAATTACAATTTTTTTAAAAAAGGAAAAAAAAATTAAAAAAAAAAAGTTCCTTCCGTCTGAAGGAGATATTCAATATGAGCAAGTTGGATTTTTAAACAGGTTTCCCTCAAGACAAGGCAGGCCTGATTATGGAGGGCCCAGGGGGCTTGTGGCTTGTCTTACTGGCACATAAGAATTGCTGACACCCTGGACACTGCCTTGATATTTCAGCCTACAGAGGTGAGGAAAATTTAGCTTACCTGGGTCCAAGTTCACTGTAAGTCACCACCACCAGTCCAGCAGCCTGTATCCATCACTGCACTCAATAGGCACCATGAAGCAAAGCTAATAAACTCATTTGGGATTTTTGGATAAATACTCTCTTAATACAGCCTATGGTTTTCTACAGTCTCAAATGGTAATCTCGTGACCTACAAATCAGTCATCGCTGCCTGAGCAAACAAAAAGTATTTCATGTGAACAGAGGTAAAGAATCTGGCCTGAACTGAATGCTTCCCCCTCCCCAAAAAAGATTCCACAAAACCCACCTCTTTAAAACAATACCATCAAAAATATATCTTTTGATGTTAGAAAGTCCTCAAGAGGATATTCACTCATAAAGTTCAATTTGAGCCCCATCCACCAGGTGTATGGTTTGACTGTATGCAATTCTCTTAAACTCTTCACTCTTAGCTCAGTGCCACTTTATTCAAAATTGTTTCAATTTTTAGACAAATTTCCAGTTTGTACATCTTGCTCCTACCCTCCACCATAATGTCGCTATTTTAGCAATGATTTCTGGCTGACAGCATAGCATACCAAACATTAAGTGGTAGGGCTAGGACTTCCCTGGTGCTCCAGTGGCTAAGACTCCCCACTCCCAATGCTGGGACCTGGCTTCAATCCCTGGTTAGGGAACTAGATCCCACATACCCCCAACTAAGACCTGGTGCAACCAAATAAGTATTTTTTAAAAAGATGTAGGGCTGTCGCTTTCTACACTGCTTTACTGAAGACTAAAAACAATGGGAGGAGTGCCCTGCACTTGGACTTTCAAGCTGTCTCCCCATATCAGTCTCAGCCTAACTAAACAGACACTTACTCACAGAGTGTATATGAAGTACTCCCTAACTCCAGTGCCTGAATATTTATAAATTCACTCATTTAGCTAAGAACTTTTTGGTATTTTAAGTAATAGAGTTGAACCCTCTCATAACCTAGATCCTTAATGCATTAATGTGCACTTCCCAGATCAGACCCAGCCCCAACATGACTCCACAAAGTGCTCAATAAAGGATACCAGGAATAAAAGGATAAATAATAAAAGGATATCAGTTCAATAAAGAAAATTGAATTTTATTATGTTTAATTTTTCACAGGAAATAGGAACAACAGTGATTTCCTTTTCTTGCTCTTTTAGGAAATCACAAAATTACTTCTGATAATTGGCAATTTCCATAAACTGGTGTTTACTTATCCCATTTCCACTTGCCAAAGCCCCCAAAGATCAAAACTAATTTGCTAAACATGGAAAAGGCATCAAAAAAAGAGAAAACAAACAAACTTTAGAATGTCTAGGACGAAAGTGTCCAAGACTTGAAGCAGGTTTTATAATTCCTGCCCTCACAAATTGTTGTTTTCAGGCTTGCTGAACTGCACTTTGATTTCGCTCCCATCGATTGGAATCACAAGCTCCTTCCTAGGGGGAGAAAATGGCAAATATTCAGTATTTGGAGTTGTGGACAGAATTAGATAAACGATGTACATTTTATGTTTGTTTTAAAATGTGTATTCTCCCAAATGCCCAGGGAACATACTTTTGTAATACCCAGTTCCAGGCTCTCTTTAGGGAGAATTTTCCTTTGTGCGCAAAATTTATGGGAGCGCTGAAAAACTCAGTATTCAATATTAAGCGTTTTTAATGCACTATTTAAGAATCAAGATTAAATGCACAGAGACTTCCCTGGTGGTCCAGTGGCTAAGACATCTCGCTCCCCAGGCAGGGGGCGCAGTTCAATCCCTGGTCAGGGAGCTAGATCCCAGGTGCAACCAAATAAATATTTAAAGACTAAACGCGCAAAATTGCACGACCACCAAATTATCTAAAATTTTAAATAAAGGCAAGATTCAATCCTGTACTTGCACAACCGGGTCTCACTCGCCTCCCACTGACCTAAACCCCGATCCAATGAAACGTTATTCACCGAAACCTACGTTTCCGGAGTTAATTCACTCACTCACCGCACCGCCCCAACCTGAGAGCCCAAGGGCCGGCAGCCTCCAAGGGCTTCGAGCCCCCGACCGAGTTCGGGCTCTGGGGGAAGGGACAGCGCCAAAGGCGTCGGAAGAAGAGCCCTAACGTCCCAGAACATTTTGGGCGCCTCCAGAGCAAGCCACTTACCGAGCGAATACATTGGGGTACTGGCTGCGCTGGAAAACGCTCTCCAGCTCCTTCAGTTGCAGCCGGCGGAACGAGCAGCGGTGGAAGCGTGGCTGCCTGTCCGAGGGCTGCGGATCCTCCGCGTCCGCCAGCATCGGCTCCTGTGGAAACTCCTCCTCTTCGCCGCCGCTGCCCTTCTGGATCTCGTAGACCATGGGGTCGGGAGCTCCCGCCCCAACCTGGTCCTGTTCTCCTGCTGCTGCTTCCGCTGCCGCCGCTCCCGGCTCAGGTTCTGATCCCAACTCCTCCTCGACGGCGGCACTTGTTGCAATGCCCGAGACCTCGGTGGGCTTCGTATCTGGAAAGGAAAAAGACAAGAAGTCTGGGCGTCGGAGCGCCGAGTGTGCGGGGCGGCGGGAGGCGCAGGCCCGCGACCCGAGAGGCGACGGCGACCGCGCCGCGACCGCGCCGCAGTCGCGTCCCGTTCACTCGCCTCTCCCAGGGAAAGGGCCTTTCCCTCGAGCTCGCCAGAGGACCTATCCCGCTCCGGGCACTGACCGGGTTCTTCCTGGAGCTCGTCGACTCCTTCGTGCGGGCGTCCGGGCTCACGGTCCATGTCGCTAGCGCTGTTCAACCAGCTGTGCGCCTCGGCCGACTCTACGCTGTTGACGGCGGCGATCCAGAGGTCTGGTTCGCTGCGTTAGGAGTTTGTAGCTTCTCTGCGGCCGTTGACGCCCACGGCCACGCGCTAGCTATTCGGCGTCGGCTACGTGACTCCCCAGTAGCGGCGCGTGCGGTGGGCGTAGCCGTTGGGGCGTGCACGTGGACAGGGCGTGGTCATAGAGTAGAGGGATGCGGGTGGGGAGAGTCCTGGCAGGGGGCGAGGGGGTGGGGGCGCGCCAGCTCCCACTTGTGGCTGAGCTGAATACTACCAGCTCCTGCCTTGGGTCGGTCCTGAACTAAGGGCTTCTCCTGATTGCGCGAGCTGACTTGGGACGGGGGAGGGGGCAGGGAATGAGACCTCAATGAGGCGTCCCGGGAGCCGGGGAGAAATGTTGGGAGAACGTCTCTCCGCCTGGCCCTCGATGGGCTCAGGCTTGTTGCCATTAGTTCCTCCCCAACCCCCCGGCCCCCGGAGCGGGAGACGCAGAGATGAGACTGGAGAAACCGTGGGGCCCCAGCAACCCCAGCCGGCTGAGACGACAGTCGTCCCCCCTTGTCGCGTGGGCTCTGAGCGCGACTCCCCTCTGAGAAGTCGGTAATTAATGGATGGGACTGTGATTCTGTTCCATTAATGGATGGGACTGTGATTCTGTTCCATTCGCTCTCAAGGTCCACGAAACAGGCTAGTGATTCAGACGGAAAGATTAGGCGCGAGACTACTTGCTGGGTTTTTGCAATAAAGCGCTGAAAGCAGAGCCCGTCTCGTTGCCTCGGGGGTACTGGGGGCAGGAACTTGGGGCTGTATTTGCACACAGTGTGCTCGGATGCCTGCTGCGATAAATCCAGCCTGTTCCTTGAAAATACACCAAGTAATCGAAAGTTGGACTAACCTACGTCAGAGGGCAAGTGTAGAACACTGCACGTGGCCATTGCTTTGACCCTGGACGCGATTGTGGAGGATACGGCATCTGCTTTGCTATGCTCCGCTACCGCGTTTGGGGCTGCCGGCCCTCTGCAAAAGTGCACGGGTTTCTTATGCTGGGCGCTGTGTGGACTGGGTTGTTGTTGTTTGGTAGCTGAGTCGTGTCCGACTCTTTGCGACCCCATGGACTGTAGCCTGCCAGACTCGTCTGTCCATGGGATTCTCCAGGCAAGAATACTGGCGTGGGTTGCCATTCCCTTCTCCGGGGGATCTTCCCGACCCAGGGATGGAATCTGCATCTCCTGCATTGGCAGGCGGATTCCTTACCGCTGAGCCACCTGGAAAGCCCCTGGACTTGGGTTAAATTCCTCTTTTTCTTCTTTGCCTCCTCTAGGCCCCTCCTTGGCGCCCACCTTTCCCCTTCTCACCGTCCTCTTTCCCCTTGTGTCTCTCCCTTTGTTTGGGACCATCTTCCAGAGCTCTTGTTCTGCACCCTACTCACCTCACCTACAATGAACAGTTTGGGCTTGGGATTAGTTATAACCTGAGAAACCTCTAATGGTTATGATCCTGGTGTTCCTTAGCCTAGCTAGGATATCCGTTACAATTCAGGTCGTGTGACAGCTTTTTGTAATGTGGAAGCAGCCCTCTAAATAAACTCACCTAGGTAAGATTTATATAGAGATAACCACCTGTATCTAGACTAAGTAGATGAAGGCAGGAAGCTGGAAAACCTATTTTTGTCAAACCCAAAATCATATTTCTCATAGAATTAATATGTTAGGACTATAGACAGTTTGTGGTGCCTAAGTACCTATCTAGAAATAACTGGAGACAACTAGAAACCTTTGAAGTCAGGATGTTGAAAATATTCTTAAATTAAAATTTCTTTTGGAAGAAATTATTTAAATGTAGGCAGTTAGTGGTACCTATGTAAATATGTAACTTGAGAGAGATATAAACTACTAAAAACCTACTTAAGACTCCAAAACTGAAAACTTTCATGCCTAAAATCTTTGTTTTTCTTGGAGGAATGTGCTATTACTATAAGTAAATAGTGATAACTAGGTGTATAGTTAACTATGGATAACCTGAGAGAAGTAGAATAAGTTGTTAAAGGTGAGACCTGGGAAACGCCTTTGAGAATTTGAGAAAATTCCTTCTCAATTATAAATGATTATTCTAGATAATGACATATAGATATTTCAATAGTAGTATAAGTCGTAAACTAGAGATAACTGTGGAGCTTTTGAACTGTGGTGCTATAGAAGATTGTTGGGAGTCCCTTGGACAGCAAGGAGATCACACTAGTCAATCCTGAAGGAAATCAACCCTGAATATTTATTGGAAGGACTGATGCTGAAGCTGAAGCTCCAATACTTTGGCCACCTGATGAGAAGAGCTGACTCATTGGGAAAGACCCTGATGCTGGGAAAGATTCAGGCCAGGAGGAGAAGGGGGTGACAGAGGATGAGATGGTTGGATGGCATCATCGACTCAATGGACTTGAGTTTGACCAAACTCTGGGAAATGGTGAAGGACAGGGAAGCCTGGTGTGTTGTAGTTCATGGGGTCGCAAAGAGTTGGACACAGCAACAACAAAGAGATAACTAGAAATAACAAATATTTTTTCAACTCAGTTTTATTTTTTGACGAACAAATCAAGTGACACAAGCATCTAGCGGTACCTAGGTTATAGCATGGGGGTTATGTATTTCCTTTTTTAAGGAGACAGTGGAAGTATTTAGAACATACATGTCATGATCACTGTAACTATATTTTTTCAAAGTTCACTAGACAGAGAAAGCAAACATGAGAACATATACAAATGTTTGAAATATAGGTGAAAGTTGTGCCAGGGCACTGTTGTGGTATTCCTTCAACTTTCTTGTGTGCTGGAAATGATTTACCAAACCAAACCGTGTTATTTTGTTGTAGCCACGCATTCCGGGACACAAACTCACTCAGAAGGACAATGCAGATAGTGGAGTGCAATTTATTACACCGGCGGGCCCAAGGCAGAGTCTCCTCTTAGCCAAGGACCCCGACCAGTTTTTGTGAAAACCTTATATACCCTAAGTGTATAAGGTTCCCTGAAACTAGTATGAACAAAGGAAAAAGAAAGATACAATCAAAGTTAACTTGTGATTCATATGCCTTAAGCCTAGGTAGTTAACAGTAGACAAGTATCAATAGGCTTGTGGTCATTCCCCAATAAGCATAATAGAATGTATGATTCTATTCGGTTACACAGATAATTAGGGTATTCTTTTAGGCAATGGAGAGGGGAGTGGCCTGGTTTTCCAGTTGGTATGTCGTTTCCATAGATACTGGGCATATAGCTCACAGTCCGGCCCAAGATGAAGTCTTGCTTTCAAGATAGAGCCTGTTCTGTTTCTTCCTTCAATTTGTTCAGTTTCCTCCCAGGTTAAAGAACTAGTGCAGGGGTTTCCCTGGTGGTCTAGTGGTTGGAAATCCACCTGCCAATGCAGGGGACACGGGTTCAAGCTCTGGTCCAGGAAAATTTCATGTGCCACGGAGCATCTGAGCCCAGGTGCTGTAACTACTGAAGCCTGAGCACCTAGAGCCTGTGCTCCGCAACAAGAGAAGCCACTGCAATGAGAAGCTGGTGTACTACAACAAAGAGTAGCCCAGACACAGCAATGAAGACCCAGCGCTGCCAAAAATTAATTTTTTTTAAAAAGAAGAACTAGTGCAGGAACAATCATGTGCATCTCATGACCATGTTCTCCTCCCATTCTCCTTGGACCTCCTGAGGGATATGGTGACTTGCTCCTGGCTGTGCTGCCAGCTATTGATTGGAGAGCCAGGCTCTACCACGGGAATGTGTGCCGGCTGCAATTATATGGAGATTTTCTGCATATAAGATGTTACAATGTGTGAACTTGATGAGCCAGAAAAAAAGCCTCTTCATCTTAATGGTAACTTTTAAATAAATTAAACATTTCTTACTTTGGTTGTGCTGAGTCTTAGTTGCAGCATGTGGGATCTTCACTTGTGGAACCCAAGGTCTTAATAGCTGCAGCATGTGAACTTCTAGTTGTGGCATGTGGGATCTAGTTTCCCCGACCATGGATCAAACCCTGGGCCGCCTGCATTGGGAGCGCAGAGTCTTAGCCACTGAGCCACCAGGGAAGCCCCAAGGCCACCTCTCCCTTGTGTCCATGGCGCACATCTTTGATTAATCATCTAGCACTTTCCCACAGTAACCAGAGATGGTCTTGGAATTTTTCTGAACACCGTGTATTCATTTGCCATTTCTGCCAAAACAAATTAACACAAAGTTAGTCACTGAAGAACTTCCCTGGTAGCTCAGACAGTAAAGAAACCACCTGCAATGCAGGAGACCTGCATTCAATCCTTGGGTTGGGAGGATCCCCAGAAGAAGGGAATAACAACCCACTCCAGTATTCTTGCCTGGAGAATTCCATTGACAGAGGAGCCTGGAGGGCTACAGTCCAAGGGGTCACAAAGAGTCAGACACGACTGAGCAACCAACACTAACTAGTGACTTAAAGTAATTCAAATTTATTCTTTCCCAATTGTGTGGTTTGGTAGTGCAGGTAAAATGTCGCTCAGCTGAATCCTCTGTTGAGAGTGTCACAAGGCTGAAATCAAGGTGTCAGCAGAGTTGCTCTCCTTCCTGGCGGCTATGGGGATAAATTTGCTCCCAAGGTCAAATTCAAATTGTTACCAGGAGTCAGTTCCTTGTGATTGTGGGACCGAGGACCTCGTTTTCTTGTCTGTCAGCTGGGGGTCAGTTTTTGCAACTAGACACTGCCCTCATTCCTTCTCATGCTTTTCTTTTTCTTTTTAGACTGGTGGTATGATTTTGATTTATCAAAGATTGCAATTTATTTTAAACCAAAAAATTGACCCTTACACAATGTAATACATGAAATACACACCAAATACATGAACATGAAGGAAATAGAAGGAACAGATGAATAGAAATAAAAACAGAAGAAAAACTGATAAGTAGTAGTATATAAATTATATTTCAATAAAGCTGTTTGCTGAAACAAAAGAGAAAGTTATGATAGTACCTATTAATATATTATTGAGTAGTTAAGTCTAAGAATTTTAATGTATGAAGCACCTAGAGCAGTAACATGCAAAAACATTAGCTACCATTATATTTTTACTGCTAGTATTAAAACTTAAACTATTGCCATCAAAAGGAAATATAGTGATATTGTCCTTAGTAAATATATTGCTCATGCTCAATTGCTCAGTCATGTCTGACTCTGTAACACCAAGGACTTTGGCCCTCGAGGCTCCTCTGTCCATGGGATTTTCCCAGCAAGAATACTGGAGTGGGTTGCCAGTTCTCCTCCATGGGATCTACCCAACCCAGGGATCAAATCCTGGTCTCCTGCATTACAGGCAGATTCTTTACTGCTGAGCTACTGGGGAAGTCTAGTAAATATATTACTGACACAGAATAATCTGGGACTTGATTCAGGACCTTCCTCTTGAGAAACCTGTATGCAGGTCAGGAGGCAACAGTTAGAACTGGACATGGAACAACAGAGTGGTTCCAAATAGGAAAAGGAGTACATCAAGTGTGTATATTGTCACCCTGCTTATTTAACTTAGATGCAGAGTACATCATGAGAAACGCTGGGCTGGAGGAAGCACAAGCTGGAATCAAGATTGCTGGGAGAAATATCAGTAACCTCAGATATGTAGATGACACCACCTATATGGCAGAAAGTGAAGAACTAAAGAGCGTCTTGATGAAAGTGAAAAAGGAAGAAGCACAAGCTGGAATCAAGATCGCCAGGAGAAATATCAATAACCTCAGATGTAAGGTATAGTTCTGGCCGAGGCAGAAAGAGGAAAGACGACCTCAACAGAAGTAGGTTACCTTTATTCAGGCAAGGAGGGGAGACAGTGGGCCTAATGACCAGGCTGAGCACGGAGAGGGATCAGTGAGGCTCCATATTTGTAAGGCTTATGGAATCGATAAGCGAAACGTTAATCAGGGGGGATGTTTTGGGTACTTTTTAGTTGAGATGGCATTTGTAGTTGGGCAGGACCTAAAGTTCTGTTTTGTTTTCTCCGAAGTTAGATGATTCAGTAAGGGCCTTTGAAACTGTTGTTTTCTTTTCTAGGCCCAAAAGACTCCTTCATCAGATATGCAGATGACACCACCCTTATGGCAGAAAGTGAAGAGGAACTAAAAAGCCTCTTGATGAAAGTGAAAGAGGAGAGTGAAAAATTGGCTTAAAGCTCAACATTCAGAAAACTAAGATCGTGGCATCTTGTCCCATCACTTCATGGCAAATAGATGGGGAAACAGGGGAAACAGTGGCTGATTTTATTTTTCTGGGCTCCAAAATCACTGCAGATGATGACTGCAGCCATGAAATTAAAAGACGCTTACTTCTTGGAAGGAAAGTTATGACCAACCTAGACAGCATATTAAAAAGCAGAGACATTACTTTGCCAACAAAGGTCCGTCTAGTCAAGCCTATGGTTTTTCCAGTGGTCATGTATGGATGTGAGAGTTGGAGTATAAAGAAAGCTGAGCACAAAAGAATTGATGCTTTTGAACTGTAGTGTTGGAGAAGACTCTTGAGAGTCCCTTGGACTGCGAGGAGATCCAACCAGTCCATCCTAAAGGAGATCAGTCCTGGGTGTTCATTGGAAGGACTGATGTTCAAGCTGAAACTCCAATACTTTGGCCACCTGATGCGAAGAGCTGACTCATTTGAAAAGACCCTGATGCTGGGAAAGATTGAGGGCAGGAGGAGAAGGGGATAACAGAGGATGAGATGGTTGGATGGCATCACCGACTCGATGGACTTGGGTTTGGGTGGACTCCGGGAGTTGGTGATGGACAGGGAGGCCTGGTGTGCTGCAATTCATGGTGTCGCAAAGAGTCGGACACGACTGAGTGACTGAACTGAACTGAATCTTGTGTAAACATCTGATCTGGCTCAATGTCCAGAAAAATAAAGGACTTGTCCAATGTTCAGAACTGATTGCTTCTTGGCCTAGGCCTTCTGATGTTCTGAAAGTAAATAAACATTATTTAAGATTATGGTACATGTAGACAAAGCTTATTCTGCTTCTACAAAACATAACCCCTCACAGTAAGACTTTTGTTATCCTGATGTCCTTAAAACATGGCAATAGTCTGCTCCTAAATCAGGAAATTAAAAATGGATAAACAACAGCTAAAAATAAAAGAGCCAGGGCTATGGGAAATCCAAGATGGCCAATTGGCTTTCCCTGGCTCCCTGACAGATCTCATTTTTATTTGATGGGTTAAAGGCTTCTCTGGCTACAGTGTCAATGCCCTCACAATGAATTCTCCAAAAAAAATATGTTTCACTGAATATTAAGTTCTAGTTTTTTTTAATTAAGGTCTGTGCTTACTAAGACTCACTTCTAAGGTAGTTCCTTGTTATGTTATATTGCTAAAAAGGTTAATTAAGTTATTAAAAAGGACACTCTAAGATTGTTTCTAAAGCTTATCTCAGTAACCAATCTTTGGGTAAAGGTCAGATGCTCCATGATGTACAACCAGAAGATTAACACTTGGCTGTAATCATTTAACTGAGTCAGATGACCTGGGGTATACTGGGCTATACCCAATGAAAGTTCTTGACTTAAATTCTTGCTTGTGACCTTACTAATAACTGCTAGGTATATTATTGTCTCTGTAGCTTGCTTCAGATTATTTCTTACGTTACCAAATGTGTGACTGAGCCTGTGATAAAGTGCTGATATGCAGTTCCATATGAGGTCAATAGTTGTAACTCTAGATATGGGAAGAAGCAACAAGAGGAAATACATTCCTGGACCAAGAGGGAAGTCAGACAGGTATGGTCCAGAAACTTTTGCTACTTATAAGGCTTGGTCTAGTGACAACACATTGAGTGGCCTGTCAATGGAATCTTTGTTAGATCTGGGAATGAGCCTTCCCAGCACCGTGGGACACAATGACCATGAAATGCCCCCAGAACATGGTCAAATATGTGGCTGTGAAGGGGCCCTGCTGACTGGAAGTTGGCCCTTGCCAGCTACCTCTACAAAGATTAAATCATGACCACTACAAGATGCTGATCTTCCACACCCCCTTGAAAGGAGTTCAGGGTGGAGACAAAAAATAAGGCACTCTGTGCCCTGGGAAAAACCCGGAAAACAGGCCTTCAGATCGTCAGATGTTATCAGGTGAAGATTTTTATGAGTCCAAATTCTTGCATCTTCTCATCCTGCTGCTGCTGCTGCTAAGTCGCTTCAGTCATGTCTGACTCTGTGCGACCCCATGGACTGCAGCCCACCAGGCTCCCCCGTCCCTGGGATTCTCCACGCAAGAACACTGGAGTGGGTTGCCATTTCCTTCTCCAGTGCATGAAAGTGAAAAGTGAAAGTGAAGTCGCTCAGTCGTGTCTGACTCCTAGCGACCCCATGGACCGTAGCCTACCAGGCTCCTCTGTCCATGGGATTTTCCAGGCAAGAGTACTGGAGTGGGCTGCCATTGCCTTCTCCATCTTCTCATCCTAGAGAAACACTAATGTCACTAACCAGTGTCTGGACCTGGTTCTCCTGGCTAACCCCACAACAGCTTTTCTACATCTATTAATCTTTGGGCCATATATCTTTAACTTTCTTGTTAAGTTTGTTTCTCCAAGTAGTAGTACGACAAGAATATCCCCCGGCCAACACCCAGACAGTGCTGGAACAAGCTGCCTTATCATTCTGTGGACTCTCACATCCCTCCATAAATACACCCTGAGGTTCTCAGGCTATTCTCCCTTTGAGATCTTATACAGGAGACCACCCCCAATGATACAAAGAAAAGCTCAAGGGAGACCACCAACAACTAGCTGGCCTGGAGATGTCCCAACACCTCCAGGCCCTGAGAAAAGTCTTCTGCCATATCACCCGATAAACCTTAGAAAGGAAACTCATTCCTTTAGGCAACTGAGTTCATCCCTATCAGCCAGGAGATGAGGTATGGGTTAAAGATTAGGGAAAAAAACCACTTCAGCCAGTTTGCACTGACCCTCACACGGTCGTCCTGGCAACCCCTACTGCTGTTAAAGTTATAGGTGTCATCCCTTGGATCCACCACCCCAGAGTCAAGACGGCAGCTACTTCCCATGATGAGGACACTTAGAAAGCAGTTTGGGGCCCCCAAAACCTCCTCAAGGTCCAGTTCCAAAGACAACCGCCCTCACCCACAAAGGACGCTGAGCCCTGCTGTAGTCACTCCTGAAGCTGACTAGTAAAGCACAGCAGAAACTTGAGGATTCTTCAGCCTTGCTCCAGCCACACTCCGGCAGCTGACTGGTCAACGCACAGTGGAAGCTTGAGGATCTGGCTATCAAAATATTGATGGATTTTTCATTATCAACCCTGGCCTCTATCCCTAATCAGTATTATTGCTGTGCTCTTCATTACAGGACCAACTAGACTCCCTGGCTGAGGTGGTTTTACAGAATAGGAGATGGCTAGACCTACTGACACAGAGAAGGCAATGGCACCCCACTCCAGTACTCTTGCCTGGAAAATCCCGTGGACGGAGGAGCCTGGTAGGCTACGGTCCATGGGGTCGCTAGGAGTCAGACACGACTGAGCGACTTCACTTTCACTTTTCACTTTCATGCATTGGAGAAGGAAATGGCAACCCACTCCAGTGTTCTTGCCTGGAGAATCCCAGGGATGGCGGAGCCTGGTTGGTTGCCATCTCTGGGGTCGCACAGAGTCAGACATGACTGAACTGACTTAGCAGCAGTAGCAGCAGCAGACCTACTGACAAATGAAAATGGAGGACTCTGCCTCTTCTTGAACGAAGAATGCTGCTTTTATGAAAACCAATCAGGAATAGTCAGGGACATGGCCCAACAGCTAAGGAAAGGAATCATAAAAAAGAGAGAGGAACTAGCAAATTCCTGGGGTAATGGGAACAATATCTAGAGCTGGGCGTCATGGCTTCTCACTTTTACTGATCCTCTCTTCATGTTCTTTGTGATGCTCCTGTTTGGCTCTTGTATTCTCAGTGCTATTACCCAGTTCATAACCTCTTGAATCCATTTGTAATTTTAGTTACAAATGGTAATAGCTCAATATAGCCCCCTAAACAATGGAGAGCTCTGAACGTTCTACCAAAACATGAGATGATGCTTTCTACAATGAGTGATAGAAGCATCAAGAGGCAAATGAAGAGGGAAAGTTAAAATTACATAACCTCCTGCTCCTTCTACCTCTGTAACTCAGCTTGCTCCTTGCAAAGTCTGGATCATGTAGGTCTCTGAAAGTGGGGACTCACAATACTAGGAACTGGAGCCTATCTCACTCACCCTTGTCCTGCTGTTTGCAATCACCCAGCCCCTGCAAACCCACAAACCTGCTTAATCATGCTTGTCTGTGTATAAAAACTCTGTAACCCCTTTGTTCGGGGCTCAGAGCTTGGAGTGTTAACTCCCCTGGGCCTGCCAGCATAATAAACCTGAGTTCTCCAATTCTCCGAGTGTGGTGCTTGGTTTTTCAAGTACTGGTTTCTGCAACACCCCCACTCTTACTTCCACTCCAGTGAACATTAGTTTTGAGGTTTGGGTCATATTTTGATCCAGTCAGATCTAATAATACAGTGGATCATGGGAAAGAAAACATTCAGGAATAAAAAGTGAAGTTGCTCAGTTGTGTCCAACTTTTTGCGACCCCATGGACAGTAGCCAACCAGGCTCCTCCGTCCATGGAATTTTCCAGGCAAGAATACTGGAGTGGGTTGCCATTTCCTTCTCCAGGGCATCTTCCCGACCCAGGGATCAAACCCGGGTCTCCCGCATTGTAGGCAGACGCTTTACCATCTGAGCCAAGGGAAGTCCAGGAATAAAAAGGTTAAAACTAAAAATAAGGTAAATAATTCCTTTGTGTTTTTCATCCTGTAAAAGATGGTTTTGGCTTGTGTGCGATGTGATAACATTTTTCTCCTGTGGAAAAATGTTTTCACATTTTAATGTCCAGATTTCAAGATGCGTACATTCATTGTTGCTGTTTAGTTGCTAAGTCGTGTCTTGACTCTATGCAACCCCATGGACTATAGCCTACCAGGCTCCTCTGTCCTTAGAATTCTCCAGGCAAAAATACTGGGGAGGGTAGCCATTCCCTTCTCCAGGGGATCTTCCCAATCCAGGGATTGAACCCATGTCTCCTCCACTGGCAGTTGGATTCTTTACCACTGAGCCAATGTTTGGACTCAAGTTTTTATACTGAAAGAACATTCCTGGGGTGATGGAAGAGAGAGACTTTAAATGAGCACCAAAAACATGACTCCAGGGACTTCCCTGGTGGTCCAGCAGTTAAAACGCCACACTTTCAATACAGGGGATATGGGTTTGATCCCTGATTGATTGGGGAACTAAGCTCCCATATGCCACATAGTGTGGCCAAAAAATTTAAAAAACAAACAAAAAACATAACTCTGTTCATGGGTACCTTTTTTGGCAGAGCCTTAGGTCTTCATGGTCGAGAAATATGTCCAACTTAGGCCTTCATGGTGGTGGAATATGTTAGGGGAATTCTGACTCAAGCCAGAACACCAATGAAGCCACATGTTCAAGGGAAACAGTATCCGAATCTCCATTAAGGAACACATCAGACGGTGGTTTCAGAGCCCTATTTACTTGGGAGGATCCTGGAGCAATTTCTCCATCCTCACAACTTCAGAGAGTGCTGGTTCTTTTTAAATGATTGTCAGATGTCTTGTTCTCCTTTGGCTTATTTGGAAACCAGAACTTTATCAGTTTCCTGGAAGCATTAAGCATGTGTTTTCCCAAGGATGTATCCAAACTCACTCACCTGTCATGAACTTCTGATGGAGACAGCAAAGAAAAAATCATTTCTTATCCTGCCATTTGATGTGACATATGGTGACAGAGGGCTTCCCAGGCAGAGATAGTGGTAAAGACCTCGTCAGCCGCTGCAGGAGATGTAAGAGATGCAGGTTCGATCCCTGGGTCAGGAAGATCCCCTGGAGGAGGAAATGGCAACCCACTCCAGTATTCTTGCCTAGATAATCCCATGGATAGAGGAGCCTGGCGGGCTACAGTCCACAAGGTCAGAATGAGTTGGACACAGCACACAACGTGGAGACAAAATGTTGTGAGGATTTTTGCATCAGGAGAATCCACCACCTTTCAGCTCTGTGACCTTGGGCAAGTCCCTTCAGTGCCCTGAGCCTCAGTTCCCCAAGGGTCCAATGAGGAGAGCTTATAAATGAAGTGCTTTATAACTTTATACAAAACGAAGAAGGAATTCACTCTGAATGTGGGAGGTTTTGATGCTGTCTTTGAGAGTACTTTAACAGCTTTCCACTCCACACCCAATACCCCAAAGGCACTTGTTCTACTGCGTTGTTGGGCAGTTCCCCAGGGTCACTGCAAAACCAAGTGGAGGTGGCAGAAGTGGTTACGTTTCCTGTTCGAGTGTGTGATGGCACCTCGAAGATCCCCAGAGCCAAGAAGGAGAACAGACCGCAGTGATTTCAATGAAATGAAGACCCTAGAATTGTTCTGAAGGTGTTTGATAAGCAGAGAGGAAAATGCAGTTTACTGTCACTGTGAGAACTGAGTGCTGGTTTTCCCTCTCAGGAACTGCCCTGTGCTCTTATTCTAAGAGAGCATGGCAAATAGATGTGATTGTAATTTTCCATCCTCAGCAGGAAACTTCCACATGAGGATAGGGTGGGGGGGAACTAGAATTAAATAATACTTGGGTTTTCAAGGTTCCATATTACCCTGATCATTTTGTGACTCCCAAAACTCAGAGTTCTTCTCCTGTAGTTTTGTGTGAAACAAAACCCATGAAATAATTGTTTTCCTCTCAACCTACTCCAGCGTTCTTGCTTGGAGAATCCCATAGACAGAGAAGCCTGGTGGGCTATAGTCCATAGGGTTGCAAAGAGTCAAACACAACTGAGCGACTGAGCACACACACACTCGTGTCTATGGGATGCTCCAGGAAAGAATACTTGAGTGGGTTGCCATTTCCTCCTCCAGGGGATCTTCCCAACCCAGGGATAGAAACCACCTCTCCTGAGTCTCCTTCTTTGGCAGGCCAATTCTTTACCACTGAGCCACTGGGGAAATCCCATGTATGTAGATGCAGATTTTTAGATACTCAAGGAGAATAGCTATATCAGTTTGGGTCTGGACGTGCTTATGCAATGACATCTCTCCACCCTCACCCACCCCCATACCTCATACCCACTCCTTTCATCAGCTATTTAAACCTTGAGGATGTGCTTTTGGGGGTATGCTCTTCTTTTGTTTTCTAAAGGAAGCAGGAGCAAGGACTTCCCTGGCATTCCAATGGTTAAGACTCCACACTTCCAATGCAGGGGGCACAGGTTATACCCTGGCTGAGGAACTAAGATCTCACATGCTGCTTGGCTGAACCAAAAAAATTAAAAATTAAAAAAAAAATAAAGGAAGCAGGGGCAGACCCTTGTGGCCCACAGCTGTCTGGCTGAGCTGTGGAGAGTTATTGAACTAAAGTGCACTGAGCTGCTTGGGAACTCTTACAGTATTCCTGTTGAGGTAGCAGATAGATGGGCCTCTGGGCTGGACAGCTGGTGTTTGTCAGGTGGAGTAAAATTCAAGCTTTGTTCTCACCCAGACACTCCTAGAACAAAGCTAGTGGCAAAAGCTGAGCTCTGCTGAAGACAGAAGGTGCCCACTCCTGAGGTTAAGGAAGACTTCCCTATCTACACATGTGCAGGAAGGTTTCTTGGGGAGTTGAAAAGGGAGGGGCCGCCACCCCATAATAAGTGTGGACATATACCAGCAAGCCTCTGTGGTAGAAACCATTTTTGAAAACTTTTCCACACACATGTTGGGAAGGGTCTTAGGACCAGTCAGGTATGAAGAAATAAGATAATTGGCCCAAAGTAAACAAAGACCCGGAAGAACTGTTTTGTACCAGTGATTTAAAATCACCTCTTTACTGCAGCCCCTCATTCTGGATGCCCACACTCCTCTTTGGATGTGTATTTCTGCCTAGCTTTTGACTTATGCCACACCTCCTCACTGGGGGCGTGCCCACACCCTTTCTCTCTGGGAGTATATTTCTGCCTAGCTCCTCTCTTGAATAAACAGCCTGTTTCTCTGTGTACTCTCCCCCAGATTATGCTGCTGCTGCTGCTGCTAAGTCACTTCAGTCGTGTCCGACTCTGTGCGACCCCATGGACGGCAGCCCAACAGGCTGCCCCGTCCCTGGGATTCTCCAGGCAAGAACACTGGAGTGGGTTGCCATTTCCTTCTCCAATGCATGAAAGTGAAAAGTGAAAGTGAAGTTGCTCAGTCGTATTGGACTCTTAGCGACCCCATGGACTGCAGCCCACCAGGCTCCTCCGTCCATGGGACCTTCCAGGCAAGAGTACTGGAGTGGGTTGCTGTTATGCTATGTCTCTAATAATAAACTTTGTACCTGTTTTTGCAGTTGTTGCCTCCTTGAGACATTCTTGCTTTCAAATGGGAGGGAAAGAGCCAGGGCCACGTTGCTTCTAGCTTCTAGCCTCTGGTGGTCTGGTGGCTAGGGTTTTCATCCAGGTTGCCCCAGTTCGGTTCCTAGGCAGGGAACTATTAATATCATCTCTCTTCAGGATCACTCACTGCTGTCTCTCTGCGATCAGTATTTTGGTGTGTTTTGGTAGAAAGCAAAAATGAAGGAAAATTCTTTATAGAATAAATCCAAAGCTGTGTTGTATAATCTATCATCATTAAAGGTTTCTTTGGTATATTTTTGTCCTTCACCTCTAGAGGCTCATGTTTGTGGATGAGCCAAATGACTTCAGGAATTTCCACAAACCTTGGTTCCAGATTAAATACCAAGTTGTTGTTTTTAAGGGTTGAACTGAGAAAATGGCCAGGCAGATCTTAATGGTGAATTCAGTTGTGGTAACTTAGGTACCTGTTGTTTTGTTAGTCTGAATTTATTTTGTACCGTTTGCTGTTTTGTTTCTTGGTAGGAACCTTCTTACTTTCAGAAAACATAAGAGACCAAGTATTAAACTTGTTTTACAAAGAGATCAGATAAAACATTTTAAGTGATCATGTGGTTTCTATTTTGGGGGCTCAGAGTAGGCCACCCCAGAACATGCCACCGTGGCGTATTGATTATTTTGAATTCAAGTTACTTGAGGGAATTCCCTGGTGACCCAGTGGCTAAAACAGGCCTGGGTTCGATCCCTGGTCAGGGAACTAAGATCCCACATGCCACAACTAAAACAAAGATCCTGAATGCTACAACCAAGACCCAGTGCAGCCAGATAAATAAAGTATTTTTTCAAACTGTTACTTTCGAAAGGGCTGGTGTGAGAGGAACACTCTGACCCTCTTCTCTATCCCGGCTGAAAGCAAGAAATAAATCTCCCTTGCAAAATTTACTCTGTATACCAGGGGAGAGACATCCTTATCACCAGAGACAGGACATCAAGGCTGAGAAGCCTGTGCAAATAAACTCGGTTACTTCTTTACTAGTTTACTACCCCAAACCCAAGCTTTGCTTATATTCCTCTAATTAAGCTTCCAGGCTAAATTTCTTTGTCCTGTCAGTTCCTCACAGATTTATTGTTTCTTTGTCTTAAAAACAAAACACCCCAAACTGCCTTCCTTGGTCACTTCTTAAGCCCTATTTGTATGAGACCTCCATACATATGGGGCTTCTCAGGTGGCACTAGTGTTAAAGAATCTGCCTGCAATGCAGGAGACCCAGGTTTGAGCCCTGGGTCGGGAAGATCCCCTTGGAGAAGGGAATGGCAACCCAGTCCAGTATTCTTGTCTGGGAAATCCCATGGACAGAAGAGCCTGGTGGGCTACCGTTCATGGGTCAAAAAGAGTCAGACATGACTGGGTGACTAATACTTTCATCTTTCTTTCTGTACATATGAATTAAATTGTTTTTTTTTTTTTCCTCCTGTTAATATGCCTTCTGTCAATTTAATTATTAGACTAGCCAAAAGAACCCAGAAAGAAAGGGGGAAATTCCCCCCTCCGTGACACTATATGACTACAATGAACTGCATCCCAAAGACAGTAGGTAAAAGGTAACGAATACAATGAGAACATGGAGTATTACTTTTGCAAGAAAAATAATGTGATTTTTAATGTGTTTAAGAGTTTCTTTGATATATTGTGTGCATCTTGCTGTATGATACCTACCATGTGGTCTAGGAGAAAGCTTTATTCAGCATATCTTTCCCTTCCAGGTCTAATAATGTACCTTATTTCTGAGAAAACAGCCCCACCCCCAGAAGCCCACTCTTTTCTCTTACTTGTAAGAACTTGTGTTTGGGGTAGGGTTGGTCAAGACTCTCAGGCAACCCTGGCGTTTTCAGGCTAATGACCATGGACCTGACTGGAAGAAGAGAACAACACCAAGATATCACCATCAGGTATTTGGTCAACAGAGGAACAGCTTTCCTACCGTATTTTATTTTCTTTTTTTAATATTTATTTTTATAATTTTTATTTGGCTTCACTGGGTCTTAGTTGCAGCATGGGGGATCTTCCATCTTTATTTCAGCGTGCAGGATCTTTAGTTGTGGCACGCTAACTCTTAGTTCCGGCATGTGGGATCTAGGGACCACCTGACCGGGGATCGAACCTTGGCCCCCTCCATTGGGAGCACGGAGTCCTAGCCACTGAACTACCAGGGAAGTCCCGGATTATACCCTCTTAAAGTTTGGAAGGAACTTAATACTGTATCCTTGTTGCAGGGAGGAAGCCAATTCTGACTCCATGTTGGAACTGTTTCTTTGACTTGCCTCGCGTTGCTTTTGTTATTATAATCATACAGAATGGTTTGCCTCAGAGAATCCTGCCCTTCTGCCTGATTGTTAAAATGCCTTTGCTCAGAACCCTGTCCACTTGTGAATGGTAGGAAGGAAGAAATTAATACATCCCCTGCCTGAGGCTTGCCATTCTAGGAGATGTTTGCAAGATTCATGGCTTTTTTACTTTGCTTCCTCACCACCCTCCCTCTCTGATCTATCAAAGAAACTGGCATCCAGACCCCAATAAGATGGTTATTTTGAGGTGCTAGCCTGCAATCTTCTTGGTCTGCCAGCTCCCCGATTAAAGTCTTTTCCTTGCCTCAAGTCACCTACTCGGGGTTGGCAGGTAGTTACCTCAGCATCTGAGCTCCCATCTTGGGAAAGGGAAAATCCCAGGGATATTTTGATTGAAGGTACAGTTTCCAAACACTCACACAAAGGAAGTAAAGCCACAAGGTTTATTACTTACAAACCCCAGAAAGGGGGTTAGGAGGAGCAGTGACCTGGGGGAAGGGGAGTTCTCCACCCCAGGTCACAAGCATGGAGGTAGAAAATAGGGCGGCAAGCCCCTGGACTTAGAAGGTGGGCAGAGGTCAGTAATTTTGGCTGGGGGCTTGGGGGGTTAAAATCTAAGTAGTTCTTTTAATCTTTTAAGAAGGAAGTGTTTGCTTTGTTTTGTTTACCATTTTATTTTTTTTTATGTATTTAGCTGCACTGGGTCTTAGTTGCAGCATGTGGGGTCTAGTTCCCTGACTAGGAATTGAACCCAAGTCTGTTGCATTAGGAGTGCAGAGTCTTAGAGACTGGACCACCAGGGAAATCCCTAAGCAGTTATTTTAAAAGGTGTCCTGGAAACACTAAAGCAGGAACTTGGGGTGGGAATCCTAAGCTCAGGTCCTCATCTAAGTGTCCAGGGTTGTCTTACTGTCCAGTGCCTAGGCAGCAACTTGAAATAACTGTTTTCCCATCACAGTACTGAGCCTTCTCTGTACCTTCAGACACCTCGTTGTACACTACTGGTCACAGCAATGGTACAAGGGAGGTGTTATTTCCTATCCTCAGCTTTCTAGCTTTTCCAACTATGAAGCGTCATACATCTCAGCAAGATTAACTGGTTAAAATCAGGTAAAATCAAATCAAAATATGGAATAAACAAATCTTCACAACACAATTATTTAATAAAATGTAATGCCAACTATGAGAGAGGAAAATTTTAAAGTTCTGAAGTAAAAACAAAATCAGAAACAAAAACATGGACCACAACACTAAGAAAAAGAGGAAAACAGAAGAATAGGGGAAATATATGCAGTGAATGAAGCATTACTTACTTTAGTAATATCTTTAAAATGAGTAAATTTTGAGTGAATAAGACCAAATATCTGAATGCTCAATGAGGAAGAGAACAGGTATCACAAGACAAAAAGCACACAGAAGATAACACTTGAAAAAGGTATAGGGACTTCGCCACTGGTCCAGTGGCCAAGACTCTGTGCTCTCAATGCAGGGGGCCCAGGTTCAATCCCTGGTTGGGGAAATAGATCCCACATGCCACAATAAGACCTGGTACAGCAAAATAAATAAAATAATAATAAAAAGACTATATAAACCTCATCATGTAACAAGGAAGTGCAGATACAATAAATAGCATTTTATACCTATTTAACAAACAAAAACAAATTTAAAACGATAAAGCATAATGTTTGTGAGGCTGTGGGGAAATTTGTATTTTGCAGGTGGTAATAATAATAACAATAGCCAATACTTTCATGCTCACTTTCCTTATCACATTTCTGCACAGGAGAACTATTTTTTCTCCCATTTCATAGATCAGATGGTTGTGACTCAGAAAGGGTAACCTGGTACACGAAGCCAGATGAAAAAAACTTTGCTGATGTTAAAAATCCTATGTTCTTAACCAAAACTGGACACTGTCTCCCATGGTAATACGCAACAGTTCAGTCAGTTCAGTCACACTGTCTGACTCTGTGACCCCATGGACTGCAGAACGCCAGGCCTCCCTGTCCATCACCAACTCCCGGAGTTTACTCAAGTTCATGTCCGTTGAGTCGGTGATGCCATCCAACCATCTCATCCTCTGTCATCCCTTTCTCCTCTTGCCCTCAATCTTTCCCAGCATCAGGGTCTTTTCAAATGAGTCAGCTCTTCGCATCAGGTGGCCAAAGTATTGGAGTTTCAGCTTCAACATCAGTCCTTCCAATGATTATTCAGGATTGATTTCCTTTAGGATGAACTGGTTGGATCTCCTTGCAGTCCAAGGGACTCTTAAGAGTCTTTTCCAACGCCACAGTTCAAAAGCATCAGTTCTTCAGTGCTCAGCTTAACTTTCACATCCATACATGACTACCGGAAAAACCATAGCTTTGACTTTTGACAGACTTTTGTTGGTAAAGTAATGTCTCTGCTTTTTAATATGCTGTTTAGGTTGGTCATAGTTTTTCTTCCAAGGAGTAAGTGTCTTTTAATTTCATGGCTGCAGTCACCATCTTCAGTGATTTTGGAGCCCAAGGAAATAGTCTGTCACTGTTTCCATAGATATATATAGGTATAGTATATTATATATATACTATATTATAGGTATATACCTATTTACCAACAACCGATATTCAAAGATAAATGTACCGTTCATTTACTATTTCTTTAAGGACAAATGTATATTTTAAATATGGAACTCTGGTATTTCATGCATTCAAGTTTGTTTTGTTTTTTATTTTGCTTTAACTATGAAATAACTGGACTTCTGAGTGCAGGCCTATGAAATTGCATTGAACACTCCACAAAGTACCTTCATATATATTTAAAACATATAGTTTAGCCAAGCAAACCGTACTGATGTATTAAAATAAATTAAAGATGTGCACCTTGAAAACTCTGGGTTCAAATCAGCAGAAATGCTGACTATATTCATGCTTTGTTTTTATCTTGCTTTTAAAAGTGTGAGACTTCCACGGACTCCCCTGCTGGTCCAGTGGTTAAAACTTCACAGTTCCAGTGCAGGGGGCTCGGGTTCCATCTCTGGTCATGGAACTAAGATCCTGTATGCTAAGTGGCATGGCCAAAAAGAAATTCTTTTTAAATTAAAAATAAATAAAAGTGTGGGACTTCCAGATTCTGATTTGTTCATAGGCTGCTTATCATTCACCCAGGAAAAAGGAAATCACTTTCTCTTTTAAAAAGGACAGCTTAATCCACAGTTAACTTTTTTTCTTACTGTATTATATGCATCTTATCTGCAGTGGTAAAGAGCACGCCTGCAAATGCAAGAGACTTACAAGATGCGGGTTTGATTTCTGGGTTGGAAAGATCCCCTGGAGGAGGGCATGACAATCCACTCCAGTATTCTTGCCCGGGAAATCCCATGGACAGAGGAGCCTGGTGGGCTATTGTCCATGGGTCACAAAGAGTTGGACACGACTGAAGCAACTTAGCATGCACACATATGTTATATGTGGTCTTAAATTCTGATAAACTAATGCATGAATGAATCAAATAAAAAATATACAATGCAGAGAAAAGGGAAATCATTTAAATAGTGCAGCTATTGTAAAAGAAAACAAAAAAATCCCTCATCAATAGCCAATCATTTGATCTGTTTAATTTTATCCAGAAATATTGCATGAGACTATATTAAAGTGAATCCTTAATTTGACAGAATATGTGAGAACTAACTTGGCACCTTTCAGTATTTCTTTCTGAGTTCCGACTGGAGTTGAGGTTTGGATGTGAATGAATGGGTCCATGGAACTCCTGAGACATCCTTCTTCTGGTTAGAATAACAAAATGGAACCTGGCTGTTTCGAAGGGTGCTGAGACTGGAGACTGGGCCAGAAGCAATCACATTTTTAGACTCTTTTCCTGTCTTAAGTTTCCCTCCTTCCTTATGAGTATTTCAATCCTGGTGAAATTGCTTCATGTGAATTTTTTGAGTTAAAAGGAGGGTAAACCAGGGAGAAAAAGACAACTCTGCTGCTTGATCTTGTGATGGGAGCTGTGGAAAATGTTAGGGACTCATTTGCACATGAACCTGAGTTCTGTTTTTCTTTTTTCTGTATTTTTTTTGTTTTATAAAGCTCAGCTGGTCAGAGTCATCTACTTGTGTCCCGCTGGCTATCTCCCAGCCCAGCTGAACACCCAGCTCCCTACATCCCAGCAACAACTCTGTGCCCAGCCATTGACATGGATTTCTTTCTCCCTCTAGTTACTACAGCTTCTTTTTCCACTTCTAATTTCAAAGTATCCTTTGCTTCACTCCTTTTACAACCATATTCAAGGGGAATGGGATAGAGACTCTTCCTTGGTCGCTATCTTGGCTACGTTCCCCGCTCCCCACACCTAAACCAAGATTCTTTCTTTTTTTAAAATTTATTTATTTGGTGGTATTAGATCTTAGTTGTGGCATGTGGGATCTAGTTCCCTGACCAGAGATCAGACCTGGGCCCCCTGCAATGCGAGCATGGAGTCTTAGCCACTGGACCACCAGGGACTTTCCTAAACCAAGATTCTTGGGCCTGGAATAGAAAATCAAGTTCCAGTATCATGCATTGAACCTGGACTGGCAACTCGTTTCATATATGATATTATACATATTTCAACGCCATTCTCCCAATGATACTGGATGCTTGGGGCTGGTGCAATGGGATGACCCAGAGGGATGGTATGGGGAGGGATGAGGGAGGAGGGTTCAGGATGGGGAACACATGTATACCTGTGGCGGATTCATTTCGATATATGGCAAAACCAATACAATATTGTAAAGTTAAAAAATAAAATTAAATTAAAAAAGAAAAAAAAAAAAGAAAATAGCCCTAAAAAAAAAAAAAAAAGAAAGTAAGAAAATCAAGTTCCAACTCTGCAGTGCTCAAACAGGCCCTAGTTTTTTCTGGGGGCTGAGGTTTGGAGGGGGCTGAGTGTAGCAGTGTGCTACCCATGCCTGAATACCACCTTTTAAATCACTTGTATCCTCTTGTTTGTGAAACATGAAAGAATGGGCTTTAAAAATCTTTTGTATTCCTGTTGGCATAATTAAGTTTTCCAAGCTATTAGCCGTCTTTCCTTAAGAAGCTTATTCAACACGTGTGTGCAGCAGGCTGTTGTTCATGAGTTTTGCTTCCAGGGGGCAGGCTTGGCTTTGCCAGGAGATTGGAGGAAATGGCTGTTGTCATGGAATCACAGCTTCTGTGATCCGGTAGGCGTGGCATCCCCTTTCTCAACCCTCTGACGTTTGCTGTGCGGGAGTGAACTCTAGGAGACTGCATGCCTTAAGGGTGGAGGGTAAGGGCGTTAGTGCTGAGGCTGAGTGAGGAACTTGAAGTCAACAGCTCTTTGAAGGAAAGAGTTCTGTGCACGGTGGGGGTGGTAAGTGCTGAAGAGCTGAACCTGCCTTAGCATGCCCAGAGCTGGATGAATCTGGGCCCCGGGAACAGTACGGTGGCAGAGACACAGTAGTGGTGGCACACAGGCTTAGTTGCCCTGAGGCATGTGGGTTCTTCCTGGACCGGGGATCTAACCCGTATCCCCTGCACTGGCAGGCAAATTCTTTACCCCTGAGCCATGAAGGAAGTCCCACTCAAGGTTTTGAGCCCCCCCCCCCCCCCCCCAGTCCATGGTGTGGACCAAGCTGAACTTACCAATCAGGAAATTCAGGGAAGGATTCTATTTTAGCTTCATTATTTCACTTCCAGGGTCTGAGATTTTCTAGGGGAGCTGCATCAGCACCAGATGACAGCATGGTGTTCAGTATGTGTGCTCTGTGTATGCCCTGTAGTAAGCACAGCACCCCATAATCAGAATTCAGGCAAATGTAGTTTTGTTTTTTGAAGACAACTCAAAACAAACTTCATTGCCCTATTTTGTATATATTTATAGGAACTATTCTCTTAATTTAAAAAGTCACTTTTCACATCTGTTTGGAGGGACCACACTCTTGTATTGCCTGATAAGATTGTTTCTGGTTCCTTCTTTTCCCCCTGCCCTTTGTTTCCGAGTATTTGCAGTTAAAATAGGAGCTTGGGGGAACTGCCCCAGTGGTCTAGCGGCTGGGACTCTGCACTCCCAATGCAGGGGACCTGGATTTGATCCCTGGTCAGGGAACTAGATCCCACATGCTGTAACTAAGACCAGGTGCAGTCAAATAAATAAAATTAAAAAAAAATAAGATCTTGGATTTTGATTGTCAGGCACTTCTGAGTTAGACCTCCAAGGTTCTCATTATATTTGTTTGAATCAAGATCCAGTTTACATGAATCTGGTTTATAAAAAAAGTTTTTCCCCTCAAACAGTTCATGTTGTTTCCATGCTAAGTCGCTTCAGTTGTGTCCAACTCTGTGTGACCCCATGGACTGTAGCCCGCCAGCCTTCTCTGTCCATGGGATTCTCCAGGCAAGAATACTGGAGTGGGTTGCCGTGCCCTTTTCCAGGGGATCTTCCTGACCCAGGGATTGAACCATGTCTCCTTCACTGGCAGGTGGATTCTTTACCACTGAGCCATGTGGGAAGCCCCTAGCCAGTTCATAATGTGAATGAGAAATGTCACCTGCCATATCAGTAAACAAAGGATGTTGCAGTCATCAAGCTGACAGCCACCGTGGCCCTCCCACAACAGTGCACCCTGAGGGGATTCAGGACTGAGAAAAGCTGGACAGCGGCCCAGATAGCTGAGGTGCCTTTCAAAGGAATGATTTCCATAAGCCCAGACTCTTGCATCTTCCCATACACAGAAAAGTGCTAAATATTTGGTTTTCTTGAATTAACAGTAATCTTTTGATATTCCAACTACCTGGTTTTTTATGTAGCTTGGCTCCTCCTTTACCTGTTTGGAGTCATCCCTCAGAACTATCTGAGAGACTTTCTGGCCTAAAGTCCTCAGTTTTGTCCACCAAATAAAACATTATTCCCAACTTTTAGGTTGTGAATTTTTTTAGTTGACAGTACCTTCTTTCTGGGCTTCCTTGATGGCTCAGATTGTAAAGAGTCCTCCTGCAATGTGGGAGACCTGGGTTCGATCTCTGGGTTGGGAAGATCCCCTGAACAAGGGAACAGCTACCTGCTCCAGTATTCTGGCCTGGAGAATTCCATGGACAGAGGAGCCTTGTGGGCTGCAGTCCATGGGGTCGCAAAGAGTTGAACATGACTGAGTGACTCGCACTTTTATTTGATCACCAACATTACTAGTTTGAAAGTTCACTGGCATGTATTCTTCATTGTGGAAAATTTTAGAAAGCAACACTACATCTAGAACTATTACTATTGTAATAGGCTGAATCTACTGCACTCCTTTATAAGATGATGCTTATATACAACTTTTTAGCCAAAATGAACATCTGCAAAGACAACCTACCTCAGTTCTATGTAGTTGTTGGTAGCCAGTTTCTAAAGATTTTTTTTTATTAATCCAGGTTATTTCTTATGTCAGAATAATTGATTTCTGATCTATGTCTTTGGGATGTTTGAAATGTACCTTGAGAGAAGTTCTCTTTGGGGCACTAATTAAATTGGGGGATTAATTTTAGAAGACCTATTTCTTGGCAAACCTAGAGTAAGGGTAAATTATTAGCTACATCAATGTTTTGCTTATTTCTTTTCATTTTAAAGATATATTTATTTATTTGGCTGTACGAGGTCTTAGTTTTGGCACGTGGAATCTTTAGTGGTGGCGTGTCAAGTGATAGTTGGGGCATGTGGGATCTAGTTCCCCAACCAGGATCGAACCTGGGGCCTCCTGCACCAGGAGCTCAGAATCTTAGCCAGTGGACCACCGGAAAGTCCCTGTTTTGTTGATTTCTTATGCCTCATACCACCTCTCTGCCTTAATTCATCTGGCACCTGAAAGAAGTACAGACATGTTTTAAAAAAGAATGGAGACTTCACTGGCTGTTCATTGGTTAGCACTCCACACTTCTACTACAGGGCGCATGGATTCGATCCCTGGTAATGGAACTAAGATCCTGTGTGCTCCACTGCACCCCCCCCCCAAAAAAAAATAATAAAACTGTATGATAAAGATACCAGCACTTACAGGATAGATATTCCCCCCCCCTTTTTTTTTGTTTCTCCCAGGCAGCCTGAGCATTTAAAAAAACAAGTGTTCTTCGTTAGTGTGTATCAGACTTACTGTAAGTGTTGATTGGAGGATTTGTGCTGAGTACTCTCTGGCTTTCAGTCACAGGTTGGAAAGGCTGAATGTGGTCCTTTCCACTGTAGCCAGAGTGGAGAAAGGCTTAGGAGTGGGTCTGACAGTGTCCTGAAGCTTTCTTGTACAGGCCCTGTAGTTTGAGGGTCCTTAAAGTACTGAGAAACCTAATGTTTTAAAAAGGACAGTGGTGGGACTTCCCTGGTGGTCTGGTGACTAAGACTCCACACTCCCAGTGCAGGGAGCTGGGGTTCGATCCCTGGTCAGGGATCCAAGATCCAGCATGCTGCAACTAAAACCTGGTGCAGCCAAATAAATATAAGTAATAAAAATTAAAAAAAGATAGTGGTCAATACTAGGAAATAATAATTTTTTTTTACTTATTTGATTTTTTTTAATTTTTAATTTTTATTTTATTTTTTTAAAATTTTATTTTATTTTTAAACTTTACAATATTGCATTAGTTTTGCCAAATATCAAAATGAATCCACCACAGGTATACATGTGTTCCCCATCCTGAACCCTCCTGGAAAAAAGAATTTTTGATTTCAAAATCATCTGGTGAGAATGACAGTGGGCATACATGGGAACATTCTCAAATTTCTCCCACTCCCAACAAGTCCTGATGTCTCTGGGTAGCAGTAACATCCTTCTCTCTGTGGAAGCCTGACATAACAAGCACTTTGTGACATTTGACACTCACAAGTGAAAAAAGTGGTAAGACGGAATAAAAATTAGAGCTTGTTTAGTCACTCAGTCATGTCCTGTACAGCTCATGTCCTTACAGCTCAGTCATGAACTGTAGCCCGCCAGGCTCCTCTGCCCACGGGATTCTGCAGGCAAGAATACTGGAGTGGGCTGACATTTCCTTCTCCAGGGGATCTTCCTGACTCAGAGATCAAACCCACTTGTTTTGCATCTCCTGCATTGGCAGGTGGATTCTTTACCACTGAGCCACCTGGGCAGCCCCAAAAATTAGTGGACACTGTGGCAAAGAGTGTACACTTTCCTGAGAAAACAGTCTCCTTCATGTGTGAGCACAGAAGTGCTGTGAAACTGGTTTTTGATTAACTTCTATGAGAGGAAATTCTGATGTAACCACAGCACCTTATCTGTAGTCACTGAAATCTTTAATCACTTTTAGTATCAAACTTCATTTAAGGAGCCTCACATTACTAAAGATTACTCAACAAGAAGGGTTCAGCTGAGAGGAAATTAATGCTTTTTGAAAAGTAGGCCTGGTTTTCACTCTCCTAAATTTACTATTTTTCTTACCCTGGTCATTTCACACAAAGGAAACAATATGAATAAAGCAAAGGCGTGACTGCTTCTTTGCAAAGAGTGATTATTGTGGAGCGCTGCTTGGGAAAACATCTCCTTATTCTTACTTGGAGCACCATTAAACCAAGAGGTTCCCTTTTAGTGTTTAAGAGCAGAAATGGGATGTTGAAGGTGACAAAATTGAAGTTGTGATAGTACATCATGAGAAACACTGGGCTGGAGGAAGCACAAGCTGGAATCAAGATTACTGGGAGAAATATCAGTAACCACCCTTATGGCAGAAAGTGAAAAAGAACTAGAGAGCCTCTTGATGAAAGTGAAAGAGGACAGTGAAAAAGTTGGCTTAAAGTTCAACATTCAGAAAATGAAGATCATGGCATCTGGTCCCATCACTTCATGGGAAATAGATGGGGAAAAAGTGGAAACAGTGGCTGACTTTATTTTGGGGGGTTCCAAAATCATTGCAGATGGTGATTGCAGCCATGAAATTAAAAGACGCTTACTCCTTGGAAGGAAAGTTATGAGCAATCTAGATAGCATATTAAAAAGCAGAGACACTACTTTGTCAACAAAGGTCTGTCTAGTCAAGGCTATGGTTTTTCCAGTAGTCACGTATGGATGTGAGAGTTGGACTGTGAAGAAAGCTGAGTACCGAAGAATTGATGCTTTTGAACTGTGGTGCTGGAGAAGACTCTTGAGAGTCCCTTGGACTGCAAGGAGATCCAACCAGTCCATCCTAAAGGATATCATTCCTGGGTGTTCATTGGAAGGACTGATGCTGAAAATGAAACTCCAATACTTTGGCCACTTGATGCAAAGAGCTGACTCATTTGAAAAGACCTGATACTGGGAAAGATTGAGGGCAGGAGGAGAAGGGGAAGACAGAGGATGAGATGGTTGGATGGCATCACCGACTCAATGGACATGGGTTTGGGTGAACTCTGGGAGTTGGTGATGGACAGCGAGGCCTGGAGTGCTGCAATTCATGGGGTTGAAAAGAGTCGGGCATGACTAAGTGACTGAACTGAACTGAACGGAGCTGGGAAACAGTGAAGAATATGCTTTCCCAGGCTGGTGGGGGAGAAGGGTAAAAAGGGAGAAATGCCTTTTTCTGGCCTGATGGTCTGTTATGTTTCTTTTGAGGCAGCAGAACCTATGTGCCAAAAGGACTCCTATTCCCCCATCTTCTCCCCAGAGAGGACAGTGAACAGAATTTGGAGCACGTGGGATGAATGCTTGGCTATCACCTTCCAACAAATCCTTGCGAACAGCCTCCCAAGGGAAGATGGCCTTAGGATTCCAGTGTTCAGCTTGAACTTGTCAGCATGAACAGAGCTCATCCCTGTCTGGAAACACCCTGTTCTCACACTAGGGACTCATGCCACCCCATTGTGCTTATGTATGTGGTCCCAAAGGGACAGGGTGGGGATAAGGATGAGGGTGATGAGAGAGATGGAGAATGTATGGGTCAGTGCGAACTCACCATGGGTGCTTGGGAAACTTCTGGAAGGAGGCCACCTTGTCATTCTGTTGAAATGGCATTTCCTTAACAATTTTCACACACAACCCACTGGCCCCATTTGATACACAGAGTCAAATATATTGAGAATTTGTCTCTTTATTGCTAATACAAGTAGAGGAGTATGGGTGGCATGGGCAGCACAGGCAGCCCAGGTGTCAGTGGCACCAGAAGAACCCATCTCCATTATGGCTCCAGAACCAGGACGGGATCTTAGGACCCATCCAACAGGATGAGGTAAAGGTGCCTCATGGCAGCAGGTGGTGCTGGAGCTTGAACCACGGCTGCTCTCTCATTTCTCCGACTCTTGGCTCTTCTATTCTTAAACCAAACCTACAATCAGAGGGGAGAGAAGATTGGTTTAGGGTATTGAACAGTTAATGTTATAATACAAAAAGCATAGCTTGCAACTTTATATGACTGAGATTTCCAAGGGCATCAGGAGATGCTATTTCCTTCTTGCTAAAGTACCTCAGGAAAATTAAACCACCACACCCCCGCCCCCCTTTTCAGTTCACTCTTAATGAGCTCTGCTGTGGGCCCAGTTCTGGCATAAGATTATTATTTTTATCTCTCTTGATGAGATTTTCATATTCTAATTTTTTCCCAAGTATTGGATGCAGGTTTAATTTATAAATCGTTGTACCGGGTCCTTGCTATTGATAAAATGCCCAGTAACAGGATAAAGAATGGCCTCTATTCTGACAGCTGATCATCAGCCATCTGGCTACCTCCTGCCCTGTCCTCACTAGGGAGAGGGTCATCTTGTTGGGGGTGGATTTAGACATGGTAAGTAGTGGATCTATTTAAGGTCATACTGAGGGGAACGGCTCGCTATTTGAAAAGCCTATCTTTGGTGTGAAGTACATAATTAATAGGAAGGAACTTGTTGGATTTTTAAACAGAAGGATGTCTAAGGGGTCATTAGTCCTCTGAAAGGTCTTAAGAGTTAGAAAGGTGGTCTGGCAAAGGAGCCCAGGGTGGGTTGTGACTTGTCTCACTGGGAAATGAGAGTTGCTGAAGCTCTAGACACTGCCTTGATATTTTAGCCTTTAGTGTTAAGTTGAGATCAACTCAACCCAAGTTAACAAAGACTCTTGAAAACCTTAGGCCACCCAAGAGTGTAGAGGAAAGAGGCATACCATGGTCACCATTGTCAATCCTGCATGTTCCAACCTACCCCACCCTACAAATCTTCCTGGGCTTGGGACCAAGGCAGCTCACTCTGCTCTGGCTGGAGTTCCAGGATCCTGGACTGGAGCTGCTGGTGTCCAGCATGGCAGGTTATCCTAGGTGCTGCAACTCAACCAGGAGGTCCCAATCCCATCCCTTATTCTTAAGTCAAGAAGGTGGAACAGGCATTTTTGGAAGATAGTGGACAACAATGAGAGCAAGGGATCATTAAATGGCTCCTCCCTAAATATCTGCCCATTATATATTAATATAGATTTTTTTTATCAACATGGAACGCTCTCTAAGCAAGTTATATTATTAAGGTGAAGAACAGTGTGTATAAATATCATTTATATTTTTTAAAGAATATACACATAATTGCCTTTATATGCATTGAATACTTCTGTTAAGATTTATACAAAACCACTTTGCTGTACACCTGAAACTAACACAACAATGTAAATCAACTATACTCCAATAAAAACTAAAAAATAAGATTTATATGAAGCAAAGAATGGTTGCTTTGGGGAGGAGAACTATAGTTGGAGGGCAGGGTTGAAAATTAAGTCTGTCCACTATTTTTGCAAACAAACCAACGAAACTGTCAGACTTCACCGTCTCTCAATGTCCTAGTTAATGGGGGTTGACACTGTATTTAATCCTTTTGAAAGTTCCCAAACTGTAAAGTTTAAGTGACCCAAAGGGCCCTCTTTCCCTACCTGAGACCTCATTTTCATTCTTCTCTCTTAGGATTTGCAGTTTCTCTGCTGCATGGATAGTCTAAACCAGGCTGGTGTAACAGGGCTCATTTTAGGGGCTCGGGCTCTAAATGTACCACCAGTGGTCAAATCTCTGTAAACAGAATCAAAGCCCAAAGCTGGTTGTGCCCTAGGCTCACATTAGGTCTGTATTTCCAATACTGGTTTCACAAAATAGCTCTATTTGCAAGTGAAAGGTGGAAAATCATGTATTACTGAAAATTCATGCTGTACGGTTTGGAAATAGATGAGAATACTAAGTTTTCCCCTGATTTGTTTCCTGTGGCTCATATTCTCTTCAGAATACCACCAAAAGAGGACCATGTAAACCTGGGGAGGGAGAAAACAAGTCACTAAACTTTTTCTTTTCTTCTGCAAATGCCTGGGCAGCCTGAGAAAGTCTTCCTAACCTCCTTCTAACCTTTTCAACCTGAGCCAGGCCTGTGGGCCCAGGTTGGGGTGTTAGGATGCCGATACTCAAGAAGCTGACTGGTGGGCTGCTTTTCAGGCACCCTGCCACCGGCTCCGTAGCGCTGGTCCCTGGCTCACGCATGCACTCTGTAGCAAAGCTAATCAACTCTCGTCCTGGTTTTCTTTTCTTTTCGGGCAAATAAAGCTTTGATAAAAATTATGGTGTTTTTTGGTCACCTTTTGATTTCAGGACCTACAAATTAGTTATCACTGCCTGAGGGAATGAATAGTGTTTAAAATTAATATAGCTAGGAATCTACCCTGACATGAGGGCCACCCACCCCTCACCAAACAAATTCCATAAAACTCGCCTCTTCACCAACAAGGCGAGTGTAGGATGATATGAGAGAATAGCATTGAAACATGTGTATTACCATATGCAAAACAGATGACCAGTGCAAGTTTGATGCATGAAGCAGGGCACTCAAAGCAGGTGTGCTGGGACAATCCAGGGGAGTGGGGTGGGGAGGGAGGTGGGGGGGGGGGTTCAGGATGGTGGGACACATGTACACCCATGGCTGATTCATGTCGATGTGTGGCAAAAACCACCACACTATTGTAAAGTAATTAGCCTCCAATTAAAATAAACTAATTAAAAAAATAGTCCTACCAAAATGGGAAAAACATCCTTAGATGTTAGAAATTCCTCAAGAGAATACTCACTTATACATTTAGTAGATTCATAGTGTTGAATTTGGGTAGTATCTGTAATTCTTCTCTAACCTTTTCATACTTCTTGGGTCAATTAATATTAATTCAATTATTCTTTTTGCTCTTTTATTCTTTAGACAAATTTCCAAAGTTTGCAAACTTTCCCCCCATTCTCATCATAATGTGACTATTCTAGCAATGTTTTCAGATTGATACATCCAAGTATTCTAGAAAATTAAAATTTAGGGCTGCCACTCTCTATACTGCCATCCCAAACACTTAAAAACAAAAGAAGGAGGGCCAGGCAATTAGACTTTTAAACTATCTTCCCCTATCAGTCTCAGCTTAACTAAACATTTATTAGTCACTCACATGATGTGTTCTGTGGATAAATTACTCCTCACCCTGATATTTATCAATTCACTCATTTAGCAAAGAGTTTTAAATAATTTAGTACAATTGAACCCTCTTACAACCTGCTCCTCTGTATATTAATTTTAATACTTCCAAAGTCAGGCTGAGCCCCAACATGACTCCACACAGAAGTGCTCCCTAGAGGATACCACTGTTAGGAGGAGTTGAACCTTACTGAATATACACATATACATGTATGCTGCTGCTGCTGCTGCTGCGAAGTCGCTTCAGTCGTGTCCGACTCTGTGGGACCCCATAGACGGCAGCCTACCAGGCTCCTCTGTCCCTGGGATTCTCCAGGCAAGAGTACTGGAGTGGGTTGCCATTTCTTTCTCCAATGCAGGAAAATGAAAAGTGAAAGTGAAGTCGCTCAGTCGTGTCCAACTCCTAGCGACCCCATGGACTGTAGCCCACCAGGCTCCTCCATCCATGGGATTTTCCAGGCAAGAGTACTGGAGTGGGGTGCCATTGCCTTCTCCAATGTATATAGATATACGTATCTATGTTTGTAAATATATATATATTTAAATTTTATACACAGATTAGGGAAAGCATTTCGTTTTTTCTCTTCCTTTAGGAAATCATGTTCCCTCTGGTAACAGGAAATATGTATAAGCTGGAGTTTGCTACCCACAAAGACTACTAAAATCAAAACTTATTTGCCAACATAAAAAAGACAACATGAGAGTATCGAGAGTATCCAGGTCAAGGTGTTCAAATCCCCAAAGTTTTAGAATGGCTGCCCTGCTAAGTTTTTTTCAGGCTTACTGACCTGCACTCTGGTGGCAGTCACACCCAAGCGTCTCGCAATCTCCCTTCTGAGGAAAGAAAACCACAAGTGTTTAGTATTTGAGTTGTAGATAAAATGAAATATATAGATATATGTTTTATGCTTATTTTAAAATTTGTATTCTTCCCCCCTCTGAAAGAAGAATAGTGGTTATCAGGGACTGGGAGAAGGGGGGACCAGACTGTTCCTATGTAATGGGTTCATAGTTCCAGTTTTGCAAGAGGAAAAGAATTCTGGAGATGGTTTGGTGGTGATAGTTGCACAATAAGAATGCACTTATTTTAATATCATGGAAGTGTACAGTTAAAAATGGTAAAGGGGTTTCCTTGGTGTTTCAGTGGTAAAGACTCCACCTGCCAATGCAGGAGAAATGGGTTTGATCCCGGATCAGGGAAGATTCCACATGCCACGGAGCAACCAAGCCTGGCCACAACTACCTAGTCTGTGCTCTAAAGCCTGGGAGCTGAAGGAACTGAAGCGCAGGTGCTGCAAACTACTGAAGCCAGGGGGCGCTCTAGCCCACGCTCCGCAGCAAAAGCCACGTAATGAAAAGCCCGCGCAACGAAAAGCCCGCGAACTGCAACTTAGAGAGTAGCGCGCACCCCGACCCCCTCTGCCTCAGCCTCTAGAGAAAAGTCCTATGCAACTAAGACCAAGTTCAAAATATATAAATGAAAAAAATTTTAAATGGTAAAGATAGCAAATTTTATATTATGTGTATTTTACTACAATAAAAATTCAGAAAAATAAATATATTAGTTTTATAAAGCATAAAATGGGCAAAGGATTTGAATAAGCACATTAAAGGATGTTCAACATCACTAAACAGGGAAATGCAGATCAACATCACAATGAGATACCACTTCACATTCATTAAGACGACTAATAATCAAAAAACAAACAAAAAAAGCATTGGCAAGAATGTGCAGAAATTAGAATCCTTGTACACTCCGAGTGGGAATGTAAAATGGTGCAGCCACTATGGAAAAGAGAACAGTAGCTCAAAAGGAAAAAAAATAAAAAACCACACCCTAAAATCGGAATTACCATATGATTCAGCAATTCCATTTCTGGGTATAAACCTCAAAGAATTGAAAACAGTGAGTCAGTTATTTGCACACCCATGCTCATAGCAGCGTTATTCACAATAGCCAAAAGGTAAAAGCAACCCAAGTGCTCATTAGTAAAGGAACAGATAAACAGCAGTATCCATGTATAATGGAATATTACTCAGCCCTAAAAAGGAAGGAAATTTCGACATGTGCTCCAACATGGATGAATACTGAGGACATTATACTAAGTGAAATAAACCAGTTACAACAAGACAAACACTGTACAACTCCACTTATATGAAGCACCCAGAGTAGTGAAATTCATATAAAGAGAAAGTAGAAAGAAACATGGTCCTCAGAGGCTTGAGGGGGTGGGGGAGGTGGATGGTGGCTTGCCTTCCACATCCAGTTTTAGTTTTGCAAGATAAAAAATTCTGCAGCTTGCTTGCCCAACAATATTAATATCCTTAACACTACTGAACTGGACACTTAAATGAGCCCAAACCCACTGGGACCCAGCGCCCCCAGAGCCCGCCACGTACCTGGTGAGTAAGTCCGGGTACTCAGTCTCCTGGAAGAGGTCCTCCAACTCCCGCAGCTGCGGGCCCGTGAACTTCCTGTTCTGCCTGCGACGGTGCGGCGGGCTCTCCGGCTGCTCGGCCTTGGCGACAGCCATCACCAAGCCTGGCTCCTCAGCTTGCTCCTCAGCTGGTTCCTCAGCTGCCTCCTGCTCTGGCTCCTGGTGGCCATTGCGACGCTGGTGGTTCCAGGTGCCACCTTGGTTCCAGTAGCCCATGTTGAGGAGGTTCATGTAATTCATGTTACCCACGAAGCTCAGACCTCCTCCTTCCACCGAGCAGCCTTCTTTGTCTTCTGGCACTAGATCCTCCACAAATGCAGGTCTTACATCCAAAGTGCAAGCTCTCAGGCAGTAGGGGCCACACTGGTGCTCCCCGGTCAGAGGCTCCATGGCTGGTGCGCTGTGGAAGCTCGGTGCCTCTACGAGCTCTGCTGAGTGCAAAGAGCTCGAGCGCCTCGGGCCTGTGCCTGGTACGGTATATAAAGGTCTGGGCTGGGTTCACCCCCCCCCCACTCCGCGCTCCGCCTTGAACGATTGCTATTGGCTCTCTTTTTACCGCTAGCCACTAGGGGTGAGACTTGCTTAGGCGCGAAAGCGCTGGGGCGTGGCCCCCAAATGGGGACACCCAGGAATATCAGTGTGCTGGTGGGAGCACGGGTGTTGTGGAATTGGGGCTTTGGTTTACAGTTCAGTTCACTACTCCCCACTTGCAGAGTGTCCACCCTGAGGAAGGGGCTATCCTGGGTAATGCAAGCTGATTTTGAGGGGAGGAGTAGGGGAAGGGTGGGAGGCATGAGACCTCACAGTAATAGTAAGAGCCCTTGTGGGAAAGTTTGCAGTCTGTTACAGGGTCCAACCTTTAATATTTGGAAGCCTGCACATGCCACGGGCTAGTGATGAAGGTGAAACAATTAACTAGGGTACTGCTTTCTCTGAGTTTCTCCAGAGCACGCCATGTTCCTGCCGTTGCTGGGAGCAAGATCTCGCAGCTGGACTGCAAAGGATTCTGGGACAGATAAGCTCTGCAAGAAACTCCCTACAGCTGAGAAAATATAAGCACTCCAGGGTTTTAGCAATGTATGCACATCAGAGTGCAGGTGTGCACCACAGCCCTGGGCTTAGTGTATCCAAGAACGTTTGCCTTGCACGGGCTCACAACAGCACAGTGCAGTTAGCATCTGTTGCTGTGCTCCAGCCCAGCATCTCTGGTGCAGGTCTTCTGCACAAGTTCAGTCCGTCCTGTGCTGAGCTCCTACTGGGAACCCAGGTGAATTTCCCCCTTTCCCCCTCCCTTTCGATAGGAATAGCATTCCAATCTCTGGCTTAGGACAAAATTACATTTTATTTATTGTCAAATAAAAGAGATCCAGGCCAGATTGAGAACACTATGGTTCCCCCTTCAAGTTGTGTTTTGTAGATGCTCTGGGAGGTGTTAATATCCTGAATATTCAAAATAGCTTCTCATAATAGGCCCTATGCTTAGTATCATATATGATTTATCCTGTTTTTACCGTCACAACCACCATTGTCTTCAGCATCCTTTTATGAAAGAAATTTAATTATTTTTGTAGGATCACAGGGCTTAAGCACCTCATTTGCTGTGCCTGATAGATAAGTGCCCCCTGCCTCATGTTTCTGGAGAATGTCTAAGAAATCATCTAAAAGGGGGCAATTGAACAATTTACTTTAAAAAATACGTCAAGAGATGGCAATCCTACAGCCTCCCTGACTTTAACCAAGATATTCCATCCTCAGACTAACTCTTGCTGGATTATGCAGGCCTCCTCATCTCTTGGCTAGATTCTGTGTGATGATTTTTGGCCTTGGAGCAGTTATTACATGAGAGACCTACACAGGTTCTCCTCATGGTTTGCATTAGACTAGCTAGGACATCTGTGACACTTCAGGGGGTGTGCATGCGTGCATGCTAAGTCCCTTCAGTTGTGTCTGACTCTTTGAGACCCTATGGACTGTAGCCCTGCCAGGCTCCTCTGTCCATGGGATTATCCAGGCAAGAATACTGGAGTGGGTTATCATGCCCTCCTCCACGGCCGAAGGTGTCCTCCAGTGTTATCTAACCTCCAGGCACCCGTGTATCCCAGGTAACTATTGCCCTGCTACTGCTGTTGCTAAGTCACTTCAGTCGTGTCCGACTCTGTGCAACCCCATAGACGGCAGCCCACCAGGCTCCCCCGTCCCTGGGATTCTCCAGGCAAGAACACTAGAGTGGGTTGCCATTTCCTTCTCCAATGCATGAAAGTGAAAAGTGAAAGTGAAGTCTCTCAGTCGTGTCCGACTCTTAGGGACCCCAAGGACTATTGCCCTACAGTCATGGTAATATTTTTATTTAAAAATTTAAAGTTAAATTTAATATAATGTTAATTTTTAAATAAAAAATTAGAAATGGAGCCACATTCTAAGCAAAGGTAGATGGGAATCATAATCTGATGGAACCAATTTATGAAAGCAATGGCTCTGGAGCCAGAATGACTGCATGCATCTAAACCGTAGCTTTGTTCATTCACGGGCAAGCTGGCTAATCTGGTGAGCTGCTTATTCTTTGCCTTGGTTCAATTATCTTTAAAACGAGGATAACAATTATAACTACCAAGTGAAACGAGGTGTTGTGAGGATCAATAGAGGCGGGAATAATAAAACTTCACGAATGACCACACATTTCCTACTTTAATCACTTTTTTATTTTTTTAACGAATGCCCCACATAAGCAGTTAGGTGAAGAAGCTAAGAGTCAGACAGGTTCATGCCCGGCCCACAACACATGGCAAGTCAGGCTTTGGCCTTGCTCTCCTGATTGCCTCCTTTACATTATTGGTGGTGTTTTTTTCTCCCCATAATGTGTATTTCTTCCTGTTTTCTCTTTTTTTCCCCCATCTCATCATTTTTTTCCCTCCTTCCTCTTTCTTAACTGAGGATAGAACCCAAGGATCACATTTAGCCCAGTGGGTGTCAGTCAGTTAAAGGGGCAAGTGGTCAAGTCCTGTTGTGCTGATGCCCTGGATGCTGCAAAGGGCAGGGGCCTTTCTCTGCTCTGAATCACCATGAAAACCATGGTCTCCAGCATTGTCTCTGGCTAGCAACTGACTCAACTGGTCTGCCTCTCTATTTATTTTTTATTTATTAAAACACTATTTTATTTTTTAAAAATATTTATTTATTTGGCTGCACTGGGTCTTAGTTGCCACACTCAGGATTCTCCATCTTCATTGCAGCATGCGGGATCTTTTAGTTTCGGCATACAAACTCTTAGCTGCAGCATGTGGGATCTATTGATCGTTTACCCACCAGGGATCCGAACCCGAGCCTCCTGCCTTAGGAGCACAAAGTCTTAGCCATTGGACCACTAGGGAAGTCCCTGCTTTTCCATTTAATGTGCCAAAAACTTAAAAAAAAAACCCAAACAAATAACTAATATCTGTAAATATATGCAGGAAGTTTAAAAAAGAATAGAACACCACTTCAGAGTACATACTGTCTCCCCCAAAATAAAGGGTATATAAGTTGTCCACCCTTAGAAAGTGTCTCCATGTCTTTCCTCATGGCAGACTCTCTAAGGGTTTTTCTTTGGGATTTGGCTTATTGGGGGCAGGGGTAGGGGAGGCTGTGTAATTATGAGTCTGTATTATGCAGAAAGAGGCCCACATAGACTAAGCTTCCTGATATCCTGAATTGTGAGTGGAGGCTTGTAGCCAGTATGCCCTCACTGTGAATCTCCCTACACTGCCCCTCTTCACCTTTTCTCCCCCAGGGCCTAATTCTGTGCTCAAAGCCCTTTGCTTGTCCTAATAGCACTCTATTTTGCCAACAGAAAGGGTCTCTCTTGCCTAGTCAAAGGTAATCAATCTCAGACTAGCAGATTCTGCCCAGTGTTTATTTTCCCCTGAAGATTCTTCTAACTTATTCAAAGGCTTCTATCACTGTACTTAATCAAAGATGAGGCTTTCAGAACATCAGAAGGCGTAGGCTAAGAAGCAACCAGTTCTGAGTATTGGACAAGTCCTTTATTTTTCTGGACACTGAGCCAGATCAGATGTTTACACAAGATTTAGTTCAGCTCAGTTGCTCAGACGTGTCCGACTCTTTGCGACACCATGAATCGCAGCACACCAGGCCTCCCTGTCCATCACCAACTCCCGGAGTCCACCCAAACCCAAGTCCATCGAGTCGGTGATGCCATCCAACCATCTCATCCTCTGTCGTCCCCTTCTCCTCCTGCCCTCAATCTTTCCCAGCATCAGGGTCTTTTCAAATGAGTCAGCTCTTTGCATCAGGTGGCCAAAGTATAGGAGTTTCAGCTTCAACATCAGTCCTTCCAATGAACACCCAGGACTGACCCCCTTTAGGATGGACTGGTTGGATCTCCTTGCAGTCCAAGGGACTCTCAAGAGTCTTCTCCAACACTACAGTTCAAGATCATCAATTCTTTTGCACTCAGATTTCTTTATAGTCCAACTCTCACATCCATACATGACCACTGGAAAAACCATAAGCTTGACTAGACAGACCTTTGTTGGCAAAGTAATGTCTCTGCTTTTTAATATGCTGTGTAGGTTGGTCATAACTTTCCTTCCAAGGAGTAAGCGTCTTTTAATTTCATGGCTGCAATCACCATCTGCAGTGATTTTGGAGCCCAGAAAAATAAAGTCAGCCACTGTTTCCACTGTTTCCTCATCTATTTCCCATGAAGTGATGGGACCAGATGCCATGATCTTAGTTTTCTGAATGTTGAGTTTTAAGCCAATTTTTCACTCTCCTCTTCCACTTTCATCAAGAGGTTCTTTAGTTCTTCTTCACTTTCTGCCATAAGGGTGGTGTCATCTGCATATCTGAGGTTATTGATATTTCTCCCGGCAATCTTGATTCCAGCTTGTGCTTCCTCCAGTCCAGCATTTCTCATGATGTACTCTGCATATAAGTTAAATACACAAGATTAGTTCTTAGGAATTGTCCAGTTGGACTTGAAATTCCACAATTCTATCCATCTAGGGTCACAGCAAACTATTGCCTTTTGTATAATCCTATTAACACTGTCCCATATACACCACTAAAATAACTTTTGTCGAAAGTGATAAATCTTTGAAAATGGGCACAAAATTTTCATTTCACATATATTTCTTTAACACTTGGGTAGTGCTTACTATGCATAAGGCATTGTTCTAAATGCTTTCCAAATATTAAATCATTTTTCTTCATTATAGCATTAATTGGGAAGGACCCCATGTAAGCATTCTTGGGGATACTAAGCACTGGGCAGGGGTCTACACTTGTACTCTGATATGGATTCATCACCAAAACTCTGGGCACTTGGACTTTCTCAAGGGGTGCATTTGGTTTCTGGCAGAGTACATCTGAGCACCCAGAGTGCTGGACAAACCCTGCCCCAAGATCCTGCTCTCAAAGCTCCAGGTAGCATGAGGGCTTTGATTTCAGCATCACTGCAAATATTCAAAGCAAGCAGCCTCCAACAAATCATTTCTATTGAATTACTATCTCTTTTAGGATTACTGGGGCTTCCCTCGTGGCTCAGGTGGTAAAGAATCTGCCTATAATGCAGGAGACCTGGGTTTGATCCCTCGGTGGGGAAGATCCTCCTGGAGAAGGGAATGGTAACCCACTCCAGTATTCTTGCCTGGAAAATCCCATGGACAGAGGATTCTGGTGGGCTACAGTCCATGCGGTCACAAAGAGTTGGACACGACTGAGAGACTAACACTTTCACCTTTCTTTAGGATTACTGGCTGCAAGGTATGGAGAGCTGGGTTGAAAGTCACCTCCAAACTTCTCCAAGACTAGACTGAAATCTTCTCCTGTTTCCTCTGTGTGCCCAAATCAGCTTGTAAAATCAAATAGAGCTCCTTCTTCTGGGCAGAGACCCCACCAAGTCTAAGCTCCAACATTCATTCAGAGCCCCATTCAGTGCACATGCACACACCGCCCCATACACCCTTCTGCTTTCTAAACTCAGGACTTCGTGGATCAGAAACCTTTTGATGGCTTTGTAAAATTTTGTGCACGTGTGCTCAGTCGCTCAGTCGTGTATGACTCTTAGTAACCTCTATGGACTGTAGCCTGCAAGGTTCCTCCGTCCATGGGACTCTCCAGGAAAGAATACTGGAGCCATTTTCCTCCTCCAGGGGATCTTCCTGACCCACAGATGGAACCCGTGTCTCCTACATTGGCAGGAGGACTCTTTACCACTGAGCCACCTGGGAAGCCCTATATATATATATAGTGCATTGATAAGAAATGTTATAAAAAGAATGTTGTTAATAAATCTTGTCAGTCTCAAATTATATTTTATATAATAAATATATTTTATATAATAAAATTATATTTTATAAATATATAAATAATGTATAAAATATTTATAAAATGAAATTATATCAATAAACCATATTTTATATTTATATTTTAATTTATCAGATCAGTCTCTCAATCGTGTCCGACTCTTTGCGACTCCATGAATCACAGCACGCCAGGTCTCCCTGTCTATCACCAACTCCCAGAGTTCACTCAGACTCATGTCCACCGAGTCAGTGATGCCATCCAGCCATCTCATCCTCTGTTGTCCCCTTCTCCTCTTGCCCCCAATCCCTCCCAGCATCAGAGTCTTTTCCAATGAGTCAACTCTTCGCATGAGGTGGCCAAAGTACTGGAGTTTCAGCTTTAGCATCATTCCTTCCAAAGAACACCCAGGGCTTATCTCCTTCAGAATGGACTGGTTGGATCTCCTTGCAGTCCAAGGGACCCTCAAGAGTCTGCTCCAACACCACAGTTCAAAAGCATCAATTCTTCGGTGCTCAGCCTTCTTCAAAGTCCAACTCTCACATCCATACATGATCACAGGAAAAACCATAGCCTTGACTAGACGAACCTTTGATTTATATAGACATTGAAAACATATATATTTAAATAGTTCAATAATTATATAACTATGGTAAAGAATCCACCTGCAATGCAGGAGACCCGGGTTTGATTCCTGGGTGGGGAAGATCTCCTGGGGAAGGGAATGTAATCCACCCCAGTATTCTTGCCTGGGAAATCCTATGGCCAGAGGAGCCTGGAGGGATACAGTCCATGGGGTCACAAAGAGTCAGACACGACTGAGAGACTAAATAAGAACAACACTAAGTTGTTGATAAGTTATAAAATAATGTTTGGATGTAATAGAGAGTGGCTGAGTGCTGCTCCTAGCACGTGTCCCATACTGTGGGGCTTCCCTGGTGGCTCAGACAGTAAAGAATCTGCCTGCAATGCCAGAGGCGTCGGTTCAATCCCTGAGTGGGGAAGATCCCCCTGGAGAAGGGAATGGCAACCCACTCTAGTATTCTAGGCTGGAAAATTCCATGGACGGAGGAGCCTGGAGGGCTACAGTCCATGGGGTCACAAAGAGTCAGACATGACTGAGTGACTTTCACTTAAATATTTATATATGAATTATATTTATATTATATAAAATAAAATTCTTTAAAAAAAGTTTACATCATTTAATGTCAGCTAATTGCTGTAACAGATCTGAAAATTTATAAGATGCAAGTAAGATAGAAGTTTACTTTTTGCTTGTGTAACAATACTAGTATATGAACAGGTGAGCATGGTATAAAATAATATACAATTCTTTATAAATATATAAGCCTGAGGCTGAACCTGAGGTTGACACTCTGTCAACTGAGACCAAACACCCCAAGAGATCCCCACTTGGCTTCTGCTTACACCTCTAGATGTGACCAGGCATTTCCTGAGAACTCAGCATGGAGCCCCCATCCACAGCCCTGAGCACAAGGAACTCCCGGCCAGTGCAGCCGCAATGAAATCGGATGGGAGTCCCAGAGCACTGGGAAGAAGTGCATGGTCAGTGCCTGGACGGTGACCTGCGCTTTACAGAACTCCAGGAAACGACCTTTCCCTAGGGCAGGGAGGAGACAGGATGCAGAGCTCCTGCCTCTGCTGCTCTCAGTTCCGGGCTCGCATGCCTGCTCCTGCCCTTGAACCCTAGCATCCAGTGCCCTGATCTAGGTGCCTTTCCTCCTTTCCAGATGCAGTTCCTCCTGTAATCCAGCGATCTGCAGGAAAAACGAGACGACAGAAATACAGTCCAAATCTAAGAGCAGCCGCAACCACCTCAAACAGTGCAGGAGCTCCTGGCCCCACGGACAAAGAGCACCCTGAGGGCACTGGGTTGAAGCCCACGGAGCCTGGGGACAGGCAGCAGTCCCTCTACTGCGCCACTTACATTCCATTGCAACAACAGGAGCGGAAGAGCGTTTTACAACCCGCTTGGACAAGTTTCAAGGTAAGTGGTCCACTCAGACGGTGCCCACCTTCCGGGGAGCACTGGCAGGGCCCAAGCCTCATTCTTTCTCCTGGAGCCTCTTTCGTCCCTTTCTGAGCCAAAGGCCAACTAGGGGCTCTTAAGGCCACTGATAAGAAGTGCATATCCGTTTAATTTTGGGGCTGCACCGTCCAGCTTGTGGGATCTTAGTTCCCCCACCAGGGACTGAACCTAGGCCCTCTGCAATGACAGTGTGGAATCCTAACCGCCAGGGAATTCCCAAGAAATGCTTTAAAGAGAATGTCTTTAATAAATCTTGTCAGCCTCAAAAGAATTTTAAAATATTTTAAATAAATTATGTAAATTTTATATAAAAAATTGTCCTTGGGCACCAGAGTGGAGGCCATTCTTCCTGGCACCAGGGTAGATATTTTCACGCAGCATTACAATGAATCAAGTGGCCAAACTTTGGCTTGATGCTAAATTTTTGTAAACAGTGTCTGATTCAAACCAAGGTCCTGATCAGGGTGAGGAGAGTAAGGCGTGGCCAGTTGTCCAGTGAAGGGTCAGATCCTGTCCTGATTTAAAATTTTGATAATTTGTTCATAATATTTTTGATTTAAAAAAATTGCAAAAGTGTTTTTCTCAGCAGATATCATTATCCTCATTTTCTTTATTTTTTGAAAATTTTTTACTGAAGTATAGTTGATTTACAATGCTGTGATACAACAAACAAAAATATCATTTATCTGGAATCCTGAGTTTTGGGGTCCCTGAAATTTATTTATTTATGTGGGATCTTTAGTTCCCCGCCCAGGGATCAGACCCCTGCCCCCTGCAGTGGAAGCGTGGAATCTTAACCACTGGGCTGCCAGGGAAGTCCCGGGTTCCTTGAAATTTAATGTGGAGAGAAAAACATTACTAAAGCAAGGCCACAATCTGGATATTACGGAACAATGTAGTGGGGGTGAAGAGTTGTGGGATAGATATTTGAAAGTAAGCATGAGGATTTCCCTGGGGGTCTGGTGGTTAGGACTTTGTGCTTCTACTGCAGGGGGCCGGCTGGATTCAATCCCTGGTCTGGGAACTAAGGTCTTGCTTTGTTTCCCACCCCCCAAAAAGCAAGCATGAATGGAACATGGTGTATTTCATTTCATCTACAACTTCAAACACTGGATATTTGTGGTTTTCTTCCCTCAGAAAGGAATTTGCAAGATGCATGTGTGTGCGTGAAGCCAGAATATAGGTCAGTAAACTTGAAGAAATTGTTGAGGCAGCCATTCTAAAACCTGCTTCCGGACTTGCACACCTTTGTCATAGACATTCTGAAATTGTGTGTTTTTGCTACCTTTTCAATGTTTGGAGAATAAGTTTTGAATTTTGGGTCTTTGTGAGTGAAAAGTGGTATATGTAAACTCCAACTTCTGGAAATTTGCTATTGCCACAGGGAACACGATATTCTAAAGGAAAAAAAAATAGAACTGAATCACTTCTTCTAGTCTATGTATACAATTAAATATATATATATGGATAATTTATAAGTAACATATAAATGTCTCATATATATATAAATAAATATGTGCATAGGTATATGTATGCATATATATGAGGGAGAACTTCTGTGTGGAGACTATAAGATAGGAGTAATAGTGATATCTTTATCATAGAATTGAAGAGAGGAATAAATGACATAATGTACACAAGTACATAGCACAATGTCTAGCCACAGAAGAAGCCCTCGGAAATGTTCATTACTGTTACTCCGTAATATATCCTCATCCCCTCAGTGTATTACCTGTGGAATAGGTGGCAAAATGGAAAGAGGCCCAATTAGGAATCACACATTCTGGTTCTTTCAGAGACACACACTGAAATATTTACAGATGAGATGATGTGATGTCTAGATTTGCCTTTAAATAATTCCATGGCAGATGCAAATGTGTTGGAGAATTGATTAAGGTGTTGATGAAACAACATTGGCTATAAATAATTGTTGACACCAAGTGATGAGTACTTGGAATTCATCCTAAGATTCTTTCTGCTTTTACATATGTTCAACATTTTGCATAATAAAAAACCATGTTTTTGAATGATCAGAGTTACAGACTCAAATGCTGACAAAGCCAGGCTGGTACTACTAATATAACAGCAAGGAGCATGGGGACTGGAAAATTTGAGAAGACTGTTTCCAAAGAAGGTGGTCAGTAGATAGCGCCAGCTCAGTGTTGCTGGGCAGGAATGTTGGGCCAGGACTGCCGTATTTTCCAGTTTTTCAAGATTGGCCCTAAATTTTAAAAATTTTAATAGTTTTTTTTTTTTCATTTTTTTGGCTGAGCCACATGGCATGTGAGCTCTTAGCTCCCTGACCAGAGATTGAACTCGAGCCCTCTGCATTAGAAGAGCAGAGTCTCAACCATTGGATCACCAGAATTGTCCCTCAAAATGTTTATATGAATCCTTCCATTTTTAAAGTGTTGGCAACTAACTGAAATATATTTTCTCGAAAAGTGTGCTGGCTAGCCAAAATAGGTCTGCAGAATAGACTTGGGCTGCAGTTGCCAATTTGCCATCTTTGCCTGAGAAGCTAACATTAAATCAGTTTTCATTTTTCTGGAGCACAAGAATATAACTGAAAACACACCTAAAGCTAACAATCGTGGATGCCACTGTTCTGCTCTGTTATTTCTCATTGTAAGTCCTGCTCCCAGACATGCTTTGGTCTCTCCTCTCTTTGGACTCCCTGCCTGGGAGTTTCTCTAAGTTGATACTTCACTCTGCTTACCTAGTTCTGATCTTAAATTTATGACCAGTGAGGACTAAGACATCATGAGTGGCCAGGACAGGAAGTCTCATGGTAATGAACCAGGTCCCACTGACATGGTCATACTTGCTGGCACATCTTGTAGCTGTTATTAATGATAACCATGCATCTTGGGAGAGTTTTAAGAAACATTATGCATCAGGGATGAGGTAACAACAGGCTGGAGAAGAAAAAGGGAATTTTATGAATCCCGTTTGGTCCCTCATGTGGTCAAGAACATTTTCCTGAAGTTCAGTAGTTCTTTCCATCTCCTTTGCTTCTTTTTCTTCTGTTAAATGAAGTAGAATTTAAATATAATACTCTTTATTTTGTATGTGGTATAATTCCAGTCTTAATAGATTCTCCTGCAGCATACACAACCCATTCACCCTTTCTTCTTCATCTTTGTGTGTACAGGGATGTCAGAGGGAAGGTTCATCAATATCATCAGCACTGATTATTTCATCTTCATGACATATGAGTAACTTTGTTCTTTTTACTTTGGACTTTTATGAATTCCTTGAATTTTCAAAATGCCAATCATAATTTTATGACTAAAAAGAAGCATTACATAAAAGAACAAATGTACAGAAATTTGAAATTTTAAAAATGCATCAACATTTTAATCTTGTTGATTTTGAAAAATGGGAAATTTGCATTGGCAGATAAAATGCAGAACCCTAGCTTATATTTGAATTTTTTTTTTTCATCTTGGTTTTCTATTTTTATTTTATATTGGAATATAGTTGATTTACAATGCTGTGTTAGTTTCATATGTTTAGCACAGTGAATCAGTTATACATACAGCCACTCTTTCTCAAACTCTTTTCCCATATAAAATATTATATACTATTGAGTAGAGTCCATTGAGATATACAGTATGTCCATGTTGATTATTTTTTTAAATTTAATTAATTATTTATTTTACTTTACAATATTCTATTGGTTTTGCCATACATTGACATGAATCTGGCCGAGGTATACATGTGTTCCCAATCCTGAACAAACCTCCCACCAACCTCCCCAACCCATCCCGCTGGGTCATCCCAGTGCACCAGCCCCGAGCACCCTGTCTCATGCATCAAACATGGAGTGGTGATTCATTTTACATATGATAATATACATGTCTCAATGCCATTCTCCCAAATCATCCCACCCTCGCCCTCTCCCACAGAGTTGAAAGACTGTTCTTTACATCTGTGTCTCTTCTGCTGTCTCACACACAGAGTTATTGTTATTATCTTTCTAAATTCCATATATATGTGTTAGTATACTGTATTGGTGTTTTTCTTTCTGGCTTACTTCAGTCTGTATAATAGGCTCCACAGTTTCATCCACCTCATTAGAACTGATTCAAATGTATTCATTTTAATGGCTGAGTAATACTCCATTGTGTATGTGAACCACAGCTTTCTTATCCATTAGTCTGGTGATAGACATCTAGCTTACTTCCATGTCCTGGCTATTATAAACAGTGCTGAGATGAACATTGAGGTACACGTGTCTGTTTCAATTCTGGTTTCCTTGGTGTGTATGCCCAGAAGTGGGATTGCTGGGTCGTACAGCAGTACTATTTCCAGTTTTTTGAGGAATGTCCACACTGTTCTCCATGGTGGCTGTACTAGTTTGCATTCCCACCGACAGTGTAAGAGTGTTCCAGTTTCTCCACACCCTCTCCAGCATTTTTTGCTTGTAGACTTTTGGATAGCAGTCATTCTGACTGGTGTGAAATGGTACCTCATTGTGGTTTTGATTTGCTTTTCTCTGATAATGAGTGATGTTGAGCATCTTTTCATGGTTTGTTAGGCATGTGTATGTCTTCTTGCAGAAATGTCTGTTTAGTTCTTTGGCCCATTTTTTGATTGGGTCGTTTATTTTTCTGGAATTGAGCTGCAGGCATTGCTTGTATATTTTTGAGGTTAATGTTTTGTCAGTTGCTTCATTTTCTATTATTTTCCCCCATTCTGAAAGCTGTCTTTTCACCTTGCTTATAGTTTCCTTTGTTGTGCAGAAGGTTTTAATTTTAATTAGGTCCCATTTGTTTATTTTTGCCTTTATTTCCAATATTCTGGGAGGTGGGTCATAGAGGATCCTGCTGTGGTTTATGTTTGAGAGTGTTTTGCCTATGTTCTCCTCTAGCAGTTTTATAGTTTCTGGTCTTATGTTTAGACCTTTAATCCATCTTGAGTTTATTTTTGATTTTTTTTTACTTCCATGGTGGCTCAGATAGTAAAGTGTCTGTATACAATGTGGGAGACCTGGGTTCGATCCCTGGGTTGGGAAGTTCCCTGGAGAAGGAAATGGCAACCCACTCCAGTACTCTTGCCTAGAAAATCCCATGGAGGGAGGAGCCTGGCATCCATGGAGTTGCAAAGATTCAGACACGACTGAGCGATTTCATTTCATTTCTCTTCACTTTGATTTTTTAATATAAATTTATTTATTTTAATTGGAGGCTAATTACTTTACAATATTGGATTGGTTTTGCCATACATTGACATGAATCTGCCCTGGGTATACATGTGTTCCCCATCCTGAACACCCTTCCCATCTCCCTCCGCATACAATCCCTCTGGGTCATCCCGGTGCACCAGCGCCGAACATCCTGTATCATGCATCGAACCTGGACTGGTGATTCATTTCACATATGATAATATACATGTTTCAATGCCATGTTCCCAAATCATCCCACGCTTGCCCTCTCTCACAGAGTCCAAAAGACTGTTCTTTACATCTGTGTCTCTTTTGCTGTCTTGCATACAGGGTTATTGTTACCATCTTTCTAAATTGCATATTTATGTGTTATTATACTGTATTTGTCTTTTTCTCTCTGGCTTACTTCAGTCTGTATAATAGGCTCCAGTTTCATCCAACTCACTAGAACTGATTCAAATGCATTCTTTTTAATGGCTGAGTAATACCGCATTGTGTATATGTACCACAGCTTTCTTATCCATTCATCTGCTGATGGACATCTAGGTTGCTTCCATGTCCTGGCTATTATAAATAGTGCTGCGATGAACATTGGGGTACACCTGTCTCTTTCAATTCTGGTTTCCTCGGTGTGTCTGCCCAGAAGTGGCATTGCTGGGTCGTATGGCAGTTCTATTTCCAGTGTTTTAAGGAATCTCCACACTGTTCTCCATGGTGGCTGTACTAGTTTGCATTCCCACCAACAGTGTAGGAGGGTTCCCTTTTCTCCACACCCTCTCCAGCATTTTTTGCTTGTAGACTTTTGGATCGCAGCCATTCTGACTGGCATGAAATGGTACCTCATTGTGGTTTTGATTTGCATTTCTCTGATAATGAGTGATGTTGAGCATCTTTTCATGGTTTGTTAGGCATGTGTGTGTCTTCTTTGTGGAAATGTCTGTTTAGTTCTTTGGCCCATTTTTTGATTGGGTCGTTTATTTTTCTGGAATTGAGCTGCAGGCATTGCTTGTATATTTTTGAGGTTAATGTTTTGTCAGTTGCTTCATTTACTATTATTTTCTCCCATTCTGAAGGCTGTCTTTTCACCTTGCTTATAGTTTCCTTTGTTGTGCAGAAGGTTTTAATTTTAATTAGGTCCCATTTGTTTATTTTTGCTTTTATTTCCAATATTCTGGGAGGTGGGTCATAGAGGATCCTGCTATGATTTATGTGGGAGAGTGTTTTGCCTATGTTCTACTCTAGGAGTTTTATAGTTTCCAATCTTACATTTAGATCTTTAATTCATTTTGAGTTTATTTTTTTAATATAAATTGATTTATTTTAATTGGAGGCTAACTACTTTACAATATTGTAAAGTCCTGAACTAGGGGCTTCTCCTGATTTGCGAGCTGAGTTGGGACGGGAGAGGGGGTTGGGAATGAGACCTCAATGAGGCGTGCAGGGAGCCTGGGAGAAATGTTGGGAGAACATCTCTCCACCTGGCCCTCGATGGGCTCAGGCTTGCTGCCATTAGTTCCTCCCCAACCCGCTCCCCGCCCTGCCCCATCCCCCCCGCCCCCCTCCCCGTGCCCCACTCCCTGCGCCCCCCCCCCCGCCCCCCGCCCCAGGAGCGGGAGACGCAGAGATGAGACCGGAGAAACCGTGGGGCCCCAGCAACCCCAGCCGGCGGAGACGACAGTCGTCCCCCCTTGTCGCGTGAGCTCTGATCATGACTCCCCTCTGAGAAGTTGGTAATTAATGGATGGGACTGTGATTCTGTTCCATTCGCTCTCAAGGTCCACGAAACGGGCTAGTGATTCAGACGGAAAGATTAGGTGTGAGACTACTTGCTGGGTTTTTGCAATAAGGCACTAAAAGCAGAGCCTGTCTCTGGGGGGGCAGGAACTTGGGGCTGTATTTGCAGAGCACACAGTGTGCTCGGATGCCTGCTGCGAGAAATCCAGCCTGTTCTTGCAAATGCAACAAGTAATCGAAAGTTGTACTAACCTACGTCAGAGGGCAAATGTAGAACACTGCACGTGGCCCTCCCTTTTCCACTTTCATGCATTGGAGAAGGAAATGGCAACCCACTCTAGTGTTCTTGCCTGGAGAATCCCAGGGACGGGGGAGCCTGGTAGCCTGGTGGGCTGCCATCTATGGGGTCGCACAGAGTCGGACACGACTGAAGTGACTTAGCAGCAGCAGCAGCAGCCCCCTCCTTGGCGCCCACCTTTCCCCTTCTCACCCTCCTCTTTCCCCTTGTCTCTCTTCCTTTGTTTGGGACCATCTTCCAGAACTCTTGTTCTCCACCCTACTCACCTCACCTACAATGAACAGTTTGGGCTTGGGGTTAGTTATAACCTGAGAAATCTCTAACGGTTATGATCCTGGTGTTCCTTAGCCTAGCTAGGATACCCGTTACAATTCAGGTCGTGTGACAGCTTTTTGTAATGTGGATGCAGCCCTCTAAATAAACTCACCTAGGTGAGATTTCTATAGAGATAACTACCTGTAGCTAGACTAAGTAGGTGAAGGCAGGAAGCTGGAAAACCCATTTTCGTCGAAGCCAAAATCATATTTCTAATAGGGCAAATAAGTTAGGACTATAGACAATTTGTGGCACCTAGGTAACTACCTATCTAGGAATAACTAGAGACAACTAGAAACCTACTTGAAGTCAGGATGTTGAAAACATTCTTTAATTAATATTTCTTCTGGAAGAAATTATTTAAACGTAGGTAATTAGTGGTACCTATGTAAATATGTCACTGGAGAGAGCTATAAACAACTAAACACCTACTTAAGACTCCCAAACTGAAAACTGTCATGCCTAAAATCTTTGTTTTTCTTGGAGGAATGTGCTATTACTTGCTTACAGTTTGCTTTGTTGTGCAGAAGCTTTTAATTTTAGTTAGGTCCCATTTGTTTATTTTTGCCTTTATTTCTAATATTCTGAGAGGTGGGTCATAGAGGATCCTGCTGTGATTTATGTGGGAGAGTGTTTTGCCTATGTTCTCCTCTAGGAGTTTTATAGTTTCTGGTCTTACGTTTAGATCTTTAATGCATTGTGAGTTTATTTTCGATTTTTTAATATAAATTTATTTATTTTAATTGGAGGCTAATTACTTTACAATATTGGATTGGTTTTGCCATACATTGACATGAATCTGCTCTGGGTGTACATGTGTTCCCCATCCTGAAACCCCCTCCCACCCGCCTCCCCATCCCATCCCTCTGGGTCATGCCGGTGCACCAGAGCCGAACATCCTGTATCATGCATCGAACCTGGACTGGTGATTCATTTCACATATGATAATATACATGTTTCAATGCCATGCTCCCAAATCATCCCACACTCACCCTCTCTCACAGAGTCCAAAAGACTGTTCTTTACATCTGTGTCTCTTTTGCTGTCTCGCATATAGGGTTATCGTTACCATCTTTCTAAATTGCATATTTATGTGTTATTATACTGTATTTTGGAGAAGGCAATGGCAACCCACTCCAGTACTCTTGCCTGGAAAATCCCATGGACGGAGGAGCCTGGAAGGCTGCAGTCCATGGGGTCGCTGACGGTCGGACACAACTGAGCGACTTCACTTTCACTTTTCACTTTCATGCATTGGAGAAGGAAATGGCAACCCACTCCAGTGTTCTTGCCTGGAGAACCCCAGGGACGGGGGAGCCTGTTGGGCTGCCGTCCATGGAGTCGCACAGAGTCGGATACGACTGAAGTGACTTAGCAGCATACTGTATTTGTCTTTTTCTTTCTGGCTTACTTCAGTCTGTATAATAGGGTCCAGTTTCATCCACCTCATTAGAACTGATTCAAATGTATTCTTTTTAATGGCTGAGCAATACTCCATTGTGTATATGTACCACAGCTTTCTTATCCATTCGTCTGCTGATGGACATCTAGGATCCTTCCATGTCCTGTCTATTGTAAACAGTGCTGTGATGAACATTGGGGTACACGTGTCTCTTTCAATTCTGGTTTCCTCGGTGTGTCTGCCCAGAAGTGGCATTGCTGGGTCGTATGGCAGTTCTATTTCCAGTGTTTTAAGGAATCTCCACACTGTTCTCCATGGTGGCTGTACTAGTTTGCATTCCCACCAACAGTGCAGGAGGGTTCCCTTTTCTCTGCACCCTCTCCAGCATTTATTGCTTGTAGACTTTTGGATAGCAGCCATTCTGACTGGCATGAAATGGTACCTTATTGTGGTTTTGATTTGCATTTCTCTGATTATGAATGATGTTGAGCATTTTTTCATGTGTTTCTTAGCCATCTGTATGTCTTCTCTGGGAATATATTTGTTTAGTTCTTTGGCCCATTTTTTGATTGGGTTGTTTATTTTTGTGGAATTGAGCTGCAGGAGTTGCTGGTTTATTTTTTAGGTTAATTCTCTGTCAGTTTCTTCATTTGCTATTATTTTCTCCCATTCTGAAGGCTGTCTCTCACCTTTCTTATAGTATCCTTTGTTGTGCAGAAGGTTTTAATTTTAATTAGGTCCCATTTGTTTATTTTTGCTTTTATTTCCAATATTCTGGGTGATGTGTCATAGAGGATCCTGCTGTGATTTTATCGGAGAGTGTTTTTCCTATGTTCTCCTCTGGGAGCTTTATAGTTTCTGGTCTTACCTTTAGATCTTTAATCCATTTTGAGTTTATTTTTGTTCATGGTGTTAGAAAGTGTTCTAGTTTCATTCTTTTACAATTGGTTTACCAGTTTTCCCAGAACCACTTGTTACAGAGATTGTCTTTTCTTAATTGTATATTCTTGCCTCCTTTATGAAAGTTAAGGTGTCCATAGGTTCGTGGATTTATCTCTGGGCTATTTTGTTCCATTGATGTATATTTCTGTCTTTGTTCCAGTACCATACTGTCTTGATGACTGTGGCTTTGTAGTAGAGACTGAAGTCAGGTTGATTCCTCCAGTTCCATTCTTCTTTCTCATGATTGCTGATGCTATTTGAGCTTTTTTGTATTTCCATACAAATTGTGAAATTATTTGTTATAGGTCTCTGAAAAATACCGTTGGTAGCTTGATAGGGATTGCATTGACTCTATAGATTGCCTTGGGAAATATACTCATTTTCAGTATATTGATTCTTCTGATCCATGAACACGGTATATTTCTGCATCTATTTGTGTCTTCTTCGATTTCTTTCATCAGTGTTTTATAGTTTTCTATATATAGGTCTTTTCTTTCTTTAGGTAGATATATTCCTAAGTATTTTATTCTTTTCGTTGAAATGGTGAATGGAATTGTTTCCTTAATTTCTCTTTCTATTTTCTCATTATTAGTGTATAGGAATGCAAGGGACTTCTGTGTGTTGATTTTGTATCCTGCAACTTTACTATATTCATTGATTAGCTCTAGTAATTTTCTGATGGAGTCTTTAGGGTCTTCTATGTAAAGGATCATGTCCTCTGCAAACAGTGAGAGTTTTACTTCTTCTTTTCCAATGTGGATTCCTTTTATTTCTTTTTCTCTCTCATTGCTGTGGCCAAATCTTTGAAAACTATGTTGAATAGTAGTGGTGAGAGTGGGCACCCTTGTCTTGTTCCTGTGTTTAGGGGAAATGCTATCTATTTTTCACCATTGAGGAAAATGTTTGCTGTGCGTTTGTGATATATAGCTTTTGTTATGTTGAGGTATGTTCCTTCTATTCCTGTTTTCTGGAGGGTTTTTTCATAAATGGATGTTGAATTTTGTCAAAGGCTTTCTCTGCATCTATTGAGATTATCACATGGCTTTTATTTTTCAATTTTTTAATGTATTGTATTACATTGATTGGTTTGCAGATATTGAAGAATCCTTGCATCCCTGGGATAAAGCCCACTTGGTCATGATGCGTGATCTTTTTAATGTGTTGTTGGATTCTGATTGCTAGAATTTTGTTAAGGATTTTTGCATCTATGTTCATCAGTGATATTGGCCTGTAGTTTCCTTTTTTTGTGGTACCTTTGTCAGGTTTTGGTATTAGGGTGATGGTGGCCTCATTGAATGAGTTTGGAAGTTTACCTTCCTCTGCAATTTTCTGGAAGAGTTTGAGTAGAATAGGTGTTAACTCTTCTCTAAATTTTTGGTAGAATTCAGCTGTGAAGCCATCTGGACCTGGGCTTTTGTTTGCTGGAAGATTTCTGATTACAGTTTCTATTTCTGTGGTTGTGATGGGTCTCTTAAGATTTTCTATTTCTTCCTGGTTCAGTTTTGGAAAGTTGTACTTTTCTAAGAATTTGTCCATTTCTTCCAAGTTGTCCATTTTATTGGCATATGATTGCTGATAGTAGTCTCTTAAGATCCTTTGTATTTCTGTGTTGTCTGTTGTGATCTCTCCATTTTCATTTCTAATTTTATTGATTTGATTTTTCTCCCTTTCTTTTTTCTTTCTCCCTTTGTTTCTTGATGAGTCTGGCTAATGGTTTGTCAATTTTATTTATCCTTTCAAAGAACCAGCTTTTGGCTTTGTTGATTTTTGCTATGGTCTCTTTTGTTTCTTTTGCATTTATTTCTGCCCTAATTTTTAAGATTTCTTTCCTTCTACTAACCCTGGGGTTCTTCATTTCTTCCTTTTCTAGTTGCTTTAGGTGTAGAGTTAGATTATTTATTTGACTTTTTTCTTGTTTCTTGAGGTGTGCCTGTATTGCTATGAACTGTCCCCTTAGGACTGCTTTTATCATGTCCCACAGGTTTTGGGTTGTTGTGTTTTCATTTTCATTCATTTCTATGCATATTTTGATTTTTTTTTATTTCTTCTGTGATTTGTTGGTTATTCAGCAGCGTGTTGTTCAGCCTCCATATGTTGGAATTTTTAATAGTTTTTCTCCTGTAATTGACATCTAATCTTACTGCATTGTGGTCAGAAAAGATGCTTGGAATGATTTCAATCTTTTTGAATTTACAAAGGCTAGATTTATTGCCCAGGATGTGATCTATCCTGGAGAAGGTTCCGTGTGCACTTGAGAAAAAGGTGAAATTCATTGTTTTGGGGTGAAATGTCCTATAGATATCAATTAGGTCTAACTGGTCTATTGTATCATTTAAAGTTTGTGTTTCCTTGTTAATTTTCTGTTTAGTTGATCTATCCATAGGTGTGAGTGGGCTTTTAAATTCTCCCACTATTATTGTGTTATTGTTTTTTTCCCCTTTTATTTATTTTTATTTTTTAGTCATATTTTATTCATATTAAACATGTGGTTATTGCATTACTTAAAAATATCAAAATAATTTATGACTTTTAGAAAATCCACAATGCTGGTCCTTATTTTTTAAAAGAAGAGTAAGGGTTGGTGTGTGGAGCGTTGTTTTTCACAGTTTTTTCCCCTTTTATACTTGTTAGCATTTTTCTTACATATTGTGGTGCTCTTATGTTGGGTGCATATATATTTATAATTGTTATATCTTCTTCTTGGATTAATCCTTTGATCATTATGTAGTGTCCATGTTTGTCTCTTTCCACAGCCTTTGTTTTAAAGTCTATTTTATCTGATATGAGTATTGCTCCTCTTGCTTTCTTTTGGTCTATATTTGCACGAAATATCCTTTTCCAGCCCTTCACTTTCAGTCTGTATGTGTCCCTTATTTCGAGGTGGGTCTCTTGTAGACAACATATGTAGGGGTCTTGTTTTTGTATCCATTCAGCCAGTCTTTGTCTTTTGGTTGGGGCATTCAACCCATTTACATTTAAGGTAATTATTGATAAGTATGATCCCATTGCCATTTACTTACTTTATTGTTTTGGGTTCAAGTTTATACAGCCTTTCTGTGTTTCCTGTCTAGAGAATATCCTTTAACATTTGTTGGAGAGCTGGTTTGGTGGTGCTGAATTCTCTCAGCTTTTGCTTGTTGATTTCTCCTTCATATTTGAATGAGATCCTTGCTGGGTACAGTAATCTGGGCTGTAGGTTATTTTCTTTCATCACTTTAAGTATGTCCTGCTGTTCCCTTCTGGCCTGAAGATTTTCTATTGAACCATCAGCTGTTATCCTTATGGGAATCCCCTTGTGTGTTATTTGTTGTTTTTCCCTTGATGCTTTTAATATTTGTTCTTTGTGTTTGATCTTTGTTAATTTGATTAATATGTGTCTTGGGGTGTTTTGCCTTGGGTTTATCCTGTTTGGGACTCTCTGGGTTTCTTGGACTTGGGTGATTATTTCCTTCCCCATTTTAGGGGAGTTTTCAACTATCATCTCCTCAGGTATTTTTTCATGGTCTTTCTTTTTGTCTTCTTCTTCTGGAACTCCTATGATTCGAATGTTGGGGCATTTAACTTTGTCCCAGAGGTCTCTGAGATTGTCCTCATTTCTTTTAATTCGTTTTCCCTTTTTCCTCTCTGTTTCATTTATTTCTACCATTCTATCTTCTACCTCACTTATCCTATCTTCTGCCTCCACTATTTTACTGTTGGTTCCATCCAGAGTGTTTTTTATCTCATTTATTGCATTATTAATGATATATTGACTCTTTATTTCTTCTAGGTCCTTGTTAAACCTTTCTTGCATCTTCTCAATCCTTGTCTCCAGGCTATTTATCTGTACCTCCATTTTGTTTTCAAGATTTTGGATCATTTTCACTATCATTATTAAGAATTCTTTATCAGGTCGATTCCCTGTCTCTTCCTTTTTTGTTTGGTTTGGTGGACATTTATCCTGTTCCTTTACCTGCTGGGTATTCCTCTGTCTCTTCATCCTGTTTATATTGCTGTGTTTGGGGTGGCCTTTCTATATTCTGGCAGTTTGTGGAGTTCTCTTTATTGTGGAGTTTCCTTGCTATGGGTGGGGTTGGATGGGTGGCTTGTCAAGGTTTCCTGGTTAAGGAAGCTTGTGTCGGTGTTCTTGTGGGTGGAGCTGGATTTCTTCTCTCTGGAGTGCAATGAAGTGTCCAGTAGTGAGTTTTGAGACGTCAGTGGGTTTGGTGTGACTTTGGGCAGCCTGTATATTGAGGCTCAGAGTTATGTTCCTGTGTTTCTGGAGAACTTGCATGGTATGTTTTGCTCTGGAACTTGTTGGCCCTTGGGTGGTGCTTGGTATCAGTGTAGGTATGGAGGCGTTTGATGAGCTCCTATCGATTAATGTTCCCTGGATTCAGGAGTTCTCTGGTGTTCTCAGGATTTGGACTTAAGCCTCCTGCCTCTGGTTTTCAGTCTTATTCTTACAGTAACCTCAAGACTTCTCCATCTGTCACTTCCAAGGTGGTTCCCTCTGTTTTAGCTTCTTCTGTTTGCTGGTCTCTTCAGTGTCTGATTTCCGTCCTGTCACAAGGGGGCAGTGGTGGACACTTTTTTAGGCTCACTTGTTCAGTCGTGCTGTGGGGAGGGAGGGACACTGCAAACAAGTAACACTGGCGTGTGTGGGGAGTGCTTGCAATGTTTCAGCTGCACTGGGTTTGCCCCCGTTCATGGCATGTGTGCTTTCCCTGTCTACACTGCTTAGGATCTAGGTTACTCTGCCAGGAACTGTCTGAGGTCAGCCCTGGATTGTATGCACTTCCCAGGTCTAAGACGCTCAGGTTCAGGTATTCAGGTACTCCTCAAAGGCGCAGACTCGTTTGGGCCTGAGTTTTGTGCCCTTTCCAGGTGTGAGCAGCACAGGTGACCAGGTGTTTGGCGAGTGCAGTCTCTGTGACTTATCGTCTCCCCTGTCCCTGCCGCTCGGTTTTCTGGGTATACAACCGGCACACCTTCTCAGGCGGATGAATTCCAAGAAGTCTTGATTAGCAAAGAAGCCTGCTTGCAGTTTGGTAGATGATGCCTCTCTGAGGCCGCGACTGCCCCTTTCTGACTCTGGCTGCCCCCAACTGCCTGTCTTCGGCCGGGGATGGGCCGGTTTGCAGCTGGCTAGCTTTGCTCAGTCCTTTGTTCTGTGAGTGGGCCTGCCGGTGTCTTAGGTTAGGGCTTTTTGCGGGGTAGCTATCCCACAGTCTGGTTTGCTAGCCCAAGTTAGTTCCCTCAGATTGCCCTCGGGGCATTCAGGCCTGGTCCTTACCCTAAGCAATGCAGCCCGCGCTTCCCTGCCCAGACCCCACTTGCTAGCAGTGGATGCAGGCGGCTGCGCTGCTTCTCTGCTGGGAGTTACCTTTGGGCACGTACTCTGTGGGTTTTAATTATTTATTTATTTCTCCTTCATGGTTATGTTGCCCTCTGAGGTTCCAAGGCTCGTCACAGACTCGCCAGTGAGAGTGTTTCCTGGTGTTTGGAAACTTCTCACTTTTTTAAGACTCCCTTCCCAGGACAGATCTCTGTCCTTACCTCTTTTGTCTCTCTTTTTATCTTTTATATTTTTTCCTACCTCCTTTTGAAGACAATAGGCTGCTTTTCTGGGTGTCTGATGTCCTCTGCCAGCATTCAGAAGTTGTTTTGTGGAATTTACTCAGCGTTAAATGTTCTTCTGATGAATTTGTCGGGGAGAAAGTGGTCTCCCCGTCCTATTCCTCCGCCATCTTAGGACCGCCCCACCTTGAGTTTATTTTTGTGTATGGTGTTAGAAAGTGTTCTAGTTTCATTCTTTTACAAGTGGTTGACCAGTTTTCCCAGCACCACTTGTTGAAGAGATTGTCTTTTCTCCATTGTATATTCTTGCCTTCTTTGTCAAAGATAAGGTGTCCACAGGTGCATGGATTTATCTCTGGGCTTTCTATTTTGTTCCACTGATCTATATTTCTGCCTTTGTGCCAGTACCATACTGTCCTGAAGACTGTGGCTTTGCAGTAGAGACTGAAGTCAGGCAGGTTGATTCCTCCAGTTCCATTCTTCTTTCTCAAGATTGCTTTGGCTATTTGAGGTTTTTTGTATTTCCATACAAATTGTGAAAGTATTTGTTCTAGCTCTGTGGAAAACACTGTTGGTACCTTGATAGGGACTGCATTGAATCTATGGATTGCTTTGGGTAGTATACTCATTTTCACTATTTTGATTCTTCCAATCCATGAACATGGTATATTTCTCCATCTATTTGTGTCCTCTTTGATTTCTTTCACCAGTGTTTTATGGTTTTATATATATAGGTCTTTTTTTTCTTTAGGTAGATATATTCCTAAGTATTTTATTCTTTTCGTTGCAATGGTGAATGGAATTGTTTCCTTAATTTCTCTTTCTGTTTTCTCATTGTTAGTGTATAGGAATGCAAGGGATTTCTCTGTGTTAATTTTATATCCTGCAACTTTATATATTTGATTTTTAAATAAATAACGAACAATATTTTAGTATGTCTCCTATATTGCATGGGAAATTCTTATCCAGAAATATAGTTGTTGTTTGTCTGTAATTAAAACATAACTCAGCCTCCTGTATTATTTAAATATATTGAAATTTACTATACTATACTTAAAAAATGATTTTTATGTATTTATTTTTTGGTGGCATTGAGTCTTTGTTGCTGCCGGAAAGGCTTTTTCTAGTTGTGGTGAGTGGGGCTACTGTTCGTTGTGGTGCTCAGGCATGTCATTGTAGTGGCTTGTTCTGAAGCATGGACTCTAGGTGCACAGGCTTCAGTGGTTGCAGCACTCAGGCCCAGTAGTTGTGGCTCTTGGGCCCTAGAGCATTAGGGCTTCAGTAATTGTTGCACACAGGTTTAGTTGCCTTGCGGCCTGTAGAATCCTCTCAGAGCAGAGATTGAACCCACATCCCATGCATTGGCAGGCAGACTCTTATCCACTGTACCACCAGGGTTGTCCCCTGTATTCTCGCTGGTGTACTGGGATGACCCAGAGGGATGGGATGGGGAGGGAGGAGGGAGGGGCGTTCAGGATGGGGAACACATGTACACCCAGAGCGGATTCATGTCAATGTATGGCAAAACCAATACAATATTGTAAAGTAATTATCCTCCAATTAAAATAAATAAATTTATTTAAAAAAAAGCAGAGACATTAATTTGTCAACAAAGGTCCATCTAGTCAAGGCTATGGTTTTTCCAGTAGTCATGTATGGATGTGAGAGTTGGACTATAAAGAAAGCTGAGTGCCGAAGAATTGATGCTTTTGAACTGTGGTCTTGAGAAGACTCTTGAGAGTCTCTTGGACTGTGATGAGATCCAACCAGTCCACCCTAAAGGAGATCAGTCCTGAGTGCTCATTGGAGGGACTGATGTTGAAGCTGAAACTCTAATACTTTGGCCATCTGCTGTGAAGAACTGACTCATTTGAAAAGACTCTGATGCTGGGAAAGATTGAAGGCAGGAGGAGAAGGGGACAACAGAGGATGAGATGGTTGGATGGCATCACCGACTCAATGGACATGAGTTTGATTAAATTCTGGGAGTTGGTGATGGACAGGGAGGCCTGGCATGCTGCGGTCCATGGGGTCGCAAAGAGTCAGACACGACTGAGCGACTGATCTGATCTGATACCCATACATACACATATTAAATACATATAATGTTTATATATATAACATATATGTATATATATATATACATATACAACGTATAAAATACATGTTATATATACACCCATATACATATATGTTGTTATGTATAAGATATTTAACATATATGTTGTGTAAGTATGTATAACGTATATAATGGATTATTATATATAATGGTATTAATTATATATATTATATAATACCAAGCATAAAATTTTTTAGTATACATCTACTAACCCATAAATATACTATGTATACTATTATACATAAAGTAATACTTTATATATACATCAAATACATTTAGAAAATGTAAATGCATTTACATTTTTGTATATATGAATATCAAATATCTATATATTTGTTTAATATATATATTGAATATATATAAATGCCAGTATATTTATTAAGTGTTTAATAAAATTGGAAAGCTATAAACCAAAGGACAAGTTTTTAGCTGTTTCCCTACGTTTTCCCAGGTATCTAGGTTAACAGTGCCCTCTTCTGGAAACCAAAGACATTGTTCTTGTACAAATGTAAAAAAGGATTGAATACTAGCTTTCTTAACTTTAATTCTTCTTTTATTTAACAATTGCAAGATTATTCCTATAAAGAGTTGTCATTCTTCTGACTCGTTTTTACCTGTGTCAGTGATTTTTTGTCTCTTTTACTTCTGTCTATGCGAAAAGATTTCACTATCCACTCTTCCTCACCCTACCTAACTTATGCGGGGGGGGAGGGCTCTGCAGCACCCTGAGTGGGGTCCTAGCCATCCCGAAAACTGGACAATGGGGAGACTTACCTTCGGGTCCCTATTCGGGCGCCGCTTACTGGGGTAAAGCCCGAGGAAGATCTAGGGATACCCTCAGGATGAACGGCGTCAGCGAGAGAGATGAAAGTAAAAGGGGAGAGAAAGAGGCTGATATTCTTTGGCGCCCAATGTGGGGCGAAGACGCAGAGCGCCTTTTCTCTGGAGTGAAGACACAGAGCGCTTTTTCGATTGGGTCTTAGAAGCCCAGGCAGAAAAGTGAACTCAGAGAGCCTCTGTGCTCCAGGGAATCAGCCTGAAAAAAAAGAGAGAGAGAGAAAGAGAGAGAAAGAAAGAGAGAAAGAATGACACGGGGAGGCCAAGCTCTGATGAAGCCATTTCTGCAGCTTTATTTTTAAAGGGAGCTTTTATACCCTGAGTTACACATTTCCAGAAGTGAAAGATAAAAAGTCATGTAGAGTCAGCTCAACATTAGAGCAGTTTGACCTTCATTGGCACCAGGATGTTTTCTGCATACCTTTTCATTTACAAGGGTCTTTGTGTTATGTACATTATCTTTTGGCCCAGAGGCCTATTAACATTTTGTGACTCTTTCTTGATAAAGGTTTGTCAACCAGAAAACCTGCTTTCCCTTTATCTTTCCGGTCTGCAGTCCCCCTCAGGAAACAGAGCTACATTCTTATGGAGCAAAGGTGCAGTGTGTTACAACAAAGAAAGAACATATTAACTCAAGGGTCTTATGTTGTTCATTCCAAGGCTACTGCTTGTTTTTCTTGCATACCAACTACACTAGCTAATGCACTCCCAGGCGCACATTGGGTAAAGACCAGGAAACTCAGTAACAAACATTGCCTCAACATTGCTGTATTGTTTAATAAAGCTTTTTTAGCGCTCGAAGGTTATGCTTGGGGTGTTGTGAACAATCATGTGTGTTACTTACAAGAGTGTGGATAAACCTGCCAAGCAAACTAAAATACTAACAGAGGGGTTAAAGTTAAAATACTCCTTTTAAGACCAGGACACTTATCAACTAGATCCTTAAGTTGATTTTCTTCAGAGAAAGGTGGTCGGAGTTAGCACCCTGTTAATGTCAGAAGAGTTGGTGAAAAGCATAATATAGTAAACGGTAGACAGACAGACTTTGGTTTCGGGGTCGATGCTCGAGCAGGTCCAGGGAGTCCCTCGAGTCCTGATCCGCCTTGCCTGTCAGGTCTCCTCCGCGTGACCTTGTCATGGGTGGGATTTCCTGTGTTGGCTCCCGACACAATAAATTTTGTGGAAAAGGGCATTGTCTATCTAGATTGTTGGAGAAAAAAACTCAATTTCAACTCTCTTCTAAAAAAAAGAAATGAAGTATTTTACTTAGATCTATTAAGTAATATCCTGGATGTGTCATATGCTCTGTTTCATTTAATTAAAAACAAAGAGCACTCCCATTTTGTAGATGAGTAAACTGAGGCACAGAGCCATTCAGGAAGTTACTAATAAGTGAACGAGATGCTTTATGGTGAGCGTATTTATGGACACAGTAAAATTTGCAGAAATGGCACTGTCTGTAGATTGTTGGTGAAAAAAGCTCAATGTCAACTCCATCTATTAGAAAAAAAAACAAAATTAGGTATGATACTTAGATCTACCAAGCAAAGTCTGTCTTGTTTTACTGCTTGCCTGCATTTAATTCAAAGAAAAACTACACAGAAGGTGTAATCAATGTTCCCATTTTATAGATGAGGAAACTGAGGCCCAGAGGTATTAATGAAGTTACTAGAAAGTGAAAGAGATGCTTTTTGGTGAGTGTAGAGATCTATACTTAGGAAACTTTGTGGGAAAGTGCATTGTCAGTCCAGAATATTGGGGAAAAATCTCGATTTCAACCCATTCTTTTGAAAGAAAAAAACAAAAACAAAAACAAAGTATGTTACTTAGACTGCTAAGCAGTGTCCTCGGTGTTTTCGATGGTCTGCTTCATTTAATTGAAAACAAAATCTACGAGGAAATTGTTGTCAATATTCCCATTTATACTTCAGGAAGCTGAGGCATTAATGAAATTGCTAGCAAGTGAGAGAGATGCTTTTGCTAACCATATTTAGTAAACTTTGTTGGAAAAAAACTTGATTTCTATTCTATTAAAAAAAAACCCAAATGAAGTATGTTACTCTACTAAGTATGTCCCCAGGGTTTTACATGCTCGCCTTAATTTAAGTAGAAAGAAAATGCACGAGGAAGGTGTTATCAGCAGTCCCATTTTATAGATGAGGACATTGAGACACAAAGACATTACTGTCGTTACTAGTTAGGGAAATATGTGCTTTTTGTTGAGCGTGTTTATCTATTTAGTAAGCTGTGTGGGAAAGGGTATTGTCTGGCTAGATTGTTGGAGGAAAAACCCAATTTAGTTCTCTGTATTAAAAAAAAAATTTGAGTTGCTTAGATCTTCTAAGCAATGTCCTGGTTATTTTGCATGGTTCTCTTCATTTAATCAAAAAGAAAATCTACGAGTAAAGTGTTATCAACATTCCCATTTTATATATGAGGAAACTGAGTCGCAGAGGCTTTAAGCAAGTAATTAGCAGGTGAAAGATGATGTATCGGTGAGCCTACTTATCTATACTTAATAAACGTTGTTGACAAGGGCATTGTCTGTTAGATTTTGGGGGAAAAGAACTCAATTTCAATTATCTTAAAAAAATAAAGTATGTTACATAACTCTACTAAGCATGTCCTGCATATTTTACGTGCTCTGTATCATTTAATGAAAAACAAGAATCAGTAAGGACAAAGAAAATATATGGTCTTAAGATTACTTATGGTCTTCTCTGGTGGTCCGGTGGTTAAGAATCCACTTTCGAATGCAGGGGATGCAGCTTTGATCTCTGGTCAGGGAACTAAGATCCTACATGGCTCGGAGCTACTTAGCCACATGCGCCCACAACTACAGAGCCCGTGTGCCTTAATGAATTATCCCACATGCCGCAACTAAGACCTGACATAGCCAAATAAATAAGTAAATATTTTTTAAAACATTACTTCACAGCCATGAATCATGTGCACAGTATCCACCAAGGGCCAATAAGAGGCCAGTAACTGTCCTGAGCTGACTAAGACACTGGGGCTCCCTGGTTCATCTGCAGATTCACCAGCAAAGGTGAAATCCAGGGCCATCACCATGCAGACTCTAGTGGGACTCTGTCAGGTTCCTCATAATCTGCTTCCTGACCCCAGATTAGAGTTCCTTAGCGGGGATAGCCCATGAATCTCCCTTGAGGCCCCGGGATTGAGTGAGTAGACCCAGAGATGTCTTTGGGAAAGCCCTTGCCCAGATTGTCTAGAAGAGGGCACCTGAATACCATTTGTAGGTTATTCTTTCCGTTGGTCTGTGCTGTGCTGAGTTGCTCAGTCCGGCCGTTTACAAGCCCCTCAGGCTCCTCTGTCCATGGGGATCCTCCAGGCTAGAATACTGGAGTGGGTTGCCATGCCCTCCTCCAAGGGATCTTCCCAACCAGGGATCATACCCAGCCTCCCACATTGCAGACAGATTCTTTACCACCTGAGCCACCAGGGAAGCCCATGAATATTGGTATGGGCAGCCTATCCCGTCTCCAAGTTATCTTCCTGATCTAGAACTCGGTCTTGGGTCTTCTGCACTGCAGGTGGATTTTCTTTACCAACTGAGCTATCAGGGAAGGCCCAACTTTTGCCACTTCTTCAGTAACAATTTTTTTTTTCATTCTGTGGCCAGGAAGAGGGGAAAATTCTGGTTTGGGGCCTGCTGTGGCACCAGAGGTTCATAGCAATTGATCTGACGGGCTTTGTGGGATTCAGGCAAGTGAGCGGAACTGAGGCCAGTCTCCAGCATCAGCAGTATTCATAGCTCTGGAGTGCGTGTGCTCATCAGTGAGGGGCCATGCAAATCCTCCTTCTTTCTTGGCTGCCTGGCATTGACCCTAGTGAGGGAGAGCTCAAGACACATCGGTCCTTGTGGCACTGAGAAAATTCTCCCCGCTTCTGGGAAGCAGTGGGCTCTTTTTATCCCTCTACTTCTTTGTTCTGTCTGCTGTATTAGTGTCTTCATCATCTTCGTGGTAGCAAATGTTTATTGAACACCTACAGCTTGCCAGGTTTTCTTCTGAGTGCTCCACGTGAATCTCTTCATCTCCTTTTCAGCTCTATGAACTAACTACAATTAAGATCCCATTGTACGGATGAGGTTCAGAAAGCTGAACCAATCTGTTCAAAGTCACAGAGCCAGTCCATTGCAGAGCTCTGATTTGATTCTGAGTCCAGAGTTGGTCTTCTTCCTATGAAGCCAGCTGTCTCTCACACTTCCTCCTCCCCACCCACATGCCTCTCCCTCTCCAGGTCGGCTCAGCGGCATAGTCTCTGTGTGGGTCCCGGGTTTGCGTGCTGTCCTCCAGGCAGTGAGCTCAGAGATGGCACTTAGCCAAGCACTTCCCTTTCTTTGTTGGGACGGAGGCATTGTCTTAACAGGAGAAACCAGCCACTCCATATACAAGCACCATGGTTAAGGGCAGGGGCCCCAAACCTTGGAGATTTCATACACTAGTAATATTAGTAAAATAAAACTGGGTTTGGACAGAAGTCATAATCTTTTCATTTTACCAATTAAGACCTTGTCATTCTCCTCCTACTACTAATATTAATAGAGAAATAATATCTAAAGCTTATAGAGAAAGATTAGCATGTACCATATACTATTCTCAATCTTTCAATGAATTACCTGATATTATCCTCACAAAAATCATATTCAGTAGGCATTGTCGTTTTCCCCATTTTGGAGGCAAGGAAATTGACAAAAAGAAACGTTTTGTAACTTACTCCTGACTCTGCTGAAAACCATTATAGTATATTGTCTCTCATGTGTGTTTGATAAAAGATATTTTTAAAAGAAACCATCAAAGTACTTCCCTGGGGGTCCGATGGTTAAGACTCTGCACTTCCACTGCAGGGGGCATGGGTTCAATTCCTGGTTGAGGAGCTAAGATCATGAGTGCCACAGGGTATGGACAAAAAAAAAAAAAAAAAAGAAGGAAAGAAAGAAAAGAAAAAAATAACCATCAAGCACAGCCAGAGTCCCTGATCTCAGAATTTAGGAATAACCAACTAAAAGCACAGATGGTTCAGGGTTTGTCTTGGGCAAAGCAAATGCTGTCTCTCTCTCTCTCTCTCTTTTTGCAGTTTAATGTGAAAGTACTAATATGTGCTTTGAGAAGTAAACGTCTAGATAAATACTGAGACCTTAACCCAGTGACTGGCACATAAGAATACAGTACATACCAGCTGCGACGTTTATCATTGTAATTCCTTGTGGCACAACCCTGCAAACCAACCTCTTGCTGGGAGGAAACTGACCAAGGCAACTCTAGACTCTTCCTGTTACTGAGGTCAGGTAAGTTTCTGTAACTGACGACACCCTCCTTCCCTCAGCTGTCTCCAATTTCCCCTCCTTGAATGAACTGAAGCAGAGGAGTTTTACTTCCCATTGATTGATATTGCTGTTGCCATCAGTTCTGTTTAATTGCTCAGTCGAGTCGGACTCGTTGCAATTCATGGACTGCCGTAACCGGGCTTCCCTGTCCATCAAGAACTCCTGGGGCTTGCTCAAATTCATGTCCATCAAGTCGGTGATGTCCCCTTCTCCTCCTGCCTTCAATCTTTCCCAGCATCAGGGTCTTTCCAATGAGTCAATTCTTCCCATCGGGTGGCCAAAGTATTGGAGCTTCAGCTTCAGCATCAGTCCTTCCAATGAATATTGAGGACTGATTTCCTTTAAGATTGACTGGTTTGACCTCTTTGCTGTCCAAGGGATTCTCAAGAGTCTTCTCCAACATCACAGTTCAAAAGCATCAATTCTTCAGTACTCAGCTTTCTTCACAGGCCAACTCTCACATCCACATATGACTACTGGAAAAACCAGAGCTTTGACTAGATAGGTCTTTGGCAGCAAAGTAATGTCTCTGCTTTTTAATATGCTGTCTAGGTTGGTCAGAGCTTTTCTTCCAAGGAGGAAGCGTCTTTTAATTTCATGGCTGAAGTCACCATCTGCAGTGATTTTGGAGCCCCAAAAGATAAGTTTGTTACTGTTTCCATTGTTTCCCCATCTATTTGCCATGAAGTGATGGCATGCTCTTCCTTTTTTGATTGTTGAGTTTTAAGCCCGCTTTTTCACTCTCCTCTTTCACTTTCATCAAAATCTCTTTAGTTCCTCTTCACTTTCAGCCATAGGGGTGGTGTCATCTGCATATCTGAGGTTATTGATATTTCTCCTGGCAATCTTGATTCCAGCTTGTGATTCATCCAGCCTGGCATTTCGCATGATGTACTCTACATATAAGTGAAATAAACAGGGTGACAATCTACTCGTTTCCCAATTTGGAACCAGTTCATTTTTCCATGTCTGGTTCTAACTGTTGCTTCTTGATCTGCCTACAGATGTCTCAGGAAGCAGGTAAGGTGGTCTGGTATTCCTATCTCTTGAAGAATTTCCCCCAGTTTGATGGGATCCACACAGTCAAAGGCTTTGGCATAGCCAATAAAACAGAAGTAGATGTTTGTCTGGAATCTGCTTGGTTTTTCTATGATCCCACGGATGTCAGCAATTTGATCTCTAGTTCCTCTGCCTTTTCTAAGTCCAGCGTGAACATCTGGAGGTTCTCAGTTCACATACTGTTGAAGCCTAACTTGGGGAATTTTGAGAAATACATTGCTAGCATGTTAGATGAGTGCAACTGAGTGGTAGCTGGAACATTCTTTTGCGTTGCCTTTCTTTGAGATTGGAATGAAAACTGACCTGTTCCAGTCCTGTGGCCACTGCTGAGTTTTCCTAATTTGCTGGTGCATTGAGTGCAGCACTTTCACAGCATCATCTTCAGGATTTGAAATAGCTCAGCTGTTACCATAGCAGCACTCAAACTTTCCATCTGAAAACCCTAGGGAACAGGGAGTCATAAACTTCTTCTGAGGCTTCTGCTGCAGCTGCTTGCAGGTTGGATGGCCACTCAGGTATTTATTTATTTATTTTTTCATTGAAGGATAATTGTTTTACAGTATTCTGTTGGTTTCTGCCCAACATCAACATGAATCAGCCATAGGTGTACATATGTCCCCTCCCTCTTGAATCTCCTTCCCACCTCCCTCCCCATCCCACCCCTCTAGGTTGTTACAATGCCCCTGTTTGAGTTCCCTGAGTCATACAGCAAATTCCCAATGGCTGTCTATTTTACATATGGTAATATATGGTTCCATGTTCCTCTCTGTATGCATCATGCCTTCACTAAGGTATTGAGGATTAGTAAGAGAGGGCTCCTCAAAAGTCATCTGCAGTGGTTCTCCCCATTCATCACCGAGACCCCAAGCTTGACCATGCTCTTGACCTTTCACACCCATTCTGCCAAATAGACTCTTATCGGGAAGGTAAAGGGAGAAAAAGAACACGGAAAGGACAGGGCGTGCTGCTGTGCTAAGTCAATTCAGTCGTGTCCAACTCTCTGTGACGCCATGGACTGTAGCCCAGCAGGTTCCTCTGTCCATGGGATTCTCCAGGCAAGAATATTGGAGTGGGTTGCCATGCCTTCCTCCAGAGGATCTTCCTGAGCCAGGGATGGAACCCCAGTCTCTTGTGTCTCTGGGAGAGTTCTTTACCCCTCTGCCACCTGGGAAAGGCCCTTAGGAGAGAGGATCAAGAATGATTTCTCTCACTCATATGTGAGAATAAAATCCCAGCCTTTTCCTTCTCATGTTGGAGCACAAGGCTCCACGAGGGGGTTCTAAATAGGACCTTTCCATAAATAAACACCCTGCCTCATTGGCTTCGCCTTGGACGTCTTGGATTTGGCTGCAAGTCAATTAATCAAAAGCCATTCTTTTACCAAAAGTCAAGACACAATGACCAAATGAACAAGTGGGTCATTCTTTGAAGGATTAAGTTACTATATGTGACTAATGTGCCACAGCTTACCAAACTTACTGAGTTACCAAAACTTTATTGTTGTTTTATATATTTATTTCAACTTGCTACATAACATACAAAAATGCACATATTACTGTATATATTTTTACAAGTTTGGATATATGTACTGGAGAAGACAATGGCACCCCACTCCAGTACTCTTTCCTGGAAAACCCCATGGAGCCTGGTAGGCTGCAGTCCATGGGGTCTCTAAGAGTCGGACACGACTGAGCGACTTCACTTTCACTTTTCACTTTCGTGCATTGGAGAAGGAAATGGCAACCCACTCCAGTGTTCTTGCCTAGAGGATCTCAGAGACGGGGGAGCCTGGTGGGCTGCTGTCTATGGGGTCACACAGCTTTGGACATGACTGAAGAGTCTTAGCAGCAGTAGCAGTAGGAGGATATATGTACAAAACAATGATACCATCACAATGCTCTTATTTGTTTGAAGAGAAGAAATAATCTGTTTAAAATATTCTACTTATTTATTTTTCCGCGCTGGGTCTTTGCTGTGGCAGGAGAGATCTTCCATTTCATTGCAGCGTGTAGGCTATTTAGTTGCAGCATGTGAACTCTTAGTTGCTGGGTGTGGCATCCAGCTCCTTGACCAGTGTTCCCACCCGGGCCCCCAGCATTGGGACAGCAGAGTCCCAGCCACTGAACCACCAGAGAAGTCCCAATGCTGTTATTTTTAAATCCAGAGTTTAATGGGATTCCTCTGGGCAAATTGGCATGGCCAAGGGCTGGAGAGAGCCAGTTCCATCGGGTTCTGGGCCTGGACACTCCCCCTCCCCATTCTTTAGTCCCTCCTTCCTCTGGGATAGGCAACTGGAGAAGACTCTCTTCCTCTGCCAGCAAATGATCCCCTCCTCCACCCCAACCCCCAGCTACAAGGGGAACTTGGCTGATGGCCTGCTCCTTCTCCTCACATACCCTTTCCTGGGTGGTTTCTACCTGGGAATTCCATTTGAAGAAGAAAGGCAAGGTCTTCCTGATTCTCTTAAATAATATGATTATCCTACATCAGTGCTCAGGGACCACTCCTGCTGGCTTGAGGCAGCACTCAACAAAGAGCCTTCTTTGCAGTATTAAATTAGCTGGAACCCAGGTTCTCCCCAGGATGTTGAAGGTGACAAAATATATCTGAAGGCCACATGATCAACTCTGAGCTGGGGAAGGAGGGCTAAGTTTTCCACCTCTGGGAGAGGGGAAAAGTCTCACACTGGCCTAGACAGAGTTTCCTCTTGCATTTCCTCTACAGAGCCAGGAACTCCCCCTGCTGCTGGAGTGGTTTCCATCTGCGCCCCCACCCCACCCCGCATATCCTCTGCAAAAGGGAAGGTGGTGAACAGAACTGGGAGAGAACCAGATGAACACCCAGCTCCCTCTCCTCCATAAAGCCCTATGAGCAGCCCCTGTAACAGTGGCCCTTGGGGTCCTTGCCTCTGGGAACACACTCTCCTTCCTTGGAGACTCAAGCGACCCGTCTTGCACATCTAGGTGGTCCCAGTGGTGCAGGGTGGGGGAAGGACGGGTGTTGGAGATGAGGGTGGAAGCGAATGGATGGGTCTCGGTACACCCCTCCTGGGCACGTGGGAAACTTCAGAGATGTGTGTGGCTTACCGATGGTGACTGTGGAGCAGCAGTTTCCATCAGATGCACTAACCCCATGTGACACACAGAACAAATATGCAGAGAATTCACTACTTTATTGAAAACACAGAAAACGGGCCCTAAAATAGTGGGTCAGTGACTTGGCACGTGTATGTAAGACACTTGGCAGGCACTTGGCAGGCCCTGTGTGCTTGATGCTGAGGTATCGGAACTTCAATCTGGCTCAAAGGCACTTTCGACAAAGCTGTCATGGAGACCATTCAAGAGGAAACGGGGCTACAGAAAGGCCACCGGTGGTAGGGGACCAGGCAAGGCCGTGAGGGCAGCCGGAGTGAATGGAGGCTGGTAGAATCCAGGGCAGAGGAGGCAGAAACAGAGGGGATAAGGGCAGCATGGGCATCAAGGGTGGCACGGGTGGCATCAAGGGGGGCACGGGCGGCAAGGGCATCACGTCCAGGGGTATCGGCTCCAGAGGGACCCAGACCCAATCCGGCTCCTGAACGAGGACGGTGTTGCAGGGTCCACCCCTGTTGCTGACCACACGGTGGGCCGGGAGCAGGGGCGGCGCATCTCTGAACCTCAGTGCTCTCTGATATTTCCTCCACTTGGCCCTTCTATGATTAAACCACACCTCCAGTCAGAGAGAAAAAGGGGGCTGGGTTAGTACATGGACCAGTTAATGTCAGACAGGAAAAAACGGAGCAGGGAAATCTTGGTGACTTGAAGATGGGAAACTACACCAGGAGAAGAAGCTATTTCCTTCTGGTTAAAATTTTTTAGGACATTTACTTAAAGGCCCTCCCATCAGCCCCCCCACCCCCAGCAAGTGAGCACTGATGATGTGCCTGACTCTGGACTGGCTTCTCGCCTTGTCTCTCCTCCCACCTATTACTATTCCTGCCACTAACGCCACTCACTAGGCAGGCGCACCTTCGTGATGGGGGAAGTTGAGCACATGATAAAGTGGGTGCCTTTTAAAATCATACTGAGAGGAACGGGACCCATTTTGAATGACCCATCTTTGGTGCACAGTAAATAATCAATAGGCATGGGCTGGGTTTGTAAATAAAAGCTGTCCTCAGGGACTGCTGCGACGGTTATAGAGACGGAGCTGGTGTTGCCAGTGAGGTTTGGTCGTGGGGGCCCAGGGACTCTGTGGCTCGTCTGCTGACACCAGTGGAGTGGAAGCCCTGGACACAGCCTCAGTACCAGACTGCAGATCACAGAGGTTTAGACTGCTGCTGCTTAGTGGCTTCAGTCCGTCCGACTCTGGGCGACCCTATGGACTGCAGCCTGCCAGGCTCTTCTGTCCGTGAAACAAACTCGGCCCAAATTGACTAACATTCTTAAAATCTCGGCCAGCCAAGAGATGGCGGAGAGGACGCAACCACTGTTGCCTTTCTCAGCTCTGCACTCTCCACCCTGCCCCGCCCTCCAAATTTGCCCAGGCTCAGGACCCAGTCAGCTCCCTCTGCTCTGGGTGCGGCTGCAGGACCTTGGACCAGAGTCTCTCGTGCCCAGCACAGCCCTGCTCTCTAGGCGCTGCCTCTCAACCAGGAGAGCCTCATTGTCCCCTCAGGATTAAGGCAAGAGCATGCAACCTGCACATTAGGAAGAGAATTGATAAACACGTTGGTCAGGATTCACAAAATGGCTCCTACCGAAAAATGAGCCAACTTTCAACAACTGAAAGAAAAACCTGTGCTGTGGGTGCCACTGCTCCCTCAGCATCCCACTTGTTGGAATTACATCATATTTAATGTTTTTGGATGTTTTCACTCTGCAAATTTTACATGAAACCAAAGGCCTCCTCTCTCTATCGCCTCATTTTTCCTCTCCCATCTTAGTATCTGGGCCCTTCTGATGCATGAATAGGTAGTCTTAAGGAGCCACATTAATAAAGCTCACTTTGGAGGCGGGGGGATAGAGTGTACCAGGGATCAAATCTGCATAAAGATAAGCAAAATGCAAAACTGGCTAACTGAAGTGCTGGTGGCTACTACTTCCATATTCCCAGTACTGCTTTCATAGAGTAACTCTTGCTGTATGTGAAAACAAGGGGAGGTGTGCATTAAATATTTCTTTGGGAAATTCGTGCCATAGAATTTGGAAATAGATGGGAACATTCTCTCTTTTCCCTTATTTGTTTCCTGTGGGTCCTGTTCCCCTTCAGAACTCCACTAAGAGACGACTATGTAAACCCTGGAGAAGCATGTCACCAGGTTTTCTCTCCCAGTGAGCTTGCTTTGCCTTCATGAGAGACCACAGGCCCGGGCGTCTCAAGCCCTGGCCAGACCTGACTGTGAGCCCAATCCCTGGCCTTAGGCTCCCAGCCTTGCTTAGCAGACCCCCCACCCCCATCCCCACCCCCACCCACACCCCCATCCAACCAGGTCTGCAGCCCGCGTCCATCACTGCCCTCACACAGGGGCTCGGCAGCAAAGCACATAATAAAACCCTCCAGATTTTTCTTCTTTCTTTTCTTAATTTTCTACTTTAAAAAAATATTCCCTTGATACAACTTACTCTGTTCAAAGAACAAATATTCACTTTCTGTGCCTGGAGGTACCAAGTAGTCATTACCATCTAAGTAAATGGGCAAGTACTTCAAATTAACACAAGTAAGCTACTGGCTGAGAGCCATGAACCATGGACCATCAGGGAGACATTCTTCAAAACCAATCCCTGAAAATAATATGAAATGGGCAGAAAAAAATCCTTACACGTTAGAAATTGCTCAAAATAATATTCACTCATACATCGGGTAGTTTCATAATGTTGCATATATGCAGTATCTCCAATAAATATATTAATAGTGCCCAATTTTCTCAAACTCAACTTTAAAAAATATGTATATATATATTTAGACAAATTCCTAAGGGTTGCAAACCTTTCCTTCATCTCCATCATAATGTACAACCTACTATGTTAGCAATGTTTTCAGGCTGCACTTCAAACAATTTGAGAAAATTAAAATTTACAGCTGAAACTCTACACTGTTGTGAGTGTGAGTATGTGTGTGCTCAGTTGTGTCTGACTCTTTGCAACCCCACAGAGCCTGCCAGGCTCCTCTGTCCACGGTATTTTCCAGGCAAGAATACTGAAGCAGGTTGCCATTTCCTACTCCAGGAGGTCTTCCTAAAATAGGGATGGACCCCACGTCTCTTGTGTCTCCTGCGTTGCTCTACCAAACACACAAAAACAACAGCAGGAGGATCGGGCACTTGGAATTTTAAATCATGCCCCTCCCCATCAGTCTCAGCTAAACTAAACGTACATTTGTTGCTCATATGTTGCGTCCTGAGGTGAATTATTCCCTTGCCCAAATGGCTGAATACTTGAAAATTCACTCCTTGCCGAAAGAGCTGATGCCTGGCTTAAATATTTTAAATAATTTACTATACTTGGACCCCTTGCATGCTTAGTCGCTCAGTCGTGTCTGACGCTTTGTGACCCCATGGACTGTAGCACACCAGGCTCCTCTGTCCATGGGGATTCTCCAGGCAAGAATATTGGAGTGAGTTGCCACTCAAGGGGTGGACCCCCTTAAAACCCAGCTATTTGGTGCATTAATTTGAATAATTCCCAAGTCAGACTCAGTCCCAACATGAGTCCACAGAGAATTGCCCCCTAAAGGATATCAGTGTTAGAAAGAGTTTACTTTACTGAAGAGGTATCTATTCTGGCCCCAAAGTCCAGAAGTTCCAATCTTACTTTCCAAACATAGTGAAGGCTACAAAAACAAACCAATCTGAGAATGTCCAGGACAAGGTATCCAGTTCCCGAAGTGGGTTTTAGAATGGCTGTTATGCCAAACTGCTTTTTTCCAGTTTACTCACCTGCAGTCTATCTTCAGTCACTCCCATGCATCTTGCAAGCTCCTGTCTGAGGGGGAAGAATTACAAATACTCAGCATTTGACATTATGCATGAAATGAAATATATGTTATACGTTTCTCACTATTTAAAATATTTACTCAGAGAGTAGCCAAGATAACAGCATAAGAAAACTCTGAGCTTACTTCCTCCCTTGGGCACACCAAAATTACAACTATATACAGAGAAGCTATTGATAAGAATGACCTGAAAGATGAGCAGACAAGATCTTCCACAACTACAGATATGAAGAAGGAGACACGGTAAGATGGACAGGAAGGGTGGAGAAGGGGTATAGTCAAGACTCACACCCACAGGTCGGCAACCCATACGTGCTGGGCTTAGTCGCTCAGCTGTGTCCCACTCTTTGGGACGCCATGGACTGGAGCCCACCCGGCTTTCTCTGTCCATGGGGATTCTCCAGGCAAGAAAACTGGATTGGATTGCCAAGCCTTCCTCCAGGGGATCTTCCCAACCCAGGAGTCGAACCCAGGTCTCCTGTATTGCAGGTGGATTCTTAACCATCTGAGCCACCAGGCAACCAATATACAGGAGGATAGAAGGAAATGGTAACCCACTCCAGTATTCTTGCCTGGAGAATCCCATGGACGGAGAAGCCTGGTAGGCTACAGTCCATGGGGTCGCAAAGAGTCGGACATGACTGAGTGACTTCACTTACTTACTTAATTATAATTGAAGAGATTCACCACAAGAAGCAAGGAGTCTGAGCACACTAGATTTCCTAGCCTGGGGTCCTGAGCTGGGAAGATAAGCCCTCGGAACATTTGGCTTTGAAGGCCAGCAGGGCTTCCTTTCAGGAGACCCAGGAGCTGTGAGAAACTGAGACTCCACTCTGAAAGGGTGAACCCAAAATCTCACATGCTCCGGGACCCAGGGCAGAAGCAGTGATTTGAAAGGAGCCTCGATCAGACCTACCTGTTGATCTGGAGAATCTCCTGAAGAGGCAAGAAACAACTACAGCTTACCCTGGGGACACATATGCTGGCAGCAACCATTTTAAGGTGCTTGTTGGACCGTGAGCACTCTGCTGCTGGCAAGGGCCAGTTTGAAATCCTCCCTCTAGATTATTAGTACTGTGACCCAGCCCTCCCCCCAGTCTATTGGCACTAATCCTGGCACACCCCAAACCAAGCCGCTAGCCAGGCAGGGTCACAGCCTCACTCAGCAACAAGTCATTTGCCGTAGGAGCTTCTGAGTCCCCAGTCACCCAAGAACCACGCTTGCCCACCAGAGGTCCCAGGACCCAGCCCCAAACACCGGTGGGCCAGCAGCCTATGCACTAGGCAATGCCTGGTAACCACCAGACCAGGGGTCCACCCATGGTACTCAGCCCACCACAATGGAAGGGCTCATGCAGCCCATATAGAAAGCACTCCTGGAGCATATAGCTCTGATGACCAGAGGAAGTGACAGAGTGTATTTAATGTGACCAAAGGGGGAAAATCTACAGCAAAGAATACTCTACCTGGAAAAGCTATCATTCAGAGTTGAAGAAGAGATAAAGACTTTTAGAGACAAGTAAAAGCTAAGTGTTCAACACCACAACATATGCTTTACAAGAAATGTTAAAGGAACTTCTCTAAGCAAAAAAGAAAAGGCTATTACCACAAATAAGAAAAGAATAAAAAGTAAAGTTATAAGCTTTTACACAGCAAAGGAAGCCATAAAGAAAACGAAAGTCCATAGGTTTACAAAATAGAACAAAGTATTCATGAATGATGCAATCGGCATGAGCTAAAATTTCAAAATATGCAAACAGCTCATACAACTCAATAACAACAACAAAAAACAACCCAATCAAAAAAATGAGAAGACCTAAATAGACATTTCTCCAAAGAAGACGTGTGTGCGTGTGTGGGCACATATGTGCTCTATCGTGTCCAACTCATTGTGAATGTATGGGACTGTAGCCTGTCAGGCTTCTCTGTGTGTGGAATTTCCAGGACAAGAATCCATGTGGTCACAAAGAGTTGGACACAAATGTGCACACACACACACACGTCTTCTTTGGAGAAATCTCTGTTTTGGTCTTCTGCCCCTTTTTTGATTGGGTTGGGTTTTTGTTGCTGTTATTATTAAGTTGTACGAGCTATTTCTGTAGTTCGGAAATTATGCCTAGACATTTTTTCAAAGAAGTCATATAGAGGGCCATCAAGCACATGAAAAGATTCTCAACACTGCTCATCCCACATCTGGGCATATATCTAGAAAAGAGCAAAATTCTAATTAAAAAAGATACACATACACCAATGTTCATAGTGGCACTGTTTACAACAGCTAAAACATGGAAGCACTCTAAGTGTTCATCAACAGATGAATGGATAAAGATGTGGTATGTATATACAATGGAATATTACTCAGCCATAAAAAGAAGGAAATTCTGCCATTTGTGACCATGTGGGTGCACCTGGATAGTGTTAGACAAAGTGAATTAATTCCAACAACGACAAACATTATAAGATACCTCTTACATTCAGAATCAAAAAACAGTAAAATGAACTCTTTTACAAAACAGAAACAGATTCACAGAGGTAGAAAACAAATTTATGGTTACTGAGGAGAGGGAATAAATTGGGAGTATGGGATTAACAGATGCACACTACCATACATAAAATAGATAAAAAAGAAGGATTTCCTGCATAGCACAGGGAAGGTTATTCAGTATCTTATAATAAACTCTAATGGAAAAGAATTTGAAAGAGAATACATATACAAACATACGTGTATGTAAGCATAACCGAATACACTAGCTATATAAACCTCATGGTAACCACAAACCAAAAATCTATAATGGACTCACATACAACAAAAGAGAAAGGAATCCAAACATTACACTAAAGAAAGCCATCAAATCACAAAGGAAGAGAGCAAAGAAGAAGAAAAGAACAAAAAGAAAAGAATTAACAAAATGGCAGGAAATATATACCTACCAATAATTACTTTAAATATACATGGAATAAATACTTCAATTAAAAGACACAGACTGGCTGACTGGACACAGAAACAAATCCCACATACACGCTGCCTACAGGAGTCTCCCTTCAGATCTAAATACTCAGACAAAAAGTGAGAGGATGATTGAAAAAGGTATCCCATGCAAATGTAAATCAAAAGAAAGCTGGGGTAGCAACACTTGTATCAGATAAACTAGTCTTTCAAACAGAGACCATAACAAGAGAGAGACATTACATAACGAACATAGAATCAACTCAAGAAGATGTAACAACTGTAAATATATAGGCACCCAACATAAGAGCACCTAAAATATATACAGTACATACTAACAAACATAAAGGAGAAACTGACAGTAAACATGGTATTCAGGACTGTGACACCCCACTTACATCAACGGACAGATCATCCAGACGGAAAATCAATAAGGAAACACTGACCTCAAATGACACATTAGACTTAATGGACCGATAGAGCATCCCATCCAAAAGCAGCAAATACATGTTGACATTTTAGGAATGTCGACATTTTAGGAATCAGTGAACTAAGGTGGACTGGAATGGGTGAATTTAGCTTAGATGACCATTATATCTACTACTGTGGGCAGGAATCCCTTAAAAGAAAAGGAGTAGCCATCACAGTCAACAAAGGAGTCCGAAATGAAGTACGTGGATTAAATCTCAAAAACGACAGAATGATCTCTGTTCATTCCCAAGGCAAACCATTCAATATCACAGTAATCCAAGTCTATGCCCTGACCAGTAATACTGAAGAAGCTGAAGTTGAACGGTTCTATGAAGACCTACAAGACCTTCTAGAACTAACAGCCCAAAAAAGATGTCCTTTTCATTATAGGGGACTGGAATGCAAAAGTAGAAAGTCAAGAGATACCTGGAGTAACAGACAAATTTGGCCTTGGAGTACAGAATGAAACAGGGCAAAGGCTAACAGAGTTCTGCCAAGAGAATGCACTGGTCATAGCAAACACCCTCTTCCAACAACACAAAAGAAGACTCTACACATGGACATCACCAGATGGGCAATACCAAAATCAGACTGATTATATTCTTTGCAGCCAAAGACAGAGGAGTCCTATACAGTCAGCAAAACCAACACTGGGAGCTGACTGTGGCACAGATCATAAACTCCTTATTGGCAAATACAGACTTAAATTGAAGAAAGTAGGGAAAAGCACTACCCCATTCAGATATGACCTAAATTAAATCCCTTACAATTATACAGTGGAAGTGACAAATAGATTCAAGGGATTAGATCTGATAGACAGAGTGCCTGAAGATCTATGGACAGAGGTTCATGATATTGTACCGGAGGCAGGGATCATGATCATCCCCAAGGGAAAAAAATGAAAAAGGCAAAATGGTTGTCTGAGGAGGCCTTAGAAACAGCTATGAAAAGAAGAGAAGGGAAAGGCAAAGGAGAAAATGAAAGATATACCCATTCGAATGCAGAGTTCCAAAGAATAGCAAGGTGAGATAAGAAAGACTTCCTCAGCAATCAATGCAAAGAAATAAAGGAAAACAATAGAATGGGAAAGACTAGAGCTCTCTTCAAGAAAATTAGAGGGGCGGTCCTAAGATGGCGGAGGAATAGGACGGGGAGACCACTTTCTCTCCCACAAATTCATCGAAAGAACATTTGAGAGCCGAGCAAATTCCACAGAACAACTTCTGAATGCTGGCAGAGGACATCAGGCACCCAGAAAAGCAGCCCATTGTCTTCAAAAGGAGGTAGGACAAAATATAAAAGATAAAAAGAGAGACAAAAGAGGTAGGGATGGAGATCCGGCTGGGGAAGGGAGTTTTAAAAAAGAGAGAAGCTTCAAAACACCAGGAAATACTCTCTCCGGCGGGTCTGTGGTGAGCCTTGGAATCTCAGAGGGCAAAATAACTGGGAGGAAAAATAAATCAATAATTAAAACCCACAGATTACGTGCCCAAAAGCAACTCCCAGTGGTGCAACAGCCCAGACACTCACATCCCCACTAGCAAGCAGGGGAGGGACAGGGAGGAGTGGGCACCAGATAACCACGATGGTGTGATCACTCACCTGGAGCCGGACATCCTGGAATGTGAAGTCAAGTGGGACTTAGGAAGCATCGCTTCCTACAAAGCTAGTGTAAGTGATGGAATTCCAGTTGAGCTATTTCAAATCCTGAAAGATGATGCTGTGAAAGTGCTGCACTCATATGCCAGCAAATTCGGAAAACTCAGCAGTGGCCACAGGACTGGAAAAGGTCCAATCCCAAAGAAAGGCAATGCCAAAGAATGCTCAAACTACCGCACAATTGCAGTCATCTCACACGCTAGTAAAGTAATGCTCAAAATTCTCCAGGCTAGGCTTCAACAGTGCATGAATGATGAACTTTCCAACAAGAGATCAAAGAGCCAACATCCGTTGGATCATCAAAAAAAGCAAGAGAGTTCCAGATAAACATCTATTTCTGCTTTAATGATTATGCTAAAGCCTTGACTGTGTGGATCACAATAAACTGTGGGAAAATTCTTCAAGAGGATGGAAATACCAGACCACCTGACCTGCTTCCTGAGAAATTCCGTATGCAGGTCAGGAAAGCAACAGTTAGAACTGGACACGGAGCAACAGACTGGTTTCAAATGGGAAAGGAGTTTGTCAACGCTGTATTTGTCCCCTGCTTATTTAACTATATGCAGAGTACATCATGAGAAACACCGGGCTGGATGAAGCACAAGCTGGGAATCAAGATTGCCGAGGAGAAATATCAATAACCTCAGATATGCAAATGATACCACCTTTATGGCAGAAAGTGAAGAAGAAATAAAGAGCCTCTTTGAAAGAAAGTGAAAGAGGAGAATGAAAAGTTGGCCTTAAAACTCAACATTCAGAAAATAAGAACCTGGCATCTGGTCCCATCACTTCATGTCAAATAGATGAGGAAACAGTGCAAATGGTGGCAGACTTTATTTTTTGGGGTCTCCAAAATCACTGCAGATGGTGATTGCAGCCATGAAATTAAAAGACGCTTGTTCCTTGGAAGAAAAGTTGTGACCAACCTAGACTGCGTATTACAAAGCAGAGACATTACTTGGCCAACAAAGGTTCATCTAGTCAAAGCTCTGGTTTTTCCAGTAGGCATGTATGAATGTGAGAGTTGGATGATAAAGCTGAGCGCAGAAGAATCAATGCTTTTGAACTGTGATGTTGGAGAAGACTCTTGAGAGTCCCTTGGCCTGCAAGGAGATCCAAGCAGCCCATCCTAAAGGAAATCAGTCCTGAATATTCATTGAAAGGACTGATGCTGAAGCTGAAAACTCCAATACTTTGGCCACCTGATGGGAAGAACTGACTCATTGGAAAAGACCCTGATGCTCGGAAAGATTGAAGGCAGGAGGCGACGGGGGATGAAAGAGGATGAAATGTTGGATGGCGTCACCGACTCAATGGACGTAAGTTTGAGTAAATTCCGGGAGTTGGCGATGGACAGGGAGGCCTGGCGTACTGCAGTCCATGGGATTGCGAAGAGTCAAACACGGCTGAGCAACTGAACTGAACTGAACAGAACACATTCTCATGTGCACACCGGAACATTCTCCACAAAACAAGTCTCAGTAACATTTTAAGAAAACTTGAAATGGTATCAACCGGATCTTTTCCAACTACAATGCTGTGGGACTAGAAATCAAACTACAAGGAAAAAAAGCTTAAAAAAACACAACACATGGAGGCTAAACAAATGCTACCGAACAATGAATGAGTCACTTGAAGAAAAAAAAAAAAAAAAACGGCAACAACGAAAATGAAACACAATAATCCAAAATTCTATGAGAGATGCACTAAAAGCAGTTTCAGAGGGAGGTTTGTAGTAATTCAGCTCCTCAGGAAATAAGAAAAATCTCACATAAGCAACCTAACTGCACACCTAAAGGAACTAGAAAAAGGAGAACTAACAAAGCCAAAGTTAGTACAAGGGGAATCACAAAAATCAGAGAAGAAATAAATGAAATATATTTTATAATATATAAAATAGCAATGCCAAAATCAGAGTTGATTCTTTGAAAAGGTAAATAAAATTAATAAATCTTTAGCCAAACTCATCAAGGAAAAAGAGGGTTCCAAATCGATAAAATCAGAAATGAAAAAGAAAGTTAAATCAAACACACAGAAATACAAAAGGATCATAAGAGACTACTATGAACAATTAATTAGACATCAATAAAATGGATAACCTAGAAGAAATTAACAAATTCCTAGAAATGTCTAGTTCTACCTAGACTGGAGCAAAGAAGAAATAGAAAATTTGAACAGATCAATTTACTAGTAATGAAACTGAATGGGAAATATTAAAAAAGGATGTATTTATTTTACAGCAGCAGGAATACAGCCATATTCTTATAATAACTTTAAATGAAGAATAATCTATAAAAATTTTCAGTCCGTATGTTGCACATCTGAAACTAATAGAATATTTGAAATCAACTACACCTCAATAAAACAGACATCACTAATCACAAGAGAAATGCAAACCAAAACTACAATGAGATATCACCTCACACATGTCAGAATGGCTTATCATCAAAAAGACTACAAATAACAAATGTTGGTAAGCTTGTGGAGAAAAGAGAACACTTGCACACTGTTGGTGGGAATCAAATTGGTGGCAGCCACTGTAGAAAACAGTATGGAGGTTTCTCAAAAAGTTATAAACGAACTACCGTTAATGACCCCGAAATTTCAATCCCGGGTATATATCTAAAAAAAAAGAAAAACTAACCCCAAAAGATACATGCACCCCAATGTTCATACCAGCATTATTCACGACAGCCAAGATATGAAAGGAACGTAAGTGTCCATCAACATAGGCATGGATAAAGAAGATATGGTATATACATACAACAGAATACTACTCAACATTAAAAAGAATGAAATTTGCCATCTGCCAACAACATGGATGGACTTGGAGGGTATTATGCTCAGTGAAATAAATAAGTAGGACAGAGAAAGGCAGATGGTGTATGATGCCACTTATATGTGGATCTAAAACTGAAAACAAACTATTGAAATATAACCAAAAAGAAGCCTCACAGATATAGAGAATAACCTAGTGGTTACCAGTGAGGAGAGACAGGAGAGAGGGACAAGATAGGGGTAGTGATTGATACGTACAAACTACTATGTATTAATAAATAGCTACAAGGATACCTTGTACCAGCACAGGGATACAGCCAGTATTTCATAAGAACTATAGTGGAGTACAACCTTTAAAAATTGCGAAATCACTAATGTTGTTACACCTAAACATATAATATCGTATATCAACTATTCCTCAATTTTTTAAAAAAGATAACTTTAAAAGTCTCCACAAAATCTATTAGAACTAATAAATGAATTCAGTACAGTTTCAGGATTCAAGATTAATATATAGAAATGTGTTGCTTTTTTTCTATACACTTAATAATAAAGCTATCAGAGAAGCAAGAAAACAATCCATTTAAAATAGCATTGAAAAGAGTAAAATTTGAAATAGCATTAAAAAGAATACCTAAGATAATCTTAACCAAGGAGTTTGGTTTCACCAAAGGAAGTGAAATAAACTTTCACCAAGTGAAAGACCTATACTCTGAAACTATAAAACACTGCTGAAGGAATTTAAAAATTATACAAAGAAATGGAAAGATAATCTATGTTCTTGGATTGGAAGAATTAATATCGCTAAAATATCCATACAACCCAAAGCAATCTACAGATTTAATGCAAGCCCTATCAAAAATACATGACAGGGAAGGAAATTTAAAAAAAAGAGGGGCTATGTGTATATGTATAGGCTCATTCATTTTGCTTTACTGGAGAAACTAATACCAACATGTAAAGCAACCTATACTCCCAATAAGAAATAATTAAAAAAACAAAAGAACCTACAAAAAAGTGAAATACATGACATGTTTACCCAACAATAAATTCACCAAAGATAAATAATCCTGAGATTTATGTGAAACCACAAAGGACCCCCAAATGGCCAAAGTCATCTTGAGAAAAAAGAACAAGCTAGAGGTTTCACACTCCCTGGCTTCAGACTATACCAACAAGCTATAGTCATCAATGCACTTCCCTGGCAGTCCAGTGGTTAAGACACCTGACACTGCCCTTTCACTAACAGGGGGCTTGGGTTCGATCCCTGGTCAGAGATGATTCTGAATGCCATGGGGTGTAGCAAAAAAAAAAACAAAAACCTCAATATGGTACTGGCATTAAAAAACAGGCACAACAGATACGAGAACAGACTAGAAAGCTCAGAAATAAACCCAAGTACTTATCGTCAATTATCTATGACAAAGCAGGTAAGAATATACAACAGGGAAAACAGTCTCTTCAGTAAGTGGTGCTAGGAATACTGCCACCAGCTTGCATGTAAAAGAAATATAGAACATTTTCTCACAGAACATTAAAAAATAAGCTCAAAATGGATTAATGACCTAAATGTAAGCCTACCAGGCTCCTCCCTCCATGGGATTCTCCAGGCAAGAGTACTGGAGTGGTTGCCATTTCCTTCTCCAGGGGATCTTCCCGACCCAGGGATCGAACCCAGGTCTCCCGCATTTTCAGGCAGACGCTTTAACCTCTGAGCCACCAGGGAAGCCCAAATGTAAGACTAGATACTATGAAAACTCCTAGAGGAAAACAGGCAGAACACTCTTTGACATGAATCACAGGCAATACTTTTTGGGATCTGTCTCCTAAGGCCAAAAAAAAAAAAAAAAAAGCAAAAACAAACAAATGAGACTCTAATTAAACTTAAAAGCTTTTTGCACAGCAAGGGAAACCATACACAAAACAAAAGGACAACCTACTGGATGGGAGAAAATTTTTGTAAAGGATATTACTGACAAGGATTAATATCCAATTTTACAAAAACAGGTCGGGCTTCCCTCATAGCTCAGTTGTAAAGAATCCGCCTGCAATGCAGGCGACCCTGGTTCTATTCCTGGGTTGGGAAGATCTGCCTGGAGAAGGGATAGGCTTACCCACCCCAGTAATTCTTTGGGCTCCTTGTTATGGCCCAGCTGGTAAAGAATTCCACCTGCAATGCAGAAGACCTGGGTTCGAGCCCTGGATTGGGGAAGATCCCTGTAGAAGGCAAAGGCTACCCGCTCTAGTATTCTGGCCTGGAGAATTCCATGGACTGTATAGTCCATGGGGTCACAGAGTCGGACACGACTGAGTGACTTTCACTCCACTTCATACAACTCAGTATCAAAAAACAAAGAACCTGATGCAAAAATGGGCAGAAGACCTGAATAGACATTTTGCCAAAGAAGATACACAGATGGCCAACAGACATATGAAAAAAAAAAACAAAAAGCTCAACACTTTTAATCGTCAGAGAAACGCAAATCAAAACCATAATGAGATCACCTCATACCTGTCAAATGGCTATCATCAAAAGGATAACAAATGTTGGCAAGGATGTGGAGAAAAGGAATCCTACACTGTGGGAATGTAAACTGGTTGCAGGCACTATGGAAAACAGTATGGAGTTCTCCAAAAGACTAAAGTAGAACTATCGTTGATCCAGCAATTCCACTCCTTGGGTAATATCAAAGAAAACGAAACAGTAATTCAAATGATATTTGCACCTCAATGTTCACAGCAGCATTTTACAACAGCCAAAATATGAAAGCAACCTAAGTGCCAGTAACAGATACATGGATAGAAGAAGATGTGGTATGTATATATATATATATATACTAATGGAATACTTTCCAGTCATACAAATGAATGAAAATTACGCCTATTGTAACAATGTGGATGGAACCTAGAGAGTATTATGTTTAGTGAAATAAAGTCCAGACACAGAAAGACAAACACTGTATGATTTTCACTTACATGTGGAATCTAATACATAGAAACATGAACAAATGTAACTAAACAGAGACAAAATTATATATACAGAGAAAAAAAAAACAAAAACAGGTGGTTGTCTGAAAGGAGGGGTGGGGGGGAGGAGAGAGAAATAGGTGAAGGAGATTAAGAGGTAAAAACTTCCAGTTGAAAAATACATGAATAACTGGTATGAAATGTAACAGTGTGGGGGAATATAGTCAATAATTACAGAATATCTTTTATGGTGACAGACTCATGGTGATATTTTTACATGTATAGAGATAATGATCACTATGTTGTAGAACAGGAACTAACATACTGTTGTAGTCAATTATACTTCAAAAGGAAACAAACTAAAAAAGAGAGATTAGATTGGTGCTTACCAGAGGGAGTCAGGTGGGGGACCTGGGTGAAGGCAGTCAAAAGGTATAAATGAGATATAGGCAGTTCTAGACACCCAAATCAAGGGGCATCTTGAGTTTGACACTTGAGAAAGGGAGAAATTGGGCTGATTCTTAGAATTATCACACAGCAAAAGCCAACCGAACTTGGAGTAATCTGAACAAACTGAACAGAAAATACTGAGCCAAAGTTGATGCTATTCACCATCCCTTCTCAATAAATCATCTACCACCATGGAGGTTTCCATGATATGGTTTGCCTACAGCCTCTCCAATCAGTCCTTCTCTGTCTCTTGCAAATTTCTGTCACTCTTTCAATATGCCCTAGCTCAGTGAGTATACCACCTGCCATTCAGTTGGGCAAATCAGAAATTCAGATCTTTTTCTTAATCATTTCCTTTTACTCCTATGTCCAAACTACCATGAACTGCTATCAATTTACCTTCTAAATACCTCTTTAACCTGTTCACTTCTATCCATTACCACCACCTGGACCAACACACCATCACCTCTGGCCTTGCCTACTGAACAGCCTCCTAAGATCAAATCTCAGCCACATCCCAGCTGTGTGGATCTTGGGCAAGTCTCTTCACGTCTCTGGGCTTCAGTTTTTTAACAGGTGAAGCGGGGATAAAAAACAGTAGCTACCACATTCACATAGGGTTGTGAAGAGTCAATGACAATCTGTAGAAAACCCTTTAGGACCAGTGCTTAACACAGTAAGCGCAACGTAAATGATAGCTTTTAAAATTTTATCTGCATTCACAGACACTCAGCAATCCATTCATTCTCCACCCTGTAGCTTGCTTTAGGGACAATTCTACCTCAGGCACAAACTTTAAGGGTAACTAAAAATTCAGTAATTAAGATAAAGGATCTTTTAACGTAGGATTCCCTGGTGGCTCAGAGGGTAAAGCGTCTGCCTGCAATGCAGGAGACCTGGGGTCGATCCCTGGGTCAGGAAGATCCCCTGGAGAAGGAAATGGCAACCCACTCCAGTACTCTTGCCTGGAAAATCCCATGAACAGAGAAGCCTGGTAGACTACAGTCCATGGGATCGCAAAGAGTCGGACACGACTGAGCGACTTCACTTTCACTTTTCTTTCAATGTAGTATTTGGGCTTCCCTGGTGGCTCAGCTGGTGAAGCATCCTCTTGCAATGCGGGAGACCTGGGTTCAAAAGATCCCCTGGAGACGGGAACTGCTACCCACTCCAGTATTCTGGCCTAGAGAATTCCATGGACTATACAGTCCATGGGGTCCCAAAGAGTCTGACACGACTGAGCGACTTTCACTTTCACTTTCACGTTCAATGTAGTCTTTACGTTAATGCAAATATAATCCATGAATAACTGATGACGAATATTTCAAATCAAAGTAGAATCCAACCGCGCACGTACTCCACCATGCCTCAGGCGACTCATTTGTTAACTGTGGGCCGACAGTTTCCCCACGTGACTTATTCAAACTCCCCACCGTAATACTGCCTCCATCCCCACCGGGCAGAGGAGCCCCCGCCCCCGCCCCAGGCCCCGGGGTTTTCAACTCCGGAGCTGAGGACAGGGACCCGCTCGCCTCAGCCGGCGCCCCCAGAGCTGCCCGCTTACTGCATGGCCGCATCGAGATACGGAGTGCGGTGGAAAACTCCCTCCAGCTCCCGCAGCTGCTCCAGCGTGAAGGTGTGCCGGGAGACTCGGTGGCGCCTGTCTGCCGCCTTCCGAACCTCGACGGCGGCTCCCGGGCGCTGCTCCTCCCCGCCCTTCTCTCCGTCTTCGCCGCCGCCCGCGCCCGCCTCAGCCTCTACCTCAGCCTTGGCCTCGCGGCTTTCCCCATCCGGGGGGCCCGCATCTCCCGCGCCCACATCGCCGCCTTCCTTTTCTTCTCCTTCTTCATATCCCGCCTCTTTCCCCTCCGCGGCTGCTCCCTGCTCAGGTTCGGACTGAGCCTTCGGCTCCTCTCCCCTCTCTCCAGGAAGCGAGACCTTCGCGGGCTCGGCCTCTGCAAGACAAGAAACCCAAAGCCAAAGATCAGGCCGTCGAGCGAGCCCGCTGAGGAAGAGGCAGGAACCCGCCGCGTCTGAGGAGGAATCCTCCCGCTCGCCCCTCCCTAGGGAAATTCGTTTCCAGGAACCCTGTGAACCGAGCGCCCAGCCTGCCACTGACCGTGAGCTTCTTCCCGATTCTCCTTGACCCCCAGCCTGAGGAAGCCCGCGACGGCCGCGTCGGTGTTGGCATCGGCATTGTGGCCACGCTGCGGCTGAGGCTTCATGTTCCGACCGCTGTCGAGGAGGCTGTGCCTGCAGCGGAGGCTGTCCTGGATCTCCCGAGACCCCGGCTCTGGACTCAGGGCTAGAAGCGGCGGCCCGCGATGTGGCACCGTTAGGCCTACTCTGGCGTCGGGTCAGGACTAGAGTCCGGATACACGCTCTCTGGGGGTTTATCATCGGTTGCTGGGGGTTGGGTCAGCTGAAGTGCGCATGCGGCAGGAGCTAGGCTGTCCTGGGGGCCGGGGCGGGGTGGGCAGGAGGTGCGGGGGCGGGGGAGACTCCAGGTGCGCACCACGGGGGCGCTGGTAGGGAGCGTGAGTGAGAGCAGAACTCAGGCCCCCAAGTTGCAACTTAGCTGACCAAGGACTGCGCACTTGGTCTGGCGTCTTCCCAGACCAAGGGCCTGTGCCTGATTTGTGGACGGGAAGAGCAGGCCCTCACCCTAGCTCCGTAGACCTTGGAGAAACGTTTGGGGCTATCTCCTGGCTCAGCCTGCCATATCCAGCAGCCAGAACTAAGGAGAAGCAATCAAACTAATACGTTCACCCCTTGGTGTCGCCAGGGACTGGTTCCGGGACACGCCGGTGATACCAAAATCTGCGCATGCTCAAGTCCCATAGCGGGCCCTCCGCATCTGCGGATGTGAAACCCACAGATGCGGAGGGCCGTCTGTTTGTTTACAGAAAAACAACAACAACAACAAAAAAACAAAAAAAAAAAAACCAGAAGAGAAAGAGACACGTGTACCCCAATGTTCATCGCAGCACTGTTTATAATAGCCAAGACATGGAAGCAACCTAGATGTCCATCAGCAGATGAATGGATAAGAAAGCTGTGGTACATATACACAATGGAGTATTACTCAGCATTAAAAGATACATTTGAATCAGTTTAATGAGGTGGTGAAACTGGAGCCTATTTACAGAGTGAAGTAAGCCAGAAGGAAAACATAAATACAGTATACTAACGATATATATGGATTAAAGATGGTAACATAACCCGGTGTCGAGACAGCAAAGGACACTGATGTATAGAAGGTCTTATGGACTTGTGGAGAGGGAGAGGGTGGAAGATTTGGGAGAATGCATGAAACATGTAAGTATATGTGGGAAACGAGTTGCCAGTCCAGGTTCGATGCATGATGCTGGATGCTTGGATGGTGCACTGGACGGCCAGGGGGATGTATGGGGAGGGAGGAGGGAGGAGGGTTTGGTGGGAACCATGTATACTGTGGCGGATTCCTTTGATATTTGGCAAAACTAATACAATTATGTAAAGTTTAAAATAAATAAAATGGAGAAAAAGAAAAAATAAAATAAATATCAATGCTCAAAAAAAAAAAAAAACCCATGTATAAGTGGACCAGCTAGGCCTTTGCTTGCTCTGAGTTTTTGCAGTGAGGCTGAAGTCGAGTCTGCCATACTCCAGTGGTCTCCAGGGAGCAGGAGTACAGGGTTGGGTTTTCTGAGCAGGTGGGATGCTCAGATGCACTACGAAAACAAAACAAAACCCAGCCCACCCCTTAAGAAAGGCCGTTAGCCTATTTTAGTAGCAAATCCACATCAAATTGCAAGTGTAGAAACCTGCACAGTGTTTAGAAACTCAAGAATGCTTATGGGGTACAGAGAGAGCCCCTTCCTTTTGTTTTTGCCTTTGTTGCAACTATGTATTGAGCTACATCTTTATAACAGTTCCTATTCTTCTGGCTGTAATCCTCTATAGAGGTATACATGTCTCCTGTGGTGGACCCCTGTGGACATGGCTAAATTACCTGGTTTCTTGCAGCTGCCTCCCCCACCTCCTTATCTCGCCTCATTATGTTTTCTAGAAACCTTCCTGAGCCCTTGCTGAGGAATAAATAAATTTTATTTATTGTCAATAAGAGAGAGCCAGGCCAGATTGCAGGCTCTATGATTTTTCCTTGAAGGAGTGTTTTACAGAGGCCCAAGCAACCCACTCCAGTACTCTTGCCTGGAATTCCCATGGATGGATGAGCCTGGTAGGCTGCGGTCCATGGGGTCACTAAGAGTCGTGGTACGGACTGAGCGACTTCACTATCACTTTTCACTTTCGCATCGGAGAAGGAAATGGAAAACCCACTCCAGTGTTCTTGCCTGGAAATCCCAGGACGGAGGAGCCTAGTGGGCTGCCGTCTATGGGGTCGCACAGAGTCCGACACGACTGAAGCGAACTTAACAGCATCAGCAAGACTTGTTAATATCCTAAATACTGAAAATAACTTCTAACAATGGCCCTATACTTAAATGTACCTATCTTGTGTTATCTTACACAACCGTTTTTTGCCCACCCCATTTGAGATCAGAATCCATATTTTTGTAGGCTCCTAAATGTATCATGGGACCGGGTCATCTCACCTACAGTGCCTAAGGCAAATGCCTTCTGCTTCATGTTTCTGGAGAGTGGGTAAGAAATTAACTAAAAAAAGGGTTTGGTGCAATTCTTTTTCAAAAAGTGGTAAGAGATGGCAATCTGATACCTCTTCCTGATTTTAACAAGACGTTTCCTCCTCATGTTGGCCCGGATTGAGTTCATCAGGCCTCTGCCGCTTGGCTTGATAGCCTATGCACAATTTTGGCTATATTAGTTATCTCATGAGAGACCTATTAGAGTTTTCATCATGATTTGCATTAGACTGCCTAGAATTCTATGACAGCTCAGGAAGGTGTCCCTTCATAGCTCAGATTTCCACAGTGAATGTGGTGTTTTCCAACTGTAGTAACCCATTGACCCTTGACAAACGTTGCCTTACTTTGGCATCAGGCATTGGTAGTGTTTTTCTTTAAATTTTACACTGCACACTTTTAAAACCTTAATCCTGAATGGGAGCCTCAAGTCATAACCACAAAACATGGTTTGATGTATTAGATTTATGGAGTGAGGGCCCTGGAGCCAGTCTGTTTGCATCAAATCCTGGCTTGCTAACCATTTGCTAGCTGGCTAAACTGTTAGGTTTACTTATTCTCACTTAATCTTGGTCTCTACATCTGTAAAACGAGGATAGCAATAGGAACTACATCACCAGGTATTGTGAATTAACTGAGATGATAAAGACAAAACGCTAGCAATGGCCATACTATGCTGTCCTACGTTTCTGACTTTAGTCAATTGTGTGGTTTATTTATTTATTCACAAGAAGTCCATGAAAGAAGAGAGATGGGTTTATTCTCTGGAAGTTGGCAATGAGGACAGAGAGTTTCTTGTCAACATGTCGCTGCCATGTTTTTGTCCCTATGTATGCTTCAGTCACTGGGAAGGCTATCTAATTATATCTGGTATATCTTTCCTTTTCTCCTTTGCTTTTCGCTTCTTCTTCTTTCACACTATTGTAAGGCCTCCTCAGACCTCAGCGTCAATGCAAAGAAAGAGGAAAACATAGAATGGGAAAGACTAGAGATCTCTTCAAGAAAATTAGAGATACCAAGGGAACATTTCATGCAAAGATGGGCACAATAAAGGACAGAAATGGTAGGGACCTAACAGAAGCAGAAGATATTAAGAAGAAGTGGCAAGAATACACAGAAGAACTATTCAAAAACGTTCTTCATGACCCAGACAACCACAATGGTGTGATCACTCACCTGGAACCAGACATCCTGGAATGTGAAGTCAAGTGGGACTTAGGAAGCATCACTTCCTACAAAGCTAGTGTAAGTGATGGAATTCCAGTTGAGCCATTTTAAATCCTGAAAGATGATGCTGTGAAAGTGCTGCACTCAATATGCCAGCAAATTTGGAAAACTCAGCAGTGGCCACAGGACTGGGAAAGGTCAGTTTTCATTCCAATCCCAAAGAAAGGCAATGCCAAAAAATGCTCAAACTACCGCACAATTGCAGTCATCTCACACGCTAGTAAAGTAATGCTCAAAATTCTCCAAGCTAGGCTTCAACAGTGCATGAATGATGAACTTCCAACAAGAGATCAAAGAGCCAACATCCGTTGGATCATCAAAAAAGCAAGAGAGTTCCAGATAAACATCTATTTCTGCTTTAATGACTATGCTAAAGCCTTTGACTGTGTGGATCACAATAAACTGTGGAAAATTCTTCAAGAGATGGAAATACCAGACCACCTGACCTGCTTCCTGAGAAATTTGTATGCAGGTCAGGAAGCAACAGTTAGAACTGGACACGGAGCAACAGACTGGTTTCAAATCGGGAAAGGAGATTGTCAATGCTGTATATTGTCACCCTGCTTATTTAACTTATATGCAGAGTACATCATGAAAAACACTGGGCTGGATGAAGCACAAGCTGGAATCAAGATTGCCAGGAGAAATATCAATAACCTCAGATATGCAAATGACACCACCTTTATGGCAGAAAGTGACGAAGAAATAAAGAGCCTCTTGAAGAAAGTGAAAGAGGAGAGTGAAAAAGTTGGCTTAAAACTCAACATTCAGAAAATTAAGATCATGGCATCTGGTCCCATCACTTCATGGCAAATAGATGGGGAAACAGTGGAAACGGTGGCAGACTTTATTTTTTGGGGGCTCCAAAATCACTGCAGATGGTGATTGCAGCTATGAAATTAAAAGACGCTTGTTCCTTGGAAGAAAAGTTATGACCAACCTAGACAGCATATTACAAAGCAGAGACATTACTTTGCCAACAAAGGTTCGTCTAGTCAAAGCTCTGGTTTTTCCAGTAGTCATGTATGAATGTGAGAGTTGGAGGATAAAAGCTGAGTGCAGAAGAATCAATGCTTTTGAACTGTGATGTTGGAGAAGACTCTTGAGAGTCCCTTGGACTGCAAGGAGATTGAAGCAGCCCATCCTAAAAGAAATCAGTCCTGAATATTCATTGAAAGGACTGATGCTGAAGCTGAAACTCCAATACTTTGGCCACCTGGTGGGAAGAACTGACTCATTGGAAAAGACCCCAATGCTCGGAAAGATTGAAGGCAGGAGGCGACGGGGATGAAAGAGGATGAAATGGTTGGATGGCGTCACCGACTCAATGGACGTAAGTTTGAGTAAATTCCGGGAGTTGGCGATGGACAGGGAGGCCTGGCGTACTGCAGTCCATGGGATTGTGCAGAGTCAAACACGACTGAGCAACTGAACTGAACTGAACACATTCTCACGTGCACACAGAACATTCTCCACAAAACAAGTCTCAATATATTTAAGAAAACTGAAATGGTATCAAACATCTTTTTCAACTACAATGCTGTGAGACTAGAAATCAACTACAAGGAAAAAAGCTTCAAAAAAACAAACACATGGAGGCTAAACAAAATGCTACCAAACAATGAATGAGTCATTGAAGAAATCAAAGAGAAAAAAAAAAAAAAAACGAAAATGAAAACACAATAATCCAAAATTTATGGGATGCACTAAAAGCAGTTTTCAGAGGGAGATTTGTAGTAATTCAAGCTTTCCTCAGGAAATAAGAAAAATCTCACATAAGCAACCTAACTGCACACCTAAAGGAACTAGAAAAAGGAGAACTAACAAAACCTAAAGCTAGTACAAGGGGGAAATCACAAAAATCAGAGAAGAAATAAATGAAATATATTTTAAAATATATAAAATAGCAATGCAAATCAGAGTTGATTCTTTGAAAAAGTAAATAAAATTAATAAATCTTTAGCCAGACTCATCAAGAAAAAGAGGGTCCAAATCGATAAAATCAGAAATGAAAAAGAAAGTTACAATCAACACCACAGAAATACAAAGGATCATAAGAGACTACTATGAACAATTAATTAGACATCAATAAAATGGATAACCTAGAAGAAATTAACAAATTCCTAGAAATGTATAGTCTAGCTAGACTGGAGCAAGAAGAAATAGAAAATTTGAACAGATCAACTACTAGTGATGAAATTGAATTGGAATATTAAAAAGGATGTATTTATTTTACAGCAGCAGGAATACAGCCAATATCATATAATAACTTTAAATGAAGAATAATCTATAAAAATTTTCAGTCCGTATGTTGCACATCTGAAACTAATAGAATATTTGAAATCAACTACACCTCAATAAAACAGACATCACTAATCACGAGAGAAATGCAAACCAAAACTACAATGAGATATCACCTCACACATGTCAGAATGGCTATCATCAAAAAGACTACAAATAACAAATGTTGGTAAGCTTGTGGAGAAAAGAGAACACTTGCACACTGTTGGTGGGAATGTTAATTGGTGCAGCCACTGTAGAAAACAGTATGGAGGTTTCTCAAAAACTTAAAAACTGAACTACCGTGTGACCCCGAAATTTCAATCCCAGGTATATATCTTAAAAAAAAGAAAAACTAACCCCAAAAGATACATGCACCCCAATGTTCATACCAGCATTATTCACGACAGCCAAGATATGGAAGGAACGTTAAGTGTCCATCAACATAGGCATGGATAAAGAAGATATGGTATATACATACAACAGAATACTACTCAACATTAAAAAGAATGAAATTTTGCCATCTGCAACAACATGGATGGACTTGGAGGGTATTATGCTCAGTGAAATAAATAAGTAGGACAGAGAAAGGCAGATGGTGTATGATGCCACTTATATGTGGAATCTAAAACTGAAAACAAACTGTTGAATATAACCAAAAAAGAAGCCTCACAGATATAGAGAATAACCTAGTGGTTACCAGTGAGGAGAGACAGGAGAGAGGGACAAGATAGGGGTAGTGGATTGATACGTACAAACTACTATGTATAAAATAAATAAGCTACAAGGATACCTTGTACAGCACAGGGAATACAGCCAGTATTTCATAAGAACTATAGTGGAGTACAACCTTTAAAAATTGCGAATCACTATGTTGTACACCTAAAACATATAATATCGTATATCAACTATTCCTCAATTTTTTAAAAAAGATAACTTTAAAGTCTCCACCAAAAATCTATTAGAACTAATAAATGAATTCAGTACAGTTTCAGGATTCAAGATTAATATATAGAAATGTGTTGCTTTTTTTCTATACACTTAATAATAAGCTATCAGAGAAAGCAAGAAAACAATCCCATTTAAAATAGCATTGAAAAGAGTAAAATTTGAAATAGCATTAAAAAGAATACCTAAGAATAATCTTAACCAAGGAGGTTTGGTTTCACCAAAGGAAGTGAAATAAACTTTCACCAAGTGAAAGACCTATACTCTGAAAACTATAAAACACTGCTGAAGGAATTTAAAAATTATACAAAGAAATGGAAAGATAATCTATGTTCTTGGATTGGAAGAATTAATATCGCTAAAATATCCATACAACCCAAAGCAATCTACAGATTTAATGCAAGCCCTATCAAAATACATGACAGGGAAGGAAATTTAAAAAAAGAGGGGCTATGTGTATATGTATAGCTCATTCATTTTGCTTTACTGGAGAAACTAATACAACATTGTAAAGCAACTATACTCCAATAAGAAATAATTAAAAAAACAAAAAGAACCTACAAAAAAGTGAAATACATGACATTGTTTACCCAACAATAAATTCACCCAAAGAATAAATAATCCTGAAATTTATGTGAAACCACAAAGGACCCCCAAATGGCCAAAGTCATCTTGAGAAAAAAGAACAAAGCTAGAGGTTTCACACTCCCTGGCTTCAGACTATACCACAAAGCTATAGTCATCAATGCACTTCCCTGGCAGTCCAGTGGTTAAGACACCTGACACTGCCCTTTCACTACAGGGGGCTTGGGTTCAATCCCTGGTCAGAGATGATTCTGAATGCCATGGGGTGTAGCAAAAAAAACAAAAACAAAAACTCAATATGGTACTGGCATTAAAAACAGGCACACAGATCACGAGAACAGACTAGAAAGCTCAGAAATAAACCCAAGTACTTATCGTCAATTAATCTATGACAAAGCAGGTAAGAATATACAACAGGGAAAACAGTCTCTTTAATAAGTGGTGCTAGGAATACTGCACAGCTGCATGTAAAAGATTTTAGAACATTTTCTCACAGAACATTAAAAAATAAGCTCAAAATGGATTAATGACCTAAATGTAAGCCTACCAGGCTCCTCCCTCCATGGGATTCTCCAGGCAAGAGTACTGGAGTGGGTTGCCATTTCCTTCTCCAGTTGATCTTCCCGACCCAGGGATCGAACCCAGGTCTCCTGCATTTCAGGCAGACGCTTTAACCTCTGAGCCACCAGGGAAGCCCAAATGTAAAGACTAGATACTATGAAACTCCTAGAGGAAAACAGGCAGAACACTCTTTGACATGAATCACAGCAATACTTTTTGGGATCTGTCTCCTAAGGCCAAAAAAAAAAAAAGAAAAGCAAAAACAAACAAATGAGATCTAATTAAACTTAAAAGCTTTTTGCACAGCAAGGGAAACCATATACAAAACAAAAGGACAACCTACTGGATGGGAGAAAATTTTTGTAAAGGATATTACTGACAAGGACTTAATATCCAATTTTTACAAAAACAGGTCGGGCTTCCCTCATAGCTCAGTTGGTAAAGAATCCGCCTGCAATGCAGGCGACCCTGGTTCTATTCCTGGGTTGGGAAGATCTGCTGGAGAAGGGATAGGCTACCCACCCCAGTATTCTTGGGCTTCCCTTGTGTGGCTCAGCTGGTAAAGAATCCACCTGCAATGCAGAAGACCTGGGTTCGAGCCCTGGATTGGGAAGATCCCCTGTAGAAGGCAAAGGCTACCCACTCTAGTATTCTGGCCTGGAGAATTCCATGGACTGTATAGTCCATGGGGTCACAGAGTCGGACACGACTGAGTGACTTTCACTCCACTTCATACAACTCAGTATCAAAAAACAAAGAACCTGATGCAAAAATGGGCAGAAGACCTGAATAGACATTTTGCCAAAGAAGATACACAGATGGCCAACAGACATATGAAAAAAAAAAAGCTCAACACTGTTAATCGTCAGAGAAACGCAAATCAAAACCATAATGAGATCACCTCATACCTGTCAAATGGCTATCATCAAAAGGATAACAAATGTTGGCAAGGATGTGGAGAAAAGGGAATCCTACACTGTGGGAATGTAAACTGGTGCAGCCACTATGGAAAACAGTATGGAGGTTTCTCCAAAAGACTAAAAGTAGAACTATCGTTCGATCCAGCAATTCCACTCTTGGGTAAATATCAAAGAAAACGAAAACAGTAATTCAAAATGATATTTGCACCTCAATGTTCACAGCAGCATTATTTACAACAGCCAAAATATGAAAGCAACCTAAGTGCCCAGTAACAGATACATGGATAAAGAAGATGATACAATGGAATACTTCTCAGTCATACAAATGAATGAAATTATGCTATTTGTAACAATGTGGATGGACCTAGAGAGTATTATGTTTAGTGAAATAAGTCAGACACAGAAAGACAAACACTGTATGATTTCACTTACATGTGGAATCTAATACATGAAACAAATGAACAAATGTAACTAAACAGAGACAAAATTATATATACAGAGGAAAAAAAACAAAAAACAGGTGGTTGTCTGAAAGGAGGGGTGGGGGGAGGAGAGAAATAGGTGAAGGAGATTAAGAGGTAAAAACTTCCAGTTGAAAAATAAATGAATAACTGGTATGAAATGTACAGTGTGGGGAATATAGTCAATAATTACAGAATATCTTTTATGGTGACAGACTCATGGTGATCATTTTTACATGTATAGAGATAATGAATCACTATGTTGTAGAACAGGAACTAACATACTGTTGTAGGTCAATTATACTTCAAAAGGAAACAAACTAAAAAAAGAGAGATTAGATTGGTGCTTACCAGAGGGAGTCAGGTGGGGGACCTGGGTGAAGGCAGTCAAAAGGTATAAATGAGATATAGGCAGTTCTAGACACCCAAATCAAGGGGCATCTTGAGTTTGACACTTGAGAAAGGGAGAAATTGGGCTGATTCTTAGAATTATCACACAGCAAAAGCCAACCGAACTTGGAGTAATCTGAACAAACTGAACAGAAAATACTGAGCCAAAGTTGATGCTATTCACCATCCCTTCTCAATAAATCATCTACCACCATGGAGGTTTCCATGATATGGTTTGCCTACAGCCTCTCCAATCAGTCCTTCTCTGTCTCTTGCAAATTTCTGTCACTCTTTCAATATGCCCTAGCTCAGTGAGTATACCACCTGCCATTCAGTTGGGCAAATCAGAAATTCAGATCTTTTTCTTAATCATTTCCTTTTACTCCTATGTCCAAACTACCATGAACTGCTATCAATTTACCTTCTAAATACCTCTTTAACCTGTTCACTTCTATCCATTACCACTACCTGGACCAACACACCATCACCTCTGGCCTTGCCTACTGAACAGCCTCCTAAGATCAAATCTCAGCCACATCCCAGCTGTGTGGATCTTGGGCAAGTCTCTTCACGTCTCTGGGCTTCAGTTTTTTAACAGGTGAAGCGGGGATAAAAAACAGTAGCTACCACATTCACATAGGGTTGTGAAGAGTCAATGACAATCTGTAGAAAACCCTTTAGGACCAGTGCTTAACACAGTAAGCGCAACGTAAATGATAGCTTTTAAAATTTTATCTGCATTCACAGACACTCAGCAATCCATTCATTCTCCACCCTGTAGCTTGCTTTAGGGACAATTCTACCTCAGGCACAAACTTTAAGGGTAACTAAAAATTCAGTAATTAAGATAAAGGATCTTTTAACGTAGGATTCCCTGGTGGCTCAGAGGGTAAAGCGTCTGCCTGCAATGCAGGAGACCTGGGGTCGATCCCTGGGTCAGGAAGATCCCCTGGAGAAGGAAATGGCAACCCACTCCAGTACTCTTGCCTGGAAAATCCCATGAACAGAGAAGCCTGGTAGACTACAGTCCATGGGATCGCAGAGAGTCGGACACGACTGAGCGACTTCACTTTCACTTTTCTTTCAATGTAGTATTTGGGCTTCCCTGGTGGCTCAGCTGGTGAAGCATCCTCTTGCAATGCGGGAGACCTGGGTTCAAAAGATCCCCTGGAGACGGGAACTGCTACCCACTCCAGTATTCTGGCCTAGAGAATTCCATGGACTATACAGTCCATGGGGTCCCAAAGAGTCTGACACGACTGAGCGACTTTCACTTTCACGTTCAATGTAGTCTTTACGTTAATGCAAATATAATCCATGAATAACTGATGACGAATATTTCAAATCAAAGTAGAATCCAACCGCGCACGTACTCCACCATGCCTCAGGCGACTCATTTGTTAACTGTGGGCCGACAGTTTCCCCACGTGACTTATTCAAACTCCCCACCGTAATACTGCCTCCATCCCCACCGGGCAGAGGAGCCCCCGCCCCCGCCCCAGGCCCCGGGGTTTTCAACTCCGGAGCTGAGGACAGGGACCCGCTCGCCTCAGCCGGCGCCCCCAGAGCTGCCCGCTTACTGCATGGCCGCATCGAGATACGGAGTGCGGTGGAAAACTCCCTCCAGCTCCCGCAGCTGCTCCAGCGTGAAGGTGTGCCGGGAGACTCGGTGGCGCCTGTCTGCCGCCTTCCGAACCTCGACGGCGGCTCCCGGGCGCTGCTCCTCCCCGCCCTTCTCTCCGTCTTCGCCGCCGCCCGCGCCCGCCTCAGCCTCTACCTCAGCCTTGGCCTCGCGGCTTTCCCCATCCGGGGGGCCCGCATCTCCCGCGCCCACATCGCCGCCTTCCTTTTCTTCTCCTTCTTCATATCCCGCCTCTTTCCCCTCCGCGGCTGCTCCCTGCTCAGGTTCGGACTGAGCCTTCGGCTCCTCTCCCCTCTCTCCAGGAAGCGAGACCTTCGCGGGCTCGGCCTCTGCAAGACAAGAAACCCAAAGCCAAAGATCAGGCCGTCGAGCGAGCCCGCTGAGGAAGAGGCAGGAACCCGCCGCGTCTGAGGAGGAATCCTCCCGCTCGCCCCTCCCTAGGGAAATTCGTTTCCAGGAACCCTGTGAACCGAGCGCCCAGCCTGCCACTGACCGTGAGCTTCTTCCCGATTCTCCTTGACCCCCAGCCTGAGGAAGCCCGCGACGGCCGCGTCGGTGTTGGCATCGGCATTGTGGCCACGCTGCGGCTGAGGCTTCATGTTCCGACCGCTGTCGAGGAGGCTGTGCCTGCAGCGGAGGCTGTCCTGGATCTCCCGAGACCCCGGCTCTGGACTCAGGGCTAGAAGCGGCGGCCCGCGATGTGGCACCGTTAGGCCTACTCTGGCGTCGGGTCAGGACTAGAGTCCGGATACACGCTCTCTGGGGGTTTATCATCGGTTGCTGGGGGTTGGGTCAGCTGAGGTGTGCATGCGGCAGGAGCTTGGCTGTCCTGGGGGCCGGGGCGGGGTGGGCAGGAGGTGCGGGGGCGGGGGAGACTCCAGGTGCGCACCACGGGGGGCGCTGGTAGGGAGCGTGAGTGAGAGCAGAACTCAGGCCCCCAAGTTGCAACTTAGCTGACCAAGGACTGCGCACTTGGTCCGGCGTCTTCCCAGACCAAGGGCCTGTGCCTGATTTGTGGACGGGAAGAGCAGGCCCTCACCCTAGCTCTGTAGACCTTGGAGAAACTTTTGGGGACTATCTCCTGGCTCAGCCTGCCATATCCAGCAGCCAGTACTAAGGAGAAGCAATCAAACTAATACGTTCACCCCTTGGTGTCGCCAGGGACTGGTTCCGGGACACACCAGCGATACCAAAATCTGCGCATGCTCAAGTCCCATAGCGGGCCCTCCGCATCTGCGGATGTGAAACCCACAGATGCGGAGGGCCGTCTGTTTGTTTACAGAAAAAAAAAAAAAAAACCCGTGTATAAGTGGACCAGCTAGATGCGGAGGGCCGTCTGTTTGTTTACAGAAAAAAAAAAAAACCCGTGTATAAGTGGACCAGCTAGGCCTTTGCTTGCTCTGAGTTTTTGCAGTGAGGCTGAAGTCCGAGTCTGCCATACTCCAGCGGTCTCCAGGAGCAGGAGTACAGGGTTGGGTTTTCTGAGCAGGTGGGATGCTCAGATGCACTACGAAAACAAAACAAAACCCAGCCCACCCCCTTAAGAAAGGCCGTTAGCCTATTTTAGTAGAGAATCCACATCAAATTGCAAGTGTAGAAACCTGCACAGTGTTTAGAATACTCAAGAATGCTTATGGGATACAGAGAGAGCCCCTTCCTTTTGTTTTTGCCTTGTGGCAACTATGTATTGAGCTACATCTTTATAAACAGTTCCTATTGCTTCTGGCTGTAAATCCTCTATAGAGGTATACATGTCTCCTGTGGTGAACCCCTGTGGACATGGCTAAATTACCTGGTTTCTTGCAGCTGCCTCCCCCACCTCCTTATCTCGCCTCATTATGTTTTCTAGAAACCTTCCTGAGCCCTTGCTGAGGAATAAATAAATTTTATTTATTGTCAAATAAGAGAGAGCCAGGCCAGATTGCAGGCTCTATGATTTTTCCTTGAAGAAGTGTTTTACAGAGGCCCCAAGGCAACCCACTCCAGTACTCTTGCCTGGAAATTCCCATGGATGGATGAGCCTGGTAGGTTGCAGTCCATGGGGTCACTAAGAGTCGTGCACGACTGAGTGACTTCACTATCACTTTTCACTTTCATGCATTGGAGAAGGAATTGGCAACCCACTCCAGTGTTCTTGCTTTTGAACTGAGGTGTTGGAGAAGACTCTTGAGAATCCCTTGGACTCCAAGGAGATCCAACCAGTCCATTCTAAAAGAGATCAGTCCTGGGTGTTCTTTGGAAGGAATGATGCTAAAGCTGAAACTCCAGTACTTGGGCCACCTCATGTGAAGAGTTGAGTCATTGGAAAAGACTCTGATGCTGGGAGGGATTGGGGGCAGGAGGAGAAGGGGACCACAGAGGATGAGATGGCTGGATGGCATCACCGACTTGATGGGCGTGAGTTTGAGTGAACTCCGGGAGTTAGTGATGGACAGGGAGGCCTGGCATGCTGCAATTCATGGGGTCGCAAAGAGTGGGCCACGACTGAGTGACTGAACTGAACTGAACTGAACTGAAAGCTTTGGATTTCTCCTTCATATTTGAATGAGATCCTTGCTGGGTACAGTAATCTGGGTTGTAGGTTGTTTTCTTTCATCACTGTAAGTATGTCCTGCCATTCCCTCCTGGCCTGAAGTATTTCTATTGAACGATCAGCTGTTGTTGTTATGGGAATCCCCTTGTGTTATTTGTTGTTTTTCCCTTGCTGCTTTTAATATGTCTTCTTTGTGTTTGACCTTTGTTAATTTGGTTAATATGTGTCTTGGGGTGTTTCGCCTTGGGTTTATCCTGTTTGGGACTCTCTGGGTTTCTTGGACTAGGATGATTATCCTTCCCCATTTTAGGGAAGTTTTCAAGTATTATCTCCTCGAGTATTTTCTCATGGTCTTTCTTTTTGTCTTCTGCTTCTGGGACTCCTATGACTCGAATATTGGGGCATTTCACATTGTCCCAGAGGTCTCTGAGGTTGTCCACATTTCTTTTAATTCCTTTTACTTTTTTCCTCTGTTTCATTTATATCTACCAGAAATGGCAACCCGCTCCAGAATTCTTGCCTGGAAAATCCCATGGACGGAGGAGCCCGGTTGGCTACTGTCCGTGGGGTCACAAAGAGTCCGACACGACTGAGCGATTTCACGATCACTATTCACTATCTATCTTCTACCCTACTTATCCTGTCTTCTGCCTCTGTTATTCTACTGTTTGTTCCCTCCAGAATGTTTTTGATCTCATTTATTGTATTATTGATTATATATTGACTCTTTTAGGTCCTTGTTAAACCTTTCTTGCATCTTCTTGATCCTTCTCTCCAGGCTATTTATCTGTAACTCCAATTTGTTTTCAAGATTTTGGATCATTTTCACTATCATTATTCAGAATTCTTTATCAGGTAGTTTCCCTATCTCTTCCTCTTTTGTTTGGTTTGGTGGGCATTTGTCCTGTTCCTTTACCTGCTGGGTAGTTCTCTGCCTTTTCATCTTGTTTATATTGCTGTGTTTTGGATGGCCTTTCTGTATTCTCACATTTGGTGGTTCCTCTTTATTGTGGAGGTTCTTCATGTGGGTGGGGCTGGACGGGTGGCTTGGCAAGGTTCCCTGGTTAGGGAAGCTTGTGTCGGTGTTCTGGTGGGTGGAGCTGGATTTCTTCTCTCTGGAGTGCAATGAAGTGTCCAGTAGTGAGTTTTGAGATGTCAGTGGGTTTGGTGTGACTTTGGGCAGCCTGTATATTGAGGCTCAGAGTTATGTTCCTGTGTTTCTGGAGAACTTGCATGGTATGTTTTGCTCTGGAACTTGTTGGCCCTTGGGTGGTGCTTGGTATCAGTGTAGGTATGGAGGCGTTTGATGAGCTCCTATCGATTAATGTTCCCTGGATTCAGGAGTTCTCTGGTGTTCTCAGGATTTGGACTTAAGCCTCCTGCCTCTGGTTTTTAGTCTTATTCTTACAGTAGCCTCAAGACTTCTCCATCTATACAGCACCGATGATAAAACATCTAGGTTAATGATGAAAAGTTTCTCCACAGTGAGGGACAACTGGAGTGGTACACAGAGTTAAAAGGAGAAGAGAAGAGGGAGGAGGGAGATAGAGGTGACCGGGAGGATAGAGGGGGAATCAAAAGAGGCAAGAGCAAGCTAGCCAGTAATCACTTCCCTATATGCTCTCCACAGTTTGGATCCCTCAGAGATGTTGAAGGAGTTACATAGAGAAGAGACGAGGGAGGAAGGAGACTGAGGTGGCCAGGAGGATAAAAGGGGGAATCAAAAAGAGAGAGACAGATCCAGCCAGTAATCAGTTCCCTACAAAGGTCCGTCTAGTCAAGGCTATGGTTTTTCCAGTGGTCATGTATGGATGTGAGAGTTGGACTGTGAAGAAAGCTGAGCGCTGAAGAATTGATGCTTTTGAACTGTGGTGTTGGGGAAGACTCTTGAGAGTCCCTTGGACTGCAAGGAGATCCAACCAGTCCATTCTGAAGGAGATCAGCCCTGGGATTTCTTTGGAAGGAATGGTGCTAAAGCTGAAACTCCAGTACTTTGGCCACCTCATGCGAAGAGTTGACTCATTGGAAAAGACCCTGATGCTGGGAGGGATTGGGGGCAGGAGGAGAAGGGGACGACAGAGGATGAGATGGATGGAGGGCATCACCGACTCGATGGATGTGAGTCTGAGTGAACTCCGGGAGTTGGAGATGGACACGCAGGCCTGGTGTGCTGTGATTCATGGGGTTGCAAAGAGTCGGACACAATTCAGCGACTGAACTGAACTGAAGTGTTCTCCACAGCCGGGAACACACAAAGAGATTAACCTTGTTGGGTAGAGAAGAAAAAGGGGAGGGGGGAGATAGAGGCGACCTCGTGAAGAAAAAGGAGAGTCAAAAGAAGGAGAGAGTAATCAGGCCAGTGATCTCGCTCCCAAGTAAAAATGGGTACTGAAGATTGGGTTCTTAAAGGTACAAAGTTGATAACAAATACCAACAAGCAAAGATTAAACATCTTGAGTAGAGGTTAGATCCTCAAAAATACAATATTAAAAAAACAAAAATGGAACCAAAAAAACAAAAAAGAAAAAACAAAAGAAAAAGTCACAGAAATTATAAAATATATATTATATATATATATATGAAGTTTGCTTTAAAAATAGGGTCTTTCTGTTTTTTGCAAAGTAATAGTAGATTATAAAAATGAAAATTAAAGGAGTAATGGGGACTTAAAAATAACAAAAAAATAAAATAAAACAAAAAAATTTTTTTAATTTAAAAAATGATAATAGTAAAAATATATCTAAGACTATCCTGGAGCTCTAGTGGACAGGGTGGGGTCAGTTCATTTTCAGATCGTTCCTTCGTCCGGCTTGTACTTCTCACTGTCTGTAGGCCCGTTCCTATGTTGTCGGTGGTAACTACAGGGTTTCAATCTATTGCACCTGTCCCTTCCAAAGCGGTTCCCTCTGTTTATGTTAGCTTCTTCTGTTTGCTGGTCTCTTCAGTGTCTAATTTCCGCCCTGACACAAGGGGCACGGTGATGGTCACTTTTTTTTAGGCTCGCTTGTTCAGTCGTTGTTTAGGGAGGGAACAAATATCACTGGCATGTGTTCACAGTGATTTAGCTACACTGGGTTTGCTCCACTAACAGCATGTGTGCTTTCCCAGTCTACACTGCTCAACTCTAGGTTGCTCTGCTGGGAACGGTCTGATGTGTGCCCTGGTTTGCATGCACTTCCCAGGTCTAAGCTGTTCAGGTTCAGGTTCTTAGGTACTCTGCAAAGGCGCAGACTTGGTTGGGCCTGCATTTTGCCCCTGTTGCAGGTCTGAGCAGCTGAGGTGACCAGGTCCTTGGTGCACGTAGTCGCCCCCAGTTGAAGGCTGCGACTTATCCCCTCCCCCGCACCAGCCACTGGGTATTCTGGGTGTACAACGAGAGCGTCTCCTCTCTTCCGGGAAGCTGATCTCTGGCTGTGACCCTCCCAGCAGATGTCAACCGTCCAGAACCCCAAGAAGTCTTGGTTAGCAACAAAGTCTCTTTGCAGGTTGGTAAAGGATGCCTCTCTGTGGCCGTGATCGCCCCCTTCCGGCTCTGGCTGCCCTTGCCTGCCTGTCTCCAGCAGGGGGATGGGACAGTCCATAGCCAGCTAGCTCTGCTCAGTCCTTTGTTCTGTGAGCGTGCCTGGTGGTGGTTAGGACTTTGCGCGGGATAGCTATCCCAGAGTCTGGGTTACTATCTCAAGCTAGTTCCCTCAGATTGCCCTCAGGGCATTCATGCCCGGTCCTTATCCTAAGCAATGCTGCCCACTCCTCCCTGTCCCTCCCCTGCTTGCTAGTGGGGGATGTGAGTGTCTGGGCTGTTGCACCACTGGGAGTTGCTTTTGGGCACGTAATCTGTGGGTTTTAATTATTGATTTATTTTTCCTCCCAGTTATTTTGCCCTCTGAGATTCCAAGGCTCACCACAGACCCGCCGGAGAGAGTATTTCCTGGTGTTTTGAAGCTTCTCTCTTTTTTAAAACTCCCTTCCCCAGCCGGATCTCCATCCCTACCTCTTTTGTCTCTCTTTTTATCTTTTATATTTTGTCCTACCTCCTTTTGAAGACAATGGGCTGCTTTTCTGGGTGCCTGATGTCCTCTGCCAGCATTCAGAAGTTGTTCTGTGGAATTTGCTCGGCTCTCAAATGTTCTTTCGATGAATTTGTGGGAGAGAAAGTGGTCTCCCCGTCCTATTCCTCCGCCATCTTAGGACCGCCCCCTCTAATTTTCTTGAAGAGAGCTCTAGTCTTTCCCATTCTATTGTTTTCCTTTATTTCTTTGCATTGATTGCTGAGGAAGTCTTTCTTATCTCACCTTGCTATTCTTTGGAACTCTGCATTCGAATGGGTATATCTTTCATTTTCTCCTTTGCCTTTCCCTTCTCTTCTTTTCATAGCTGTTTCTAAGGCCTCCTCAGACAACCATTTTGCCTTTTTCATTTTTTTCCCTTGGGGATGATCATGATCCCTGCCTCCGGTACAATATCATGAACCTCTGTCCATAGATCTTCAGGCACTCTGTCTATCAGATCTAATCCCTTGAATCTATTTGTCACTTCCACTGTATAATTGTAAGGGATTTAATTTAGGTCATATCTGAATGGGGTAGTGCTTTTCCCTACTTTCTTCAATTTAAGTCTGTATTTGCCAATAAGGAGTTTATGATCTGTGCCACAGTCAGCTCCCAGTGTTGGTTTTGCTGACTGTATAGGACTCCTCTGTCTTTGGCTGCAAAGAATATAATCAGTCTGATTTTGGTATTGCCCATCTGGTGATGTCCATGTGTAGAGTCTTCTTTTGTGTTGTTGGAAGAGGGTGTTTGCTATGACCAGTGCATTCTCTTGGCAGAACTCTGTTAGCCTTTGCCCTGTTTCATTCTGTACTCCAAGGCCAAATTTGTCTGTTACTCCAGGTATCTCTTGACTTTCTACTTTTGCATTCCAGTCCCCTATAATGAAAAGGACATCTTTTTTGGGCTGTTAGTTCTAGAAGGTCTTGTAGGTCTTCATAGAACCGTTCAACTTCAGCTTCTTCAGTATTACTGGTCAGGGCATAGACTTGGATTACTGTGATATTGAATGGTTTGCCTTGGGAATGAACAGAGATCATTCTGTCGTTTTTGAGATTTAATCCACGTACTTCATTTCGGACTCCTTTGTTGACTGTGATGGCTACTCCTTTTCTTTTAAGGGATTCCTGCCCACAGTAGTAGATATAATGGTCATCTAAGCTAAATTCACCCATTCCAGTCCACCTTAGTTCACTGATTCCTAAAATGTCGACATTCCTAAAATGTCAACATGTATTTGCTGCTTTTGGATGGGATGCTCTATCGGTCCATTAAGTCTAATGTGTCATTTGAGGTCAGTGTTTCCTTATTGATTTTCCGTCTGGATGATCTGTCCGTTGATGTAAGTGGGGTGTCACAGTCCTGAATACCATGTTTACTGTCAGTTTCTCCTTTATGTTTGTTAGTATGTACTGTATATATTTTAGGTGCTCTTATGTTGGGTGCCTATATATTTACAGTTGTTACATCTTCTTGAGTTGATTCTATGTTCGTTATGTAATGTCTCTCTCTTGTTATGGTCTCTGTTTGAAAGACTAGTTTATCTGATACAAGTGTTGCTACCCCAGCTTTCTTTTGATTTACATTTGCATGGGATACCTTTTTCAATCATCCTCTCACTTTTTGTCTGAGTATTTAGATCTGAAGGGAGACTCCTGTAGGCAGCGTGTATGTGGGATTTGTTTCTGTGTCCAGTCAGCCAGTCTGTGTCTTTTAATTGAAGTATTTATTCCATGTATATTTAAAGTAATTATTGGTAGGTATATATTTCCTGCCATTTTGTTAATTCTTTTCTTTTTGTTCTTTTCTTCTTCTTTGCTCTCTTCCTTTGTGATTTGATGGCTTTCTTTAGTGTAATGTTTGGATTCCTTTCTCTTTTGTTGTATGTGAGTCCATTATAGATTTTTGGTTTGTGGTTACCATGAGGTTTATATAGCTAGTGTATTCGGTTATGCTTACATACACGTATGTTTGTATATGTATTCTCTTTCAAATTCTTTTCCATTAGAGTTTATTATAAGATACTGAATAACCTTCCCTGTGCTATGCAGGAAATCCTTCTTTTTTATCTATTTTATGTATGGTAGTGTGCATCTGTTAATCCCATACTCCCAATTTATTCCCTCTCCTCAGTAACCATAAATTTGTTTTCTACCTCTGTGAATCTGTTTCTGTTTTGTAAAAGAGTTCATTTTACTGTTTTTTTGATTCTGAATGTAAGAGGTATCTTATAATGTTTGTCGTTGTTGGAATTAATTCACTTTGTCTAACACTATCCAGGTGCACCCACATGGTCACAAATGGCAGAATTTCCTTCTTTTTATGGCTGAGTAATATTCCATTGTATATACATACCACATCTTTATCCATTCATCTGTTGATGAACACTTAGAGTGCTTCCATGTTTTAGCTGTTGTAAACAGTGCCACTATGAACATTGGTGTATGTGTATCTTTTTTAATTAGAATTTTGCTCTTTTCTAGATATATGCCCAGATGTGGGATGAGCAGTGTTGAGAATCTTTTCATGTGCTTGATGGCCCTCTATATGACTTCTTTGAAAAAAATGTCTAGGCATAATTTCCGAACTACAGAAATAGCTCGTACAACTTAATAATAACAGCAACAAAACCCAACCCAATCAAAAAAGGGGCAGAAGACCAAAACAGAGATTTCTCCAAAGAAGACGTGTGTGTGTGTGTGCACATTTGTGTCCAACTCTTTGTGACCACATGGATTCTTGTCCTGGAAATTCCACACACAGAGAAGCCTGACAGGCTACAGTCCCATACATTCACAATGAGTTGGACACGATAGAGCACATATGTGCCCACACACGCACACACGTCTTCTTTGGAGAAATGTCTATTTAGGTCTTCTCATTTTTTTGATTGGGTTGTTTTTTGTTGTTGTTATTGAGTTGTATGAGCTGTTTGCATATTTTGAAATTTTAGCTCATGCCGATTGCATCATTCATGAATACTTTGTTCTATTTTGTAAACCTATGGACTTTCGTTTTCTTTATGGCTTCCTTGCTGGGTGTAATAAGCTGTCGAGACTTATAAACT